>NC_135482.1:129020270-129725770 GCF_052094955.1 Ictidomys tridecemlineatus
AAAACAAGGTTTTACAAACTTATTGTTTCCTTAATCTCCTAAGAAGTGAATAATGAACTGGTTGGCTAACATGACTTCTGAAAGACAGCTTTAAAAAATTGGATTGTAAAATGAAAATTAATTATAGATTATCCAGTTTAATCCAGTAAAACAGTCAGCAGTGTAAGAAATAAAAACTAAAAAAAAAATTCAGAGAGAAAACTGAAATTAAAGAAGAAACTAAGAAGAATATAGCAAGAACATTAACAGGAATTGCATTCATTTGTACAGAGCTTTTGATCATATGGCCTTTTGGACAAGATTAATTCTACTCATCCAAGAACACCAGAGGTATTTCCATCTTTTAATATTTTGTAGAGATCTTTTACTTATTTTGTTAAGACTAATTCCTAAATATATTTTTGAGGCTATTGTGAATGTGATAGTTTTCCTAATTTGTCTTTCAGTTGCTTCATCACTGATATATAGGAATACAATTGTTTTGTGGGTGTTAATTTTATATCCTGATAATTTGCTGAATTCCTTTATAAGTTTCAGAGTTTTCTGGTGAAGGTTTTTGAGTCTTCTAAATATAGAAACATGTCCTCAGCAAATAGGGATAGTTTGAGTTCTTCTTTCTCTATTCATATACCTTAAATGTCTTTCTTCTAGCGAATTGCTCTGGCTAGGGTTTCGAGGACCATGTTGAATAGAAGTGATGAAAGAGGGCATCCCTGTCTTGTTCCAGTTTTCAGAGGGAATGCTCTCAATGTTTCTCCATTTATAATGATGTTGAGCTTAGGTTTAGCAAACATAGTTTTTACTGTATTGAGATATGTTCCTACTATCTCTAGTTTTCTAGTTTTTTCAGCATGAATGGAAGCTGTATTTTGTCAAATACTTTTTCTGCATCTATTAAGATAATTATGTGAGTCTTGTTCTGATGACATTCTTCATAGAAATAGAAAAGGCAGTCATGAAATTCATTTGCAAAAACAAGAGGCCCAGAATAGCCAAAGCAATCCTCAGTGAGAAAAGTAAAGCAGGAGGCATCACAATACCAGACATTAAATTATACTACAGAAGTATAGAAACAAGTATAAGAAGGTATTGGTTTCAAAACAGACATGAAGACCAATGGTACAAAATAGAAGACAAACAAACCCACCCAAATATAGTTATCCCATAGTAGAGAAAGCCACCAAATACATAAATTGAATAAAAAATAGCCTCTTTAACAAATAGTGATGGGAAAACTGAAAATCTGTGTATAACAAGATGAAATTAGAACCCAGTACAAAACTCAACTCAAAGGTGATCAAGGCATTATATCAGAGACCCTAAGCCTATTAGAAGAAAAGAAAATAGGCCAAGATGTCCATCATGTTGGCTTGGGAAATAAATTACTCAACAATACCTCTAAAACACAAGAAATAAAATCAAGAATCAATAAATGGGATGGTATCAAACTAAAAAATGTCTTCATAGCAAAGTAACTATGTGAAGAAAGAGCCTACAGAATGGGAGAAAATCTACCTACACCTCAGATAGAACATTAATCTCCAGGATATACAAAGAAGTCAACTCAAAAAACATAACACTAGTTAATAAATAAATAACTCAATCAATAAATAGGCAAAGAAACTGAACAAAAACTCTGCAAAAGAAGAAATATGATTGATCCAGAAATATATGTAAAAATTTCACCATCACTAACAATTAGAAAAATGTAAATTAAAACTACCCTGAGATTTTATCTCACTCTAATTAGAATGGTTATTTTCAAGAATGCAAGTAAAAATAAATGTTGTCAAGGATATGGGAGAAAGGTACACACATACATTGCTGATGGGAGCGCAAATTGGTATAACTACTCTGGAAAGGATTACAGATTCCTTAGAAAACTTGGAACAGATGCAGCTTTTGATCCAGTTATCCCACTATTTGACATACCCAGAGGACTTAAAATCATCACACTATTGTGATGCAGCCACATCAATGTTTATAGCAGCTTGATTCACAGTAGCTATGTTATGGAACCAACTTAGGTGCTCTTCAATAGATGAATGGATAAAGAAAATGTGGTACCTATGCACAATGAATTATTACTCAGTCACAAAAAAGAATGAAATTACGCCCTTTGCAGTAAATGGATGAAACCAGAGACTATAATGTTAAATGAAATAAGCCAAACCCACAAAATCAAATGCTGAATGTTTTTTCTGATATGGGGATGTTGATTCACAATACATTGGGGGAGGGGAGGGAGGCATGGAGGTCCACAGGACTGGACATGGGGGGAGTGGGGGGAAGGCAGGGAGTGATGGGAATGGGAAAGACAATAGAATGAATCTGATATAATTTTCCTATGTTCATATATGAATACACAACCAGTGCAATTCTGCATCACATACAACCACAAAAATGGGAAGTTATACTTCAAGTATGTAAGATATATCAAAATACAGACTACTGTCATGAATAACTAAAAAGAAGAAATAAAAAAGAAAAAAGAAAAGAAACTAAGCATGTCTGAAATGCAGAATATTTATCTCTAGTTGGTTATTTATGTAAATGATTTCAGGGAGTCCCCTCCATTTATCAACATTCAAAGTCAGCTAAACAAAGCAAACAAGCAAATAAATATTTAGGGGAAAAATTGAAAAATAACTGTGGGCCAGATATATATCCTGTTGGACCATAGCATATTTAAATAATGGCAAAAGCAGTAACTGTAAAGGAAGTTACTGCAGGATTTTTGACAAAGGGAAAAAGAGAAGTGTGGTAACATAATATCACAAAAAAGAAAAGAGTAAAGATTTAAGTGTCACAGAAGTTTCTAGTAACTTTGATGAGAGCAATTTAAATGATTTATCAGGAGCTACAAAAGGGAAAGTATGGGCACATGAAAAGAGGAACTAAGGATGTCTATCAGCATCTCTAAATATTGCAAGTTCTACAAATAACAGAAAATTTGACAAGAAAATTTGCTGAGTCAGTAAGATTTTTTAACCCATTTTGTAGATACTAAAAATATGAAATGACTTGATTAAATACTATAGCACCTAACTCTTATAAGAACAAACTACTCTATAAACAGTAATAAATTCACTGGTTTAGTTAACTAAGAAATGGTAAAGAATTGGTACAACCAGTTAAACTTCTCTCTCTCTCTCTCTCTCTCTCTCTCTCTCTCTCTCTCTCTCTCTCTCTCTCTTTGCTATTTTCCAGTATTCTAAAGGACTAACAAAATTCCTGATGATAATACTTGAAAATTACTCAGTAAAATCTTATTTCATAGGTTTCCTCTTACAGTTTCTAGAAAGCATCCTGTTTCCCACAGAGTGTTGCTCCCTTGAAGGAGATGGAAATGGATTGCTTCCTGCTTGTTGGGTCTAGTCTGGTAGAAGTTAATATATAAAGGTGGCCTTTAGTTATGCTCTTCCCCACCTTACTTTGAGACAACAATTACCTAGACCACACACAGGAGAGGTTTAATGGTAAAGAGAAAACTAAACTAAAAAAATACATACTTATTACAAGTATACTAATAAATAACATTTAACAAATGTGATTGAACAATCAAGGAGTTAAAATCCATTTGGTATAAGGTAAAACAATAAAACAAAATAAAATAAAGAAATATGAAGAAGGAAATAGAGCATCTACCTATTTCTATTAAAATTATAAAACAACCAAATCACTGAAATGACATGGTCAAAGAGTCAATATTTATAAGGTAAATTTAAAACATCAGCAAACTTTCAGTGCTGGAGGATATAAAAATTTGAAGACAAGAGACATTTAAAAAAAGCATCAATGATCCATGACTCGGGATTTTTAAAAATAAATAAATAAAAGGCTTCTAGAAGAGAAAACAAAAACATGTGGAAATGAAAACTTTGAGAAAATAATAAAGGGTCATATCTATTAAGATCATGTAAATATTTATTTGGTCCACTGAAGGCTGAAGAAGTTGAATGAAACAGTAAGCTAATTCCTAGATCCATCCTCAAAAATTGCAAGGATTCAATGCAAAGAAGATTTCAAAAAGAAGATCATAAGGCAGTAAAATATCCCACCCTAAATGTGTTCCTTTAGAATATTTACAGCTGGCCAATCAGAGAAACTGCACATCTCTGACAATATAGAACTGTCTCTGAAAAGCTATCTTTTGTATACAGTAATCTATAGGGATCAATATTAGTATTGTAAACATCAAATACAACAATGTAAACACACACTTTTCTTCTCTGACATCTGCTCTCTACATAGTAGCATTGTTTCAGGATTCCAAATGGAAATAAAAGGCCTTTGTTAACATCAAAGGCACATAGCAGTCAAACATTTGAACAGTGCCCTCCCAATAAATACACACACACACACACACACACACACACACACACACACACACTCACACAATCACAAGGTAAATGACTTTTGAAATACTGTAGCTAATTTAATGTACTTGGATCCCTTCTCCCAAACTACCCAGAGACAAAGCCCACACTGGAACCCTTTCTTACAGGACATCTTGACTTCTGCTAGCACCAATCATAATTCTTGACTAAAAAGTGATGTAGTTTCCAATCTCCATACAGTTCAAGGGTACAAATAAAACTGCCATTTTGTAAAATCCCAGAACACATTTTCAAGACTGCTAGAATCTGTGATTTCTCAGATTGCAATTCTAATTAATCCTTAATAAATATAATTTTCTGATTACTACTAAGCTGATTTTGTTCTCAGTCAACAGACAAAAAGAAATGCTGAGGTTATCACTGGAACAGAATAACCTCTACCATATTCAATAGAATGCACCTACATTCATAAGTTTCAAGAAATTCATATTATAATTTGTAGGATGTGAGGAGGTCAAACTAAAGAAGAATATATATATATGTATGTATATATATATCAATTAAAAATGAGGAATGCTTTGCAGTTATCTTTGGAAAATAGAATCTACTACATAATCTCTATCTAATTCCTGCTTTCAGAAGGAAGCAAAGATAAATGAGAAATAGTAACAATGTCTGACAATGAAAGGTATGCCTGAGGGACTCAAAGCAAAAATCCTTCAAAACTAAGCAATAAGAAGAAATGTCATTGAATATAAATTTGAAATTCAACTCAAGAATGTAATAAAAAGCAAAACTCAAAATTCAGAAGTATTGAATTGATAAGGACCACCAAGACACAAAATCTCCAGAATTATAAAAAAATAAGATCTTATTATTTGAAATGTGTAATAATAGAAAAGTTTCTTGTAGGTATTATTTTAAGTGTAGAATCTGAAATACTCAAAACTAATAATAATAAAAAGAGAAAGGTCAGGAGATTTAAGAGTTATTGTGAGAATTTCAGCAGTACATATGAAAAGCTTGATGAATGTGGACATATCTCACTCAGGAGTAGGCATATGATGACTCACAGGCCAAATCTGGTTACTGAATGATTTTGTTAATAAAGGTATATTGAAACACAGTCATGATCACTCATGTGGAATACTTTATTCTATAATAGCACAACTGAACAGTTATGATGGAAAATAGTGCAGTTCAGAGTCTGAAATATTTACTGTCCATATCTTACAGAAAATAATCATCAACATCTGTTCTAGCATGATAGAGATTAACAAACATTTCTCATATATTGTGAGAAAAATGGATCAACCATGAGTAAAAGAGAAGTATTACAAGTAATTGGGAAAAAAGTTTATCCCTAAGCTATAATTAGGCCACCAGTGTTCCATGGGTGAAAACTGACAATTTGACAAGTGACAGCTAGCTAATTGTATTATATAAAGTCTTATATTTCAAAGAACACAATAGAATATTTTATTACTACTTCTCAGTGTCAGTATAATCTAAAGCTAAATTTGGGCAAAAGCATTATTAAAAATGTCATATAAGAATAGATCTTGAGTTTCACCTCCTTGTCTAGGAAGTGGTTCTCCAGGAAGTCACACAGATGGAGGTCTATTCAGGAAGAGCTCAGGGCAAAAAAAGAAAAACAAAATACAAAAGGTCTTGCTTCAATTAGGTTCTCTTTAGGAACATGGCAGCTACTGCAGGGTCATCTTAAGTATTTAATGGGGCTTTATGTCTTCTAGAGGCCACATTTTTCCCCTCAGTCTTCTCCTGGACCAACTCTGGGACAAAGTCACACACCCTCCAGATTTGCATTATCTTAGTGGAAATAGAAACACGGAGAAAAATAGATGTAGGAGACCCACAGATACAAATGGATAAGGAGGGGGTTGACAGTGGCCTCCACCTTGTTGGAACAAATTCTGGCAAATCTGGGAGGTGGTGGTTGGTAGGCAATAGGGAGGAAGAGAAACCCACCGAGAGCACAGCATAGCTTCTGACTATCTCTGCAGGCTGGAAAATTCAGGCTGAGTTGAATAAGCACCTCAGGAAAAACTAAAAGCCCCCAGAGCTCAGCCACCTTTTGAGGGAATCCTCTGTATCTCCTTCTATCAGGACTTCTGCCTGAGTCTCTCCTTCAAACCACTAAGCAGGGTAGTCTTTTAACCACCCTGAAACCCTATCCTAAGTCTCAGACCAAATGAAAATTTTTTTTGCAAGAAGAAATTAAAAGAAAATATATCTAAAAGTTTCACATTTAATTTTTCAAAATGATATCCAGCTGAATTGTAAAATATTCATATATAATTACAATACAGATTAATTCTACTCAAAGGGGATTAGTTCAGCATTTAAAAAAAATACTTCTACAAGGTTTTTCTAAATTTTTTTTAAATTGCATATGTGTAATCCCTTGAGTATTTGGGAAAGAAGCTTCGCTTGATTTAGCCTAAACAAATTGTGATGTTAGATTGAATAGGTTTAATTCTATTTGCATCTTGAATTCAAAGAAGAGACATAGACGGCAATATACTTTTGTTTCCATGGTTATTTATTCAAAAGCATCTGTTTCCGATAAGTCAGTTAACAAAGCAAGTAGAGGCAGCTACTTCCACAGGGTCATGGTTCAATTATTAGTATAAACTCAAATTGAAAGAGAAATTACATCTTCCCAGGTTAAAATAAAAATAGGAGTTAGATATACATGTGGAAATGGATTTATATACAGAAGCAAAGAGAAATCAAAAAGAGTAAATAGATGTTCTATTCACACTCTTATACAAACTTGGTAATTCCATTCAGGTGGACTTTATGACTTTATTTGCTCTGAAAAGCCATAGTCCTTAATACCATTGTACTGGTTATTTAATTTCAACATATCAACTGGAGTGGACACATTTAGACCATAGAAGTGAGTTTGTCTGTGTCTCTTTGTGTGTATAGTTAGTACACTTTTCTCTCAGACTTCAGTTTCTAAATCATGTGCTGTGTATGACTGCAGATTTAATTTATCAACTTTCAGAAATGATTATTATTGCAAACTAATGTTTTAGTTAGCCTTTTCATTGATGTAATCAACAGTATTGCTGAGAATAATTAGAAAAGGAAAAGTTTATCTTAATTCACAGTTTCAGAGGTCTCAGTCCATAGATGGCCAATTCTATTGCTCTAGACCTTACTTGAGGAAGAATATAATGGCAAAAGGATGTGGAAAAGGAGAGCAGCAGAAAACGGAAGCAAAAAGAGAGTCCTTTAACCAGGATGAATGTGAACCTCAAAGGTCTACCCCAATGACCCACCTTCTCCAGCCACATCCTACTCTACCTTCAGAGTTACCACCCAGTTAATGCATTTAAGTAGAATCAAGTACTCACTAGGTTAAGGTTCTCATAACCCAAACATTTCATGTCTAAACTTTCTTGCATTGTCTCAAACATGAGCTTTTAGGAGACAACACATATCTAAACCATAATAACTATTGAAATAATTCATAATTATTAATTCACACAAATAAGCTATATTCTATATTTATTTCTCTTTTCTCTTCATATATTACATATTAGTGTGATTTTGTAAATTTGCTTCCTTTTGGAAATTATTATTCATATAAATAATGAAAGTGTGTATTCATAATTTTTTTATATAAGGCTATATATGGATATCACATTTTTCCTAGAAATTAAGAAAACAGACTTCCAAAAGTATGTTTTAATTGGCATTAATTATTTGCAATAATTGTACAATTCAACTTATCTGCTGCAATATAAATTGGTAGCAGAAAATGTCCTCCAAATTACTGAATATGGATATATAGGTGTGTGTGTGTGTGTGTGTGTGTGTGTGTGTATAGTCCTGCCCCATATATATATATATATAAGGTTTTATTTATACTTCTCTAGTATACAATAGTTGGATATTCAAATAAGCATAAAATTTGTAATCTGACGTTCTTCAGATTATAAAATTTATTACTTGCCATTTTTAACTATAATGAAATTAAATGTTGTCATATGAATTTCTAAAAAATTTTCTACTACCATTATTCCTGCTCACTCTGTAGGTACTGACCTTAGCATTCTGTTATATGGATGACAAAAATAAAAGAATTCATTCACAATAATATCAACTAGATAATTCATTTTTGCTTGTTTTCCTCTGTAATTCCTTTCAAGTAATTTTCATTTGTTTACCTTTTTACATATGCATATAAATGTTTGACTTACACTTGTAGAACAAAAAAGATATTTGGCAGCTTTATTTAAAATTTACATGTGAAATGCTTCATATTTCTTTCTAGACATTAATATCAATTCTAGTGAATAGATAAATACACCTATATTCAAATATTTGTTCCCATGAAACTCCAATCTAAATAGATTGCTCATCTTTAGTAGCATTAAAATTATGTGAATTCAAAAATGTGAAAGAATAATGTGGAAGTTTGAGCCAACTATACATGTGCCTTAAATACAGTAGTTATATAAAGAATAGAAATCAGCTTAACTGTAGGTGAAAAGAAGCACAAGATACTATACTGAAACTATTTTCAGCACTATTGATTTAGTATGCTTTTGTGTATCTATTATAGCAAACAAGAATTTTCCAATGTTTAATATTTAAGAAACAGTTTAGACCCTTCTCCAGGATGGATGTTAGGCAGATTGTGATGAGTTGTAAAACAGAATTTCTGATTTAACTAATATGTACTTAAAACTACTTTCAGGAAAAAGTGAATCCTTTATTTATAATATAAACTCTTATAAAATTTAATGACAACTGAATTTGATAACATTGTCATTAATAAATGGTTCCTGTTGAGGAAATATAAAAAAATATATTTAATCTAGGTAGTGTCTTGTAGGACTGTAACAACATCTATGTTGCATATTTGATTGAAATCTATCCAATGACAAAAATCTCTGGGATGATTATTCCAATATATATCACAGTAATAGGAAATGTTTAAATGGTAGGGCCAACATGCAAACCAAATCAATATCACTATTTTTCTGGAAATGAATAAAAATAACTTAAATTAAGTCTTAACTGATATTATTTTATTTGAAGTAATTGTACAGTTCAATTTATCTACAGCAATATAAATTGGTAGGAGAAATTGCCCTGCAACTTACTGAAATTCTCGTGAAATATTTTTCAATAGACTTAATGAGCAAGTCATATCAAATGAATTCATGTAATTACTACTAAGCATAGACAAAGCTTCAGGAAAAAAAAATCACATTTTTATTTCTTTGATTCTTTTTCTCTATATTGATATACTTTTATTAATTTGATTGAGCATATTAATAATATATCAGAGATCAAAATCAGTTTATTCAAGTGGAGTAATAGGTATGGGAATATGATGTAATGAATATTTGAAGCATATTTCAAATATTTTGACTATTGTCATGCTATATATTATAGTAAAGTGATTATGTTATATGCATAGCATCTTAGAGTAAAATAATTTTACAGTATGTAAGTATATATATATATATATATATAAGCATCCATATATGTGTATATATGTATGTATATGTATGTATATAGGTTTATGTATGAGTGTGTATATGTATATAGTGGTAAATTATGATTATTTTATAAAGTTTTTGAATATTTATGAAAAATAAATGAGTGTAACAAAATGTAATCCTCACAAATTTGAAGTTTGGTAATATACACTATGTTTTTTGTACTATATTTATTTGAAGTGAAATCTGTAATAAAAATAGCTAGAAATATAAAAAATGTTAGAAAACAAAAAAAAATAATCAAATAATAAAATTAGACATGTCAACTTTTATATTTTAAAAGGAATTTCTATCATAATTATTTAAAATAATGTTTTCTGGAAAAACTGAGCATAGCATGTACAAAAAAAGCTAAAAGTAGGATTAAGGAAAAGAAAACGAGAACAAAAAATATCTTTTGTTTAGTTTTAGCTTTTACTATTAGAAATAGGATAAAGAGAATAGTTTTGCTCTAAGATAATCATTGAAGGAAACTATGTTCATAAGTTTGTGCAGTTTAATTATTCTGAGCAAAAGAAATATCAAATAATAAAAATATTCATATCTAGCTAGTAAAATCAATGGTAAAACTTTGAAATTGTAGGCAAGGTGGACATGTAGGCTGTGATTGCTCTATTGAACAGCTGCACAGTTAATATCTGCACTATTAACAGCATATGTTGTCAATACCTACTTTACAGCCAAACACACCATGCAATGAAAAATCAACTGAAACTAACTCTACTGCTTAAGTCTTATTTGCTAGACCCAATTGGTAAGGTACAGTTTGTATCATTTCTTTCATCCTCATGGGATAATATGCCACTTTCTTCCCTTCTAGCCTTAAGCCATATTTGTTTAGTTCTTTTCTACTCTTTCTGTTTCTCAATCCCGAAACTCAGAGATCCAAGGTTTACTTTGATCCTCTGAAGACAAAGGAAGGGAAACAGCCAGGAAACTAGAAGTTTCTTTAACAAGTAAAGCAAGTGTATTCAAATAGCATTGAATTAGATCCAGATGTAAGTATTTCCATGCTTTTAGTTATGGGTAAGATAATTTCATTTTACCCAGCAGACTTCCAATAGTAACTTATTTAGAAAAGGAAATTATATGGAAAGCACAGAATAGCATAGAATGTAGATAAACCAAGTGGAAAACTATGGTAATTACTTAAGAAAGATGAGATTGCTGGCAGTGGATAAAAAAAGGATAAACAAATGACACATTGGAAAGAAATTTACAAAACTTTATACAAGTTTGAACCCAGAGATGAGTGATGGGAACTATATTGGGAAGTTCTCTTCTATTTAGTAATTAGCTGGTCTGTGGTGATAGGGGCCAAAAGAACTAAAAAGAGGGGATGGATGTATTTGAGAAAGAAGTTAATAAAGATCAAGCAAAGGCTGGGGGTGATGTGGGAAAGATGGGGTTGTTTTAACCAAAACATACTAGGTTACATTTTCATTCCTGTGTAAAAGTCTGAATGGGGTGTGAGGTCTGAAAATTAGGAAAAAAGACAACTTCAATATAGGTATTGTCATATAGGATGTCATATTTTAAAATCGAAGAATCAGTGAAATGTAACAAAGGTTCAATTTAGGGAATTCACCCACCTTGCTGTCTCACTCTGGTGCTCATGCTCTTTCTCTGCTGTTTTCTGTTCATCTAGCATCTTAATACAGCAGTGAGGAAGATAGAAAGAGAGCAAAGGCATGAAAATTGGGGCACACAAATCAGAAGCAGTATTAAGTGTTTGCATGACTATAAAACAGAATAATGAGGTGTCTAGAAAAATATTAAAGATATAATTAAAGTCCTCACAGTTCAAATATAAAAAGCCCAGACAATTATTTGATTTTACTGTGGTAAATAAAATTATTTTCTGCTTCTACTAATAGCTCATCCTCATGAGTTTTATCTTTGAGAAATAATATCAAGACAAATGTCTTGCTGTTGTTTTGTACTGAGTGTTGCACAAAGTACTTCTGTTAACAATTCTGCAAGGATTCTCTTACTGTCAAAACACTATTATTCTGGTCTTCTTTTTCTATAATGTAACAGAGAGATTCTACTGAACGTTATACTGCTAGCTTTATAATATATATTTTTATTTTATGTAAATATACCCTGAAGAGCATACAGAAGTTCTAAAATCTATTTAGTGTTTTTATTCATGTTTCTAATAGTAAAAATAGAAACAAAAGTATAGAAAGTGAGATTAGTAGAATCTCAAATTTTCTTACTTCACATCAATATGCAAAAAATATTACTTATATTCAACTCAGCATACTTCTGAGAAAGGAAAGGCACTGTTACCAATTATATTTGGACAATTATCATTAATTAAGCATCCCCTGAACAAAAGCCCATCTTTATTTATAGTACCTGAAAAGCACTAAATTCTCCTAAATTTAAGTTCTCTATTTATCCAGAGGCTTCAAAGAACTTCCCCCCAATATGAACTTCAAATAAGAAATAAATAATTTTTCTAAGTTTAATTCAAAATTTTCATGGGTATACTTAAAACAAAACAAAAACAAAAACAACGAAAATCTTCCACATTCAACATTAACTGTTTGCCATTTATTTTTAGTTGCTAAATCTGGCAAACTTATAATATGGAATCTCAAGAAAACAGTGTGACTAGGTACAGTTGCATTCTGATGAAATTGGAAGAAAGAAATATTCTATTGTATTTTTCCTGCCTTTTAAAATATGGTTTATATGGTGAATATTTTTAGATATAACTAGTAGAAGCAAGACTGAAAACTTGTAACAGTGGCATTTCCTCACTGAGAATTAAATTCTTCCACAAGAACTTTACTCATTTTATTATGTGTTCCCTGTATTGATTCAAATCATAAGTTAGCTCTTTATTATGACCAAAAATTTGGGAGGATTATTGAAACTGCCTGACTCTCTTGTACATTGATATCCCCATCCATCCAGAGAAATGTCTTAAAAATTCCTAGGTATTGGTGGTTTTTTTTCAATATTCCAGTCATATATTTCTAAATTATATAGCATAAGTTGCATAAGACTAATAAAATATTAAAAGATCATTTTATCTGAATACTATGAGGTGTGCCAAGCCCCAAGTAATTTTGTTTAGGACTCCAGGCAGATCAATTAATATAAATTTTGTATCTTAAAACTGTGATTAAACAAGTTGAGCTTTGTGGCATAAGCCTAATCCCAGTGATTTGGCAGGCTAAGTCAGAAGGATCACAAGTCTGAGGCCAGCCCTGGCAATTTAGTGGGACCCTTTCTCAAAATTTAAAAAAAAAAAAAAATAGAAAGGGATAAGGGTGTAGCTCAGTGAAAGAGCATCCACAAACTACCTATTTTGAACTACAAGTACTGAAAAAAAAAAGATCAAAATTATGAAGAACAGGTGTTAAGTATAAACAAAATAATAGTACTGAAAAAGAATGGAGTCATAAGAGTTGGGGTATAACAAATCTTAACTTGTCGTCCAAATTTTTTTCATATTTGTAAAGTAATGTATTTTTGACAAATTCTAATTATGCTCTTCAGAATGGACCTTAAACACAAAAATCCTTCATAGACATATGTGCTTTAACATTTTCAGGGTGTTTTTTGAATTGTCTTACTATTGTCCTGGCTTTGATTTTCCATACTGTGAATTTTGAAAATGGTTCAAACTTTAAAAATAAGCTTAGGAAGAACTCTGCAGTTGCGATAAATATACTTTACTAGCAGAGAAAATCTTTGATTTGCAGTCTCTTCTGTGAAAATTGATTTACAAAATAATTCCAGATTAATCAATTTGGATTAAATAGAAAATGCAGAACAACTATAATTATGTAAAGAAGAGAAGGATCATTACCTAATTATTATCTCCTTACCATTTTATAAAATGTATCAAAATACTATCTTGAACTTTGTATAAAATGTATAAATCTTTAATT
Source organism: Ictidomys tridecemlineatus (assembly GCF_052094955.1). Lineage (NCBI taxonomy): Eukaryota > Metazoa > Chordata > Mammalia > Rodentia > Sciuridae > Ictidomys > Ictidomys tridecemlineatus. Next base: position 129,034,068 of record NC_135482.1, read on the forward strand.
ATAATATACACTAATTAATCATGCATGAATAAATGTTTTTAAATTTACTAAGCTTAAAAATCTTTTCATTATAAAAGATCTTTGGGATGTGTACCTAATTTTCTCATGTGGGCATAGGTGCTATTATAGAACATCTAAAAAATCCAGATAAGCAGTGATCATTTTGACTCTTTTTAGAAATTTAGTTAATAGCAATAAAAAATAAATTATGAAACTGGTTTTATATAAATCCACACTATCATGTGAGTAATCAAAATTATCAAGCTAATTCAAGTGATTTTACAAAGAATCTCATTTGATCTTTTTCCTTTAAAGTGGTCTGATAGAAATCTTTACTCAGGGAGAATATTTTTATTTAATTAAACTATATTTATTTCTGTTATTTGATGTTTCTTTTATTTATTTTACCTTTGCTTTTTATCTTTCACTTTTGGCAGTACTAGGGTTTAAGCACAAGACCTTTCACATGCTAGACAAGTGTGCTATCCCTAGCCCTGTGTTTTTTCTTAAAGTAAAATAACTTTTGAAATATCTTAGACTGGAAATAAAAATATGAGTGTTTTAGCCAACTTCTTTGCTGCTGTGAACAAAAGACCTGACAGGAACAATTAAACAATTAAAAGTTTATGTAGGAGCTCACGTGTCTGAAGTCAGTCTACAGATTACCAACTCCATTTCTATGGGCCCATCTGAAGCAGAACACCATGAAAGAAATGCTGGTGAAGGGAATCAGTCCACAACATGAGGATCAGGAAGCAGAGAAAGAGAGAGATATCTCTGACCAATGAAAAAATACATAGGCACACCCCTGTGAACCACCTACTTCAGCCACAGCCTACCTGCCTACAGTAACTTCCCAGTAAATCTTTATCAGGAATTCATGCACTGATTAGTTTAAAATTCTTATAACTCAATCATTTCATCTCTAAAATGTCTTGCATTGTCTCAAACATGAACTTTTAGGGGAACTCCTCACAGCTAAGTCATAAAAATGAGTAAGAGAAATTATTTCAATTAAAAAAAACTTCATAAAAATAACTCACAAAAAAGAAGTTTCAATTCCAAAATATAGTTTAAATAGTTGACAAAATTACAAGGTTAAAAAATCATGAAGATATATATATATATATATATATATATATATATACTTTCTCTTTTCTTATATTAAATGCAATCATTTATTATATATATTTTCAGACATTTTAGGAAAGAAAGAATATTACTCCTCTAATGCTTCTTTTTTCAGTGAAGTCTTAGGTAGTTTAATATTGTAATATTAATCACTTTCTTGAACAATGTTGTTCTAATTCATTAGTTGCTGAAATTTTTGTCTTATCACTGCAGATAAACCGTGTGAGCATACTATATTTGCATTTACATTTATACATTTGTTTATACTGTACATGTATATGTAGTAATAAAAATGATTTTTTCCTAATAATTTCTGCAAAATTATGGCAGCTTGTGGTGGCACATCCCTATAATCCCAACTACCTGTGAGGCTGAGGCCAAAGGATCTCAAGTTCATGGTCAGCCTGAGTGTCTTAGCATGACCCTGTCTCAAAAATAAAAAGTAAAATAGGCTGGGGACTTTAACCTATTGCTCAAGGTTAAAGTACCCCTGGGTTCTATCCACAGTATTACACATGCACATACAAAAGTAGCTCAGTGTGTTACTTACTAGAGTAAAAGCATTCTTTGCTTTCCTTTAAACTTTGAACAGAATATTGAGATTCTAAACATGTTCATGTCAGTTGTACCTGTTATTGAAATTACAAAAGTAATAATGTAAATTGCAAGATGTGTACAAAACAAAAATGACATTTTGGAAAGATATCCTAAAGGCCAATCATAAAACAGTTCGAAATGAAAGAAGATAATTTGTGTGTATGAATTTTAAATAAAAGATTTTACTTATATTTCAATTAAAAATATTATTGTAGTTTTAAGGACTTAATATGTTAATATTTCTGTATTACACTTTCTAATTCTGTACATTAAATAATATATAACAAACTATAATACTTCCAAATATTTTGAAAAAACATAATGAAATAGAAAAAAAAATTACTTAGCAGTATTATATATTTAAATGTTTTTTATAAAACTCCTTCTTTTCAGCTCTAAATAGAAATTAAACTATCTATAGATTATCATAGCATTACAGAATTAACTTAGTTAACAGAGGCCCTTGACCTACTTATCATGTTGCAAAATCGGGATACCAGCACCAAAAATAGATTCCAAGCTGCCAAAGAGGGAATCTTTCTGTAAAAGTATTGTCTAATGTTTCCTTAAATATCAGTTTAAAAACAAAGACTTATATAGTAAAATAATTGTATAAAATTATTTTTCCTTAGTTCTATGCAAAATTACTACATTATATAAACTAGGAATTGATATTTGTTTAATAAGAGTCTAGCTCACATCCTTACTTTCTTCTCTATAACAAAATTTTGCCAGATTGCCTTTTCCAAAGATAAAATGAGAGATACTAATAATAATTTTAAAAAAAGTTTTTTAAAAGGAAAATGTTTTCCTCTATGTATATGAATATATCTAATGTTAAGGAAACAAAAAAAATCAAAACATAAGAAATTATAATGTCTTTTTTATATTATTTTTATTTATATGATAGCAGAATGCATTTCAATTCTTATTACACATATAGAGCACAATTTTTTCATATGTCTGGTTGTATACAAAGTATACTCACACCAACTTGTGTCTTCATATATGTACTTTGGATAATAATGTCCATCATATTCCACCATCATTTCTACCCCATACCCCCTCCCACCCTCTGCCTACCTAGAGTTCCTCAATGACTCCCACACTCCCCCTCCCTACCCTACTATAAATCAGCCTCCTTATATCAGAGAAAACATTCAGTATTTGGTTTTTGGGTTTGGCAACTTAGCATTATCTTCTCTAACTCCATCCATTACAACAATAAGTGTTGGCGAGGATGTGGGGAAAAAGTTTCACTCATACACTGCTGGTAGGACTGCAAATTGGTGCAGCCAATATGAAAAGAAGTATGGAGATTTCTTGGAAAATTGGGAATGGAACCACCATTTGACCCAGTTATCCCTCTCCTTGTTCTATACCCAAAGGACTTAAAAACAGTATACAACAGGGACACAGCCACATCAATGTTTATAGCAGCACAGTTCACAATAGCTAAACTGTGGAACCCTCTTAGATACCCTTCGATAGATGAATAGATTAAAAAATGTAACATATATTCACAATGGAATATTACTCAGTAGTAAAAGAGGATAAAATCATGGCATTTGCAAGAAATGATAATTTCTAAACATCTATCAGATCCATAATGCCATAAATAGTTAAGATATTAATTTTCCAGACACATTTAATAATATTTCTAAATAAGCCTACTCTTTTTGAATTGACAGGAAAGTGACAAATTAAAAGATAAAAATAAAAATAGACATATTGGAAAAATCTAAGTAATGTTAATTTCTTAATATTCCATGATAATGCTAGTGACTGATGAATGATCAGTACTCACATAACAGTAAATGTGAAAAGCACCTAGGCATTTGTTTACATTTCTGGCTAGATGATTTGTATTATTACAGATAAAATTCATATGCATATAATGAGTCACCACAAACATAAGAAAATTTTATAGGCGTTATCAAATTAATGAATCCTAAAGAAAGGTTACAATAGTATTTTTATGTTTTTTACTACTAGTTTTTATCTTTATTCCATTAGGTTTTATTATCTTCTGAACTAAAATGTAAACACTCAATATTTATAATTCAGTTGTTTCAATTGGAAGATGGACTAATGAAATAAAGCATTATGAAGTAGTTTTTTTTTTCCCCCAAAAGGTAACACCAGACAAAACAGTCCAAAGATTTTCAAGGTAAAACATTGTTTTGGCTTTTTACTAAGTAAGTCACTAAATATATATATTTTTCAAGTTGTCCATTGACACTTTTTTCTTTAATATTTAATCAAATTAAATCTCTTCTTATAAACAGGACAATTGATTAACAATTAGTTATATAAATCCATTTGATAAATGTCATGGAATTATACAAGAAATTTATTAAAATTTGAGTGTGACTCCCAGTTTCAGCTCTGACACTGTAAAAATGCCTGGTAATCATTATTCTCACAGTTTTGTCAGTTTTACCTCCAGAAAGTGTGAGAAGCCAAGTAAAAGGAGGAAGGGGAATACTATTCAAATGCGCCCAGAGAATTTTACACAAAAAAAGAATGCAACATGCTCTCTGCAAGAGAGAATGACCAGAATTTTACCCAATTTAAGTAGGAGAATTATCCAACGCTAGCATTCTCTAGCCATACATTTCACCAAAGGGTTAGAGATTGTTCAGAAATCTTTGTGGAGGTCACATTCCAGAGACACAGTCCCACTTAAAGACTGATATTTAATAAGAGACCAATGCTTCACTTTTCTCTATTCCTTCCCAATAAATCAACAGAGTTACATTATAATAACAGTTGATGGACAATTATAAAACTTCTGGGTGCAAACATTATCCAACTAGAAATTTTGAGGAGACAAAAAGTCATCAGAAAAATACAAACCAAGATTCTGGAAAAAATAGAACTGCAATAAATATTGATCATAACCCAGTTCCTACTGACTTTAAAACAGGTTAAAACAAATTCTCTCATTGTGACTATTTAGTTCAGTATTTATTAACTGATACAGTGTGCTGAATTTTAAATGAGAGTAACAAGATTGCTAAAAGGCAAAGTAGACACAATCTGAAGAGAAAAAAAACAGCAAGCCAAAAAAACCCCCAGATATGGCACAACTTTTGCAATTTTTATAGAGGAAAATTAAAAGAATTATGAAATGTAATAACTCTGAGGAAAAAAACAACAATAGGTAAAGTGTCACAAAGTATGAGGTAATGTAAGCAAAGTCCTGGAAATTAGGATGGAAAAAAATATGAATCAAATGACATGCTTGCAAATAAATCATGGTAGCAACCAGAATACCTATAAAAGGCTCATCAGGACAGTGGCTGGAGAGAACCATAGACCCTGGGTATATATCAACAGGAATTTCCCAAACTTAAAAATGAAACAAAATATTCAAGAACAATGGGATAATCTCAAAAGGTGTAACAAAATTGCATTATCAGATGGAGGGAAAAGAGAAACTAGAATAGAAAATTTGAAGTGATAATGGCTAAGAATTTTAAAAATTTTTGATAGACACAAGTAACCAATATAGTAAGCTCCAATATCTTGAACAAGGACATATATATTAAAAGAAAACATATAAAACTAGAAATACCACATTCAAGCCACACAAAAAGATAGTCTTTAAAACAGGGAAAAAATTGTAATTTTAGAAAATAGACATTATGTGAGACATCTCAACAGAACTTATAAAAAAGGGGTAAAATTGAAGTTAAAATAAAAATGAATACCACCACCTACACCAGCATAGAATTCAATAACTACTGAAATTACTCTTCAAAGGAAATGAGAAAGTAGATGATTTTCCATCAACAAAAATTGAAAGAATTAATTGATAGCAGACTCATGCTACAAGAAATATAAATAAAAGTTCTTCCGGGAAAAGAAAAATGGTAATACAAAATGAAACCATAATGAGATAATTTTTATACATACTAAGATGGTTGTAATCATGATGATAGACACTAGAAATGATTGACAAAAATATACATTGAACTGGGTGTGGTCGTGCACACCTATAATCCCAGCAGCTTGGGAGGCTGAGGCAGGAGGATCATGACTTGAAAGCCAGCCTTAGCAAAAGCAAGGTGCTAAGCAACTCAGTGAGACCCTGTCTCTAAATAAAATAGAAAATTGAGCTGGGGATGTGGTTCTGTGATTGAGTGCCTCTGAGTTCATTCCCCAGTACCCACCCTCTCCTCAAAAAAAAAATGAATTGAATAAAAGAATGCTGATCCACTGCTGATTGCAATTCAATGTGTTATAGCTTCTTTGAAAAGGTACCCACTTAAATAGTCAAAGGAAGGGTTACAATAAGAGCCAGCAATTTTTTCGATTGATACATAACCAAGGTAATTTAAACTATAAGTTCATAAAAAAGTTTCTAAGCAAATATTAATAACAATGTTATCAGACAAAAGTAGAAATAAAAACATATGTCATAAAACAATGAACATATAATCTAACAAAAAAACAGGATATTATCAGCCACAAAAGTGAATGAATATATATTACAAATATAGCAAAATTCTAAATGTTAAACTAAATGAAAGGGGCTGGAGACAAACACCTACATATCATATGCCTTCTCATATGAAATTGCAAGAATTATTAAATTCAAAGAGAAACAAAATTGGATGAGGAGTTGCCAGAGAATGAGGAAAAGGATAGTTGAGAATGCTGGATAATAGCATGAGGTTTCTTTTTGAGTTGTCAATTTCCTAGGTTTACCTAGTATTGGCAATTGCAAAACTTTGTGAATATATTAAAATTAATCTTTTATGCACTTTTAAATGGATATATATATATATATATATATATATATATATATATATATATATATCCCCCTGCATAAAACTCAACTCAAAGTGGATCAAAGATTTAGGCACTAGAACAGAGATCCTGTGCTTAATAGAACAAAGATGTGAGCCCAATTCTCCATTATGTCAGCCTAGGATCTGAATTTCTTTACAAGACCCCTATAATGCAAGAAGTAAAATCAAGAATCAATAAATGTGATGAATTCAAATGAAAAAGTTTCTTCTCAGCAAAAGAAACAATTGATAATGTAAATAAAGAGCCTGCAGATTGGGGGAAAAACTTTACTACACACACCTCAGATAAAGCACTAATATCTAGGATATATAAATAACTTGAAAAACTCAACACCTCAAAATAAATAACCCAATCAATAAATGGGCTAAGGAACTGAACAGACACTTCACAGACAAGAAATACATTCTAGCAACAAATGCATGAAAAAAATGCTCAATATCTCTAGCAATTAGAGAAATGCAAATGAAACTACTCTAAGATTTCATCTCACTCCAGTCAAAATGGCAATTATCAAGAATATAAGCATCAATAAATTTTGGAGAGCATTGGGGAATAAAGGTACACTCATACATTGCTTGTAGGAATGCAAATCGGTGCAACCATTATGGAAAATGGTATGGAGATTCCTCAGAAAACTTGAACTGTAACTACCATTTGACTCAGCTATTCCATTCCTTGATTTATACCCAAAGGACTTAAAATCAGCATATTACAGTGATACAGCCACATCAATGTTTATAACAGCTCACCTCACTATAGCTAAAATATGAAACCAGCTAGGTGCCCTTCAATAGATGAATGGATAAAGAATATATATATATATATATATATATATATATATATATATATATATATATTTATTTATATTTATATATATGTATGAATATTACTTAGCTTAAAAAAATAAAATTATGGCATTTTCTGGTAAATGAATGGAGTTGGAGAATATCATGCTAAGCAAAAAAGTCAATATCAAAAAAAAAAAGCCAAATTTTTGTCTGACATGCAGCTGCTCATTCACAATAAGGGGAGGGGAAGTCACTAGAGAAAAATAGTTACTTTGGATTAGTAGAGGGGAGTGAAGGAAGGGGAGGGTATATGGGGTAGGATGGATAGTAGAATGAAACAGACATTATTACCTTATGTACATACATGACTGCATGACTGATGTGCGTCTACAAAATGAACAAACAGAAAAATGAAAAATTATACTCCATTTATGTTTGATATATCAAAGTGCATAAATGCATTCTATTGTAATGTATAACTAATTAGAATAAATTAAAAAGTTTAAAAAAGAAACCCACACAATTAAATTATGAAATATAATGATTTATTTTAATTAATATCTATTTTAAGAAATTGGATAGTTAAGCCCAATTATTTTACTGACAACATTACAATATAAATCATATGTATTCAATTTTTAAAAATTATTTTCTTCCATGTTAACACAAAATGTTAATTAGTATAAAAAGTCAATGCTCCTAATATTTGGACAGTAATTACTGTTTTCAATAACAAGAAGAATTTTTCTACAATATTTGAATATGATCAAATGGAAATATGCTTTGGTATCATAGTTGCTGAAGTTATGTTGTGAAATTTAAACTTATTGTTAGAGAAGGCCATTGAGATCACACTAAATAAAGAGAATATGTATTGGAAAATTATTAAATATACTTAGAATCAAATTTTCTAGTTTAAAAAGAGTGGATAATTAATAACAGAGGGACTTGACTTATATGACATAAATTATTTTTATTGATTCAAAAGATCTATCATAGAACAATTTCTTTAAAAATTTTTAACAATGGCATGTATACATATATATAATATTTGACTAATATGTTAGATACTTGTGTGTACCTGTTTGAAATTAAATCTTTACATTCTTTCTCTATTAAATTAAAACATGATAAATACCAATGTCCAAAACATATAGCATCAAAGATTAATTTTATGTTCTTTTTAAGTGGAAATAATACAAATATTTATTTTCTCATTTTGATTATTAGATTGATTGCTTTAATAATAGTGATAACTCCACTCTTTTTATTTTTTAATTTGGTTTTAAAAGTGATTCTTAAATCACAAACCTCATTTACATAAAATTAGTACAAAAATCTTAATGGAGGTCATAAAATATTTTAGATATATTTTAATTTAAAAAACTAAATGGAAATTAAGTATTTATCTCAACAGATATTAAACTTGGGAAATTTCAAATCTTCATGCAAAGAAGTCATAGCTTAGAATAATTACCTGAGAAATAAAAATCATTGAGGCTGAATGTTTGCAAGAGTATGGTTGTGCCTACATACATAATTATATTACTTATTTTCAATGGTCACCAAAAATTGGGAGCCATGAGATGCATTTTAATTTTTGTTTAATTCATTTGTATGTAAATATTTCAGCAAAGTGTTGCATATAAAAAGCAAATTCTAATGAACAAAACACCAGATTTCTGAACATGAAATAAAGTTAAATTAAAAGATTGGTAATCAAGATTCCCAGTATATAAATTGTCTTATGTTGCTTAACCTACATTTTTTTTATTTGCCATAATACATTTGATTGCTTTTTAGTAACATTATTTATTATTGGTTTGCCATGTTGTCATTTTTATTATACTGATATTTTTGTAGTCCTAAATCACAAGATTAGTAAAGGATAAAAGGTGACAAGTAACAGGCAAAATTAACTCTGAATTTATCCTTTAGATTAGAGTATATTTGGTAGTATTACCAGAAAAATTACATGCAATACATTTCCTAGTTTCAAAATTTCATGGAATCAAAAGTTCGAGAAATGGTAGAAATAGTTATATTTTTTTCAGAGTTAGGAACAGTTAAAATTCATATTCAGAGAAGTAAAATAATGCAAGAATGTTTTATGTATTCATATCCAGAAAGAACTTTTATTTTTATGATTAGCATGTACCTTTCTATTAACTCTAATATTGAAAACCAAGACTAATTTTAACAAAAACATATTCACTAGTGAACATAAATGTAGACATTTTCATTTTATAGCTCCTTTAAAATGTAATTTTAGTTTTTAACTAATTTGCTTTTATTATTATTGAAACTGACAATAGATTTTTCAAACTTTATTTCATTATAAATTAGTCTAGTATCAGAAAATTAACTTTTGTTCATTTGTATTTCTTCTAAGTTAATACTTGTTCTTTTAATAATAAAGATTTAAAAAACTAAATCCTAATCATCTACTGAAAGAAGTCATGATTATTTTTAAATACGTGCTCATAGGTGGCAAATATTTTTCATTATGTGTGTAGAGCAGATATGCAATGATTCATTGTTCACTTACAACATCCATTCAAAATTTATCCTATTATGAGTGAACACCAATTTTTGCATTTTTGAGACACAATATATCTAGTTTTAAATTCACATCTCATAGTTTTTTGTTTTTTTTTCAAATAAGGTTGTCTATCATATTCACAACAAAACAGCAGCATTAACAACAATAAACAAAAACTGAACTCCTTTAATGATTCATGTGAGAATTGACTTATCTAAGATAGATTCCAAATATTTTCTATGTAGTTCCCATCTAGATTCTTTCTTTCTGGGATATGACATCTGGAACACTAGCAGTTATTTTAGTTTTATGAAGGAAAGACTAAAAGAATTACAGTGCTTATATTTTTCACAGTGAACTCATGAAGCATTAATAATTGCTTATTTCATCACATACACACACACACACACACAAAGTAACCCAAAAGAGGGATATCCAAGAAGTGGCAATTAGGAAAATGTCACTTTTACAAATGTTCATTTAAAATTTTATATGAAAACTACTTATATATAAGCTCTTCATGTGAAATACCTATAACTGGATTAGATGATGTGAAATATTAAGTGCTCATATATATGATGTATGATTTTTTTATTTGAATAGATTTTTTTTAAGTTCAAGTTTAAAAATTATAAGTATTTCTGCTGTTCAGAGAAGAAACAACCAAATAATAGGTACTATTTCAGACATAATTAAGATGATATTTGTCAGAAAACTAGGAAGGGGAAGAATAATATTTAAATTTTATATTAACATGGAAAGGCATAAAATGGAAATTATTTTTGGTTCTTTTTTCTCAGAAAATTTTGATTTTTTGTTGAATATCACATTATTTATTTAATGATTAGTATCAATGACATGCTTAGTTACTCCATTGCCATTGGCTTGAAGAGATAAAAAATCTCAGTAGATATTCTGCCTCTTATTTTAGTAAAATTATCTTGTCAAAATGGCTTTAATTAAATTTAATTTGGACATATACTCATTTTTTTTCCATTTTTTGTTGATTTAAATAGATAAAAATGAGAAATTCTGACATTAAAGATGATGTAAACACTTGAGGAAATTTCAGTCTCTTAAACTATAATGTATTTTTTCCCAAAAATATATTATGGAAAGACTGGAGATTAAATGAAGTGTAATATATATTTCAATGTATCTAGGATATTTTTAGATGACACAGTTATTTCATAGGACAATACCTTAGCCAGAGACTGATTTGGGACGCCTAATCTTTAATTTGTATATTGGAGTGCAGAAAAGAATTCAGGTTTTAGGGAAATATGAGGTGAAATAGCAAAAGCAGACATTTCTAAAAACCAGTGTACTAGGATTCTGAAGAAATTGAACTTATGTAGATATGCTGATACAATCAAATCTGTCTTTTGAATTCCTCAGATCTTTACTATTCAGAATTGACATATCATTAAACATAAATTGAAAAATAGAATGGAAATTACTTATGAAGAATGAAAGGCATAATATTAATGTTAATTTTTAATTAAAAATGGGTAGCATATATTTTACAAATAATTTTTTTAAAGTACAAAAACTAATAAATTGTTTCTACATATTCTAAAACTGCACTTAATAACTCATTTAATTGTATATATAAATTGTATATTTTGTGAAAAAGAATGAAAGTGAAAATACAAAAGTTCTGAAAAGTAAAAGAAATTTAGTTCTATGTCAAGAAATAGTAAAACAGACTTTTAAAATACTTTCTAATTTCATAAAATATGTTCAATAAAACAACAGTTAAAAGGTTCATGAATATATAGATATGTTTGGAGAGTACATTATGAAATCTGAAGGTCACTGAAATACCTCCTTGTTTTAAAAGTCAATAATGATGAAGTACCTGTAATATGTTAAATGGTAAAGCTAGATTTGTCACATTTAAATTTAAAATGAAATAAAATTGGTTAGGAATTTTGAACTTCAGGTTTTTTGGAAAGAGGACAAATGACATTCAATATTTGCAATAGATAAGAGCCATGTTACAAAATGAAATAGTGTGCTACAGAAATGATGTTAAAGGCTCACCAATATAATTAATAACTGGAAATAGCAGTATTAAAACACTTGCAAAACTAACTGCTGTCGAGTTATGAATTTGAACATAAACATAGACATGTGCCAAATTAAATGAGATACACATGTGCATTTACATTCAGGGTACATTCAGATAGCATGAAGGCACAATTAATTTTAGAAGTAGTTATTGAAATAAAATGATTAAGGGTAGTTTGGGATTTCCTTGGGGTTATTTGGGTTGTGTGAGCCTCAACTTAATCCGTGCATTAATAAAGTTTGAATATATTAACTGGATGGTAACTGTAGGCAAATAGATTATGTTGGAGGAGGTAGAATGTTGAGGGTTTGTCTTTAGGATTTATATTCGGTCCCTGATGAGTGAAAGTCTCTCCCTGTGTCTGTCTTTCTCTCTCTTTTTTTCTGCTTCCTGATTGTCTTGTCTTGAGCTACTTTCCTCTCCTATACCTTTCTGACTGAATGCTGTGCCTCATCTCCCACCCAAAGAAATGGAGTTAGCGTTCTATGGACTAAGACTTCTGAAACTATAAGCCTAAGTAAACTTTTCCTTCTCTGGTTGTTATGAACTTTGTTTAAAAAAAAAAAAAGATGCTGAGTAAAACAAGTATGTACACATATAATTAATATTGGTGCAGATAAGGATACACTACCTATCATCCACCAATCTATCTATTAATATCCAGTTGGTTGTTTATCAGGAGAATCCCAACTAATACAGTTCTGCACACTGATACATGAGATTCTCGATAGTGATAATTATGGGGAGCTTATAAAATATATAATTACAGGAATCTGATTTTCCTAAAATAATAGAAACTCACTACTACACTTTTGCTACTATGTTTTTAATTACATTTATTCTCTCTTGGACATGTCATGATTTACTATGTATTTCTGAGAAAATTTTCTTTACTTCTAATTTGTTAATTTTTAAAAAATATTTTTATCAAATATACTTAAGTTTTACACCTTGATATTTGATATAAATATACATGGTGAAACGAAAACTTCAAGCAAACAAATTAACATCTAAATTTATCATTTCACAAAATTACTTTTCATTCTTTTTTGGGATAATATTACCTAGATTCCCTAGAGAATTGCCACTACAATACAATATTTTTAACTATAGTGTTGATTTTCCACATTGGATCTCCAAACTCATTTATCTTGCATGCATGCAATTTTGTACAGTTTGATCTATATTTCTCTATTCTTCTAATATTATATCCCTAGTTACTACTGTTCTACTATTTTTACATATTCAACTTTTGAAAATTTCCTCATATGACAGATCATGCCATATTATTCCTTCTGTCTCCTACATGTTTAGTATAGTCTCCTACATGTTCATCCATGTTGTTGCAATTTCAGGATCTCATTTTTTTAAGTCACAAAGTATACAGATATATATATATATATATATATATATATATATATATATATATATATATATATCAGGTTCTATTTACCCATTCTATGGCTTGGCTATTGTGACTAATGCTGCAAAAAATATGGGGGTGAAAATATCTCTTCAACATAATGATATCCATTTTTTGGTTATAGATCCTGTAATAGAATTTCTGAATCATAATGTAATTACAAATTCAATTTTTAGAATAACCTTCACACTGTTTTCCATAATAGTAAACAAATTAATATACCCATCAATAGTATGCAATGGCCTTTTCTCCCAATTTCTTGACAGAATATGTTATCTTTCTTCCTTTCAATAATGCCATTTTAACAGATGCAAGGGAAATCTCAACTTGGATTTAAATTCTATTATTTGAAGACTAGTAATGTTGAACATTTTTCCAAATAATTTTGGCCAATTGGTCTTTTGTGAAATGTCTATTTAGGACCTTTGCCAATTTTTAATTTTAATCATTTATTAATATTATCAAAGTTTTTAATATTTTGTACATTAACTTCCTATCAAATACATGATCTGATATATGGTTTCCAAATATTTTGTACAATTACATAGGTTGCCTTTTCATTTTCTTAATATTTTCCCATGCTGTTCAGAGATATTTTTTTTTCTTTTTCATTTTTTCTTTTCTCTTAATTTGGGACTGAGGTTTGAACTGAGGGCCACTCAGCCATTGAGCCACATACCCAGCCTTACTTTGTATTTTATTTAGAGAGAGGGTCTCACTGATTTGCTTAGCACCTCACTTTTGCTGAGGCAGGCTTTGAACTTGTGATCCTCCTGCACAGCCTGCAGGGACACTGGGATTACAAACGTGCGCCACCGCACCTGGCTTGTGCAGAGATTTTCAGTCCCACTTGCTTATATTTTCCTTAATCTTTTAAAATTACTTTATTATAATAATGTATAATAGTTGGATTCATTATTCCATATGTGTATATTCACAAAACATAATTTTATCCATCTCATTTACCAGAATCTTCCCACTACCTCCTTTTCTCACTCCTACTGATCAAGACTCTATTTTGAGGAGTAATTTCTATAGTTCATTACTTAAGCCCTTTTTTTCTTTTTAAAATATTATTTATTTTACTATTACTTATTTATTTGTTTTCACAGCATTATAATTATACATTGTAGATGGGTTCATTCTGACAAAATTCAATAAGTATGGAATCTGACTCATTGCATTTCAGACCCTGTTTCTCTCCTCTCCCTTTTCTAATCACTCCTCCACCTAATTGATTCTCCCCTTACTCCTCCATTTATCCATTCTTGATTAATTCTTTTCACACACAAATAAAGATGAAATATTCTGTGGTATATTTACATGTGCACAAATGTAATTTTGTTGAATTCATTCCACATTTTCTTCCCTAGCCCATCCTTCTCCCTCCCTGTCAATCACCTTCTACTCTATTGAGTTTCCCTATATCTTTACGATAACTGATGCCTCCCTTTCCTTCTGTTATTTTGCTCTAGGTTCCATATTTGACCCTTGATTTTCTGAATCTGGCTTATGTCACCTAGCATGATATTTTTCACTCTCATGCATTTAAAAGCAAATGTCATTATTTTGTTTTTCATTATAGCTGATTAAAATGCAACATTTTCTTAGTCCATCATGTATTGATGTGCATCTGGGCTGGTTTCAAAATCTGGCTATTGTCAATTGTGCTGTTATAAACACTAAAGTGGCAATATCACTACATTATTCTACTTTTATTTCTTTCAGATAAATACACAAGAGTGGATAGCTGGGTTGTATGGTGGTTCTAATCCTAGATTTTGAGGAAATCCCATATTTTCTAGAGTTATTGTACTAATTTATAGTCCCACCAACAATGTATTAGTGTACTCTTTTCCCTTACATCTTCATCAGCATTTGTTATTATTTTATTCTTGATACTTGTCATTCTTATTGGAATGAGTGTAGTTGACTTGCATTTCCCTGATTGCTAGAAATGTTGAACACTTTTTAATATATTTTTTGTCTTTTTGTTTTTCTTCTTTTGAGAAATGTCATTTAGTTATTGTACATTAATTAATTGGATCATTTGATTTGGGGGGGGTTACATTTTTTTGAGTTATTTATATTTTGTGGATATTAATTCCTTGAGGGAGGAACAACTGGCAAAGATCTCCCCCATTCAGTAGGCTCTCTCTTCATGCTCTCTCTTCATGCTCTCAATCATTTCCTTTGTTCTTCAGAAAATTTTTAATTTGGTATTATCGACTTTATTGATTTTTGGTTTTATTTCTTGATCATTAGAGATCTTGTTAAGAAATTCAGTGCCTGTACTAATGTGATCATTGTTAGCCCTGTTTTCTTGTAGCAGTTGCAATATTTTCCACCCAATACCTATGTCTTTGATCTCTTTTAATTTGAGTTTTGTGGAGGATGTGAGATAGGGACTTAATGTCATTCTTCTACATTTAGATATGCAATTCTCAAAGCACCATTTGTTAAAAGGCTATCTTTTCTCTAAAATATATTTTTGCACCCTTATAGAGTATTAGATAGCAGTAAATATGTAGATATGTCTCTGTATCTTTTATTATTTTAATTAATTTTTATTTCTATTTTGATGCCAATATCATAGTGTTTTTTTTTTCTCCCCAAGAGAGCTGGAGATACAGTACAGAGTACTATTATTTGAGATAGTGAGATGACTCCTGCATAACTCTTCTTGCTCAGGATTGCTTTGGCTCTTCTGGGTCTCTTAATCTTCCAAATGAATTTAAGAACCATTTTGTTGTTGTTTTGTTGTTATTGTTGTTCTACAAAGAGTGTCATTGGAATTTTAATAAAAATTGTATTGAACCTGTATACTGCTTTTGGTTGTATGGCTGGGTTGACAAAATTAATTCTGCCTATCCAAAAACATAAAAGAGATTTTTTAATCTTCTAAGGTCATTTTTAATTTCTTTCTTCAGTGATCTATGGTTTTCATTGCAGAGGTCTTTCACCTCCTTGGTTACATTAATTCCACTTTTTAAAAAGTTATTGAGAAAGGAATTGCTTTCTGAATTCTTTGTCCGCAGAATCATTGTTGAAGTATAGGGAAGCTACTAATTTATTATTATTGACCTTGTATCCTCCTCCTTTGGTGAATTAATCACCTCTAGAAGTCTTCTGGTAGAATTTTTTGAGTCTTCTAGATATAGGATCATGTTATCTGTAAACAAGAGGATTTAATGATATAAAATATTTGACCTATTCATTTCCTATTTGTACCCCTTTAATTTCCTACTCTTGCCAGATTGTCTCTGCTAGTGTTTGGAAAACTACATTGGACAGAAGTGAGAGTGGACATCCTTGTCTTGTTCCTAGGAAATGCTCTTCTGATTTTCTCCATTTAGTATGATGTTGGCTGTGGGTTTGCCATATACAGTCTTTATAATGTTGAGGTAAGTCTATCTATCCAGCATTTTTAACATGAATGGATGCTGAATTTTTTAAAAGTCTTTTATGTATCTATGAAGTTGTTCACATAATTCTTGTCCTTAATTCTATTTATGTGGTGAATTGTGGTGAGCCATTTCTGCGGACCATAGCCGCCATTACAATATGGTGCTGGCTGCCACTGTGGTCAGTGATAAACAACTCCTTATTAGGGAGAGTTGGCGCGTTTTGAGATAACACCCTATGAGAAAGATCCACGTGGCAGCTTTGCATTGGGGCTCGGGGTGCTTTATTAAGGCTGGGAGGCACCGCTGAGGGAGAAAAAGCTTGAAGTCATGACTGAGTAAAGGCCTGAATAAACTGCTGAAAGAAGAATCCTGTGTCGCGTCTTCCTTTGCCGGCTGGGGGTCGCGACAGTGAATTACATTTATTAACTTGCATATGTTGGACCAAACTTGTATCACTGGGATGAAACCCACTTGATCATGGTGCATTATACTTTTGATGTGTTTTTGAATACAGTTTGTCAATATTTTCTTGAGAATTTTTGCATCTATGTTAATTGGGAACATGAGTCTGTATTTTTGTTTCCTCGCTGTGTCTTATTCTTGTTTTGCTATTAGGGTTATTATACTGGTTTCATAGAATGTATTTGGAATTATTCCCTCACCTTCAATTTTATGGAATAATTTAAGAAAGACATGAGTTAGTTCTTCTTTAAAGGTCTGGTATAACTCAGCCGAGAATCCATCTGCTTCTGGGCTTTTCTTTTTTGGAAGGTTTTTATTATTTGTTTTGTTTTTCTATGTTTTGCTGTTTCAATTTTGGGAGGTCATGTGTGTCTGTGAATAGAAATTTGTGGATGTCTTCCAGATTTTTCAGATTATTTCAGTATCAAATTTCAAAATTGTTTCTAGTGAACACCTGGATTTTAGAAGTATGTGTGGTGATATCTCCTTGTTTATCTCTAATTTTGTTTATTTGGGTCTCCTCTCTCTTTCCAATTTTTGGCTAAGGATTTTATATCCTTATTTGTTATATCAAAGAACTAACTCATTATTGCATTGATTCTGTGTGTGTTTTTGTTTTCAGTTTCATTTAATTTGTCTCTGATCTTAATTATTTCCTGTCTTCTACAGATTCTAAGTCTTCCAATTCTAAGTCTTTGTCATTGGATATCAGCCTATTCATTTGAGAATTCTGTATTTATTTCAACATAGGCATTCAATGCTATAAATTTTACTATTAGAATTGTCTGTCTTCCTAGTTTTCCAAAGATTTTGATATGTCACATCTCTACTCTTATTTGTTTCTAAGAAGTTTTGATTTCCTCTCTTATTTCATCTAGGATTCATTTTTCATTTAAATTATCATTATTCAATTTTCATTTGTTTATGTGGTTTTTATTATTTATCTAACTGTTGATCTCTAGTTTCATTCAATTATATTCTAATAGAATGAACAGGATTGTATTAACATTTTTTTTTAATTTATTAAGACTTATATTGTGACCTAGAATATTTTAGAAAAAGTTCCATGGGCTGCTGAGAAGATAAATTTTTCTGTGTGGGGTGAACTATTCCATAGATGTCTATTAGGTACATTTGATTTATAGTATTTTTGTGTAGGAAATACCTTTAATGATTTTATGTTTGGATGACCTGTCTATTGGAGATAGAGATGGGTTGAAATCAACCAGTATTACTGTATTGGGTTCTATCTGGGGGTTAATATCAAAGAGATTTTTTTCTTTTTTAATGTATTTTGGATCACTGACATTTGGAAAATCTATGTTTTCTATCACTATATCCTCCTTTTCGATGTTTCCTTTTCTTGGTATATAGTGGTCTTCTTTTATTCTTTTGAGTATTTTTTTTTGGTTTAAAATCTCCTTGTCAGATATGAAAATAGTTACTCCTGATTGCTTTCAGTTCTATTTTCTAGTAATATTTTTTTCACATTCTTTTACCTTTGACCTCTGTGTGTATCTGCTTCAAATAAGTCTATTACAAACAACATTTTGTTGAATATTGTTTTTTTATATATTATGCTATTCTATGTCTTATAGTTGGGAAGTTGAGACCATTTACATTTGGTGTTAATTTGGATATGTATTTGTAGCTTCCTGCCATTTTGGTTTGTTTGCTACATTTAATTCTGTCTTGATTATTATTTAATTGATCGCTCTTCTAGTGCTCTTCATCTACTTAAGATTTTTAGGGCTTATTTGGGAAGCCTCTGTGCAGTTTATCTTTGAGTATTCTTTATAATTCTGTCTTAGTAGTCATGAATTATTTTAACTTATCCTTTATATGGAATCTTTGTATTTCCCCATTTATTTTGAGAGAGAGCTTTGCTGGATATAGCAATCTTGGCAAGCAATTGTTTACTTTGATAGCTTTGAATATCTCATTCCAGGCCTTCCTAGACTTTGGTTTCTGGGTTGAAAAGTCAGAGTGAGTCTTACTGGGTTGCATAACAAGGGGACCTGACATTTTTCTCTTTCAGCCTTTAAAATTATTTTATTATTTTCTATATTAAGCATTTTGATTATGATGTGTCTTGAAGAGGTTCTCTTTGATCTTGTTTATTTGTGGTCCTATGTCCCTCCTGTTTGTGAATGTGTATCTCATTTTGGTATAGATACAATGAAATTTTTCTGTTATTATCTCACTGAAAGCATTCTTAATGCCTTTAGCTTGTACATTTATGTTCTCCTCTATCCTGATGAATCTCAGGTGGTTTGTTCTCTTGATGTTGCCTGAGACATCTTTTATATTCTGATTATTTTATTTTACCTTTTTATTTTCTACTGAATATTCAAGTTTATATACACTATCTTCAAGACCTGAAGTTCTATTTTCTATGAAATATAATCTGTTGGTAATTCTTCCAAATTAATTTTTAATTTGATTCACTGTGTCTGTTTTCCAGGAGTTCTGAATTGTTTCTTTCCAATATATCTGTTTCTTTATTTAAAGGATCTTTTATCTACTATATTTGCTCTCTTAATTAGTTCTTGAGTATTTTATCAAAAAAATTTTTAGTAACTTAACCTGGAATTTCATCCTTTCAATATCTGTGTGACCTTTTGGGGAATTATGAATTTAGGGAGAGGGATTTGTCTGCCTATATTCTCATGTTTTCATAGGTATTGGACTTGCATATCAATTGGAATGGGTTCCCCTTCTTCTTTTATCTGCATGTTCTTTTGTATGTAGTTAATTTTCTTTGTTCTAGAACTGTTCAATTCTGTGAACTAGAAGTGTCCTAATCGCTCCCCACCTCTTCTTGGAGAGAGGAGCCAGAAAAAGCACTAATGTTATCAACAGATGTTTATTAAGATAAATGTATGGTGTCTACTTTGTCATCTAATATATTAATTGCCACTTATATAGGAATGATGAAGTCAGCATTAACATCAGTGCCAACAACAACAACAACAAAACTGAATTAGATCAGACATTAAATAGTGGGTTTCTACTAAATCATGTACTATAAAAGCAATCACAAAAATGAAATGGGGTAGGAATTATGCAAATTATACAAATTTATTAAATAATAGGATTACAGTTTCTTAAGTGAAGAGATAATAGGATAGTAAAGAAAGAGAAAATGTGAAACATTTAAAAATGTGAACAAAGATGTGGAAGGAGATAGTTAGCAAACGTCACCATAAACAAGGAGAAATAAATAAATAAAAATGATAAAAATGAAAGAGAAAAAGAAGGAACAAAAAAATTTGGTTACAAGTGGGAAAAAAGAATGAAGAAGGTAGAATAAGAGGGATAAAAACAAGTCAAACCAAGAATAATTGATAAATGTGCAGAAGAAGGCAATTAAAATAAAAGGAAAATCATATGAATACATGGATATATATATTTATATATATATATTTGATCATATATATACATATGTGTATATATATACATGTATATATATATAATATTTGAACCTATGCATCGAGTAAAAATACACACAGACATATACACACACAGATAATTTTATAGACTGGATAAATATAGAAAATAATAAACTGTAATGTAATATTTCTTTAAAATTAAAATTATTTTAATGTAAATAAGGGGAATTCAGAAAAATATATGTACATATATGAATGATATATATATATATACATATATAAACATATACATATATACATATATGAATAAAAGAAGAAAAAAAATAAAAATCTTAATGTGAAATAAAATACTTATTTCTACTGAGATGGTTAAAAAAATGTTGGCAGGATGGATTTTCATTCTTTATATTGATATTGGGCTCAGTAACCCTGGGTTCAGTGTTTGGAGGTCATTAAGTTCAATGTCTTTGCATTTCTCACCTAGCTGTTAGCTCTTGTGGATAGTAGCCAAAATTGGTTTTAGTAGCTCTCAACTTTCCATCTCCCAGTAGAGGGTAGGATAGACAGTGGAGTCCTCACAAATTGTGTATCACAATAGCAGGGGTTGTACAGAGTTATAAATTAGAAATTCTAGTAGTTGGGGTTTAGTCTTAGATGACTTATGGGACTATGTATATATTGGAGATTTGTTCCACACCCCTGCTGCTGGAGAGATGCCAGGCTCTGCTTCATAACTAGATCCAGAGGTCGTTTTTGGTGTTGTTCCAATTCTATTAACCATATGTACATATGTGGGTTTATTTCTGGATTCTATTTCTTTGGCCAATTTGTCTCTTCTTAAGCCAATACCATAATATTTTGATGAATATAAATTTATAAAATAATTTGAAACCAAGAAATGTGATGCTTCTGACTTTTTTTCTCCTCAAGTTCTGTCTTTTGTGACAACATAGAAATTTTGTAATTATTCTTCTTTTCTATTTTTGGAAAAACTACCAATAGAATTTTGATAAAGATGATTTTGATCAACTTTATTTCAATAATTTTTTAATTTTTTTCTAGTGAATTTCTTTCTGAAAAAAATTGTATAAGTCTGAGTAATGTTTTTGTAAATATAAATGCCAATTTGAGGATATTTAGCTCATATTCTTTGTTATTTTGTGGACAGTCACCAACTAACAATACTTCAAATTATGCTTTTTCAACTTCATGATGGTGTAAAGAAAGTACACATTCAGTAGAAACCATACTATGGATTTTGAA
This sequence comes from Ictidomys tridecemlineatus, assembly GCF_052094955.1. Classification (NCBI taxonomy): domain Eukaryota; kingdom Metazoa; phylum Chordata; class Mammalia; order Rodentia; family Sciuridae; genus Ictidomys; species Ictidomys tridecemlineatus. Next base: position 129,055,968 of record NC_135482.1, read on the forward strand.
TTTTATTTTTTCCAGGGCAAGTAGCTGGTGAGTATGATATGCCAGAGCAGTGAGCCAAAGATCCCAGTTAGCCATGCAATGATGGGGTGAAAAAACATACTGTGCAATTTAGTACTGTGTTGCTAAGCTATAATGTTGGATAGTTATATGTAATAACTGCATCTTCAACTTATAATATTTTCAAATTTCAATGGATTTATTTCAATGTAACCCTAACATAGGTGGAGGAACATTTACGTTTTGATTTCAATTTATCATTTTCTTTACACATTTCATTTCAAACTGTCTAATGTTGTGTATTTTATCACCAAGTTGAATACACAATCTATGACAGTCAAGGTCAGAGTGAATTTTCCTTAGTCTCAAAATTATGCCACAGTGTCAGGAAATGAACAAGTGTTTATTAAGTCATTTCAATGAAGTAGACAGCACATCACAGGGACCGTGGTGCATTTCCTCCAAGAAAGGAAAAACAGTGTTCCTAAAGGATAAGAGAGCAGGGTGAGGTTTAGTTCATGTATAATTGAAATAGTAATAAGTAAAGCAAGATTGTGAGTAAAGAGGGTGGAATTGGGTCAGTACTACAAATTGGCCTGAGTTCTGTTTATTTGGAAACTTTAAAGTTAAGATTGACATGGAACTTGTGGACAGAAAGCTTGGGTTTATCTGAGTTGCAAATCAAAACTGCTTTACTATGCCAAAGTGACTTAGATCTTCCACATGAGAGGGTAGTTCATTCTTACTGATAAAATTTGCAATATCCAAATTTTGCTAGTCTGCAATCTTAGAGGCCAGTGCTACTTGATGATTAAGAGAGCTCTAGTTTAATGAAAGAGAATATTATCATGAGACCTTGTAACAACAGTAAGCTCTTCAGTATTAGTTCCTGTGTGATTTGCAGCAAATTCCTCCTGAGCTTATTATTCCAATGTGATGAATAGCTGGGCATAATTTTGTTATCCAGGTAATTTTTTTCTTTCTCACTAAGTGTATAATATGTTCCTAAACATATTTACAAAATTAACAAGGAAAGTATTTGTTAATGAATATATAATATTGTCTTCTAATATGTTTTGTGTGTCTGGTTAAAAAATGTAATAAATTAAGTTTAGGTTACTGTCATATCAAGATCACAATAAGAAATCAATTTACTTGCATGTGTATTGTAAAAATTATAAACATGACAATTTCAAGTACTGTACCAAATATGGAGCTAGTATATTATGTCTATTCATAGTTGGAGTGGAAATGATGAAATTACTTGCAATTTGATTTTTTATCACATAATATGAATATTCACATATTCCCCAAGCCTCAACATTCTTTGCCTAGGGATATGACAAAAAGAAATTATCACATTTATACTAAATAATATATGAAATCACATTTTAGTAGCTTCATTCAGTGATCTATTTATTTATTTATTTTTAAGACTCAAAAACAAGAAATAGCTTACAAGCCCAACAGTGGATAATTGTCACAAGATGGTATTCACTGTGAAATAGTACACAATACCAGATTCCTTGCTGTTCTTCACATTAAAAAAGGTTATTTTACCTCAGAGCAATTTTACCACAGGTTCCCTCTGCACAGAATATTCTTTCCACTGTTTGTCTGGGTTAATTCTTCACTGCTTTTCGGTTTGTTCTCTGTATTCATGATTTTAGAGTCCATATAGTCTGAGTATTTTAATAATTCACTCTCCATTTTCACTTATTTTATTCATAGTAGTCGCTCCATCTCACTTTTATTTTTATTTATTCATCACATGTCTGAAGAGGGTTCATGTTCCTTTTACTCATTGCCATATATCCCTAACAATATAGTTCCTAATATATGTGATATTTAATACATTGTTGAATGAATAAAATGATTAGAAATATATAAATGAATCAACTTTGTTGTGTCATTTTTGTAAATGTCTTGGGCAAGACATATTTTTGATGTTAAGTAAATGCAAAAACTCATAAAGACAAAATATATATGACAAATATTAATTAATATACTATGCAAAGAAATTAAAAATTATTTCAAGGAATATAAAAATGGTAGTGAAATTTAAATTTGCTTTGTCAGTGCTATCAAATGGATGAGATGAAAACTGAATAAAAATTGAAGATAAAATAATATAGATGTATGTGTATATAAATTAGATGTTAGTGGATAAGTGAACATAAATAGATTTTCTGGAATAGAATGTTTTAGAGTGTTTAAATTAGGGATGTTTAAGTAGCTGGGAATAGGGTAAAGTAACAGAAACCCTATTCTATATTTTTGAAAGTTACTATACTAATTAAAATTTGAGATAAATATGCTGATAAGGGCAGATCATGCAGATGATAGAATCAAAAGATGTAATGATAATTTAAAAAATTTTAATGTTTTTTAAAACAAGTGTTTCAAAACATTTCTCAAAAAATATAATATCCACTGTTTAAAATAAATATGAGTAATAATCAAATAAGTGTGGATGAAAAAATACAGAAAAATTCTATGTTAAGGTTTGTGTCTTAAATATCCCCCCAAAGCTCAGGTGTGAATATGTTGTCCCCAGCTGATGGTGCCATTGATGTAGTTGAAAGCTTAGAAGGTGGTGTTTAGTTGGAAAGTAAAATATGTCTTTGAAGGATATACTAGGAACCAGTAGTGTGTTCCTCTCTCTCTGCTTTTCATTTGCCATGAGGTGAGCAGTTTTGCTCTACCATATACTACTTGACATGATGTTCTGCCTCACCAGAATTCCTGAAAGTAAAGCCACCATGAACTAAAACTTCGAAACTTACGATTTAATTAACTCTTTCTTCTTTTAAATTTCTTATCTCAGATATTTTGGCACAGTGGCTCAGAGCTGACTAATACACTCTATAAACAATATACCATGTTCAAGGGCTGTGGGCAGTGTATCTCAAGGGTACAGCATTGTTAGTATAAAAAAGGGCTTACCCTTTCCCCACCATATATATATATATATATATATATATATATATATATATACACTTTACTTTCCAAAATACAAAATACATATAAAATACAAGGATAAAAGATAAATATTTCTTTAAATATTTAAACGTTATAATATGGCTAACATCTTTTCATCATTCATGAGTGGATTTTGTAATTGAGCAACCTTTGTCACATCCATTCTCCACCTTTCAGACTATAGGATATATATAAAATTTGGAAATTAGGAGAAATTTGATTACTATAAATGAAAATATGTTTACATTAGAAAGGTTAAAGTTGTAAAATTACATTATTTCTTATTTTATAGAATAATTATATAGTAAACATCATTGGTATATACCTGACTTAAATATAGCTAATTTTTTGAGGAAAAAATAACAGCTTAAGGGACTGGGGTTATGGCTTAGCAGTAGAGCGCTTGCTTAGCATGTGCAAGGCCCTGGGTTCGATCCTCAGCATCATCTAAAAATGAATAAAATAAAGGTACTGTGTCCAACTACAACTAAAAACTAATTTTAAAAATACAGTTTAAAATCACTGTCATTGCTATTCCACTTTTTACTTTCAAAATTATTTTTAAAACATATTAAATATTAAATCATCAAAATAAAACATTATGTTAAATACATTTAAGATTATCAGTCATATATACATATATTTTGTAGCTAAATATAATTCATTTACAGTTGCAAATAAATTAATCTTAAATTTAAGAAATCATCAATGTGCATATATTTTGTTCCTCATGCTAAAAAATATCAAGATATATTAAAATTGTCTTCTAATTATGCTATATATACATATGTACCATATATTATATATGTATATTATATATATATATGTGGGTGTGTGTGTGTAATATATATACAGACACATAAATATTCTTCTTTTGTGCCAACTGAAGAATTTGACCTACCCCATATAACACTAAAAATCCAGGTGACTAAATATAGCTTTTCTATTAAAATTCCTGGGTTCACCTTCTGCCCTGACCTTTGCTCTCTCTCCTTGACATGAATTGTAATTACAATCCAGGGAATATTGGCATGCTTGCCATGTTTGACCCTTGACTCATTCTTTTCTGTAAGGGAATTAGGTTTCCAAACTATATCAGCCAGGGTCATACCTGGGCAGGAAAGAACAAATTGGGAACAACTCCTTTCTAATGAAACTATAATGCCAAACAAGTTCAAAAACAGGTTATCCTGTGAAAGAGAAGTGACTCAAAGAGCAAGAAAAACATTACTGTTAAACACCTGTAATTTTACCCAAGTGTGCTCACACCCTTGAGATTCAGTGATCAGAGATTACTTGAGATATCAGTAATTAAAGCTATGACTATGTTTTATCCTTATGTATTTATATATTTTAAAACTTCTGTCTTTATTGATCATTTTTTTCTTTAGAATATGATCTAAAATATACTTATCTTTCCAAGATGACCTAATGTTCTCTTAAATCAAATCATAGACTATTTTTTCCTAAATCACATTTTGATAATCACTGTATTTATTTATTTATTTATTCTTTTTAGCTATGTATAACACAAGGACACACCCTGAACTTATCAAAAAGGTATGGAACTCAACCCACTCCAATTCGAACCCCAGCACTCCCCTGCAACTCCACTGATTTCGATTCAATCTATGCTACCCTTATTATAAACTAAGAAAATTGTGCTCATAAAAAGCACACATGTATATAAATATAAACATAAACTCACACAACTTTTCAGTATGACTAAATTATACTCAATTTTTAAATTCCAAGAAAATAGTTTTTATGAGTTAATCTTTTAAAAATCATATTTCTAGCCATTAAGTCTTACTTACTTTTTTTTTCTCATCATAGTTTACTGGAATAGCTTAATGAATACACTTTATTGTATTTCTAAGAATTTGGCTCTTATCCCTTTGCTCAATTATAGTCATGGTATATGCTAATGACCTTTAAATTAAGAAAATATGGGCTGAGGATGTGGCTCAAGCAGTAGTGCGCTCGCCTGGCATGCGTGCGGCCTGGGCTCGATCCTCAGCACCACATACAAACAATGATGTTGTGTCTGCCGAAAACTAAAAAATAAATATTAAAAAAATTCTCTCTCTCTCTTTAAAAAAAAGAAAAAGAAAATATATCTTACTCCTTCATTTTATATTTATGTTACAATAAAGGAGGAAAAATATGTTATCTGTTTACACTGGAAAGCTACATAATTTAAAGAATATTTAAGCCAAACTATGGTAGTAAAATAGTTGAATTTTGATGGAAATCTTTTATGGGTACTAAATTTAAGTATTGCATTTTAAAAAGAGAAACTTTAGCTAAGCAAGAGGACAAACATAAATAGACATTTTTAAAAGATATTTGTAAAATATTAATACTTAAATGTATATGAAGTTCTATATTTAAGAAAACACATCCCTTTTAAAAATGTGAAGATAAATTTGAGAGATTCTGTAATTTAGTAGGTTTATGGTGTTTCTCAAAAGCTCATGAGAGAGACAATTCAAGAAATTTCAGAGGGAAATGATTACATTATGAGAGTTAGTTATGACCTAAAAGTGGATTCATCCACTGAAATGGATTAACTGGGCAGTAACTATATATAGATAGAGTGTGGTTGGAGAAAATATGTACTGGGGTGTGTCTTCAATATATATATTTTGTATCTGGTAAGTGTAGCTTTCTCTCTAGGTTGTAGTGCCATGTCCTCAGCTGCTTTCCTCTGCTGTGCCCTTCCACCAAGATGAGCCTTTATCTTGAGCTCAGAGCAGTGGAGTCAGCTGACCATGGACTGATCCTCTGAAACCAAAGCCTAAATAAACTTTTTCTTTCCTTTATGTTGTTTGTGTCAGGTATTTTGATCACAGTAACAAAAGGAAAAAAAAAAAAACAGACTAAGCTCCAAAGTGTTCAAATAAGAGTATTCATAAACATTAGTCTATAGTATCCTCACTAAAGTTTTCTGATAAAAGTAAACTAAGTCACAAAAATTGTAATAATGAATAAGGATTATCCATATGTCTTCACTTCATAAAAGCACTAAGAAGCTAGGCAAAAATTGTTGAATTCAACTTTTTCAGACTCATGCAAAGTAGACAAATGCTTGCAACAATCCAAAACAATGTGCATTTAAGAAAAACAATGAAACCATATTGAAAACAATGAATTGCCACTGCTGTTTTGACCTATCTTATTTCCATCTTCCCTTTCTTAGTTCAATTATATCGTTGTAAAATAGCAGTCCACAATTACTGTGGAAACCAACAGACTAGCATTCATCAACAGGGTCAGAATGATTTTGGAGTTGTCTGAAAATACTATTTCAAGAGAATTTTTTTTTTGTATTAGCAGATATATCTGTAAGTTCCATGATACCCACTCATGAAGGGTTTTTTGTTTTTTTTTTTGTTGTTGTTGTTGTTTTTGTTGTTGGTTTTTTTGCCTTGACTCAGACCTGAAACAGCCTTTTCTTTTGTAAACAAGATCCATGGAATCGTTAAACATCACAACTGCCTGTGCTGATGATACAAGGTGAGCCAAGCAATAAGCTGGCCATGTATCTTGAAAAGATGGGAAATGAGATAATCTATTAAAAACTCTGAAGACTTGTGACATGTTCTATTAATGGAGAAGGCCATGAACATGCATTGGGTGGTAAAAAAATCCTCAGGGTTGAGAGCAAGCTCAGAAAAATTCAAAATTCCAAGATCTCACCTCTGGTTGTCTTTTAGACTGCACAAGCATAAAGTGAAGACCAAGTAAGAGGGCTATCTGCTTGCCCAAGTGTTGAATGCTTGCCTCAACCGTACACAGGCAAAGAATGGGAGATTAATTATTTCCAGGCATGTAAATAAATCTCTGTTCATTAAAGTATAGATTCCACATATAACCATGAAATGATTAATATAAACTTTATGGAATTAGTTTATGAAAATTACTATACAATCAAAAAATACAATGACATCAACAATATCAAAAAATAATATCAGGGAAGGAGTCAACAAACGGTGAGAAATGGAAATAATCTAATTTCCACATTAGGTTATTAAAAACATCTTTTAAAAAAGAGCTCTTTTATAAGGTAATCCCAGTGTTTAGAGAGGCTGAGGCAGGAAGATTGTGAGTTCAAAGCCAGCCTCATCAACTTAGTGAGACCTAAGCAACTTAGCTAGATCCTGTCTCTAAATAAACTGTAAAATGGGGCTGGGGATGTGGCTCAGTGGTTGAGTGGCCTGGGTTTAATTCACAGTACCAAAAAAGAGGCTGGGTTGTGAGGGATAAAAATATTGAATAATGTGTGTGGGGGAAAAAACTCAATAAATTCAATATATTGAAACTGTCACAGAGTAAGTAAAGACAGTGGATAATAATTTCAAGAAAATGCATGACAATATGTTGAAAGAATTAAAGGGAAATATGAATATGCCATCTCAAAGAAAATCTGAAACAATTTTCTCTAAAATATTTAACCAAAAATAGAATATCAATAAAGACAATAATCAATAGGATGCTGCTATCACATCTATTGAGAAGAATGGTTATGTAATTTACTAATGCATTAATTTGGTTACTTTTTGTATGCTGAACCACATTTACATTCTAGGAGTGAATTACACTTATTATAACTTATATATTTCTTCTGTTAAATTTCTGTGTGATGTCTGCTTTTTATACCATAGTAACACTAGCATCATAGAATTGTTCTCTCATCTATTTTTTTTGACAGACTTGTAAAGGTTTTGTGCTAATTCTGCTGTACATATTTAATAAAAATCATAGTGAAGTTATGTGGGAATGGTTTCTTTGTATATTTTGAAAAGTCTTATAATTAATAATTCAATCTCTTTACAACAAGTTTATTAAATTTATTATTTTTTTTTGAGAAGAGACTTGGTAAGTTGCTGAGGCTGGCTTTGAATTTATGATCTTCCTGCCTCTGTTTTCCTAGTTACTGGGATTATAGGTTTGCAACACCATACCTGACTTAATATTATTTTATTGTAGATCCAGTTTCAATAATTTGTTTCTAGGGATGAAACATGCATGTTTAAAATATTCTTTTTCATCAATTTTACTTATGAAAAAAAGTAGTAAATTTCTCATTTTTGAGTTTAGTAATTTCAGTTGTCTTCAGTTTATTCTTGGTTTATCTAGTTAAAATTTTGCAAGATGGTTGATTTTTTCAAAGTAGCAATTTTTGTTTTCATTTATTTTCTCTATTGCTTTTATATTCTCTAACTCCATTTTCTTTCTTATCTTTATTTTTTACTTCCTGATGTTCACCTTATCTCTTTGTTTCATAAGATAGAAAGACAAGATCTTGATTTTTGACCTTTTCATTGTTTTTTAATTTTAGAATTTAAATACTGTATATTTTCCTCTAACACAGCTTTCAGTATATCCCTCAAGATTTATATTGTGTTTTCATTTCCATTCATCTTATGTTATTTTCTAATTTACATTTTTTTTCAGTTGGTTACTTAGGCTTGTATCATTTAATTGCCATATATTTGTGGCTTTTCCTAGTTTCATTTTTTATTGATTTATAATTTCATTCCATGTCTTGGAATTATTATCTCCATACTCCTATGCTTTCAATTCTTAACATTTAGTAAGATTTTTTTCATGGCCTAATATATAATCTATCCTGGAGAATGTGCCATGTACACTTGAGAAGAATGTATATCCTTCTGTTGTTTGGTGTGGTTTATAGACACATGTTGTATAGATATCTGTTAGTTTATGTATCCAGAATCTATTCCTTTTGGATTTTTCTAGAATTCTAGTCTTATTGAAAGAGGTACCTCAAAATCTCTCACTTTTAATTGGGCTGGGAGTACACTCCTGTTCCAGAGATTTAGGAGGCTAAGGCAGAAAGATCCCAAGGTCCAGAAGGATCCCAAGTTCAAGGACAGCATGGGCAACTTACTGAGACTTTATCTCAAAATTAAAATGTAAAATAAACTAAAAGGCCTGGGGATATATGTCAGTGGTACAGCAATACATAGGACCTCAAAAAAAAAAAGTCCCACTTTCAATATTGTTTTCTCTATTTCTCTCTCAACTCTCATCAGATTTTGTTTCCTTTATTTTGTATTACATGCCTGGATGCATATATGTTCACCATTTTGTATCTTCTTGATGTATTGAATTTACCTTATGTTTTGTCACAAAATTGTTATTATAAGAGTTCACAATATATTTATTGCTCTTTAACATTATGAACATACAGATTGTAACAAACTGGGCATTGTTCTCATTGCTTTTATGAAGGAGAAGGTCAATCTACCATTCCAACACTGATGTTACCAAATACCCTGTTCTAAAGTTATATGACGTCAAAAAATTGAATAGGAAATATTCAAAGTACTAGTCATACTAGACCACAAAAATTTGAAATTGAACACTAAACATATTTCTAGGTTTAAGCATGTGTATTTCAATAGAACTTCAAAGCAAAGTCATAATTTAGAAATAATCTCAACAAAAATAATGAATCCTGAAACAACAAAGCTGTGTAATAAATGTTTTGATTTTCTTTTAAATGCTAGGTCTACCCCCAATAAAATGTAGTAATAGAGGCCATATTTACTTCTATGCCTAAAAGACATATACTGGAAAAAAATTAAAAAGGGATTTCAGATAAGAAAATGAAGAACAGTGGTCCTACAATGACAAAAAACAAATTAATAAACATATTGTATGTCATATCTTTAAATCTTTTTTCTATCACCTATGTATCATTTATATGTGTGTTGCTTTCCCAATAAAACTCTTAAAGGTATTAAAAATTCATTTAGCAACAACTAGCAATTGATCCTCTTTAAAGAAAATTTTTCAATAGTTAAGGGTTTCTTACTTTTAATGTAGAGTTTTGTTAAGATGTATATTTAACATCAATTAAAATATAATATGTGAATTTTAAGACATACCATAGTACTTAGAAACTGAATATCTTTTGGGTGGTAAGTTTGCACCTTTGGTTCCTTGCCACAGTCCCACTGGGCAAAATAACCCGGAGGTGACAAGCAACTTGAAGTTGAAGCGGGAACTGGTTTTTTGCGGGAGAACTCAGGGGGAACTGAGCAGCAACTCAAGGAAGCGGGCACCCAAGGTAACAGGAGCTGCTTTATTGTGGAAGAGCAGAGGTATATATACCTAATTGATTACACACAGTTTGACTCAATTAGCATCATCCAGATACAGCAATCAGCCAATAAGGAATCTCCACCATCTTAATGGCTCCATGGTGGCATTGTCTCACAAACCACTCCTCCTGGCAAACTGCTAGGCACCATCTTGACTTGATTTGGGGTCCCCAACAGTTCCTCATTTGGAACTGGGTGCGATAAAGGAACCTATTTGCTAGGATTATCATGAGGATTAATAGAAATAATTTAAGAACAGAATAGGACAAAAATGTTACCTATTAATATTAACTTAGTGAGACTCCATGATGATACAATTTTATAGCCCACTTCATGTCCACAGATACATTTTTATGCTGCTCTTGGGAAGACATATAAAACCAGATAATATGCTTGTTCATATTCTATTCCCTGAAGCTATCAGTTTTTTCCAGACTCTTCTGCACACATTTTCAAACCTTCTAAGTCATACCCCAGCTATAAGTTAAGTAGGAAACTTATTTCAATTGATTCCCAGGTAAGGTAATTGCTCTAAATTCACACCTGAATTTAGAGGAAGATATTAAACCCCTGGGAGCAATCTAATTTTGAAAAGATCTCTCTTTTTCTCTTAACTTTAACCTTTTATGTCCATTCCTTGAGTTTTGAATCTAATATTTTTCTTCAGCAATTCACAGATGATAACACTGTCTGGCTTCTCTGGTCTTTACTTGAGCCCCAAAGGTCAGACAAAAGGCAACCGAGAATGACAGAAGAGCCAGTTTAGAATAAGTATACTGTTCTCCAGACAAACAAAATGTGCCTCTAATAATTATTTCCTTTCTTTCATTCATCTGAGAAGCTCTTATTCCTCTGATTTATTGTCATCATCTTGAATTCCAGACTTTATTCACTAAAGATTGCTAATGAAATATTAGATTCAAAATTCATAGCATCTTTTAGCATATAACATTTTCTGATGACATTAAAAAAACCCAGATAGCCCATAGAATATTTTCTAATGCTAGGAACTGTTTTAGTTTACATTTGTCACTTTTCAAAAGTCTGCACAACAAATCTGATGCAGATTTTGTGATTTAATTTTACTAAAGCCAAAATTCCTTTCAAAGGGATGATGGATTAGCCTCCTCATGAGCACCCAGGTAGCACATGCAAGAGACAGGATTCTTCTGTAAATAAGTAAATAAAAGTGGATGTTAAATGGCCATTAACAGGATTTCCATGAAGAAATATTATTTTACATATTTTATATCCTAGGCTACAAGAGTTTTATGTTTTGGTTTGTTAATTTTTGGTAGGATTGTATCACTGCTGTTATTTTGCAAAACAAACAAAAATTTATGATAATTAAACATAAATACAGATATAGAAAAGATGACATTCTAAAATATAAATAAAACCACCCAGAAACACATCATCAGTTTATTTCTCTGAATAGTTTGGTAACATTTTTGTAACCCTACGCTATTATGTGAGAGGGATGTTTATGATTAAAACAGTCAACAGGGCAATTAACTGAGAAAGTAATAATATACCAGGGCATATAATGTTTTTGTGTTTATAGTTAGGTATGAGTACAAAAGTGTCACAACAATACAGCATGAATGACACAAGAATCCAGGACCAAAGTTGGTATTAAATTTATAAATCCTATTTAAACCAATAAAATTAACTCAGACTTTACCTGTCTACAAGATGTTGAATTAGTAAGTAATATCATAATTTTATTTATACTTTTAATTAAATGTCAGACTAAAGTTTACACTTGGAATTCTTGATTCATTGTATATATCTGTGTATATCATTTTTTTTGGCACACATATTGTTTTTCTGTACTCAAATACAGTAATAATATTTATAAATATGATTTTATGTTATATATTGATGGTATATATTCATAATAAAATAATTTAAAATTAAAAAATATCATTTACTGATCCTCTGGAAAGATAATGATCAACAGTTCTAAAGCATTCATTACTTCAAATAATCTGTAATTAAGTCCCACAGACTGGAAATGGTATTTTCTAATAATATAGGGAAGAAAATGAGGTTAAGGCAGATTTCACTTGCCTTAGCTAATATAAAAATAACATTAAGGATAATATTCTTCTAAAATGGAGTGCAAAGTACATTTTGATCATATAATCTGTTATTATAAAGAAAGTTAATAAAATTTAAATATACATGGTATTTGATATAAAATTAATGTTATATATAGAGGTGTCATTAGTCAAAATGATGATTTTTGTATTATTAGAACATATATTCTATAGCAAGGTATTGAAGGAGACATTTATTAGAAGAGAAAAAAATCACCATATTTTTATTATGCTAAAAAAGAATTTCAAGGGGCTAGGGATGTGGCTCAAGCGGTAGCGCGCTCGCCTGGCATGCGTGTGGCCCAGGTTCGATCCTCAGCACCACATACAAAAAAAAAAAGATGTTGTGTCCGCCAATAACTAAAAAATAAATATTGAAATTCTCTCTCTCTCTCTCTCTCTCTCTCTCTCTCTCTCTCTCTCTCTCTCTCTCTCTCTCTCAAAAAACAAACAAACAAAAAAAGAATTTCAAAAGGGCATGGTGATGTATGCCTGTAATCCTGGCAGCTAGGGAGGCTGAGGCAGGAGGATTGTGAGCTCAAAGCCAGCCTCAGCAATGGCGAGTCTGTAAGCAACTCAGTGAGACCCTGCATCTAAACAAAATAAAAAAAGGACTGGGGATGTACCCAGTGGTTATGTGCCCTTGGGTTCAATCCCCAGTAAACGTGCCCCCCCCCAAAAAAATTTAATGTATTTCAAATCTAACAAAAAGTACATATAATGATATAAAATTCTTAAAAATAATTGAAAGTTAATTCATATAAAAAGTAGCAAATAGACTATGTAAATAATAGTAAACATTTACCATTTACAATGAGTTTATTTCAATATTATTTACATAATATGTGTAAATCAACAAAAAATTGCCACATAGTTATGGTAAAGAAAAAATAATTTAATCATTTTAATAAAAAGAAAATTGATTTTATTACTAATTTCATTGATAATTTTTGAAATATAATTAGCTGAGTAAACCAAGTAAGCACATTTTGAGCATAATTACTTACAATATAATTCATGATATGATAAATAATATACATTTTTGGTGGAGTGGGTTAGTAGGGGTTGAACTCAGAGTACTCAACCATGAGGCCACATTCCTAGTCTTATTTTTTATTTTATTTAGAGACAGGGTTTCACTGAGTTTCTTACCACCTCACTGTTGCTGAGGCTGACTTTAAACTAGCAATCCTCCTGTCTCAGGCTCCTTATCCACTGGACTAATATGCTTTTAATATTAGAAAAGGCATAATATTTCTTCTGGATTATACTATAAATCATAGGCCATTGAGTAAGATAAATCAGTAAAATAAAAGTTATAAGGATTACAAAGAAAAAAATTAAATCTAAAAGGTTTATTTCATGGATGGGTTGTGTTCCCAGAAAGTACTGAAAAATGTATAGGAAATATCTAAAAATAAGTAAGTGAATTTAGCATGGTTTCTCAATACTAGGTAAAACATAGACTAAGTTACATTTCTATACTATATTCTAAGTCTTAAGAAAAATACCTTAGGAAAAGTGTAAGAAATGTAGTCTAATATTTCTATTCAAAAATATAAATTATCATAATTTTAAGAAGACATAAATCAATGGAAAGACATATAATATTCATGGCTTAAATATCAATATTTCCTATTATTTTTCCACAAAAGCAGAATTATTTTCTTTAAGAAAGTATTCATTTTAATAATGATTATCAATGTGATTTTTATAATATCAGTAGTTTTTATTCTTTTTTAGATCTTGACATGTTGATTTTAGAATTTATATAGACACGTATGATTCTACATAAAGCTGAAAGCAATTTTGGAGAATACAACAAATTAGAATATGTTGTTACATTAGATATGAAATTTAATTTAGAATTACATTTAATCAAAGAATCATTGTATCTATGAAAGGGTATATAAGGTAATACAAAGAAAGTGGGTATCCAAAAGCAGAAACATACAGTCTTAAGACATAAAAAGAAATCCTTGCAGAGCAATGGAGAGAGGATGTGCTTTTAAAAATGTTAGATAGGTCAGTTTGGCATTGAAAATTGAAACGAAAAGAAACATAACCCATCTAGGCATGGTAGCACATGCAGGAAATCCCAGTAACTTTGGAGGCTAAGCAGTAGGGTTTCGAGTTTGAGGATAGCCTCAGCAATTTAGCTAGGTATTAAGCAACTTATCAAGACCCTGTCTCAAAATAAAAATAAATACATATATAAAACAGGTTTGGGATATAGTTTATTAGCAAAGCACCCTGGGTTCAGTCTCCAGTACTGAAAGGCAGGGGAGAGGGACTTGAGAAACATGGCCCATTTTCTAAAGGAAATGCAAAAAATCAAAACAACTGGGGTGTTGGATCTAAATGAGAATGGTAGAGCAATAAATCCCCTAAAAGATAAAACATTTTCAAAACATGCCTTCATGACCTTGTGTATAAAAAATTTATTAGCCAAGATATAAAAAACATAAACTGTAAGATAAAATATTAATAAATTGTGTTATATTAAAATTAAGGGAATAAAAGTCAAGTTATAATGTGAGAGATTATATTTGTAACACATAAAACTGACAAAAATATTATTTCCAGAATATAAATAAAATCTATAAATCAATAAATAAAAGATGAAAACAGAAGAAGAAAATATTTTGCAAGAAAGGTGGAGAGTTTCTTCATAGCCTGTACATTAGGTTGACTGAGAAAAATAGTCACTTTCACTATTAATCAAAATAATATAATTAATATCACAGTATGAAATTACTACACATTTATCAGAGTGACTAATGTTTTGAAAATTGTCTGTGTATTGCTCAGTGGCAGAGTGCTTGTCTATCATGTCTGAAGCCCCAGAATCTGAACAAAAAAGAAAAAATGGGAAAAAAAATCAAAGAGTATAATAAGAAGCATATAAAACAATGGGAAATAAAATGAGAGAAATTGCATTTGAAATTATTACTTTGGAAAACAATAAGAAATTATTAACAAGGAAGACAGAATTAAACTATCAGATGATGTTGCTATAAATATATTCTAGTGGTTGTGGCAATATACCTGGCTTTTGCCTAAGTTTTCTTCTTTAGATTAAGAAAATACCACATGTGGTTATGTTCAATGAAAACATGATATTTTCTTAACCTAATAAAAAAACTTGATGTCTAAAATTAATAATAAAATTAATAGTCAAAGATTTATTTTAATGTAACAGTTATTACCTATTGAAGTTTAAGCCAAATGCAATTCTTACATGCAAATACACACATGCATCTTGACACATAAATGAGTCAAGACAATGATTACTAGAAGATTATCTGGCTACATTTAAAATGTTACAAAACATTCAGTCAATATTTAAGAAATAGTTAAAAACTTTAGCAAATTTTGATAGATAAATGGTCAAAACAACACCATTATTAAAGGGGGAGGACATCTAACAAAACTTTTTAAGATTTTTATTTGTGTGTGTTTGTTAATTTGCTTGTTACTTACTTGTTATCTGAAGAAACAAAGAAATTTTAGTTAGAAAAGTAAGCAAAAGTGCAATAAAAAACATAAACTAAACTATTTACAGATGGTTCAGAAAATGTGGAAGACATTTTTATAATTCTTAAACATTATTCAAAGAAGATTTAAATAAATGGAGATACTTCTTATCTATGAACAAAAACATAGTAAATGTGCTTCAAATTAATCTACTTATTAAATCCAGTCCCTGCCAAAAGCACAAAAGTTTTACTCAAAAAGTTCCTCAAAAAGTTAATACAAAATTCATCAAGTGACAATAACCAAAGCAGTTCTGAAAAGAAACTGGAAGCAATAAATTCAACTTGATTCTTCCAGATAATTGATATAGAACAGATAAATGGTAAAACAGACAGATATTGCTTCAGAAATAACCTAAAGTAAAACAAAAATAGATCGAATAACTTATGAATATGAATATAGTCTTATCTATCTAGGAAATTGGAATATTAGAATTGACACGTCATACCAGTGAGGAAATGCAGGGTAATATAAGAAATAGGAACATATGGAAGAATATATGGTGAAAATATGAAACAATTTTATATTTAAACCCATTTGCAAAAGCAAAAACAAAATTAATGTATACCAAATACACAGAGATCAATATGAAACAAATGATGGTATCAAAATGTAGGTATATATTTTTGCATCAAGGCAATAAATTCATTGAATGCATAATTAAATTAAAATCAGTGTAAATGTGAAAACTGAGAATATCAATGCAATGAAATTAAGAGTTTCTTAAGAACAAAACTCTATGCATATAATAATGCAAAAGATTAAGTGAAAAAACCTTTTTTAATGTAGTATATTTTTATTGGTTCTTCTTTTTTATATATGACAGTAGAGTCCATTTTGATAAAAGTGTACATGTATGGAATATAGTTTTCTAATTAGGGCCCCACTATTGAGGGTGTACATCATGGTGGGATTCACTATGGTGTATTCATATGTACACAGGAAATTTATGTCAGATCCTTTCCAATGTCTTTCCTATTTCATTTTGCCTCCCTTCCTTCATTGCCCTTTGTCTAATCCTCTGAACTTCTGTTCTTCCCCTGAGCCCCCTACACACAGCTTCTACATATTGCCTTTTGATTTGGGGGGATTTTCTGAAATATGAAATGTTTTTGTTGTTTCTCTTGGGATTTAACCCAGGCCGATTAACCACTGAGCTACCTCCCCAGCCATTTTTATTTATTTATCTTAATTTATTTTGAGACAGGTTCCAGCTAAATTGCTTACAGCTTCACTGAGTTACTGAGGCTTGCCTTAAACACTCAATCCTCCTGTTCAGCCTCCTGAGTCACTGGGATTACAGGTATGTGCCAGCACATGCTGCTGCATTAGTTTTAATGTCTACAAAATAGGAATTGCTATAATTTGTAAAATAAATATTAATAATATATTAGAAAAAACAATGACGATGAAAAAATATTTACTAAAGACCTCATTCAAAATCAAAAAGTGTATTTGAATGTGTATTTGGAGAATAAGATTTGTACCCATTCACTCTGCCCTGTTCCGGAGGAAAGGTTAAATGGACGGGTTATTTTAAGTCACAACTCTGAAGTTCATACAATTGTGATACATCTTGAGGTGAACAGAGAAATGGTAATGCAAAGTTAGGAAAACTAACCTGATGATTGCTTACAAAATTAAAGTATGGTAGTTGAAACTCCATATAGGGTAGTTAATTAAGGTGATATATTTTCAAGCTATTGATATTAACAGCATGATTTCTGAGAGTACACCTGAGAACAGAAATGTAATGGATCCTGCGTTCTTTATAATTGTGTGATGAAAGGAATTTGGCACCTGACTATGTATGGCAAAGATAAGACCCTTAAGAACGATTCCGGGTTCCTCATTGGAGTAGTAAGGACTATGGTCGACTGGAAGGGGATATATGGATTTAAGAAGGACTATAATCTTCCTTCAACAGTTAAAGTCTTTAAATTGTAGAAAACACTAATGTTTTAAATTGTTTCACTCTCCATTGGTTATCTTTGTAGCCCCATAACTTAATGGATATTTTGAAAGGGGCTACATTTTCTGAAGCATACCATGGAAGTGAGGGTATCATGGGTTTAAATAATACATTTGTACATATAGTAACTACAACATGAATAGCTCAAATCATAAAAATAAAAATAAACACAAATCTCTTCCTTTGACCTGAAGAGGAGTTCTAGAAATTATTCAGGTCTTAAATGGCTTTTAACTATTATCATTTATGATATCCATCATGAGAAAAAACATTAAAAATTTTAACATTTTTCAGACACATAATTTTATTGCATTAGTATATCTGTAATTACTCAAACATACCTCTAAAGGTAAATATCTGTTCAACTTGATGATTATGCCATTGATGGCATTTCAAAAAATATGTTTAAATCTCTTTCTCTTTTTGACAGTCTGGCCATTTTGATAGAAAATACTGAAGCACATTTGTGAAAAACAGCACAGTAATAATGTAGCACACAGCCACATTTATCTAAAAAAAAAAACAAAACTTCAAAGACTAGGCATTTTCTTAAGAAACTCTGCCAAATAAATCTTTCAGAATATTTCTCTTAGACATGATTTGGGGAGGAGGAAGCTTTCATTTATGTGGCAGTAGCTGATGATTTGAGAAGTTAACACCACACAATTTATTGCAGATGCATTTTGATTTTCTGGGAACTAATGACTACTCTTTGCCTCATAGCTCTTCTTTTTAAGAAATCAATCCTATCAAAGTATACTCGGTTGCCTTAGGAGATTACCTTCACTTATTGCCAGGAAAGTCAAGTGAAATTTTTGTATTTGTATGTTCATTTTTTTGTAAACGGGTCTTGTGAAAGATTGATATGGAGCTTTTATCAAGCCAGAACATTCATTTTCTCCCTCAATTATTCTTTCCTCTTTCATTTTTTGCTTTTTCATTATCTCTAAGTCTTGTTCCTTCTGCATCCCAATGTGTTTTTGTACTGGAGGGCTACATTCTGTGAATAGAGAAGTTCAAGACATAGCGGGTGCCAAAGAGATCTTTATGAACTGAGGATGCCTTTCATTAGGTGTGGAAAAAGTAAAAATTTCCCTTCTTCTTGACGTTGCTGTTCTTTCTATAAGCCATTGAATTATGGTACATTCAATATAAAATATAGCTGAGAACAGACCTCAGCCTGGAGTAGGAACTATAAATTCATGAGGAAAGATTATTTCATCCATTATTGTCTAACTGTATGTGACGTCTTTTTACAAGCAAATTTGTAAAATGTTTCAAGTGAAATTTTGGCCACTCCAAGGTTGAGTCACATGATTTGATCCTATGATAAAGGACTCTTTTAATAGAAAAAAAAATCTTTGTATTTTCAAAATTAAGAGATCCACTATTTCTTTCAGTCTTGAGGACTATATGAATTTTTGAGTCTGTTATCATCTATTAATGCTGAGATAAAATGTTACACAAGTTTTGTCACAATGTTTAATTTACATGTCCCATGTATTAGTTTGATACACATACATATGAAGTTTTACAATCATACTTAAATAATTCATTTTATTTTATTTTTTAAGGACTAATCATTATAATGTGAGGGCACAAAACAAAATCTATGCTATATGTCAAATAATAGTTTAATTAGCTTAAATTCTTATTCTATATACTATTTTGAAAGCACAATAAATTTTATCCATAAAAATATGTTTTTAAATAAACACATTTAAATAATCATATATGTAAATTAAGTGATATCAGTTCATATAACCCTTAAGATCATATCATACAAAGTCTTTGTTTTGACTTTCTACTGCCAGTCTCAAATAAATGTATTAAAATTCCGAGGGTAAAGTCTCTCTTACTGTTTGTTTTAGCCTCTATAGAAATTTAAACTTATAGTTTTCTTATTAATTTGTATTCTCCTTACAAAATATATCTTTGAAACTCTCAATATATTGCTAACATTATCCTAAAATTATTAAGTGTGATGTATGTGTATATTGCAATGTTTAAAATAAACATCACAAGTATAATTATTTATTTATACCTATAACATGACAAAATGTAACATTGTTTTGGATAAGGTTACTAATTGAAAAAAGTTAGTAGCTTCACATTTTCATACTTTCAGAGAAATTACTCACAAAATTTATGATATCAATGATTACAACTACTTCTAACATTATTCCTTAATTATAGGCAGTGGCACTGTATAAACCAGGTGATGGGTAAGAAGGAATTGACAACATGATCTACAGATTCAATTTAATTTAATTCAACATTTGTTTATGAAATATTTTTGATATTTTGGTATAGTAATAAAATACAATGTTTATTCAGTATGCTTTATTTTGGAACTGGACAGATATAATCTAATTTCATTTTCATAGCAATGTTATGAGCACTATATTCTGACATATTTATCTTAGTGAAAATAAACAAACAAACATAAGGCTTAGAAGGAAAAGTAATTTGCCCAAGACTACTCCTCTAGAAAACAGGCTGAATTCTTAATCTTTCATATGAATCTAGATACTGTGTAAGGTATTTTAGGTAGCAATTTAAAAAATAAACTCGCTGTCTTTCTTTGTTGTTTTTAGAAATAGTTGAAACATAGAGACAATGAACTTAGTTTTGTGTTTAAAATTTTTGAAAACAAATACCTTGAACCTTTATAAGTAGACTTAAAAAGAGGCAAGAAGGGTGAAAAAAAGGATTAAAATTATAAGCAAGTTTAAATTTTTGAAAGTCTAGATGAGTCTTATTGAAGAAGAAACACAATCCTGAGTAATGATAAATTTACATTCTATATCAGGTATAAAAGCATGTGCAGGGAATAAAGGATAAATGTAAGAGGAATTGAACTATTTTTGTAGTACGAATAGTCAGGCAGTTAAATTTGCATTCTATATGAAAACAACTAAAATTATAAGATTAATTTTTAAAAATCATAATCACACAAGAAAGAAATAAACAATAAAATGGCATTTAGTATTGAAGACTTGGAAAGCTAATGTAGATTAAATAGTATTTCAAATCTAAGTAAAGAAAGATACAAAAATACTGAATGTAAAAGTTAATTTTGAACAGGGAGTACTTGCCAAACTAGTAACTTGAGCCTTACATAGGAAATAAAGGTATCTTGACCAACAAAAGGACCTAATGGTCAAATCCCTGGTTTTGAGTAAACCAGAAGTAAATGTCTTCCATTCCCATGAGCCCAGTAAATGCAAAAGGAGTTGCTTTAATTGCCACTAAGCCCAGAAGAAGCAAAGCAACAGTAATGTCTGATGAGTTCCAGCAGTATCTACCCTGGTCTTGACTGGATATGCATACAGTACACAGCATATCCATATGCTGTGTACTGTATGCATATCCAGTTAGACACTTTATATTCATATCCATTTAGACACTTTATGCTTTTTCAGTGTATTGATTAATTCAATTATTTACAATTATTATAAAGAAGAATCTTTCCACATTACCTTTTTTGTCAATTGTTTGTTCTGTGTCCTATAGTTACTTTGTACCTTTTTTATTCAGTTTGTTATTGTTGTGACCAAAAGACTTGACAAAAAAAAAAGAGGAGAAGGAGGAGGAGGAGGAGGAGGAGGAGGAGGAGGAGGAGGAGGAGGAGGAGGAGGAGGAGGAGGAGGAGGAGGAGGAGGAAAAAAGAAACAAAACACAAAACTTACAGGAGGATATGTTTACTTTGGATCACAGTTTCAGAGATATAGTCATTTTTGGTTGGCCTTCTCCATCCATAACTGTGGGACCAAGGTGAGTGGTAACCGGATGGCAGTAGGGCATGGTGGAAGACAGGTGGTCCGTTCCTGACAGTCAGGATGCAGAAAAAGTTTCCAGGAACTAAATATAAACTCCAAAGTCACCTCCAGTGACTTCCTACCTCCAATCACACCTTATCTGCCTACAGTTATCACCCAGATAATCCATTGAAGAGAATTATCTAATAATCAGATCATTTTCATAATCTGAAAGTCACCTCTAAACATTCTTGCATTGTCTCACACATGCTTTTTAGGGGAAACACTACATATTCAAAGCAAAATGTACCTTTCTCTTGTTTCATGGAATTCTTGTTTTGTTCACTTTAAACTTTCATTTCTTTCTTGCTTTCATTCTTTGTTTTTGTCATATAATCTCTTTCTCCGTCTCATTTTCTTTTGTATCTTCTGTAGTTATTTTCTTTTGTAGTTGTTATGGTAATTATATAAATTGTTGTACAGTTACAACAACATATTTTAAGCCAATAACAACTTAAATTTAATTCTATATAAACCTCTGCTTTATATTTTTTTCACACACATACTTTAGTTATAAAGGTTACAAATTATGTCTTTTTAAAATTCTGTTTTAATTAACACATTTTTAGAGTTATACTTCTGCTTTTAGATTTGAAATTCGTACAGTAATTTAATGTGATCTATTCATCACCAGTTCATGACAGGAATTGTAGCTGTCTCTAAATTCACTTACTTGACACCTTTATTTTCTTCATATGTTTTTATATTATTATCTTTGAGTCATTTTATTTCACTTTGAATATTTCCTTCAGTAGGTTTAGAGGTCATGCCTTCATGCATCACGTATCTTTTTTTTTTTTTTTTGGTTAACTGGCAAGCTATTTCTTCTTCACTTTTGAAATATAATTTTACTGGAGATAATATTCTTGGTCAGCAGTTTTTTTTTTACTCCATTAAGTTACAATATCCTCCCATTCCTTCTGTCGTGTGATGCTGTTAAGAAATCTATTAATGTCTATTAAAGGGAGCTCACTTGTACAGCATGTGTATGTTTTTTCTGTTGCTTATCAAATTACTTTTTCTTTGACTTTTAGCAGATTATTTCATGTTACTGTATCTGTTTGGGGTTTATACTAATTGAGATTTTTTCACATTCTTGAATTCATACTCCATCTCCATCTTCAGATTAAGGAACTTTGGGCCATTATTTCTTCAAGTGAGCTCTTTTTCCCTTTTCTTTTCTCTTCTGATCCTTGTGGACCCCAGATCTAAAGACTGATCTGCTTGATGTTGTCCCACTGTTCCTTAAACTTTCATTACATCTCTTCACTAGTTTTATCCTTTTTGTTTCTGACTTTAGAGTGTGCTGATGTTTTCTTCTGTTTAATAAAGACTCCTGTAGTCAGGTACCTGTCGTTAATATTTTATTTAGTTATGGCATTCTTTAACTATATCATTTCAGTTTGTTACTTTTTATAATGTCCGTCTCTTTGTTGATAAATCTCATTTAGATCATTCATTGTGTTTTAGTTCTTCACTTCTATGACCAAAATACCTGAGAAGAACAATTTTGAATAGGAAAAGTTAATTTTGGCTTACAGTTTTAGAGGTCTCGGTCCATGGCAGCTTACTCTATTCTCTGACCTTAGGTGAGACAGAACATAAAGGAAGAAGGGTGTGGTGGAAAAAAAGCTATGCCTATTCAGCATAAGGCCGCCAGGAAGTACAGCAAGAGAAGAAATGACAGGCGCAGATGTATCCAAAGCCATGCTCCCAGTGACCTCCCTCCTCCAGCCACACTTCATCCGCCTCCATTTATTACCCATTCAAATTATTAATCATCAAATGAATAAATACCCCGATAACATAAGAACTTTCATCATACAATTTTTTCACCTCTGGATAATGCTTCATGGCTTCAAATGTGAGCCTTTGGAGGAACATAACAGGTCCAAACTATAAAACATTTTTTCTTTGAATTTGTTTAGTTTCTTGTCTGTGTTACATTGTTGTATATTAAGGTTAAAATGTTATATTATTATCATTGGATTTAGATTCTTGATTCTTTGTTAGGTATTACAGAGATCTCCGTTTCTTTGGAATTCCTTCTGTCCTTCCATTGGGCCATGCTTAAATGTTTTCTATTGCAATACATATTTTTAGGTGAATTTGAAGAAATAACCACCTCTCCCAGTCTTTAGAGATGATTTCACTTGGGGAAAGGATTTTGCCAATAAGCTCAGCTACAGATTCTGGATATCTCTCAAACCTTATGTGGAGGCACATCTTCTTTAGGTTCATGCATGTGATCCCATACTAGAGACATTTACTAGTGTTTTTTTTTTTTTTCCTGAGCTTGTAATTTTTTTCCCCTAAGTAATCTACCAGCAGTACCTCAGGTTCTTAGGTGCATGAATAGCACTCCTGGCTGTCTTTTGTTTTCTGTAGTCTCTCAGGAATCAAGAGTATAATGGTCTATCAGAACCCAGTCCCTCTGTTGGAACCCCTAAAATTGTTATAAAATTGGATAGGAATTCCACTTTTCTGTTTTTCTCCTTAGGAATAAGCTCCAAGTTGGACTTACGTTTGCATTAACCTATGACACATTAAAAAGGGCTATTGCAGCTGATATGAAATTGCTTTCCTTACCAATTTGACTGTCCTTGGTATTGAGCTTATGTGGTATAAGTGTGACTTATAAACTGCTTTCTGGATTTCTTATAAAGCTGTTTTGAACTGTGTCATATAAAGTCAGTGCCTCTGTGGGGAAAGTAGGTGTGGGCTATTCTGACATCTTGCTGATATAATTCTGAATTTATATTTTTTTATTGGGAAGTTGATTCAATCATATTTAGTGCATATAATGTTTACGGTATGAATATGTGCATGAACTTTGTGTGCAAACACTAAGGTTTGTAATGGGCACCACCTTGCCATAGGTAAGACTAGAATTTTGTGTTCTAGGCAAAGGATACCTCATTGATCAGCCTTTGTTGAAACATCAGACACTAAGTCTCTACTAAATTTCCATCACTGACAATATTTCACATGAATTACCACATTATGTTGTATTTTATGTAAATTATACTGCATTTTTTATTCCATAATATATATTTGGAGTATTTCTGATTTTTACTTCATTGACTGCTACTAGGTATATTTTTTATGTTAAATTTTTTTTACAACTTATACATACATGTGCTCTTTGGTTACATACACAAAATTAAGTCCCATAGGTCATTTTATTATTTATAAATTTTTATCTATAAACAAAGATGTGAAGATATTCTCCAAAATTCTTGCATTAATTTACACTGTATTTCTAAAAATGTCTTGAAATCCTGATACTTCCACACTTAGTCAAACCCATTATAAGTTTACGACTTTTGATACTCATGTGAATTAGAAATTATTTCTTATTGACTTCTTTACATAATAATGTTTCTGAGAACCATTTTGTATATTTAGGTTTTTTTTCAATTAAGTTCTTGTTCACATTATGTCTCCATTTCTCCTACATTTCTTGATTTTCTAAAATATTAATTTATATGAACATTTTGTATAACTTACTCTTAGTTAATTAATTCAAAGTAAAGCTATGAAAAGGAAAAGTTTTTTTTTTAATTTCTAGGAACTTAATGAAGCCCACAGGAAATAATAGGTCTCCCTTAATAGTCTCAGTTTTCTCGAAAAATCTTAACTAAGAGCTGTTCTTTGTATAGCTTTGAGATCACCATGCAAGAAACAAAATAACTTTCACTTATATGAAGAGGTGGAGTAATAAGAATGGGAGGTGAAGTCAGACCTCGACAATAAGCACCATGAGGATTTCAGGAAAAGTCAACCTTGAATAACAGGAGCTTTATTAGATCTGATTTAACTAAAATTAGGTCACCATTTCTGAAAAGTCTGGTATTCAAAGTATTACATTTTATCCTAAGAATTTAATAAATTCTCCCTTGATAAATTAATTGCTTCCAAGTATTTCAATCCTTAGAGAAAACACAAGTTCTAATTTCTTTTCAATGCCTGATCAAAAGCTATGATGATAATAAGGGGTAATGAAAATAAGATATGGTTTGGGTAAATTAATTACAAAAATGTGCTATTCAACCTAGTTTCTATACTAGGCTGCTTTGGAACTACTATACTTTCCTTACATAACAATTTTGCTTACTTTTTTTCATACATGTGATTTGGTCTAAAATCCATTGAGAAATGTCTTTTGTAACTACATTTTATAAAACATTTTTACTATAGCTATCTCTCTCCTTTGTTCCTTAAAATTACTCAAATCTAAGAGATATAAACCTATTTGGAAAAATAAATGGGATCTACTTGCTGAATAAAGAATGTTGGCTGCTTCTTTGTATTAAATTGCCCCAATAAAGAATGAATTGGCACTTCATAGTAATTTAATTAGAAAAGGAGCATTTTATTTTTATCTCTTATATCACAACTTACAAAATAGTGACTTTAATGGTTCTACTCAATTATAGAAACAATTAAGAGACTGTTAAATACTATGCTATAACTTGTCTTGTTTCATTTGATTCATTTTACTTGCCTACTTGTATTTTAATAGATTCCTTTAAGTATAGAGATATAAGCAATGATATAATGAAATGAAATACAAAAGATTCTTCTATTTTGATTGCATAAGTTGCAATTTAATTAAAAGTAAGAATAAAAAATGTAATATGTAATTTAAACAAATTTAATCAATTGTATTACTCTTGTGTTTTTATTATTAGAAATTGTTACATTGAAATTGGTCTTTGTTTTTAGACAGTCATCATTTGAGTTTTGTGTCTGGCATGTATGAAAATGAGGACCTGGGTTATTTTCTTAATCTCTGTAAACTTCAGTGTCACCATTACTAAAAGAGGGATTCATCATATAATAGGAGCTGTAGTCTAAAATGGCATCCTAAATTAATGAAATTAAAACAAATGAATGAGATAAAAACCATAAAAAATTTATCCTTGACAAGTCAATTACTCAAAAACTACAACTGTAATTATATATATAATATAAAGTATAATATCAATAATTTATTATAATAAAATATGATATGCACATATATCTGTGGAATTATCTACAAATATGAATATAATGTTATATAAATATCATATAATATGTATACTATATATGTATGTGTGTGTATATTTATATTTATGCTCTTGCCATTATTTAGCCATCCCTTTGTATCAGTTATGCCTTCATACCATTACCTAAAAGATATTTTCTGAAAAATTGGCTATCTTTGATTTTCATTGACTCCCCTTCCCCTTGTAACTCTTATTCAAGATTTTTATGTTTACTATGTGTATAGTTATGATGTTCCTGAATATAAAGTTTACATGTCAATATTTCAGGCTCCATCTTGATTATTTCCAAGTGTTTAGGAAATATTATAGTATGTATATTTTAAAACAACTTTGTGGATTTTTTGTCAAATAAAAATAATTAAATAAGTATATTTATCATATATTCTAGCATTTCTCAATCTCATTATCAATCAGACTATCTGCACACATTTATAGAAAAATCATTATTCACATTTCCTCATTCTTTAACTTCCTATACTCTATCATTTACAAAGCTTGTAGATATGTTTAGTAAATATGCTTCTTTTTCCTAATCCTTAATCCATTTCTACATTTCAATTTTTCATTTTACTTTATCAGTACTGCTGCTGTTATCTTCCTACTAATAGTTTCTCATGCACTCAATATTCAATTTATACTTTTCACATTTCTGGTTTTTTATTAAGGTCATATTGGTCATTTAAAAGTATAAATGCAATCACACTGCATCTCATCGTAAAGCCCTGCAATCTGTTTTCATTGGATATTATTAGTGAAGAAAGATTTTTATAATACAGGATTGCATATGATCTGTACACAAAAACATTCACATTTTATAACAGTAATCATCATATTGTTGATATTTGCCAATACTCTTGATAGTTTGCTACAAGATAGGAACTAGATTAATCATATATAGTTATCAATTATCTCAATAGTATAAATCTGTGAGATTCCTGATATGCTTAGAGATATGTTACAGTGAAGAAGCTAAGTTTTTGCAATTTCTACTATCATATTTTATGCACCTTCTTTTAGCGCAAATATAGTGATAAGAAGATAATTTTTTAACCCATGAATATCATCAACCATGTGTTATGAAAAAAATACAATAACATTTGCAATTTTGTTAATTACATTGTGTATCCTCTCCCTTTTTCAATATATGTAATTGGTAGCATTACAATATTTCTAGACACAATATCATTTTAGTTGAGTTTTGGTTTTAGAGCTTGGTGTAGTATTTACCTTCAACTTTTTTTGTTGTTGTTGTTCTTTCATTGCAAAATGAAATGAGAATAATCACTAAATTGAGCCAAACTAACTTGTAAGTTTCAGAATTGTTAATTATACATGTTGTGTTTAATTATACCCTCCATTGTAATTAAATCTTAAGTGACCAAAAACACTGAATTTACTACAAAGTCTCAAATGACAGGACAACTTTTGCATATATATATGTTTGTGTGTGTGTGTGTGTGTGTGTGTGTGTTTAGTACTAGGGATTGAATCCAGGGGTACTTAACCATTGAGCCATATCCTCATCCACTTTTTTAAATATTTTATTTAAATGACATCTTGCTAAGTTGCTTAGGTCCTGAGTAAGTTGGTGAAGCTGACTTTGAATTTGGGATCCTCCTGACTCAGTCTCTTGAACTGCTGGGATTATAGGTATGCTTTACCATGCCCAGCAACTTTTGCTAATATCACTCTTATGTACAAACTTAGTGGTTATGGTAGTAGAAGAGCAGGCAGTTTTGAAGTATAGGTGATTCTGACTCTGCCTTATTTTGTTCTTAATATATATGACCCTGATATTTTGGTGGCTCATTAGTAGCTTTCTTTGGAATTCATGAAAGATATTCTATTCTTCAAGATTTTGCTTAAAAAATTAAAGAAAAGAAATAACGAATTAATTATGATAATATATATATTTGACAATCTTGTTTTAGCACTGAATCTGATCATAAAAAAATAGTGAAGATTTGTAAAATAATTTGCAGGCTGAAGAATTTGCTAATCTAACACCATGTATACATTGAAGCAGTTGGTTAAAAAAATCTCCATTCCAGACTTCTTTCAAAACATATAGCACCTCTTTTCTCATCTATTATCTTTGAGATATATAGGTTATGCTTTTTCTTGTAAAATAATGTTCTTCCTTATAAAAATCAGTATGTTCCTTTTGGATTTCATTAAGCAATGCCTACCAGGAATCAGGACCAGAATAACACAACCAAAAGAAACATGGATTGATACTTATTGGTTCTCATCTGTGTATTTTAAAATCTGTTGTTAGGCCATTCTCTTCCCATGGTATGTATTATTATGTTTATTTTACTTTATTTTATTTTTTATTTCTTTTTTTATTATGTTTATTTTATTTACAAGCAAAAAGAAACACACAAAGATTACTTTCCCAGGTCACAAAACAGGAAAATTTTGAAAGCTGTTATTTATTCCAAATTTTCGCTTTTTTCTCACTAACCGTACTGTTTATCATGATCTACTCCTTTTGTATATGTGACTCTTGGATAGTATATCTATATATTGCATGCATAACTGAAAATAAAAAAGATTTTTCTTTAAAATTTTAATTCAGAAAAGATATTTTATATTTGAATTCTTGAATAGCATTTTATCTTACTAAGTGTTCTTGCAATTATTTTACCAAAAATTAAAATTTCATTTGTCATGGAAACACAAAATGGTCTTTGTTGGATATCACATAAACATGTCTTATAAAGTCAGCTTAAAAATTAATTTATAATTGGAGATATATAGATAAAGGGAAAAGGAAAGCACAACTATTTTAAGTGAAGAAAAATCTGTAGCTTCCAAAATCTTCATAACTGTATCAGACATTCTTAAAGAAGTCTGTAATATATAAAAAAGAATCATTCTGGTTTTGTTACTATTGCTCTGTAGTATAGTTTAACTTGGTATAGTCATGTCAACTGCTTCACTCTTCCTACTAAAGATTGTTTTAGCTATTTTGGGTCTCTTATTTTTCCAGATGAATTTCATGACTGATTTTTTTCTATTTCTATGAGGAATGTCATTGGGATTTTGATCAGAATTGCATTCAATCTGTATAGTGCTTTTGGAAGTATGGTCATTTTGATAATATTAATTCTGCCTATCCAAGAGCAAGGTAGATCTTTTCATCTTCCAAGGTCTTCTTTGATTTCTTTCTTTAGGGTTCTGTATTTTTTATTATATAGACCTTTCACCTCTTTCAGTAATTTGATTTCCAAGTATTTTATTTATTTATTTTTTTGAGGCTATTGAAAATGGAGTAGATTCCCTCATTTCCCTTTCTGAGGATTTGTCACTGACACACAGAAATGCCTTTGGTTTCTGGGTGTTGATTTTACGCCCTACTTCTTTGCTGAATTCATTTACTAGTTCTTAGAAGTTTTCTGGTGGAACTTTTAGGGTCTTCTAGGTTTATAATCATATCATCAGGAAATAGTGCCAATTTGAGTTCTTTTTTTCCTATGTGTATCCCTTTAATTTTTTTCATCTGTCTAATTGCTCTGGAGGGAGCATGAGAAGAATAGATGGACTCTAGATAGGGCAGAGGGGTGGGAAGGGAAGGGAGGGGGAATGGGGTTAAAAATGATGGTGAAATGTGATGGACATTATTATTCAAAGTACATGTATGAGGACATGAATTGGTGTGAATATACTTTGTATACAACCAGAGATGTGAAAAATTGTGCTCTATATGTGTAATAAGAATTACAATGCATTCCACTGTCATATATAAATAAAATTATTAATTTTAAAAAATCACAAATGAAGTTGTACTGCTCTGTACAGCTGTGTGATATGACTCCGTTTCACTCTATTTATTTAGAGAACCTGAAGAGACAAACACAAAAGGTTAAATGGATTGCTTTTCCACACATAATGCAAAGTACAAAATAATGTAAAAATATTGAAAAAGAGTAAGTAGAAAATAAAGTATAATTTTAAGCTAATATTTGATAATTAACATTCACTATGACCCATTTGCACCATCTCAGTATATATTGTACTAGTATCCATTTTGGATTAGTTGGTTTACATAAATCCTCCTTTGGTTTTATGTCTTCTGTTCACTTGATTTCAT
Source organism: Ictidomys tridecemlineatus (assembly GCF_052094955.1). NCBI lineage: Eukaryota > Metazoa > Chordata > Mammalia > Rodentia > Sciuridae > Ictidomys > Ictidomys tridecemlineatus. The sequence continues at coordinate 129,086,662 of NC_135482.1, forward strand.
GTTTGTTTGTTTAATTTGAATCTTTTCTTTGGAACAATAGTGACCTATTTGTTATGTAGATATATCTGAAGAATCAAAATAAATACATACATATATATATATATATATGATTTTGAAATTTGATTTTTTTAAAAATTTATCTTTCAAGAATGCATTCATAAATCATTAAACAAAAAGATATGCAACATGAATTTAAAGGTGTGATACGATACTCACTGCAATATGCTGTTTTTAAATCTTTGGGGTATAAACCAAGGAACGGGATTGCTGGGCCAAATGATGGTTTCATTCCCAGTTTTCCAAGGAATATCCATACTGCTTTCAATATTGGCTACATCGATTTGCAATCCTTCCAGCAATGTATGAGTGTATCTTTTCCCCCACATCTTTGCCAATACTTATTGTTGTTTGTCTTCATAATAGCTGCCATTCTAACTGGAGTTAGATGAGATGTTAGAGTAGTTTTGATTGGCATTTCTCTGATTGCTAGAGATGATGAATATTTTTTTCATATATTTATTGATTGATTGTATATCCTCTTCTGAGAAGTGTCTGTTCAGGTCCTTGGCCCATTTGTTGATTGGGTTATTTGTTTTATTAGTGCTTAGCTCCTTGAGTTCTTTATATACCCTAGAGATTAGTGCTCTATCTGATGTGTGAGGGATAAAAATTTGCTCCCAGATTGTAGGCTCTCTGTTCACCTCACAGATTGTTTATTTTCCTGAGAAGAAACTTTTTAGCTTGATTCCGTCTCACTTATCAATTCTTAGTTTTAATTCTTGCACTATAGGATTCTTATTAAGGAAGTTGATGCCTAATCCCACATGAAGAAGATTAGGACCTACTTTTCTTCTATTAGATGTAGAGTCTCTTGTTTAATTCCTAGGTCCTTGATCTATTTTGACTTCAGTTTTGTGCATGATGAGAGAAAGGGGTTTAATTTCATTTTGTTGCATATGGATTTCCAGTTTTCCAGCACCATATGTTGAAGAGGCTATCTTTTCTCCAATGCATGTTTTTGGCACCTTTGTCTAATATAAGATAATTGTAGTTTTGTGGGTTAGTCTCTGGGTCCTATATTCTGTACCATTGGTGTACCAGTCTGTTTTGGTGCCAATACTATGCTGTTTTGTTACTATTGCTCTGTAGAATAATATTTTGAAGTCTGGAATAGCAATACCACCTGCTTGACTCTTCCTGCTAAGGATTGCTTTAGCTATTCTGAGTCTCTTATTTTTCCAGATGAATTTCATGACTACTTTTTCTATTTCTATGAAGAATGTCATTGAGATTTTGATCAGAATCACATTAAATCTGTATAATGCTTTTGGTAGTATATTCATTTTGATAATATTAATTCTGCCTATCCAAGAGCAAGGTAGATCTTTCCATCCTCTAAGGTCTTTTTTGATTCCTTTCTTTAGGATTCTACAGTTTTTATTATACAGATCTTTCACCTCTTTTGTTGATTCCCAGATATCTTATTTTTTTGAGGTTATTGTGAATGGGGTAGTTTTCCTCATTTTCTTCACAGAGGATTTTTCATTGATATACAGAAATGCCTTTGATTTAAGGGTGTTGATTTAATATCCTGCTACTTTGCTGAATCCATTTACTAGTTCTAAAAGTTTTCATATCATCAGCAAATAATGCTGATTTAAGTTCTTTTCCTAAACATATCCCTTTGATTTCTTTCATCTATTTAATTGCTCTGGCCACTTTTTCAAGATCTATGTTGAATAGAAGTGGTGAAAGAGGACATCCCTGTCTTGTTTCAGCTTTTAGAGGGAATGTCTTTCATTTTTCTACATTTCCAATGATGTTGGCCTGAGGCTTATGGTAGATAACCTTTATGATTTTGAGATATGTTTCTGTTATCCCTCCTTTTGTATTGTTTTGAACATAAAATTGTGCTGATTTTGTCAAATGCTTTTTTCTGCATCATCAATGTTTATAGCAGCACAATTCACAATAGCTAAACTGTGGAGCCAACCTAGATGCCCTTTAGAGGATGAATGGATAAAAAAAAATGTGGTATGTATACACAATGGAATTTTACTCAGAAATAAATGAGAATAAAATCAAGGCATTGGCAGGTAAATGGATGGTGTTGGGGAAGATAATGCTAAGTAATGTTAGCTAATCCCCAAAAAACAAATGCTGAATGTTTTCTCTGATGTAAGGAGGCTGACTCATAGTGGAGTAGGGAGGGGAAGCATGAGAGTAATTGATAAATTCTATATTGGGAAGAGGGAAAGGGAGGATCAAGGGGATTAGCAAGGATGGTAAAAAGTGATATACATCATCATCCAAAGTACATGTATGAAGACACAAACTGTTGTCATCATACTTTATGTACAACTAGTGATATGAAAAATTGTGCTGTATACATGTAATAAGAATTGTAATGCATTCTATTGTAATGTTTAAAAAATAAACTAAAAAAAATAAAGTTTTGATAGTCATGTTAGGCAACACCTGTTCTATGATTTATTAAATAAACCTACAGTCACAGTTAATTTAAAGTATCTTTTGTGTTTACTCATATAAAATATGCTATTATGCACCACAATCAGTGTAGCTAAAATAGCAGGTTCCAGCAAGAAGCAATAGGGCATTAGAAAAATAAAAACACAGAGAGAAATTTTTGAAGATATAATAGCTGGGATCAGGTGGAGCACTGCTTTCTCATGGAAAAGCAGGTCTAAAGGGTTACACCAGCAATCTTTATTTATATATGTCTCATTGTTAGGTTAAAGACTATGCAAGAATTATTCTTAAACTCAGAAAGTTACAGGGTTAGAAATATTTATGTAGCTTTTCTGCAGTTGCTGTTTACTGTTGCTATGTGCAATGTTAGGAACTTTGTGTAGCTCTCAAGCTACACAAAATTTAAAGTTACTGATAAATGGGCTGCTTCAGAATTAGTGGAAGTGGTGAAACATTGCATTTGTCTAGCAGGAGAGTGCCTGTATTTCTAGGAACTATGTGCCTGAGATTAAGGTCAAACCATATAAGACTCTTCTAAGAGCCTTTAAATGCAGGACATTGCACAGCAGCTAGGCATCCTGCACCCCTGCACAGGAACACTACCAAGCACTAGGCTTGCCAAAGCCATGATATCATCAGAGATCCCAGTCTCAGACACTGCTCTCCCATTCTCTGTCACCACTGTCAATAAGCATGTTGATATTTTTCATGTGTCTGTAGTACCTTCCATGAAAAAGTGAATAGAAGACTTAAAGGAATATGATGGATATGTTGGCACATTTGTTTAGTTCTAGTAACTCTGGGAAAACAGAATGAAAATGTCTACAGTAAGTGTAGATAACAAGATGGAGCTGTCTACAGTGCCATTGCATAGTGGCTGCTGGAACCCATAAAGTATGCAGTTCAAGTTTATTTCACTAGACCATTTTAAGAATAAGGCACAAAAAATTAAACAATTAATGGTTTTGTTCGAGTTAATGAATAGTGCCCTGATGAATTGAGCAGCCTGTCTATGGACTGAAACCTCTGAAACTGTGACCCGCCCCAAGTAAACTTTTCCTCCTCTAAGTTTGTTCTTGTCAGGTGTTTTAGTCTCAACAACAAAAAGCTGATAAAAACACCCTCCAGCTTGCTAAGGCTGGCTTTAAATTTGAGATTATCTTGCCTCAGCCTCCTAAATCACTGGGATTACAGACATGCACTACCATGCCTGGCTTCAATGAGGCATTTTACTATTTGAATGATCAAGTAATAAAACATGAACAGATATATATTGTCAAGAATGGCAAATGAATTATGATCCTTGAACTGTCCAGAGACAGAGATGATGCCCCTCCTGGGAACTCTTGGTACAGAGGCATTGATTTCAGACTACCCAGCTGCTGTGGTAATGCTCTGTTCAAAGAGAAATTTCATGCCAGTGTAAATTTATCCATTCTTAACACCAGCTGCCTGGGGGTAGAGAATTATGGGCATAAGCTGGTAGTTCTAATTGGGCTATTTATACCCTCAACTTCAGTTCGGTTAATCTTGAAAAACTTTCTCACAATAAAGCCTTTTTCTGTTTACGTGCTGATCTTTCTTATGGTTACTATTTCCCTATCAAGGTTTAGTGATCCACTGGCCCCAGCTTTTTCTCTATGTGTGTCTGTTTGTCTTTTCTTCATCCCCTCTCTGCCTGGTCTGGGAATCTGAATTAACTGATTCAGGACACAACAATCTACTTAGGAGGTTTGGTTAGCATGCCAAAGAATGGCATAGCAATTAAATTGACCAGAAGAAGGTATTTTAGTGTTATATTTGGATTCTATAACCATATACATGATTATTTTCACAAGTATCCATATCACTTAGCTTTGCTCTGTACATTAGGAGGAAAATCTGCACCTCTAATAACAGTGTACATCTCAAGTAAAATCAACTAGAAAATAATTCACAAAGCAATTTTGAAGTATCCCTCTAACAATAACACATGCTAGACTATAGGTTAAACTAATGCTTCCAAATAATTAAAGCAAAGTAGTAAAGCATATTTTAAAACATGTTAATTTTAGTGTGGGGCTTTATGAAAAATATTTCAGTGAAGCATAGTGCTTCTATTTTTTCTTTCCATATGCATTTTAGATATATACAATATGTGAACATTGATTTAATTAACCAGATTATTTTGAGCAGCTGAGTCATAAAACTGAAGTGTTTAGGAAGAAAAATAAGCAGTAGACAGTTTGGTGTGTCACAGTTATTCAAATCAACTTTAAAATGTTTCCCTTTGAAAAGTCTCCCTATTTCTTGTCTGAAGCAAAAAGGTAAGTTTATATAATTCACATTCAGGAAGATATAAAAATCCCTTTTGTTGCCAACTAAGTAGATCACAACCTCTACTTATTGAAATTTACTCCCCCAAAATTAAAATCAGGATTAAGAAAGTATAAAACTTTCAAAATTACTGTGATTTTAGACCATACAAAATCAAAAGAATCTTATGGCTTTAATGATATTTATATATTTCTCTGAAAAACTAAGTTTAAAAGACTAATAGAAAAATCCATGACTTCTGAAAGCATGAATATTAAACTCCATCTCAAAGGAAAAGGCACAGGCAAAAGAAGACAGAAGTCAAACAATAGTTTGACCATTTTTAGGTTATCCGTGGTTGATCTCTGGTTCACTGTCAAATAAAAACAGAGCTGTACAATAGTTAAATCAGTACAAATAGATTTTATTCAGGACTATTGAAATAAGAAGAAAGAGCTCTCAGTATTAAACTGCAGTTGGTCATCAACACAGCCCTGGAAAATGGAAGTATATAGCCAAACAGGAGAGTGGGGGTCGGTGGATGGAAAAGTATTAAGGCAAAACATCAAAGACATGGGGAATCCTGTTGAAAACAAGCCAGGGAAATGAGAAGTCACCTGAAAGGATGATAACCAAGTAGATATCAAAGTTAATCAGATACGAAGGATGGTGGGCTATTGATAAATTGATATAAGCTGAGGTCTTGCTAAATCTGGATTTTACATGGAAGTGCACAGATGAGCCTAGAAAAACGTTCTTGAACCTGACTGAAATTTAGTTAAGTAAAGAGTCATTGTCACCATATAAAACAAATATTAATGCAAAAAAGAACAGCAAACAATAGGTTGTCATATGAGTATTAAATTATATTTTAGGACTATTTTGAACTACTTTACTAGGGCATTTTTATTTGTTTTTATAGAGACTCAGATTATTTTATGTTGAACATTTAGCTTTGGTTATTTATTTTGTTTTGTTGTTTAGTACTTTTTTTCATATATTTAAATAATTCCATTTTTTTTACAGAAAACATTAAATTAATACTTCTCTTTACTACTGTAATTAAAATCAAAAGTGTAATGATTAATTGAACACTAACTTAAATTTAAAGAAATTTAATTATGAGGTCATTAAATGAATATTATGAAGAAAAATAAAATTGTTTTTAAGTTTAAATATATATTATTGTGACTTTCAGAAAACTAGAGAAATGTGTAGGAAAATAATCCTCCAATACATCTCTAAATAATACAAATATTTTTGGTAAACTCTGAATTGTCATATTTCTGAACAGTTTTCTAGCTAATGCCTTAAAGAACAATGATTTATTTCTAAAAATACTTATTATATAGCAAAAAATAAGATATGTTTACAACAAAAGATATTACAAAATTGGAATAAAAAGAAAAAGCTTTAAGAACTTTGATGAAAAATCTGGATAAAGTAACAAATTATGGTGTAGATTTATGCTAGAAGTTTAAAATACTCTGTTAAGAAATGTGAAAGGATTTCATACTTCAAACCAATGAAGTAATGCTTAAAAAAAAGTATAGTTTCCATGCTGAGCAAAACTCCTAGTGGGCTCTTCCACCTTAGTTGAATATGTCTATTAACAAGAGCAGTGACAAAACAGAGTGGATTTACCAGGCCTCAAATCTAAGCTTGAACAGTATTAATATGTATAGCATAGACACATTATCAAGAAAAATTTATCTCTTGATCCAGGTGATATGAATATGAATTGTAGTTTACCATTTACTAGCTCTGGCAAAATATATTACTACTCTTTCATGGAATTTCGTATATAATGAGACAATAAAATTATTTAGGACAGTTTTTTTATAGTGTATTAACTTCAGTATCTTATTAGATTAAGGCAAATTTCAGGTTTGTATGATCTTTATATTATAAAGATCTTTTGTTGTTTTTTTTTTATTTATATGACAGTGGAATGTATTAAAATTCTTATTACACATGTAGAGCACAATTTTTCACATCTCTGGTTGTAAACAAAGTATATTCAAACAAAGTCGTGTCTTCATACCTGTACTTTGAATAATAATGATCATCACATTTCAATATCATTAATAACCCCATGCCCCCTCCCTTCCACTTTAACCTCTCTGTAGTATCTACAGTTTGTCTATTCCTCCCATGCTCTCACCCCCATCCCACTACGAATCAGCCTCCTTATATTAAAGAAAACATTCAGCATTTTTTTTTTAGAAATTGGCTAACTTCACTTAGTATTATCTTCTCTAACTCCATCCATTTACCTGCAAATGTCATGATTTTATTCTCCTTTATTGCTGAGTAATATTCCATTGTGTATGTATGCCACATTTTTTTTTTATCTATTCACCTATTGAGGGGCATCTGGGTTGGCTCTACAGTCTAGCTATTGTGAATTGTGCTGCTATAAACATTGATGTGGCTGTGTCCCTGTAGTATGCTGTTTTTAAGTCCTTTGGGTATAGACCAAGGCGAGCCATAGCTGGGTCAAATGGTGGTTCCAGTTTTCCAAGAAATCTTTATATTGCTTTTCCCACATCCTTGCCAATAATTATTGTTTTTTGTATGCATCACAGCTGCCATTCTGACTGGAGGGAGATGAAATCTTAGAGTGGTTTTGATTTGCATTTCTCTAATTGCTAGTGGTGGTGAACATTTTTTCATGTATTTGTTGATTGATTGTACATCATATTCTGAGAAGTGTCTCTTCAGGTCCTTGACCCATTTATTGATTGGTGTTAGGTTCTTTGAGTTCTTTATATACCCTAGATATTAATGCTCTATCTGATTGTGAGGGGTAAAAATTTACTCCCAAGATGTAGGCTCTGTATTCACCTCACAATTTTTTTTTCTGAGAAGAAACTTTTTAGTTTGAGTCCATCCCATGATTCTTGATTTTAATTCTTGTGCTATAGGAGTCATATTAAAGAAGATGGGACCTAATCCCACATGTTGGAGACTAAGGCCTACATTTTTCTTTTATTAGATGCAGGGTCTGTGGTTGTATTCCTAAGTCTTTGATCCATTTTAAGTTGAGGCTTGTGCATGATAAGAAATAGGGATATGGATTTCCAGTTTTCCTAGCACCATTTGCTGAAGAGGCTATCTTTTCTCCAATGTATGTTTTTGGCACCTTTGTCTAATATAAGATAATTGTAATTGTGTGTGTTAGTCTCTATGTCCTCTATTTTGTACTATTGGTCTACTGGCCTGTTTTGGTGCCAATACCATGCTGTGTTTGTTATTATTGTTCTGTAATATAGTTTAATGTCTAGTATAGTGATGCCCCCTGCTTCACTCTTCTTGCTAAGGATTGCTTTAGCTATTCTGGGTCTCTTATTTTTCAAGATGAAATTCCTGATTGCTTTATCTAATTCTGTGAGAAAAGTCACTGGAATTTTCATCAAAATTGCGTTAAATCTATATATGGCTCTTGGTAGTATAGTCATTTTGATAATATTAATTCTGCCTATCCAAGAGCAAGGTAGATCTTTCCATCATCTAAGGTCTTCTTTGATTTCTTTCTTTAGGTTTCTGTAATTTTCATTATATAGATCTTTAACCTCTTTCAATAAGTTGATTCCCAAGTATTTTATTTATTTATCTTTTTTATTTTTAGGCTATTGAGAATGGGGTAATTTTCCTCATTTCCCTTTCTGAGGATTTGTCACTGATATACAGAAATGCATTTGATTAATGTATTTATATATATATATATATATATATATATATATATATATATATATATAATATTTATATATAATAAATTACTGTAGAAAGTAGTTATCCTAATATGCTATATAGAGCATTAGGATAAATTCTTCCTATTTAGGTATACTTTATCAAAGGGCTCTGTTTCTCTTCCTCTTCACCTTCACCCTTCCTTTAGTGACCACTATCCTACTTTCTTATTAAGTTAACATTTTTACATTCCATAAATTAATGAGAACATGAAATATTTGACTTTTTGTACTGGGTTTTATTCATCTAAAATAAATTCCTCTAGTTCCATCCATGTTGCTTGTAAATGACTGGATTTCTTTCTTTTTTAAGGCTGCAAAATGTTCCATATTTTTTTCTTTATCCATTCCTCTGATGATACACATCTTGTAGATTTCAAACATTGGCTATTGTGAAGAATGCTACAATAATTATGGGAGTGCAAACATTTCTATGGCATACTAATTTTCTCTCCTTTGAATATATGGCCAGTAGTGTAGTGGAATTACTAGGTTATGTGAAAGCTCTATTTTGTTTTTGTATCTTTTAAAATTTTAATTATTTATTTTATATTTATTAAAGTTTACTGAATTATCTATCTAGAGCTGTTTTTAATTATTGTTTTGGTGTTGACAGGTATTATTTGATTATTGCTTTGGTGTCTTTGTTGTCTTTGTCTCTGGGTTTTGATTATCCTGTGTTTTAGGGTGTTCCTAAAACCTGAAAAAACAATAATATTACTTTTTTTTCACAATTCATATGCCGCAGTTTGCTTTAGTTTTTTGATGTTGTTGTTGTTGTTTGTTTGTTTGTTTTTTAAATTCTACTAATATTGCAAATACAACTGTTATACAATAAGAACAGAATTGTATTCTTACATTGTTTGTGGTTTTAGTAGGAATGCATAACTTAGATGTTGGCCTTTAGGGTAATCTTTTCTTCCCATATTAAGAATATTTACATAAATTTCTACTTTAATCAGTGCTAAGATTAATGCAGAAATTAATGGAAGGCTTAAGGTATGAATGAAAGTCACTGATTTTTCACTTTAAACTTAATAATATAGTACCAAACAATGAATTCATTCCTGAATTAAATCCGTTCTATGATGTTGTATTTTTGTGTCATTATGTTATATTTGATGACAATTTATTGATATATTTTTATTTGATATAGAATTTGGCAAAATTTAAAAATTGCATTTTATTTTCATTTTTTTGGTTATGGAACAAATTATGAAGATTGGGACTACTTGTCCTTTTAAGATATTCTACCATTGTTTTGAACATCATGTACCTGAGGCTTTTAGTGGGAAAGCCATTTAATATCTTTATCTGTTTTTTATAAACTTATAAAGTAAAGTGTCCTGATTGGGTTAATTTTGTTAATAACTTTTCTCTAGTAAATAATCTGTATTGCAGAGGTTTCAATGCAATTCAAATTAGTCTTAGTTGATTGTTCCTTTCTTGGTTTTTAGATTTCAAAACTATTATCTTCTTGCCATTATTCTGTCTGAATTTATTCATTATTTATATTCTTGATTAGATTAGCTAGTAGTTGGCCTATTTTGTTCATACTTTCTTCACATACACAAAACTTGATTTAGTTCTATGTGCTTTCTATTTTCTTCATTTCTCTTTTTGTCTTAGTTGTACTTTCATCCAACTCCTTTCTTTGTTACTTCCTTTTCTGTTATTTTATCTTTGTCCTGAGAATTCAGAGATTCCTCAGAATACACGTGTACAGCAGTGCCACAGTCCGGCTGCAGCATAATAACAGAGGGGGGGGGTGACGAATAACTTCTGTAGATTGATACAGCAGGAATGGAAGCCGTTTATTGTAGGACAATAGAGCTATTTATACATTTTGCACAGCTTATCTTAATTAGCATAAACTAGATACATCAGTCAACCAATAAGGAATCTCCACACTTAATAGCTCGCTTTTGTTACTTCTCAAACCACTCCCTCTTGCCAGGCACCATCCAGACTTGTTTACGAACTCTAACATTTTTCTAGCAAAATACCACGTGTTATTTTGACTTGTCTACAGACCTTAACACAGCAGTATGCTCTTGCTATTGCAATCATTATTCATATTCTTTAGTACTGTTTTTAAACTCTTCTATTTATAGGTATTTGGTTTTTAAAAAGTAAATTTTATAAGTAAATTTATGTATTAAAATCACTAATTTTAATTATGACATTTAGTAGAAATATAAATTTCAATAAAATCTTTTTTACTGTACTATTTTGATGAGTAATTTTTTGTAACAAAAAGATTTCACTAAAGATTTTTGAGTGAAGATACATATTTGCTTTAATGAACTCTTAAATTTTTACTAGAACATCACTACCATGACATGTAAAAGTCACAGAAACAAATTTGTGGGGGAAAAAAAAGAAATAAGCAGAAACAAATTTTGAACCTTACACAGCAATTAAATGAACATTAAACATATAACGAAACTTAGAAATGAACCACAAATGTGGCAATTGGCTAAAATGAATATTAAATTATACAGCAAAAATTCCCCAAAGCCTCAATTGTGAGCACAAAGGGTCTTTTCTTCTAGAGCTATATTTGGGGTAGGTAAAAGTTTATATAAAAATATTGGTCATAATTTCTTTTAAAAGATAATTACCAGAGTTACAGCAACAGTATTTAACAATTAATATGGAAAATTTACAGCAAAATTAGTAAAATGGTGCTATGGTTTAGATATTAGGTGTCCCCAAAAGTTCATGTGTCAGAAATACTTGGATTATAAAAGTCTTAACCCAATCAGTGATGATCCCCTGACAGGAATTAATTAGAATGGTACCCATAGGGTGGTAGGACATAGCTGGAGGAGGTAGGTCCCTTTGGCATACATATTTGGTGAGTTGAGGTTAATCTCTCTCCTTTGCTGCTCTCTGATCATCATGTGAGCCACTTCCCTCCACCACACTCTTCCATCATGATGTTATGCCTCACCTCAAGCCCCAAGGAATGGAGCTGGTTCTCTATGATCTCTGAAACCATGAGCATCCAAAAAAATTTTTCCTCTTCTAAACTTTTTCTTGTCGGGTCTTTTAGTCACAGCAGCAAAAAAGCTGAACTAAAACACCTAAAACAAATTATCAGAATAACAAAAGAAATGATTATGCAACATCTCATTGGTGCCCACTTACTACAACCTCTGAAATATTTTACACTTTCTGTATGTACTATTTGATTGTCAACGTATCTTTCTAATACCTCCACTTCTACAATTATCTCACTGTTATGTTTTATTGCATTAAAATTCTGATACACTTCTTCTGCAAACTGCCAAGCAATTTCATGTCACCGAATCATTATTATCTCACTGACTATGTTTAGAAAGTTCATATGTACTCCTAGATATTAAGATTATATATATATACATATATATATATCTGCAAATATATGTATATTTGCTGGTAGATATTAATAACCCAATTATTTTTTCAAAATATTTTTTGGCATTTTAATTAATTTATAATTCTCTGTTTTGAAACATAACATAGATTTTCCCATGAATCTGGTCATTTATTTTGAATTGTATCTCAGTAAATGCCTTGATTATCTAAAATATTTTTTATTTATTTTTAATTTTTTTAGTTGTTGATAGACCTTTTATTTATATGCAATTCTGAAAATCTAACCCAGTGTCTCACATATGCCAGTCAAGTGGACTATGGCTGAACCACAGCCCCAGTCCGATCTATATTTTTTAAGTTATCCAACAAATATTATACTACCTATTCTTTGTCATGAAATCCATCACTTTTGCCAAAATTTCACAAAGTAACTATAGTATCTTTCCCTCTTTACTACTACTTAAAAACTTATCATCACATATATTTAAAAATTAACTGTGAAGTATGCAAATCTTCTACCCCAGTGACATTCTCATGATAAAACTCTAGTTATATTCACAGATTTGTAGTTTCGGAGAAATAAGTGTAGTTGACTAATTGTGAAAATTTCCCATCCAAACATCTCTCAAAATAAATAAAAAACCAAACAAACAAACAAACAAACAAACATAAAGAAGATCACACATGGCCCATGAAGTCAGCATTGCTAGGAGACAGAAACTACTGCAATATTCAAGTTACCTATGAGTAAAGAAAACATATTTTTAAAGTGCACTGATTTTCAAGGAATAAGACTGCACATTTCTATTTTCTGAAAGTAGGAATAAAGGAGATTTAAGAGATTATCAAAAAGTTAAAAAGAGCAGAAAATGTAAATGAAGCAAATCAGAAAGAGGAAGTTCAATAGAAATGCCAAATTATTTACCTTGGTAATCCACAACCTTGTTCTCTTTGCACAGAAAACATTCAAAAAGCAAACAGAGATAGAAGCCATACAGATGAATTAAATTCAAAGGACAATCATTTTAGTAAGGAGAGGTACCAGCTGGAGACAGAGAAGTGAAAGGATGCTCTTAAAACATTAAATACACAAAAAAGGTAGGAAGTACTAAAGAACTACGATCATGGTAGTGCAGCTACTCTTAACAAATATTGAATCACAATAAAGACTTTAAAATTAAAAAGGTCAAGAAATTTAAAAAAAATGTAACTCCAGAATTACATCTAAATTAATACAGAAAAGTAGTAAATAGTAAGATCTTATCATAAGTTACAGTTGTAATACTGATACTTCAAACACATGATTTTTATGCAGCTAGTTAGGATTTTTAAATAAAAGATAAAATTGAATCTATAAATGCAATGTCAAGCTGATCACAGATTTAATTTTAAAAATTAAAATATACAAAAAGTAGAAGAAAATATTGAATCAATGTCTATAATTTATATATAAAATATATTATTATGATGTTATTAGTCTTATATGATTAAAATCCTCATGAAAAAATATTTAGTACAATTATATAAAATAACCATTGTCTGGTTGGGGTTGGTGTTGCATATCATTACAAAAGTAAAGAGAAGAAAGTGAAGCTGAAAAAAAATGCTTAGATAAAAAGCATTTGTACAGAGCCATTTGTTTCTGTGAATTATTTGTGGTTCATTTCTGTTTGTTTATTCATTTGTAAACTCAAATGCTACAAAAATGTTTTAGCAAAAAGATTTATAGGCTACTTCAAAAACAAAAGATAATAATTAATATTAGAAATATAAATAACTTGTAGCTGTCATAGATTATCACTTTAAAATTTAGTATGCTTTATGAAATTATTTGTCATATTCTATATAAACAAAAAAAATTTACAAATTGTATTTTTATTGATTGAAAATAAAAGACAAGCATACTACAGTGTTTATATTTAATGTGAGATCTCGACAAAACCATAACAATTAGTAATATGCCTTTTATGCTCAGTTTTATTGAATAACATTTACTGCACTGTTATTTATCAATATTTAGATCTTTGCTGTATATCACAGTCGTGATTATACCAAGAAGATAATATTTATGGAGTGGTACTACTTGACTTATAGAAATGGTGCTTTTATGTTTAAAACAAAACGTTTCACATACACTTCTTACGTGGTGCATGCGAATTTTGTGAAAAGACTATAAAGAACTTGCACTTGAAATTATTCAAGATTAGTTTCTTTATCAAAAAAATTATTTACAAATATAGTTTTAAAAGACAATTTTCTTAAAAGCAAATATTTCTTATGAATTTGATGTATTAATAACTTTCCAGACAGCTAAGCTGACAATAATATTATAAATCACGACTTAATTTTGAGTAATTTTTAAATTTTCTTACAACTATTTCTAAGTAGTGAACAAATAAAAAAATCTGTTAAGTATGAAACATTTATCATTTGAAAAATTTTAAGGAAACACTGGTCATAGAGGAATAACTTACTGCTTCAATACTTTCTCTAAATATAAAGCAATTGACAAGATCTAGAGAAAACAGTAACTTTAACCATTACCACTATTAAACCATTAAAATAGTATAAAACTATTATGCTCCTTCCCCTCCAAAAATTCTTAAATTTTGAAGACAGGTAGGTGCTGTAGAGCATACCTATAATCCCAGCAACTTGGGAGGCTGAGTCAGGAGGTTTGAAAGTTTGAGCCTAGCCTCAACAATTACTGAAGCCTTAAGCAAATTAGCAAGACATTGTCTCAAAATAAAAGGAGCTAGGGATATAGCTCAATCCCTGGTAATCCCCTCCTATTATTATTATTATTATTATTATTATTATTTTACAATGAAGCCTTAAAGTAGATGCAAAACTTATGTTTCAATTGCTGTTATCAGCATAAATAAAATTAGGGTAACACTTATTAACATATATTTACCTTAATATGTATCAAACAGGTTTCTTCTAACCATAAAGGAAAACTCTTCTTTGTTCTTAGAAGATAATGAAGTAGTATTCTTCACTTCACCTATGAGCAAAATTAAGCAAGAACGGTTAATTTCCTCCATGTTCATGCAACTTGTGAAAAAGTCAATATTTTCAGCCAAGTTGTCACTCAGAAGCTACTTAATTTTAAGGAAAGCCAGATGCCAGTATTATAGAATTTTTATGCCTATTTCTGCTCATTTTGCTGGGAACAACACACTCAACATGTACCTTAGCACAGATCTTTTACATTTTCTTTAACTGTGCCTAGTGAAAAAGACCTTTTGTAAAATGTAACTGAAGCCTTCTTTGTTTATTGGAAATCCTAATAATGGCACAATTCATCTTGAACTAATATTTACTCTTACATATTTCCAGTCTCAGTTCTGGTAAATAAAAATCATTTATACATCACAATAGGGACATAAAGAATGAATCTGAAAATTTCTGGGAAGGCAAGTAGCAATAAAATATTAATAAGCCTTGATAAATATTACCTGACATGTCAAGACCCAACAACTAAAATTATAAATAAGCTGACACCTAAAGTAATAGTGAGTTCTAACTCTGCAAACATTGAATGTTCTTCCTAACATAGGAAATAGCATCAGGGAATTTTATTGACAGTCTCTAAAGAAGTCAGATTCCCTACGATTTCTACTCTTTCTTGCTTTGAGTTCCATATATAATTTATATTTTATAAATATCTTGCTAATTTTGCCACTGAAGGGTCCTCTAAGAATGTTCCCTCCTTTTCAAGCCATTTATTTTATAAGGGATTAATATTCATAGTATATAAGAAGCTCAACTCAATAGCAAAAAAAAAAAACCCTATATAATCTAATTAGACCTTTATTATTTATTAAAAGAAATAGTACAGAAGAGGGAGACTGCAGAAAAGATGGTTAATAATAGAGTAGCTATGGTTGTCAACAATGAATTATACATTTCAAAATAGGTAATAGAAGTTTGACTATTTTCAACATAAAGAAATGATATTTGATAAATATTTGAGTTTATAGATATGTCAACTATTTTATCTTATTATATATTTTATCCATGTATGAAATACCACATGTACTCCATAAACTTGTACAATTATTATGATATGACTAAGAATTTTTAAAATACTTTAAAAAAAACTACTCCCTCCTTTGGCATCCCTAGTCAAAAGAATATTTGTAAGATTTTTCTAGTTTAGTGACTCTTTCAGAAGTTACTCCAGTTCTTTATTGCTAACTAGTATTGACTTGATGACTATATTACAAAGACTACAAAGACTAAATATAGTATGGAGATGAAGGAAATGTCCAAGATGTAAGATGTGAAGGAGACCTTGTAAAAATGAAAGTAGATCCATAACAAATTGGTTCAACTATGGAGAGCAGGGATACCATGTACACACCAAGAGTATAGGGAGATATTTAGAACTAACATTGAAGCTTCCTGGAAAAAAACAACAGGCAATGATGCCAACCTAAAATTGTGTTTAATAGAGCAAGGAGGTAGTGACTTTGGCTTCTACAATGATTACAGTTGGGCCAGAAGCCAGTGTTCACTTGGTTTGCAATTCCTGATTGTATCACAAAAGTAAGCTGTTTCTCCAGATCTGGGGCCAAGAAGCAAGTTTTAAATGTGACATAAATTCTGTCAATTCCCAAAAATGAGTCAGGCTTTTTCTTGGTTAAGATATACATTTAATAGTATGAAACTATTAAAAAATGTATTATGTAGCAGGTGTTTTAAACAAACAAATGAGGAAATATTGAGGGATAGGATTATTTGTGATATCTAATACTATTTTGATGAAAAATATTTTGAGTTTTTTAACAATTGACAATACCAGAATTCAATGGTTTCAGTATTCATGGTATGATGATTGAATAAATATAAGAAATATAATTTACTCTGTTTTATAGGTTTTGATATACTTACTGTAGTTGCACATATTCTATATGCATCAGAAAGTTCATATCATGGAAAAATTTAAAAACCTATATCAAACATCTGAAATTTCTTTATTATTATTATATGCCATTCACATATTATTTACTGAGCAACATCTATGTGACAAGAGGTCTTCCAAATTATAAGAAATAGTGATGAATAAAACACCATAGAACTTCATTGGATGCAATTTTGGGAATCCATTCAAATCATGTCACTGAAAAAGAGTGAAGTAGGGAAAAATCATGATATAATTTCATTCTGGGCTTGTGTGTCTCCTCCGTTACCCAACAAACTTACCTAAAACTTCAAACTTTGATAGATTTGTTAATTTTACATAAGTTTCTATGCTCTTATTTTTTAAAAAACATTGTTTTATTTGTAAATGGACATAATTTTTTTCTTTCTTTATACATGGTGTTGAGGATCAAATCCAGTGCCTCACACTTGCAAGGCAAGCATTTCATCCCTGAGCTACAGCCCCAGACCCCAGTTTGTATGCTCTTCTATTTGTTTTACTATTTTTATCTAATTAGAAAGTAAAGAAATATATATGTATATGTACACATATTCTATTACATTTATAAATAAATACAGATATTCCAAGCACCTTATAATGCATTTCTAGAATTCAAAGTAATATTCTAACTAGTGCAGAAGTTCATAGCAATAAAATGCAAGTATATGTTATTAGAAATTTATATTTATGCATTGCTCAAATTGAATCATAATTTATATCTGAAGCATACAGCATGAAGGTATGCAAAAAATGTCATTTTATGATTATGTTATGAAGTTTTATATTCATGAATTATAGTGATAAATTTTTATACCAAATTAGCCTCTGTATTATTAGTTTTGAAAGCTAAATTTAAGGTGGCTTCTTCTTCTTCTTCTCCTCCTCCTCCTCCTCCTCCTCCTTCTTCTTCTTCAAGTATACAATTATTCTTTCCATACAAATACAAGTGTTTCTGTATTTCCAAACACTTACAAAATACATACAAAATCAATATACCTATAGAATAAAGACTTTTAAAATTGCATTTTCTGATAAATGTGTAACAGTGGATTATTATCTACTAATCTAATTTTTCTATTAGGACAAATATATTCAGGTTTCTGTATTTGAACCAAAATGAATGAATTGTAATTTTTTAAAAATCATATATAAATGTAAACAACAAAATATTGAATGATCATGTATCCTATTTTATTACTGAAGAATACTACATCCAGTCTCATATTGATTAACAAAATTTATTAAATATAAATAAAGTATATTCATAAAGATGTGAAGAATCTATTGAAATGAACCCTATTTGGATTATTCTAGCCTTGAATTTTATTTTCCAGAGATGGCTCACAGAAGCATGTTGCTAGAAACTGTGCAAAAATAATTAAGAAAAGATATATTTTAAGACTGAATTTTGAAAAATACTGTTACTTGCTTTTGCCTTCTTTCCTGAAGTTGTAGGTGAATCCATTTTTTTATGGTGGAGGAATAATCAGCATGATCAGAAAAATAGAAAAGAAGATCATATTTAAAATGCCCTTGTGCAAAAAGAGTTGACCAAGAAAATGAGAAAAAGAGAGAAATTTTATAACAGAGTTTGAAAGTATGAATAAGTTACCTTCCTAAACAGAAGAAGTTTCTGAATGAGAATAACAGTAAGACTTAATCAAGAATAGGTATAATCAGTACAAATTAAAGCTTTCACAAACAATGAAAATGAAACACAAACACACACACACACACACACACACACACACACACACACACACACACCAAAGAGCCGCAATCACACCACAAGAAACAAAATTTGCAACTAGTTTACAAATTGCTCTGCAATAGGAAAACATGTACATATGTATGTGTATACTTCTTTTTCCCCAATGTGTCCATTTGATCCAAGGGAAAAATAAAGATAGGAGTTTTTGATACCATCTAGAAGTGGATCTGGGAGTGGGGTATTTGTGTAGGTCAGAAGGGGATGGGAAAATCTGTAACCTCATTTACTTTTTACTTGTCTTCCAAACTTGCAGCTCCATCTCTTCATGTGATTTAGGGAACTGCCCATTTAAATTTTAAAAAGAAAATTTAAAAAAAAATTAAGAAACAAGGAAAATACAGAAACATTTTCATTGCATTTTGATTTTTATGATCATAAATTTTATAGCATAAAACCAATTGTATATTTTATATTTTAAGCCATATTTCTCTTAGTTCCTGTCCAAGATAAGTTTATCTTATCTCTGCAATTATTTAACACTGTGCTTATCTCTGAGGAAGGCTGAAAGTTTCTTTTTGACCCTGGGCTAAGATAAAGATGAAATATGTGTCTTAGCAGCAATAACAGAGGGAGAAAACTGTGTGTATAAAGTATGGAAAGAAAGTATAATATTTTATACATGAAAATTATACTAAGTGTTGTGATCTGTTTTCTGTTACTATAGCAGTATATCTGAGACAGGATTATTTACAAAGTCTAGAAGTTTATTTTATGAATCCACTAATGCCAGCATGGGGGCCCTACCCTAATGACTTTATCCAATCTTATATGACTACTGGGTCTACCTCCAAATACTATTATATATTAATTTCAGGATTAAGTTTCTAACAACTGAATCTGGAGAGGGTTGAATATAACCATACACCAAAGAATGTAGAATGTGTTTTTTTTTTTAAAGGAATAAAGAAGGGAAAGTTTGTCATAAAGTAGATTGAGAATGAGAAGTAATAAGTCAAAATCTAAAGAAAACTGTGGAAGGTTTATGAAAAAGAAAATGTATGTTACAAAGTCACAGTTTTCTAAGAATAAGTGAATTTATTTATAGTAATTTTATAAATGCACTCAATAGTGCAGTGACAAAAACAGAGCTTTTAAACAAAAATTTTAATTCTATTAAAATGAAATTTCTTAGGTTCTTTGTCTACTCTTAGTAAAAGAATCCGAAGGTTTTATTTTTGAGTGATCTATCAATAAAACAAAAGATTCTTTGCCAATCAAAATAACTTCCTGTATTTCATGTTTTCACTATTATGACTTTGATTATTTAAGAAAGCTAATTTTATCAATAGGAAAAGAATTAATATTTTATTTCTGTTGCTATTATGTTATGCTACTCCCAATATTAACTTCTCAAATATATTTTCTTTTGTAACATTGGTTAAATGGTTAATGAAGTATGGTGACTTTATTAAGTTAAATATTCAAAACCTTTTGACATGGGTATTTTACAGATCTAGAGAAAACAGGAATTCATCCAAATAACTAAATACCATAGAAGAAGTCTGATGAAAAAATTTGGCTTTATAGTCTCTTTGAAGTTCTAAACTTTTACAGTTTAGAACTTATTTGAATTCAAGCCTCACATGTTTTTTTTTTTTTTTTGCTTAGGAATATGTAGTTTTATGATTTATTACTGATTTTACTGGTGACATGAACTAGCACTTTTTTTTAGTGGTGAAAGACACAACTATACATTTTTGTCTGTTTCTTTTGTTTTTCAAGATTCCTGACTAGATATATGTTTGGTTCATAATTTCTTACTCCATTTTGAATTAAAAAAAAAAGAGTCTGGATACCTGCATCAGGAATTTCCATATCTTCACTGATTGCCAGAACACATTTTCTACTACTCTACAAAAAAAAAAAATTGTCAGAACACATCTAAGACGTCTGAATTCAATTATCTGATATTATTTTTTTGTTACAACTTCAAAACTTCCTCATTAAATGTACTGCTCTCCATTTTGAGTATTAAGAACATATGTATGAATATCCCTGTTAGTATCCTGTGCTCAAACATATAAATATAATCCTTGACCATCTCATATATTTCAATACATACTATTTTCTACTTCTGGAATAGCAAATTTATATTGAAAAATCTGAGTTAAGTAGCCTATCCTTCTCAAGCCATTTTTAAAAATCATTGGGTAAAAACTGGTTCAGTAATAAGAGCTAAGTGGTTTCCAAATCCCACTATAAAATTATTAACTGACAAAATATTAACTTTGAAGTACTAATATTTTGATGTAGTGTCGCAATTTTTACATTTCTATATAAGAATTCATTTTGTTTTGGTGTGATTTTAAATATTTGAACTTCCTAATCATTTTGTTGTTGAAGTGAATACTTGTAGTTTCCTTTTAAATGATTATTTGTTGTGAAATTGTGTTTATGTAAATGCCCTACAAATATATTCTGTCAGCTATTTTTATTATTATTTTATTTAATTCAAATATTCTGCTATGATAAAAGAATTACCTTATGTATAAACTGAATTGGTTTTCCACTTACTTTCCCTAAAATACAAGTTTTCTGAAAACCATTTAAAAAATACCACTTTTATTTTTCAAGTCAAAAGTTGAACTCTCAAAATTGATTTTGCTTTATCATATCATGACTACTAGACTTCTGCCAAGGTTGTTTTATTTAATATAATTTTGAACCACTCTCCCAATAATAGGATGAAAGTAGTTTAAATTTGAATTGCTGTTTTGAACACATAAAAATATAGTGAGTTGGAAAGTAATTTTTATCTCATCAATCATATCTGTTTCTTTTGTTCAGCTTTTCTGAGTTTTGCATTATAATGAGTAAACTGACTATAAAAAGGCACATTGTCTTCATTGTCTTTAAATATATGTCTTTTTAGATCCACTGTACTATTTCAAAATTTACTATTTATTATCATAAAGTTAACTGAAAATTGTAGAGTTGTCTCACATTACTTGTGAAACAAAGGAACATTTATTTTCACTTGGTTCAAAATTTCATTGGACAACTGAGAGCTTATAGCTGCATATATATTCACAGAGCCTTCTCCTAAATAGAGAAAGTAATTTGAAAGTTGAGTTATTAAACTAAATATCTGTAATGGGAACTATGAGAAGATTCTAATTTTTTCTTTTTATGCTTGAGATTTAAAAAAACTCATTATTTTAGTGCTTATAGGAGAATGGTAAGCTAAGATTACTTGAACTATTACTGCTGACTGTGAGCAGGAAAATTAAGCTCATTGGAGCTACTAAAATGGTAGAGGGTTGAAGGAGAGTACCAAATGTCCTACTTCAGACAATCCAAGTCTGAATATACATAAAAAGGCAGAAGTAATTCATAGAAAATTGTCTAATATCCATACTATATCATTGGTTTAGATATTTTGCCAGATTTTTACTGAATTTTGTCTAGTTACATAAGGAGTTTTTTGTTTTGCTATGTATTGTGCTTGGCTAAAGAATTTTTCACCATTTTTTGCTTATAAGTTAAAAAAAAATTTCAGTGCACTGGAAAAAAAATCCTGAGTATAATCATCATACAATCTATTAATATTGAATTATGAAGAAATATGAACAAACTAATTGTTAGTGGGTAGATTAAATCAATTATGAAAATTATCTGTTCAAAGCAAACTCCAAGAACTTGTGACTTCATTGCTGAATTCTACCAATGTTAAAATAATACATAACATCAATAATTCTAAAACTACTACAAAAAAGTTGAAGAGTAAGGAATCCTTCCAAGCTCATAATAGGAAGTCATCATAGCCCTGATACCAAAACCAGACAATGATAGAAAGCTACAGGCAAAATCCCCAATGATCATAGATTGTATATATCATTTTTAAAAAATCTAGCAAACTGAATTCAACAAAACTTAAAAGTGTTTGGATATGTCAGTGTTTGCTTATGATATGTCCCTCAAGAACTCCTGTTAACGTACAAATATTCAGAGGTAAAATTATTAGATCATGACAGAAGTTTCCTAATTGGTCCATCACAGTTGAAATGTACTGGTTGGTAACTGTAAGAAGGTGGGCACTGGGAGAGGAAGTGCATCATTGAGGATGTGCAGCGGAAAGGTGCATCTTACATGTGCTCTGTGAGCTCTTAACCGCTACCCCCAACTCCTGCTTTCTGACCTCTCCATAAGTTAAGTAGCTTTCCTTTTCTGAACTCTTCCTCTGTGATGTGTTGCCTGCCCTTCAGCCCAGAGTAATGGATTCGACCATCTATGAGCTAAAACCTCTGAAACTAAGCAATAAATAAACTCCTAATTTTCCAAGTTCTTGTTGGGTATTTTGCTCTCACAGTGATGCAAAACCTCACAAAGAGAAATCAGTACCAGAAGTGGGGTTGTTTCTGTGACTACCATCACAATGTGGTTCAAAAGGCTTTGAAAATGGTTTTCAGTAGGAATTTCGAAACATTTAGAGATGAAAATTGGAAAAGCTTTAGAGTGTTGTAAACAGAACTAAATATGCTATTGTTGTGGAAAGAGAATACCAGACTGTTGATAGAAATGAAGATCCTGCTTGTGAGGTTTCAGATAGAAATGAGTACTCATTTGAAACTGAGCTAGAGGCCAGTTATATTATGTTCTGGCAAAGAACTTGAGTACATTTTGCCTAGATCCTGAGACTTTTTGTGAGGCTGAATTTAAAAGTGATGGACTGATTAACATGTCAGTGGAAATTTCAAGGCAGTGAAGAATCCAGTCAGTGGCATGGAGATCGCTCGTAGTTTTAACTGTAAGAATTAGGAGCAGAAAGTAGAACTAAAGCATTTTAAAAACTTATGATTTGGGCCAGAAAAGTACATGTAAAGCTAGGCTCAAGGAAGCTGAGCTTATTTGTTAGAAATTACAGCTAAAGAAATGCTAAGTACAGTGATGATATGAAATATGACTTGAAGCCATTTTCAGAAATTTATAAAACCACACCCACTGCAAGTTCAAAGATGTAGAGGAAAACTTTTGAGAAGATATTTTGGGGTGGTTTCATAGGAAATCAAGAACATTTTTCACCTTGCTAAGCTATGCAGGCATTCAGAGGTCACTGTAGCCATGATTCGAAAGAACCCAGATGTTGACTAAGCTGGGAGCAAATCTTGGTATCATCCATGTAGTCATGATTATACAGAGGTGCAAGGTTTTAGAGTTAAAGGGCCATGAAGGTTTACAAGAGATTTTAAAGGAAGGCCAAAGAAGACTCACAAACCATAGTAAGTTTGGAGCTCTGTTGAGTGAGATGGTGATACTATGAAGATGAAACCAAAGCTGAAATAGTGACCCAAGGAATTATAAATGCCAGAAATCTGGACAATTTAGTGAAAAAAAATGCTGGTTCAGGAAGGAGCAAGGCTAAATGTGAATATGTGTGCACTGTAACCAGCAAGGCCAAAAGGGGTGGAACTGCCCAAGCTCTTTGAAAATCACATCTCCCAGCTATGTGTCCTGTCCTAGATATTATAATAGTTACTGGACTTGTTTGCCTGACTGTATTTTGGTCTTGCTTCAACCCAATTCCTTCTTTCTCTGTTCTTAATCCTCTGTTTGGAATAGGAATGTCTTTACTTCATGCCAATATATTTAAAATATATGTAACTTGTTTTGGGCTTTTAAAAGGCTCACAGCAAAGAATTTTCTTTGAGTTACAGATGAGACTATGGAATTGAACTGAACTTTTGAGTAATGCTAAAACTGTTAAGCTTATAGGACTCTTGGAGATGAACTAATGCATTTTGCATTGTGATGTAGACATGAGTTTTGGGGAGTCAAGAGTATACAGTTTAGATATGAAGTGTCTCCCAAAACACCTGTTGGTGCATGAATATTTAGAGGTAAGTAGGTTGTAACTGTTAATGGTGTGGCATGGCTGGAGGAAGTTGGTCAGTGGAGATATGATCTGAAAGGGAGCCCCTTCCCCAAATCTCTCTCTGTTTATTGACGCTATCATGAGCTGAGCTTCTTTCCTCTATTCAGCGCTTCCCTCATGATGTGCTTCTTCTCCATGGGTCCAGAGACATAATTTGGTATAGCCATGACTGAGATAAGCCCATGAAACAAAAATACAACAAAATTAATGTGACTTTTTTTATTCAATATGTTAATAGGCCTTACAATTTCTTGCAAAGAGATACCACTATATTCTACACTAATAGGTGACAAAATTATCTCTTTTCATATATGCTTGCTCTGCTTTTAATAAACAATGTAGATTTGACAGTTGGAACTCATTTTTCATGATACAGCAGATTCCCTTATTAATATCTTTGGAAAAGTAATAAAATATTAATTTTATTAAATATTGATTGTTATGTAAACATTTAAAAGTATTTAGTGTTTAAAACTGATATTAGACTAAAATCATTGCTTTATGTCGTATAATAGCCACCTTAAGATAAAGCCACTATTTTATAAGTATATTTTTCCCAAAGGATCCACTGATAGATAAACAATGATTATCTAGATTAGGGTATTTGTGTATATTTCCTTGAAAGTGGAATTAACCTCTCCATTTTAGTCATTTTTTCATTGTTGTGATGGAACTATCTGAAAAGAAGAATTTTAGAGTATGAAAAGTTTTGGGGGGGACTCATGCTTAGAGAGATCTTAGTCCATAGATGGCCAACTCCATCCCTCCGGTGCCCAATATAAGGAAGGACATCATGGTGGAAAGAATGGTAGAGAAAAGCATCTCAGAACATAGCAACTGGCAATGGACAAAATGTTCATTTTGTCCACAAAAGACACCCTAAGAGTATATCCACATTGACCCACTTACTCCCTATCTGTCTGCAGATACCATCAAATTAATCACTATCACTGGATTAATGCACTGATTGAGGTTCGTATAACCCCAACATTTCAACCTCTTGCATCGTCTTACAGGAGATTCTGGAGGATATTTCATATCTAA
The DNA here is from genome assembly GCF_052094955.1 of Ictidomys tridecemlineatus. NCBI lineage: Eukaryota > Metazoa > Chordata > Mammalia > Rodentia > Sciuridae > Ictidomys > Ictidomys tridecemlineatus. The sequence goes on from NC_135482.1 coordinate 129,112,179, forward strand.
ATCATAATATTCTCATTTGAATGAAATTATTTATTTACTAATAACATTTTTAAGCAAAAATATAAATTAAAAAAATGGTATCTATCTCTGTAAGTGTGAAAGCTTCCCAACACTTACTTTTTTGAAAAGACATCACTGATAATATCATTATCAAGCATGGTTTTTGTTGTTGTTGTTGATTCTTTTGAAAGTGATAAAATACATCAAAAATTTAGAAGCAACACTTCTTTCTTTTGAATAATTAATTATAAAATCACCAAATCATAATATTAATAGTGTTATAAAACCATGCATATTGAAAGATCCAGTTGAAATGAAAGGGCTACTAATGGATATTAGGATAACAGACTTTGAAAGTTCATTGATATATCTTCCAGATACAAGATATGAAATAACTCTTAGGAAGATACAACCTGTTGAGTTTTTGTATGGTTATCAGTATCCATGTTTATCTGAAAAGATGAATACTTTCTCCTTTCTTAACTATACATATGTCTGGATAAGGTCAATTCTTTTCAAATACTTGAAGCCAAATAATATATTAATAAATCAAATGCAGAAACAGTTTGAGACTCCCAAATGTCTTAACACAGACATTAGATATTTGAAAAACTATGAAACAATGCCATTTTATCTCTGGCTTTTATTATTTTTAAGACTCCTGTATTCTCCAATATTGTGTTAATTACAGTTATTTTAAATGCCCAAAGAAATAATCCTGAATATACTCTAAATATTTAAACTTTCTCAGCTTCAATTTCTACTCTAGTAAATATTGAAAATATAATCAAAATAAATTTTAAAAAATCTTTTGGAATTCCCAAATTTTAAAAGTATAAGGCTATTAAGAGACCAATCAGTTGGAGAAGTAGGATCAAGGTTCCCTTTAAAGTGATCATGGGCATCTCCTCATCAGGAATAAACTCATGAAGGAAAACTGACTAGTTTTTTTATTTTTCTTAAACAGTGCAAAACATATTTTTATACAGTAATGATATTACTGCTATTTTTAGGGAATTTTTATAGTTGTTCATGTTAATATTTTCTTCAGCTAGATAAGACAGTAGCTTGAGGTTTGGAGAAGATATGGATGTACTATCCATTTCCATAATCTACTTGCAAAATCTATCCACCTTTATTAATTCAGAAATAAATTTTAATTTACAGGAGGAGTTCAATTAAGATTGCTTCTTTTATTTCTTTGCTATGAAAAAAGCTTGGTCAAAGAAGAAAATGCAACTATTTCCACATCCTATCAAGGGAGAACTTGCTGAAATGTTGTGTTTTTATTTTTATTTTTTTTCCTTGTATAATTTAGTAATTTGTGTAAACATTGATCCTTTATCCCATGGGAGATTGACAAGCTTCTCATTCTTGTCCCTTCCCCTTCTCACTTCAATTTAGCAATCCTTTGAGGTTTGCACTAGCAGAGTTCCTTGAGATGGTATTGCTTGGGGATTTTCTACATTGTGTTACCTATGGATTTTCTTTCAGCTAACTAAAAATATTTTAAATTGCAGCATAAGCAAACCTAGAATTAAAACAGATAGCAATTAACTTTACTCTGAAGCTAACCACAGAAAACAAGAACCTTGCTTCGCTTGTCACTAAAGTCTCATTTCTGTATAAAAGTAAAAATATTTCCCTATACATTTTTAACCCTGTGTTTTCTGATTATGTTCATTTTCCTAGAAGGTGTGCAGGACAGCAAATTTATAAACAGTCTTTAATGTTTTCTTTTATATGTAATTCTGAAGATTCTCTCTTTTGGAGAAGTGGAGTGGAGGAATTTTTAAATTCCCAAGTTTATATGCAAATAAAGCAACTGCTCCTATGTTTCTCTGATGAACATGAGACTGTTGCACAGAGCTGATTATAGTTACCATAGTACGCTTTCTGTCTGCAATCCATTTGAGAACTACGAGCTCTTCAGAAAACTTCTTATAATCCTCACATTTTCTTTGGTAGCTGAAAATCTAGAGTAATTAAAATTTATTCAAATGACTATCTAAAAGCCAAAAATATATGACATATTTAGGGTCAGTTCTGAAACTCTGATTAAATAGTTAATGTTACCTTCCAAACTTGATGACCTAATGCTATGAAACTTTGACTTTAGGGTACAAAAATTCTTCAACAAAATTCTTTGTTTCTTTGTTTTGCAAGTATGTCTCTCTTCACAAAGACTTTTTATTTATGTGTACTTTTATTTTAAAAATTAACTAAATTAAGAATTCTGATTTTACATTATTTCTTCCATTTTTGCCCATTTAAGGGAAATTAAGTTTCAATTACAAAATATTTTAAAAGGTAAGAATATCATAACATTTACCATGCCCAAGCCACAAATCTTAAAATTCTAGATTTTTGACACTAAAGTCAATCATTTAAAAAATTTGAAATATAGTACTAAAATTATTCTTTATAATTTCCTATTTATGTTTTTTCTTGGTGCATTAAAATTATATATAATAGAGGGATTCATTGTGACATGTTGATGCACACATATAACATAATTTGATGAATCTTATTTCCCAAGACCTCAACTTTCCCTCTCCACTTCCCTCCTTTTGATCTCTTTCACTTTTATATATAATTATAATGAACGAACTTAAAAATAATAAAAGAGAGATCAGTGGAATAGAGGATATTCATAATTTTTGTTTTGACTTGTTTTATTTTCAATAGATATAATAATATACTAGTGAAGTAAATAAAGAGAAAACTCCCATGTATATAAAAGAAGATTGATTCTTCCCAGTCCCTTTAATGCAGAGGCAGCTCTGGAGGCTGAGAGGAGGATTACACATTGAAAGCCAGCCTCACCCATTTACAGAGGCCATAGCAACTTAGAACCTGTCACAAAAAAATAAATAAATAAATAAATAAATAAATAAATAAATAATTTAAAAAAATAATCCTGGGATGTTACTCAATGGATAACTATCTCTGTGTTCAATCCCTGGTGTGTGTGTGTGTGTGTGTGTATGTGTGTGTGTGTGTGCGCGCGCGCGCAATGTATTTGTGGGTTTAGAGTTGTAAAACTGATTTCGATTTGTTCCAAACTCAGTCAACATAGTAGAGTTATCAAAATCACTTTTGAATCATTGTTTCAATATATGGTAAAGACTAATGTTGGACAGATAACTAATTTTTGTGAACTATAATGTTTCTACTTTCAAAAGATAGATAAAAGAATAAAAATGCATGAAAAGTACTTATGTTTCTATATGACACCTATGACTTGAAATAATAGTATCAATAAAGAATAGGAGAAAGAGTCAGTTTTGATGAAGTAACCAGGAAAAAACAGTTTGAAAGAGCTAATAAGTTCTACTTCTTAATCAGTGACAAGCAAAAACTATATAATTATCAAAATGTTTCATTTTTCACCAGCTCCTAGGAAATATTCATTCAAGAGCACAAAGAGAAAGTAAGTAAATAAAACACAAATATAAAGTCTGAAGATATTTTTAGTTGGATTTTGATCTTTAGATTATTTGAATATTAAAAAATAAATACTCTAAATCATGTTTAAAATGAAGGAAGAATTTTGCATATTGTCTAATTGGTTTAGCTCACTGTGATACATAATTCTGAAGTATTAGCCTATTTTTGTCATGGGATTAATTCAGAGTAAGTGTTGAGAAATGATAAATGGGGAAGAATAGAAATAATGAAAAGTAGAAAACAATAAAGCAAATCCTTACACAATTTTCACCTATGAATAATATATGTGGATTCTCTCAACCAATTCTTACAACATCCATTAATGTGGAAAATAATATTTTAAAATATTATTTTAAAATAATATTTAGGTGGATTGTTAAATATGGAATTTATTATACATTTTTTTATTGTTTTGAAGATGATAATATCCAATTTACAGATAAATTATTGAAAATAATTTATAAATAATAGTTATAAATAATTATCAAATAATAGTTCAAGTCTATTGGCAATATGCTTGTGTAGTAAGGGAAATAAATTCTCTGAAAATTATGGGACATCTGAAAATGACAGAAATTACAGAACGCCCCTAACAAGATTTGGAAACTAAAGTTAGACGATTGTGTTTGCAGGTCTTGTACAGAACTGGAAACTAGGTGAGTGCTGGGAGGGTCAGCCTTCTTTGAGAACACACAAACATATGCAGTTACTTTCATTTAGGTCTCCCTGATTTTTGTTGTAGAGAATATATGTTTGTATAAACTAACATGAAAGGAATTTTCCTTTAATGTCTAATATGGTTTGAGTTAGTACAGGTTTTCTTTTATGTAAAACAGTGGTACAATTCATATAGCAGGCTGTGATTTCTATTAAATTATCAGTTCTCCTCTCATAGCCAAGACTCAGCAAGACTTTTATTACTTCTTTCATAAATAAGCAAAATTATTCCCCAAATTTTTAAATTAAAAGGAGTTAGAAGCAAGTTATATAATCTGTGATGACAGAGTAATGAGAAATTGAGCTGAGTTTCATTATTACTATTATTATTATTATTATTATGGTACTGGAGATTGAACTCAGAGGTGCTCGACTACTGAGCCATATCCCCAGCCCTATTGTTTTTATTTTATTTAGAGACAGGGTCTCACTGAGTTGCTTAGCACCTAACTTTTGCTAAATTGGCTTTGAATTTGTAATTCTTCTATCTCAGTTTCCTGAGCCACGTGGGAATAAAGGTGTGTGCCACCATGCTCAGCAAGCTCGGTTTTGAATAGGAGGTATGATTTCAGTGTCTATGTTGGTACATACCATAGTCTATATTCTCATACAATAAGTCCAAATGCAATAAAAGTAGTTGTGTTAGGAAAAATATGCCTTATGTTTGCCTTATGTTTTGGAAAATTTTTCACTGTGAATTTATATAAAGGAAAAAATAATAATACTCCTACTGACTACTTGTTTTTAGTCCTTTTTCTTAGTGAATTTGCTGCATAATGTCTTTGAAAATTTGTTTTTTTCCTTGAGACAAATATTTTAATATTTATTGTGCTGACAGTACTTTCTCTAAAGTTTGCCACAAGTTTTATTAGAATTTTTGCTATGCCACACAATTCCAAAATATACCTTAGTATTGAACTGTATGATAAAGCATTTTATTTCAGACCATCTAAACTGTAAGTGGCCATGATTGAAATACTAAATATAGATCAAATTGTGATGTAACCGCAGTTAAGATGTAGATGTAGATGAATGCCCATGCTGTCCTGTACAGTATTTCTTTTGGAAACCTATTTTAAACTTTATTTATTTTAAGCATAGATGTCTTATATTTCCTGCAAGTATGTTTTCACTTGTAAATTGCTGCAAATTTAAAAAAAAACTTCCAATATTATCATCTATGTTCCTCTAAATCACTACTTTCATTTCAATACATATCTCAATCTTTTATCATTCACAAATACTATCTCAGAAAGTCTGTCAATCATATATGTGTATATAGTATGTACAGAGTGGGGTGGTAATCTTACCTCATGTTTTAGCTGATTTATTTACTTTTAGTTTTGAAATATATGGCAACTTTTATTTTAAAATAATATTTAGGTGGGTTATTAAATATGGAACTTATTATACATTTTTTCCTGTTTTGAAGATGATAATATCCAATGTTTATTCCATCTTTCTACAGGTGTCTTCCTTTTTTACAAAACTTTCTCATTCAACAATATTTGTACAACACAAGGCCCACACAAACTCTATGTAGTGAGTTTTAGTATTTTCCATTATATACCATGCTATTTTGCCCTTGTATTTATTCTGAACATGTTATAATTAATTAATTATTAGATACTTCAACATAGAGAATATATTTTAATGTGTTTTTATTGCTTAGACTACAAAGTAAAAAGACTAAAACTTGTGTGCATGCATGTATACTCTTGAATGGTCACAGTTTCTCAATTTATTTGTAGTTATGTTCCCCAGCATGATTGCCATTGTTCAATCACATGTGGAAGGTGGAGGGAACCATGCAGTAGCACATTCCACTATTGGTTCTTTTTCTCCACAAAATCAAGCCCTTTAAAACGAGACAAAGACATTTATTTTGCTCATGCAGAACAAAGCAGATATGGTATTTTTTTTTCCGGAGCCAAAATTCACAGCCATTTCCTTCTCATTCTTACTTCCATACTTCCTTCCTTTCTTCCTTTCTTTCTACTGAGGATCAAACCCAGAAGTGCTTAACTACTGAGCCACATCCTCAGCCCTTGTCCAGTCTCTTAATGATACAGAAGTTGTATAATTCTAAAGCAAGTATCTTCCTTATATTATAAACCATGACAGTAGTATAAAAAAACATAGAAATAAGTTTATCAAGAAAAACATAAAATATACTCAGAAAACTGAAATTACTGAACTAAAGATCTAAATACACAAAAAATCTTGGATCAGAAGATAAAACATGGGCTGGGGATATGGCTCAAGCGGTGGCATGTGTGCAGCCCAGGTTCGATCCTCAGCACCACATACAAACAAAAGATGTTGTGCCCGCCAAGAACTAAAAAATAAATATTAAAAATAAATTCTCTCTCTCTCTCTCTCTCTCTCTCTCTCTCTCTCTCTCTCTCTCTCTCTCTCTCTCTCCTCTCTCCTCTCTTTAAAAAAAAACAGAAGATAAAACATTGTTATGATACTTCAAAGTTGATCTACAAATCAATATAAACTCATATAAACAACTCATTTAAAATCCCAGTGTATTTTTTTTACTTAAATTAATTTCTGATTCTAAAATTTACATGAAAATTTGAGAAATTTTGCAGTCATAACAATTTAAAATAATAAAAAACTTAAGAACTCAAACTTCTTAATTTCAAACTTATTAGGAAGATACATTATTCAAGAGAGTGTGTGGTGTGCCATGAGGATAAACTTAAAGATCATAGAAATTGAATGCATGGTCATAGAATATACCTTATAATTAGAGCCAAATTATCTTGACAAAGATATAGAGAAATTTGAAGAGAAATAATAGCATTTTCAACAAATGATAATATGTGCAAATAGATAGACTAGGACTTCTATCTTATAGTACATATAAAAATTAACTCAAAAACTAACAAGTACATAAATAGAAAAACTAAAACTATAATATTTCCTGAATATAAATTTGTGGCCTTGAAGAAGGCAATAAATTCTTAGATATGACTCCAAAAATATAAGCAACAACAACAAAAAACTACATAGAGTAGAATTCATAAAAATTTAAAACAAAACAAAAACCCTCTACTTCAAAAGACACCATCAGAAAAGTGAAGAAAAAATACTTGGTGAGATTTATTTTTTATAAATTGTATGTATGATATTTCTAGTATAGAACTACTATTACAAATACATAAATGTATATTGCAATGAAAAAAATCCTAGCTTAAAAAAGTGTAAAAACAGGAAAGTTCTGAATAGCAATTTCTTAAATACCAAATACCAAGTAAACACATGATGCAAATCTTAACATTATTTGTCCATAGGGAAATAAAAATCAATGTCAAAATGAGATACCACTTTATACCAGTGATGTGGTTATTAATTAGAAAAAAAGACAAAATAAGTATAGTGAATATGTGTAGGAATTTGAACCATTAAAAACTTCTGGTGTGAGTGGGAATTCAATTCCTAGATGTATACCAAGAATAAACCTTTACATAAATGTTCATAGCAACATTATTTTTCATAATCAACATGTAGAAACAACCCTGTTGTCCATTAGATAATGAATAAATAAACAATATATGATATATTAATGCAGTAGAATATTACTTTAAAATTAATAGGTATATGGTTTCTATGTATGTTATAACATTCATGAATGCTAAAATCATGCTAAAATAAAAAAGCCAATCACAAAGACCCCATTTACATTGTTAAATTGATTGCCAAGAATATGCAAATCTATGAAGGCAGAAAGGAGGTGATGTGCTTAGGACTATGGTTTGTGGGAATGAAGATGGGTAATGGGTAGAGATAAACTTGATTTTTAGAATGATGAAAATGTTTTTAAGTTAATTGTGGTGATAATCTCACAACTCAATGGATACATCAAAAATTAACTTGTATTTTAAATGTGTGAAATATGTAGCACATGAAGTATATATTTGTAAAACTGCTATAAAATCAGATAAGAAATGTGTATTTCTTAAGAAATGTCCTCAGTACCAAATTATTTCTTAAAAACTGACTATAATCTGTTTGTTCTACTGTCCTCTAGACTTCATAATTTATTCAGCCCTTAAAAATTCTACTGTTTGAAATTATTATATTTACATTTTCTACAAGTGGACAAATTGCCATATTTCCTATTTTATCAATTATGTAATATTTACATATTAATATACTGTGGTGATTTAGATATGAGATGTTCCCTAAAAGCTCATGTGTTAGACAATGCAAGAAAGTATCATTGTCTTAACCTAATCAGTTCATTAATGCACTTGAATGACTAACAGTAAACTAAGACGAATGGGGGGAGAGAAAGGAAGAGAGAAGGGAAAACATATGGAAATGGTAGGAGACCTTCAGTGATACACAAAATTATAAGAGGTTATGAGGGGCAAGGGGGTGGGGGGAAAAAAAGGGGAGAGAATTGAACAACAGCAGAGGAGGTAGAGAGGGAAGATGGGAGGGGAGGGGAGGGGAGGGGGGATAGTAGGGGATAGGAAAGGTAGCAGAATACAACAGTCACTAATATGCCATTATGTAAAAATGTGAGTATGTAACAGAAGTGAGTCTGTATTATGTATTTGGGGAGTTCAAAACCCAATTGAGTCGAATGTATGAAAGATGATATGTCTTGAGCTCTGTAATGTTTTGAACAATCAATAAAAAATAAAAATTAAAAAAAAAATGCACTTGAATGGATTATTCTGATGTTATCTTTAGGCAGGTAGAGTATGGCTGGAGCAAGTGTGTCACTGGGGCTTTGTCTTTGGGGTACGTATTTTGTCCCTGATGAACCAAGTCTAGTCAGTCAGTCTCTCTCTCTCTCTCTCTCTCTCTCTCTCTCTCTCTCTCTCTCTCTCTCTCCTTCCTAATTGTCATGTTCTGAGCTTTATTCCTCGGTCATACTTTTCCACCAGGATGTTCTGTCTCATGTTGCATCCACATGGATAGAACTGGCTAGTCTGTATATTGGAACCTCTGAAAGTATAAGCCCCCCAAATAAATTTGTCTTCCTCTAACTTTATTTTCAGATGGACACAGCAGTGAAAAAAAAATTGACTAAAACATGCAAACAATAGAATCAAAGAATAATGGATGATCAGATCCTTTAGATAAGGAAACAGATTTTTAGTGCATTATGAAGTTCCCTCAATTTATTTCCTTTTATTTTCAATAGTCTTCATAAGATCTGATAAACATGGAATTGCATTTTATATTATTCTGATACAAGCTCATTACCTTTTTACCTCTCATGATGCAGTGCAAAGATTAAAATTCTGAGTTCAAGATGGCTGACCAGAGGGAGGCAGCATTCTGTGTTGCTCTGTGACCCAGATCTCACCTAGTTGGAATACTGCACCTCTGAGAGTGTTAGAGGACCCCTATACAGCTGCTCTCTGCAGAAATCACCAGCGCTGTGACCCGTTGCAGGGCTCTGGGCCTCAGTGTTTAAGCAGGACCCAAAGCCTAAAGTTCCAGTCCATGCAAGACTCAGTGAGCATCTTAGCAGAATCACCTATCAACACATATGCAGAAAGCCAAGAATTCTCTCTGCTCCCACCCAGGTCACTCAGCTTCTACCTACCCATAGCACAACACCATCACCTGGCTCCCCCAACCTCACCAGACAACACGGCAATGAAAGCAAACTGCTGCTATCTTGGCTCAACATTCTTGCCATTTAGCTGGGGGCAGTTCCCTTACTGGATCCAGGGACTAGAGGATTTTCACAGAAATCACCAGCACTGTGACCACCCATGCAGAAATCAGAGCCTCCAGACTCTGGACCCAAAGCCTGCAGTTCTAGCTCACGCACCGCTCACAAGCGACTTAGCAGAAACACCTATCAGCACCTCTACATAACTCCAGACTGCGCTCCACTCCCACACAGGTCACTCGGCTGCTACCTATCCACAGCACCAGGCCATTGGTGCAGACAGACTCCATCTTGGAAAACCTTCTTCACCACGTTGTGGTGGGTGTGGCTATCAGATCAGATACCTATTTGAGCAGGTACCTGATTTCCAATTCCTCCTACCTCCCCAAGGGTGTTAACTCTGAATAGTGGCCACCAAACACAAGATCAATTCTTAGTTGGCAGGAGTGCAGTGCAAAGGGGGCACCGCCCACCTGGTATGAGCCTGGGGGTGAGAGGTCCCTCAGCTGGTACCTGATAAATAAGAGAGGGGAGGGGACTAAATTCTGGAGCATAACAGAGAGATTAGGATCTGGGAAATCTCCAGGCAAGAGAGGGAGATGATACTGAGGTCTCAAGTCAGATGAATGGTCTCAAAAAAAGAACTGTGAGGTGCTATTTCCTTTCTAGGACTTGTGGGCAGCACTCCCCATGTTCAGACACGCCACACCAGTTTCAGTCTTCATACCCTTGTTACTACACCATCCTGAGGGCAGAGACACCTACTGGATGAGACAATCCCACCTGATTAATGAGAAGAGAAAGACATGGATCTCTAAGAGTATTTTTTTCTTTTTCCTTTTTTTCTCCTCTTCTTTCTCATCTACCCTCTATCCCATGATCCTCACATTCTCAACATATGTAAAAACAAGAACTTTGCATGAATTTGGACTTTGAGGACTAAGTGACCTGAATCATATAATATAAAGGAATTGCATAAGCCCTTTTTTTAAATTTATTTTTCTTTTTTCTTTTTCTTCTTTCTTTTTTTTCTTTCTTTGCCTTTTTTTCTCTATCTTCTTCCTTCACCCTCCAAATTATACTATTCTAACATCCTGTATTTTTTTCTAAAAACATATGTGTGTTTGTTTTATGTACTCTACTGTCTTCCCACATAATTGTCTACCCCAAATTACTTCCAAACTATTCTCCTAATACTAACCCTTTTAACTAGATTTTTTTCTTCACATTTTATAAGATATATTAACTCTATACCCTCACATCTTCTCCCTTCAATATATCATCCTATGCCTGACCCTCAGTTCATTGTCCATCACCAGAAGCTATAAAACTTTTTATGAAACTACTGATTATATTTTAAATAGTAATTGAATCCAACATTTCTGGTCATTGAGACTAAACTGTAAATGTCTTAATAACAACAATTTGTTCATAGGTGATGTATTGTTGATATTGGGATCTATTAACACAAAGGAGAGAACTTGGAACCCTAAAAGAGCACTAAAAATATATAGAGTAAAAACACTAACACACCAGATCCACAGAACTGGAAGGAAGACAAATAAGCAACATGAAAAGACAATGGAAGAAAGTACCACAGACAAATCAAGACAACACATCATTAGAAGCATTGACAGCTATATCAGAAAAAAATACAGAGATAGACTTCAAGAAATACACGGTTAAAATGTTTGAGGATCTCAAAGAAGACATAAGAGAACAAACACATGTAGTGAAAGATCACTTCAACAACAAGCTACATAAACAAATTCAAGAAGCAAAAGATCACCTCAACAGGGAGATAGAGGTTCTACAAAAATACCAAACAGAAATCCTTGAAATGAAATAAATAATAAACCAAATTAAAAACTCAAATAAAAGTGTCATCAACAAAGTAGACCACTTAGAAGACAGAATATCAGACAATAAAGATCAAATAAATCATCTTGAAAAGAACATAGACCCCACAGCGAAAATGATAAGGAAGCACGAGCAGAATATTAAAAAACATGGGATAGTATAAAAAGACCAAATTTAAGAGTTATTAGGATAGAGAAAGGCATAGAGATCCAAACCAAAGGAATGAACAATCTATTCAATGAAATAATATCAGAAAACATTTCAAACATGAAGAATGAATTGGAAATCCAAACTAAAGAAGCCTATAGGACGTCAAATGTACAAAATCACAACAGACCCACACCAAGACACATTATAATGAAAATGCCCAATATACAGAATAAGAAGAGAAAGGATCCAGATTACATATAATGAATTAGGAAAACCAATTAGGATAATAGCAGATTTTTCAACACAGACCCTGAAAGCTAGAAGATCCTGGAACAACATATATCAAGCTCTGAAAGATAATGGGTGCCAACCAAGAATCTTGTATCCAGCTAAATTAAGCTTTAGATTTGAAGATAAAATAAAAACCTTCCAAGATAAACAAAAGTTTAAAAAATATATATAGCTAGAAAAGTGGCATTACGAAACTTTTTTGTCAAAATATTTTATGTAGAGGAGATGAAAAACAGAAATGAAAATCAGCAGAGGAAGGTAGTACACTAAAGGAAAAACTAATCAAAGAGAAAAAACAATTCAGGTAAAAAAACAAAAATAAACAAATACGACTTGAAATCCAAACCATGCCTCAATAGTAACCCTAAGTTTTAATTGCTTAAACTCACCAAACAAAAGACATAGGCTATCCATTTATCCACTGAAGGACATCTAGGTTAGCTCCACAGTTTAGCTACTGTGAATTGTGCTGCTATAAACATTGATGTAGCTGTGTCCCTGTAGTATTCTGTTTTTAGGTCCTTTGGGTATAGTCTGAGAAGAGGAATAGCTGGACCAAATGGTGGTTCCATTCTCAGCTTTCCAAGGAATCTATATACACTAATTTGCAGTCCCACCAGCAGTGTATGAGTGTACCTTTTCCCCCACATCTTCGCCAACACTTGTTGTTGTTTGTCTTCATAATGGCTGTCATTCTTGCACAATGACATATTACTCAGCACTAAAAAAGAATAAGATCACGGCATTTGCAGGGAAATGGATAGCATTAGAGAAGATTATGCTAACTGAAGTTAGCCAATCCCCAAAAAACAAATGCAGAATATTTTCTCTGATATAAGAGGAATAACTCACAATGGGGTAGGGAGGGAGAGCATAGGTGGAAAATTATCTCTAGACAGGGAATAGGGGTGGGAGGGAAAGGAAGGGAGAAGGGGAATAGCTAGGATAGTGGAAGGAGACAGTCATCATTATACAAAATACATGTATGAAGATGTGAATTTGGTGTCAACATACCTTATATACAGAGATATGATAAGTTGAAGTATAAAGGTGTATTAAGATTTGTAATGCAAAAAAAAAATAAGAGAGATTGTGTATAATGGCATAATTTGGTGTGAATATACTTTATAAACAGAGTTATAAAAATTGTGCTGTGAATGGATAATTATGAATGTAATGCACTCCACAAGTGTCATGTATGTAAGAAATATTAAAAAAAAGACATAGGCTAGCAGATTGGATTTTAAAAAAGACCCAACAATATGCTGCCTCCAGGAGACTCATCTGATAGAAAAAGACATACACAGACTAAAGGTGAAAGGTTGGGAAAAATCATACCACTCACATGGACTATGGAAACAAGCAGGTCATTTTGATGATATTAATTCTGCCTATCCAAGAGCTAAATAGATCTTTCCATTTCTAAGGTCTTCTTTGACCTTATTCTTTAGCGTTCTGTAATTTTCATTATATAGATCTTTCACCTCTTTCATTAATTTTATCCTCAAGTAATAGAAGAAAATTATGCCCTAATCTCCATCATGTGGGATTGGGTCCCAACTTCCTTAATAAGACTCCTATAGCATAAAAATTAAAATCAATCATCAATAAGTAAAATAGATTCAAACTTAAAAAGTTTCTTCTCAGCAAAAGAAACAATCTGTGAGGTGAAGACAGAGTCTACATCTTGGGAACAAATCTTTACCCCTCACACATTAGATAGAGCCATAATCTCAGGGTATATAAAGAACTCAAAAAGTTAAACACCAAAAAAAAGAAACAAATAACCCAATTAACAGATGGGCCAATGACCTGAAAGATACTTCTCAGAAGATGATATACAATCAATCAACAAATATATAAAAAATGTTCATCATTACTAGCAATTAGAGAAATGCAAATCAAAACCATTCTAAGATTTCATCTCACTTCAGTCAAAATGGTAGCTATTATGAAGACAAACAACAATAAGTATTGGTGAATATTTAGGGAAAAAGGTACTCATACTCTGCTGGGGGGAATGCTAACTGGTGCAGCCAATAAGGAAAGCAGTATGGAAATTTCTTGGAAATTGGGAATGGAACCACTATTTGACCCAGCTATTCATCTCCTTGGTCTATACCCAATGGAATTAAAGACAATGTACTACAGGGACACAGCCACATCAATGTTTATAGCAGCACAATTAACAATAGCTAAACTGTGGAACCAACCCAGATGTCCTTCAATAGATGAATGGATAAAAAAATGTGGCATATATACACAATGGAATATTACTCAGCAATAAAAGAGAATAAAATCATGGCATTTTAAGGTAAATTGATAGAGTTAAAGAAGATAATGCTAAGTCAGCCAATCCTAAAAATAACAAAAGCTGAATGTTTTCTCTGATATAAGGAGGTTGATTCATAGTGGTATAGAGAGAGGGAGCATGAGAGGAATAGACAAACTCTAGATAGGACAGAGGGGTTGGAGGGGAAGGGAGGGAGCATAGGGTGAAAAATGATGGTGGAATGTGATGGTCATTATTACTCAAAGTACATGTATAAAGACATGAATTGGTGTGAATAAACTTTGTATACAACCAGAGATATAAAAAATTGTGCTCTATATGTGTAATAAGAATTGTAATGCATTCTTCTGTCATAAAATATAAGTTAAAAAAAAGAAATCATGATTCCATGGGGCAGAAATAAAGAGTCTCCTTCAGAATTTTTTATAAAAATATCTACCATTGGTTGATATAAAATTCCCCTATGAGTTTTAAAAAAAGTGCCAAAAAAATAATCCATGGCTACTCTAATAAAGATTTACAACCAGTAAGTTTTTGCTACATTATTAGCCTTTAAACATGAATTTAATTTTGATGAACTGTTCTCAAACACCTGATCCACCTGAGTGTGTTGCTCTTAAGCTGGCTTCTGCATTCATCTGGAGTTCACAATGGGGGTTAGCTAAGCTTAGGCTGCCTTGGCTCCAATGGCATATAGGATTGTAATAGAAACAAGTTACACCTGAATGCAAGCTAGAAAGTTGTTTATAGAGAAAATGAAATTGCCAGTGAAACTGAGTAGATAGTTATATATATATTTTTTAATCTCTCTGAGCCTATAACTCTAAACCAAAGATAATGAAAAAAATTTCCCTCAAAAAAACTCCCTTAATTTTATTAATGTCAGTTTTAAAGAACTGCTGCTATTATTGTACACTTTTATTAATATATGCAAGCTTTGAATTATCATATTTAAATTATTTTTCTTAGTAAACATCATATTTCACATGGAAGTTTATTAGAGGATTTCAAATAATACAGAATACGACAAACAGAAGTGAACTCAGCTGCACATCTATTTATTTCCTTGCTTTTGTACTGGGGATGAAACCCAGGGGTACTTAACCACTGAACAACATCCCCAGTCTTTTTTTTCTTTTTATCTTTCTTTTTTCTTTTTTCTTCTTTTTTCTTTTCTTTTCTTTCTTTCTTTTTTTTTTTTTTGTGAGATAGTGTCTCACTGTTACTTAAAGCCCTACTTAATTGCTGAGGCTGATCCTAACTCAGCCTCTGAAGTGGCTGGTATTACAAACTGCTCCAATACATTCATCACATGTTTATTTTGATAGTTATTTTATACATTTGTGCTCTACTTTGCATATGGTTTGTTTTAGTCAGATTTTTCTCCTGCTGTGACTAAAAGGCCCTACCAGAACAATGTTGGGGCTCACAGTTTCAGAGGTCTCAATCCACAGACAGTATTGAGTATTGAAAACTTGGGTTCCAATAGATGATTAAGGGGTAGAGATAATTATATGATAAAAATGCCTGGAATGTTAGACATAGGGATTTACTCTAGAGAGATGTAAAACTTCCTAGGAGCTATTTGCATCCATTTTGAGGTCATAAAGTAGAGACCTTCTCTCTACCCCAGAGAGGATGTATTTACATTCCAGAGTACCTCTCTTTCTTTCTCTTCCTCTCCCTCCTTGAGAAAGGAGAAACAGAAATGCCAGTTGTCCTAGAAAATCAAATTTCATAATTTTTGTGTTCTCCTTCTGTGATGAAAATCCATTTGCACATAGACACATGTTTGTCATTCATTGTTGCTATATGGAGTACTATGGCATGAGCACTAGCTGTTCTAAACGGCTTTCTGAGCAAATAAAATACCTAATCTCTGATCAAAAGTTTTAATAATTCTGGTAGAATATGTAACAAACTGCAGTAGGTGACTTATTCTCTGAGCAGCATCAAAGACACTCACAGTTTCTAGTTTAATGATTAGACGTCTTTTCCCCCCTCTCCTTCATATTTTTTTAATCCCAAGAAGAAATATCATTTCTGTTTTAAGTTCTGGAAGTGTCATTCTACTCTTTCATATATTTATCAATTTATTTCTTGAGTTAAAAGTCTGGATAACATATTTTCTCTCCAAATAGAAAACAAAATGACACAGTATTTCCCTAGCAAGTTTTATCCTTATGTATCTATTTTTATCCCTAAAAATTATTCACTTAATCCTTTATTTTAAATTGCTTTGTTTCTCATAAATAAAGAGTAAACTGATAAATTTATATTTCTCTGAAACACTAAATTTACTGCTATTTTTATGTTGCCAAGATCAAAAACATCTTCTCTTGTTGTTTTTATTCTATTCGCTATATCCAGATTTTTTTTAAGAAAAAAAAACATGAAATGTGTCTAAAATAAATTTTTATGTTGATAGGATGATTCCATAACCCACTAGCTAATACAGTAATGTAAAAAAAAAATTAAGCTGTGTATTAGGGAGGATTTCCCAGAGCACAAAATTTGAGGACAAAGCATATGGTGCCTGCAGCTAGAGAAACAGGATGAAAGAAAGCATCTAGATTCTGAAAGACATCTCAGTGCCAACTCATGGGGCGTTTATAAGGACATGGACTGTGCTCTGTTACTGGGCTTATCCACCATGGTCTTTTGGTCTGGGTGAGGAATCCTGACTTCCTGTGAGGTCAAAGCAAAAGCTATCTGTAGGACTTTTATGTTCTTCTGCCTCTTATCAAGCCAGGTTGGTGAAAAGGTTAAATCAGGCCAAAATTCTCAGAAAGAAACAGAACCAAAAATTGTGTCTGGCTTTTTGAAGGGCCAGTGGTGGTGCACATCTGTAATCCCATCATCTCAGAAGGCTAAGGCAGGAGGATCATGAGTTTAAAGATAGCCTCACTAAGTTAGCAAGGTCCTAAGCAACTTGGAGACTTCTCAAAACTTCTGCAGATCAATTTCTTCTTTTAGTCAACCATTTTTACTGACTGGATATGTTATGAAGATTCTAATTTATCTATTTGATTACCAATGTTATTATTACCATAAATTTTTAGTTTTCTAGGGTAGCCAAATTAATTTTAGAAATTATTATTATAGCAGATTGTAGCCTCATTATTGAATATATGTATATATATACATATACACATATATATGTATATATGCATATGCACATATGCATCCATCACTATTTTAATGTCTTATTGTGTGTTTAATTTTTGGCACGACAGCCACCCTATGTCTAAAAAATCCATTTAGTTTTAGATTGAAATATCAGAGAAATGAATCAAAATACCTGTTTAATATGGAAATTTGATAAATGTGGTACATCACAAGTTTCAGTGAACTCAGTGACCAAATAATATGGTTGGGCAGTAACAGTGTCACCTAGAACAATAACAAGAATGTAATATCAGAACTTTTATAACTTCAGTTGAAAACAACAAAAATATTTATCAAAAGCTGGATATACAGGTAATGATATATTCATACAATGGGAACATTATTCAAAATATTTACCAATGTTTGTGAATGAATCCCTAAAACTGTTAAGAATAATCTTAAAACAAATAATACTGGGCTAGGGATGTGGCTCAAGTGGTAGTGCGTTCGCCTGGCATGCGTGCGGCCTGGGTTCGATCCTCAGCACCACATACCAACAAAGATGTTGTGTCCGCCGAGAACTTAAAAAAATAAATATTAAAAATTCTCTCTCTCTCTCTCTCCTCTCTCACTCTCTCTTTAAAAAAAACAAAACAAAACAGAAAAAAACAAATAATACTTACATTATGATTCTTCTTATTATCAGGTCCTGTAATAGCCACTTCATTTATAAGCATAATAATCATTATAGATATAATTACTATTAAAATTTTGAATTAATTTCACTGAATCTATATTTCTCCTGTCATCATACTCCTTCTGAATTATCTATAATTTATCATGGGAAACATGATAAATAATCCATTCTGATTACTTTATAATATAAACACAAAAGCTTCATCTATAGTTAAAATAAATTTTGTAAATTTTAACATAAATGTAAGCTATGATAAAATGCAAGAAGCTGCCATTTTATGTGATCACCATAAAAAATTAGACAATGAACAACTAAGAAATAAATACTGTTTTTCTCTTCAGGATAGTATAAATAACGGTAAAATATGGTAACTATAGACTGTGTATTCTACAACAGTTTGATGAAAACTTAGATGGCAAATTATTTTGATCACGTTTTGAAATTAATATAGTAAATACTACTCATAGATTAAGTACTTCCTTTGTACCATATGTCATATTATCATTTACCATAAATATTTGAACAAGATCTTATTCTTAGAAAATCAGAATTTGCTTGTGTGAATATTATGCTTAGAGATCAGGATAATGGAGAAAGCAAGATGCATAGTCAAGGTTATCCTGGAGTATTGTGCATTTCAGATTCAAATTTATATTATTTTCAATCCAGAGTCAGGCTATGATCAATGAAAGCAAATTAGTATGACCTGCTATATGTATGTGTTTGCATGTTCATGGAGTGGGAGACCTCAAAGAGTTTTTCATTTATAGGGATAATTTTTCTCACCATGATGATAATTATTTCTCCTTACTGAATGTCAATGTAAAATGAATCCCATAGCTCTCAATATTTGTGCTTTCCAATAATGGTCTCCCAAATATACATCATTATGATAAGCCACAGCAGCCACTCTTTCTTCTGAAACTTCAAAGAAATAAAGAAAGGAGAGAGAGAGAGAGAGAGAGAGAGAGAGAGAGAGAGAGAGAGTATTTAAAAGGACTGCCTGGTATAGCGCTTTACACAAAATAGCACTAAAACTATGTATATGAAAGGTTGGCATATCTTCACTTCAAAGAACATCTCACTATGCTGCTTGTTAAGTATTTATAGATGAATCTCAGAGTTGCTTCCCTCCCTCTGGTGATTTTCTGGTTTAATCTACTGTCTCCTTCCATGTAATCTTCTAACAATTGAAGCAAATTTAATGATAGATAGGCATATTTTTTTTCAAAAGATAACATTAAAAATGGTATATATGACAGTCAAATAATACTTTGACAAATCAAGTACAATTTTGAATGAAAATAAATGTAAATATTTTAAAAGAGTAGGATGATTTATTGTATCTTCCAAAAATATATAGTGTGCTCTGAAAAAATAAATATGTTTCTTCCTAAGGCACTTTCTCCTCAACTACTTTTAATACAGACATGAGCACACATCTTGCTTTTGCATGCACATCATTTTTCCAGAATCAAATTAATTTTTGATATTGATATTTGAAAGCTGTTAAGTACTGATGATAGGGTTGATAATTATTGCATTCTATACTTGTGACTAAGAGCAGTTCTGGATTTCAAAAATTTTTAATAATGCTTTCAGAATAGTTATTTACATGGCTAAGTGCTTTTGAAGTTGTTTTGCATTTATCAGGTGTCAGAACACACTGTAAGAATAATGAGGGACAAGTTAGAAAAGTGCATTAAATGCCACTGACTACTGTCATTATCTTATCAATACTAAACAATAAAACTATTTTTAACTATATAATTAGCAAAAAAAGTCAAAGAAAATTGTTTTAAAAGCTAAAATATGCTTTAAAATGATAACATAATAAAAAGAAATCATAGTAATCAAGTGGTAGATAAACAAATGAAAATAAAAAGTAACAATGTAGCAGACATTTTATTTAGATGATTCAGGAAAAGCAGATTATTTATTAATGTTGTACAAGATTTTAATCAATTATTTCTTATAATTCTCACTGGTATAGAATTTAGAGTAGTAAAAATATCAATTATATTTTACTTTGTTTTTGCCAAGGTCACAACTTCAAATATCCATAGGGAATATGGATAAAATATTTTATTTCTGAATATCTTACTTTGTTTATATAACTATGGTTTGTTTTTCCCCTTCTTTTCTTTCTATTTGTGGTCCTGGGGATCAAACTCATAGATTTGTGCATGGTGAGCAACCAACCCCTGAGCTACATCCTCAGCCCCTATGATTTTAGGTATAATGGTAGTAATCACTCCAACTGACTAGACTCTTGTTAATATCACCCACCAGTGGGAAATAAATACAAATATTATGATAATTAATTTTATGTGCCAACTTGGATAGACTATTGTACTCAGATATTTGGTCTAACATTATTCTAAATGTTTCTATGACGGAATTTTAGGCGACTTAACAATAAAATTGGTAGAATTTCAGTAAATCAGAGTACTTTCCATCTTGTTGGTGTGTCTTACCAAATCTTAATGGCTTTGATATAAACTATTGACCTTCCTAAAGACGAAGGGATTCTGACAACCTACCATTTTTGGACTTGAACTGCAATTCTTCCCTGCATCTCCAGCTTAATGGCTTATCTTGCAGACTTTGGACCTGACAAGCTTCCACAATTATGTGAGACAAATCCAAAAATTCATAAAATAAATTTCTTCATCTTTAAATATGCATATCCTATGGGCTCCATTACTCTGGAGAACCATGATTAATAAACATTTTGGTTTAGGAATTGGGTTTCTCTTATAACAAACACTTACAAATGTACAAGTGACTGTGGAACTAGAAAGTGGGTACAAGCTAGAAGAATTATGAGGTAGCAGAATACAGCAGTCACTAGTATGGCAATATGTAAAAACGTGGATGTGTAACCAATGTGATTCTGCAATCTGCATACAGGATAAAAATGGGAGTTCATAATCCACTTGAATCAAATGTATGAAATATGATATGTCAAGAGCTTTGTAATGTTTTGAACAACCAATAAAAAAAGAAAAAAAATAATTATGAGGTACATGTTAGAATAAGCTTAGATTTCCTTGTTGAGACTGTTAAAAAAAAATGTTAAATTTGGTTCTGGGGATTCCTCAGAGGGAAGCAAGAAAAATTATTGGACTTAGGAAGAAAGATTATTTTTATTGTAATGTGGTAAATTACTGATCTGAATTGTGTTTTATTGTTTTGTGAATGCTAAAAATGATGTGATTAACTTGTTTTGTTAGTGTGCTATTCATAATTGTGACGAACCCTAAGATAATCAACTTAAATGGAGAAAAGGATTATTTGGCTCATGGTTTTAGAGGTTTCAGTCCATGGGAATTTGGCTCTGAGGCTTTTGGTCCTATATTGAGGCAGCACATCATGATTTGTACTGTGTAGTGAAGCAGTGCTGCTCACCTTACGGAGCCCATGAAAGCAAAGAGAGGAGGAGGAAGGGTGAAGGTTTCCACGCCCCTTCAAGAAAATACCGCCAATTTCCATCCCCTTAAGATTCTACCACATCCCCACAGCACCACAGCCTGGAGACAAAGCCTTAATGCATGGGCCCTTTAGGGACACTTATCCAAACAATAGTGCTTAAATATTTAGCTGATGTTTTTTTTTTTTTTTTTTTTTTTTGCAAACACAGAAGGTGTTACCAAGGCCAAAGGAATGGCCACCCCACCTGTGGACTAAATAGAAATTGTAGTTGAAGAATAACAAAAGTCACTAAGCATAATCAACCTATGTTTTTTGTTTATTTGTTTTGGGGGGTTTGGGTTTTGCCTTAATCAAGGCAGAGGACCTCAGAATATTAACTATTGTTAGCTACTTTCTTCTAAGTCAAAATACAATGTTTCCTATTAATTCAGCTGTATTCCATACCAACAAAAGGTTTAAAAAGGTGAATTGCAAATTATGTATAAATTAACTCAAAGCACAAAAAGTATCAATTGATATATGCTTATAGATTAAAAATATTAGAGAAAGTTTTCTTTTTATAGATAACATGTATTTTTTACTTATACGTTAACTACTTAAAGTGTATATTTGGTAAAACATTTCTTCATATTCATATAAGATTTTATTTTTCTAGTTCATAAACAAAAAGTGAATCCAACATTTAAAAGAAAACTATAATAAATTTTAAAAGCTGTGTCTATTTTTAATTAGCATATTTCAAAAAAGTGGGTTGTTTACATTCAATTTATAGACTATAAATAATGGGAGAGTTCTTGGCTTTGAAATTTAAGAGAATGTTTGTACTTAATTTCAATGCTTGACCTAGATTTCCAGAGGTTTTATATGTGAATGTAGTGTTCTTTTATTTATGTAAGTAAACTAGAATTTAAGAATAGAGCATGTAGAAATACAGGAAAGAGGGACTTATATATAATTAAAACTGATATATTATCTTCAAAGAATGATTCCCAAAGTAGCCCATATTGTGCTTATATTAATAAGGAGTAAATCACTTTTTATTAAAATTCCTTAATTTATCATGCAAAACCTTTCAGTATGATCAATTCTTCATTATTATTTAGTTGATTTCTCATTACTTCCTAGTCAGATAGTTATCCTTCCTTAAATTCCACATGAAAAACTATTCTTCTTCACATCTCCCAAAAATTGGCACCAGATATGCCCTCCTTCTTTATTGTTTAAGTTATAAGTCTTCACAAATAAACTTCTACTTCCTTTATTTAGATTATCTCTAAATTTCTGATTAATCAATTCACCACTAATTTGTAAAATATACAATATATGATGTGTATATGTTTATATTTACATTGCCATCTCCCATTTCTTATATAAGGATTGTAAATTTTTAAAAGACAGAAAACCTATCTAATCCTTGTATGCTAGTAGCAAACTATTGGAATTAATCCTTAAGACCTTTAGTTTCATTTCAGCATTTATTTAAGATAAACAAATTTATTAAGAAATATCTCTGCCATCCCTGAGCATGGGAAAAGAGAAGAAAAGGGCAGGAGGAAGTGTTCCAGGTAAAACAGTCTCATTTGATGTCTCTTGTAGGTGGGCACAGGAGAGACTCCTGATGTCCAGGTATAATCAGGTGTGCTCCTGCATTTATCTGGGACCCACCTATTTCTGAACCAAGTTCAGTTCTGCTCTCCTTGCATCACAGCCACATTTTTGCTCACATATACCAAGCAAAAAAATAGTTCTCAAAAGCAGACCATGATCCTTTGAGTCATCACCCACTTCCAGCCCTTCCTGTAGCCATGGAGATGCACTGTGGTAGTATCTTGGGAGAAATTGCTCTCTGCTTATGTAATGCAGGGTTGGTGGCATGTTGGACACAGTCATGCTAGAAGGTGAGGCTGGGGGTTGGGTTCTTCTCATGCAGGAAATGGAATCTAATAGCAGGCATGCTGGCCCTTCTGACACTCCTCTACACTGTTTTGCCTCCTCAGGTGTCTGATGTTCACAGGACAAGGGGAATGTGTGAAGGACAGGCTCCCTCACGCTCTTCTTTGGGGACAAGGAAATTGAAAGGATCCATGGGGCATGGGTGAGGTAAAACCTTCTGTTACACAGGCTTCACCTGTAACATGCTGCCTGCCCCCTGGATTATCTGATCCTGGACCATCAGGTATATAGCCATCACATCCTTGAACTTTCTATTGGACAGAGACACCTAGGTATTGAATGGATCATAACCCATATCAAAGAAGATTTTCAACACTGTGTGGTCTAAGAGTTTGGTAAGGGTAAATACTCCTCATCCTGATTCAGCCATTAGTCTTCAAAGATTTCCTCTACCAAGAGCCTCACTATGGTATCTGTCAGTATTTCCTTGATGAGTTTTTGTGCTTCAGCAAAGATGTGCTGGGGAGATTCCAACTTTGGAAACAAAATCTGTCTCCTCAGCTTCTTAGTGGTAGATGCCCTAAATGGGTGGGCACCTCCCTGTCAACATAAAATAGAGAATGACATCCAGGCTCTCTTTGTCCACTGGTGGGTCCTCATGTACTTGCTTCTGGACAACTTTCAAGGCAAGGTACTGAACAGTGCCCAGAAATTGTTGAGCTTCTCTCCAGGTTTGAACCTGGTGCTTCGGCCAAAGTCAAAGAGTCTGATGTTGACTGTGACATCCAACACAATGTTCTTGAACTTCAGATCCTATTGGTGCAAGATGCACATCTTGTGGCAGTGACACATGCCACACATGATCTGCCTGAACAGTTTCCAGGCCTCCTCCTCCTGAATGCCCCCATGTGGGAAGTGGCAATGGAATGGTCCCCTACATGCATGCTTGATCACAATGTAGATATCTTTTAGGGTTTCAATAGGTTT
The DNA here is from genome assembly GCF_052094955.1 of Ictidomys tridecemlineatus. NCBI lineage: Eukaryota > Metazoa > Chordata > Mammalia > Rodentia > Sciuridae > Ictidomys > Ictidomys tridecemlineatus. Next base: position 129,136,710 of record NC_135482.1, read on the forward strand.
CAATTAGGCCTGAAATAGCTGGGTAACATTTGGGTGCTTCACGGTCATCATCTTTTCTATTTCAGAACAGGCCCAAGGTGTCTCTTTCCCTTTGGCAGGACTTTCACTGCCACCTCTGCCTCAGTAAGAAGAAGGCGAGCTAGTTTCACCTGACCAAACTTGCCATGTCCAGTGTCCCTCAAGACTTCGTAATGGCTCGTGAGGTCCTTCTTATGGCAGGAACGGGACCCCTGCAGACCTATACCAGTCTGATTACTCGTACTATGCATTCTAAGCAGAAACACCAACTAAGGATGCTAGCTAAAACAAACAAAAACCTAACTAAAACAATAAACCAAAAAAAAAAAAAAGATTTAAAAAGGACAAAACAAAACACTAAATAAAAGAATAATATCCAAAGATCACAACCACCAACCACCAAACAAAAACAGTCAAATGAGCCATCTGGGAGTCCACTAGGTTACCACCAAGAGCTTTCTGTACTTATGGACAAAAACCCAGCTGTAGCCACCCTCTTATATACTTGCTATTTGCTATTTCCTCAAAGTATCTCCTTTGAGGTCAGAGCAGGAAATGACCCAGTCTTGTCTGGGCATAAACCCCAGAGGTCATCTCCCTAGTGGGCCTCCAGAACCTTTTCCACTTTCAGAATAAGAAATGACTCCAGAAGCTTTTCACTACAGTGGGTTATAGAGACTGATATTTATTTGTTTAGAAATTAACATTTTTGCAGACCTGCAATGGACTTTCCATTTCAAGTCTAAAAATCTGTAATACTTTTGTCCTTGAAAGAATTCATCCTATCTACACTCAAGGTACTCAACTTCTTTTTCTTCCAACACTGAATGACTGGTGTCAAAGGGATGTAGCCTCTCATTCACATCAGGATACTCTAACAAAATGCTCTTTTCCCTGTGACACTGTAGAACCTGGTATGCACATCTCAGGGGATGAGAGGGAAGAAGAGTTCATCATAATTTCCCCATAAGGTCCTTATCAAATCTCTCATTAGAAACACTGGAGCACAAAATACAGTCAATTGATATATTCAAAGTGATAAAGGACAAACCCTGGAAGCCAAAAATCCTAGAACCGGTTAAGGTGTCCCTCCAAGAGCGAGAACTAATGAAGGTGTTCTCAGATGACTTGGTCCCTTGGTGCTGCTATAACCACATACCTCAGACTGGGCAATTTATTAACAAATTAACTAGTACCAGTTTTGTAGACCGGCAAGTTTAAGGTCACAGCACTTTGGGGCTGTATCCTCACATGATGGAAGGGGCAGAGCATGGAACGCATTCCCTCAAGAACCCCCCACTTTGGGGGGGGGATGGGAGGACATATTGGCAACTCAGAGCCTCGTACACTTTATGAAAGTGATATACCTCTAAGAGAGATCTTCAGCAATTTTCTTTTGAGACAAGATCTCACAAAGTTGCTCAGGCTGGGCTTGGACATGTGATCCTACTGCCTCAGTGTCCCAAGAAGATAGGCTTACAGCCTCTTGTGTTTTAAAAATGGTGTTTTCCAATACCTGCTGTGTTAATGCAAGAATATTCAAAGGTAAAATAATTAGATGATGAGAGTTTTGCCCTAATCAGACCCTCCTAGTTTCAATAGACAAACTGGGTATTAAATGTAGGCAGGTGGAATGTGATTGGAGGAAGTGGGTCACTAGCATAATCCCCTCAAAGGCTGTTTTTCCCAGTGTCACCTTTCCCTCTTTCCACTCCCTTGTCACCATGAAAGGAACAGCTTCTCTTTGCTTGGCCCTTACTCCATACTAGGTTGCCTCACCTTAGGCCCACAATGGTTTTGGCCATCTGTGGACTGAGACCTCTAATATCATGAGCCTTGGATAATGTTTTCCTCCCTAAGTTGTTCTTGTTGGAAAGTTTGATTATATCACACCCCCCCCCAAAAAAAAGCAAACTGAAACAGAAATTGGTATCAAGAACAGGGGTCATTGCTATGACTAACTGGACCACATGGATTAGAAACATTTGGAGCTGGTTTGTAGTAAAAATTTTTAACAGTTTAGAGATTCAACCCTGAAAAGTTTTTGAACATAGCAAGCAAAGCTTAATAGGAAATTCTGGTGGGATCATTTCAGCACTTAATTAAAAACAAAACAATGTCTTATTTCTCCAAGGGTCATGAAATTTATGGACACTGACCTATAGCACTTAATGTCGCATAAACTTTCTTAAAAATGTTGTAAAAAGTCCTTCTTGCAAACTTTCCCATAAGCAAATATGAGGAGGTCTTGGAGGCTTTCTGAGATGAGAGTTGATTTATCTAGTCCCCAAAGAGTGAATAGCTGAAGAGTAAAGGTGAATCTAGCCAATGTGAAATCCAAGTGGATGTGGAACTTGATCATGCAACTAGGCACACTCCAGCATGAATGAAATGGGAATGGAGGTTGGAGGCAAATTAGTGTGCAGGTGACAAAGTGGAAAAGATATCCAAAAGTGATATTGAAAGTCTTTTATACAATGCAAATATGTTTGAGCTTTAGTCACAAAGCTGATGAAAAAATACTGAAATATTTTAAGTAAAGGATCAGTATTATTCAATTTGCCTAATATCTTGATCTCAGTAAGCTCTCCACACATAAAGAAAATGAAATATGAATTACTTAATTTTCTGTTTGAATTTTAGAAAGCTTTATCTTTATAATCTACATCTATTTTCAGAAAAAAAGGGAAACTATAAAAAGATCTTGAATAGTTTCTTTCAGACAAGGAATATTCGCTAAAGTGAGTTGGTGAAGATAATGTGATATTGATTTATCATGAATAGCTTATTTTGTTCTCACTCTCTGAAAGACTGTGTGATGACAATACTTCTCATTCATTGAAACATTTTTCCCTTGGCAGATCTTTTGTGGAAGAGGAACAAGTTGGAATATTAGAAAAGTTAATATGTTTTTCACACAAAGTAAGCTGTTATAAGTCAAGATATGTTTGTAGGCCTGGGATATTTATTTATTCATTTATTTATTTGTTGACAATTAATATCTCTATTTCAAGTTTCTAACAGAACCTCCAAGTATAAACTGAAAATCTACTTTGAAGCAAAATCTTTATACATGAGAATTATGAAAGTTAGTTTCAACACAGTTTTACTGGCAGATAATGGGGCTTATGTGATGATCATTAGATGCACTGGATTTTATTCATTCAATGAATAATTTTGAGTACTTATTCTTTTCAAGGCATTGTACTGGTTTTAGAGCAATGGATACTCAATACTAGGTCCTTGTTGTCACCACATCAGTTTTGAAGATGCATAAAACACAAATTAAAATATTTCAGATGACCATATGTGTATAAAATATAACAATGTGATATGATATAGTTCCGGTGGTAGTGGTAGATGTCAAAAAGCCTTCTGTGAAAGAGTCAAACAAGTGAATGATGAAGAGGTCAAGATTTTCAGGCAGAGAGAAGAGCAATACAAAGGCTTGAAGAAAAATGATCTGGACTTATTCAAGAAAGAGTCAGAAAGTAGTGATGCAGTCCTTATTTAAATCAAGTTCCATACAAGCCAAATTAGAGTCATTATGGCTTCATTTCTAAAGAGGCTCTGAATTACAATGGGACATGATATTGAAGATTAGAATAAAATCATTTGCATCTGTGCTTGACAGACTTGGCTATGTGCACATTGGAGTGTGAAGAGACAGGATTTTTTCAAAGCCTCTGTTTCTCAATCAAGAAGGTCAGAACTTAAACAAAGAGTGAGTGTAAAATCAGAGTTATCTTGCTTAAAGCATTAATCCTCCAGGGCAACATCTAAGAAAATTATAAATAATTTTTACCTGGTGAATATATTTTATATTTTACATGTATATATATACATATACTATATTTAGCTATATTCATGCATGCATTTATGCATGGTACATTTAAAGACAATAGGTGAAAAATGCAGTTTAATTTACCACTGAGTGCCAAGGCTTGAAATTTTCAGTGAATTAATCCAGATTTTAAAAGTGTAGCAACATCCATTGATGAACATCAGAAGCCATTAGGTAGTCTTATTAAATAATGGAGTAGACAAAATTTTCCCTTCAATTCTAGCCAAGTTTATGTATATAACACTCTTTACTTTATTAAAATAAATAAATAATTCCAACTGCATGGTTTCAAAAGTACTCATTATTTTTAAAGAACATTTTTAAATTAAATTTTAAAATTTAAAGCCTGAATCTTACATATAATTTCTGGATTTGAAAATGCTATCTCTACATCATTAACATTACTGCATAACTCAGTTTGTATCCTCCTTTTTAATTTATCTTTTCTCTCTACCTCCTGTTCTTTCCATTTTTTTTCTTCCTTTAGTTATTTCTCCTTTCTCTCATAGGTCTGGTCTCTTCTCTGTTCTTTCTGTTTTTCCCTTTCCAATCTTTAATTTCTCCTTTTCATCTTATCTACACATCTGTCTGATGGCCAATCTTCACTTTTTCTCACTTTCTACCATTCTTTCATATATTAAGGCTAAATTTTAGGTTTCTGTGAGTTTTTCTTTTTCTTCTTTTTGTCTGTGACCAAAGTACCTGATAAGAACAACTTAGATTTATGCAGGCTCACCCCTTCAGAGTTCCAGTCCATGGTTAACTGGTGCGATTGCAAAAGCATCATGTCAGAATGGCATGGCACAGAAAAGCTGCAAGCTGTGAACAAAGTCAATCTAAGAGAGAGGCTACATGGGCTGCAACTTGGAAAACTATAGGGGCAGGGCTGCCCAAGTCCTTTGGGACTCATAACTCACAACCACATGCCCCAAATGCCAGATGGGGTGTTATAGGACTTAAGAGTTGACCATCTGGTTTTCAATCCTACTTTAATTCTATTCCTTCTTGCCTTGCTCCTATGCCTCTCTTTTGGAATGGAACATATAGTGTGTGGTATTACATATTGGATATATGTAGATATTTATTTTTACAGGAGCTCACAGAAAAGATTTTGCCTTGAATCTCAGAAGAAACTGGATTTGGACTTTTGAAGTAATGCTATAACTCTTTTGGAAATGAACTGAATGCATTTCACATTGTGAGATGAGCATGAGCTTTTGGAAGTAAGAGCAAGAATATTATGATTTGGATCTGGAATGTTCCCCATAAATCTTGTATATTGAAAACATGGTCGTGAACATTACAGGGTTCATAGGTAAGACTTTTAGGAGATGGTTTAATTGTGAGGTCTTTAGCCTCCTCAGTGGGTTAATTCATTTGATAAATTAAAAATTGAATGGACTACTAGGAGGTAACTGTAGGCAGATGGGCATGACTAGAGGAAGCATGCCACCAGGGATGTGACCTTGGTAATTATATATTGTCCCTTGGTAATTATATATTGTCCCAGGTCCCTTCCCGCTTCTCTCTCTCTGCTTCGTAACTGCCATAAATAAAAGAATATTTCTCCACCAGACTTTTGCCATGCTGTTCTACCTCACTTCAAGTCCAGAGCAAGGAAGTCAACCAACCACGGACTGGACTCAGACCTCTGAAACAATGAGCCCAAGATCAACATATTTTCCTCTTAGTTGCTCTTTTAAGGTGTTTTAGTCAGCTTTTTCACTGTGGTGACTAAAGGATGTGACCATAACAATTTCAGTAGAGAAAAAGTTTTTTTTAGAAAGCTTACAGTTTCAGAGGTCTTAGTCTACAGAAAGGCAGTTGCATTACACTCACATGTTGATCAATAAGGAGAGAGAGAGAGAGAGAGAGAGAGAGAGAGAGAGAGAGAGAGAGAGAGTTTGTACTCTCCAGATACAAAATATATAACCCATAGCCACACCTCCAATGAGCCACTTTCTCAAGCCACATGCCCCCTTCCTCCAGGTACCACTCAACTAATCCCAACAAGGATTAATTCACTGATTAGGTTAAGGCAATAACCCAATATTTATTTTCCAAACCTTCCCTCATTATCTCACATAAGAGCTTTTGGGGGACACCTCACATCCAAACCATAACATTCTTCCCCTAGGTCCCCAAACTTCACACACATCTGAAAATGCAAAATACATTTAGTCTATTCCCAAGAGTCCCATAGTCTCAACAGTTCCAGAATTGGTCAAAGATCAAGTCCAAAGTTTTCTCTGAGGCTCAAGGCAATCTCACACTGTGAATTCCTGTAAAATTAAAAGCAATTTAGAAGTGTCCAAAATATAATGGCATAGAGTAAACGTTTCTAATCACAAAATTAGGGGCATTTAAGTGAACATGACCAACACAAGAGTTGAAATTCAGATGGGTAAACAAGTCCTGTAGCTCCATTTCTGGCATCTAGGCACATGGCATTGTGATCTTCTCTCCAAAGGGCTTGTGGTCATGTTGATGGTAGCCCAATTTCTATTTACTTGTCTGTGCTTAATCCCTGCAGCTTTCCTAGGATGATGTCCTATGTTGCTGGCATTTTGTAATCTCAGATGCCTCCACCGCAGCTTTGGCTTCCTCCTCAAATATCCACAATTTGACTTCTTAGGTGGTGCCAGCAAAGACTCTGACCCTGCTTCACTTTGCCCTGTCTCTCAATTCTTCCTTTGAAATCTTGATTGAAGCCTCCATGAACCCCTAACTCAAGCATCTTGAATTTCTGCAGAACCAGAACCATGTGTTTGATGCCAAGGTTAGCTGCCACCTCAAGCAGTAGCCAAGCCTCCAGGGACCCTAGATGCAGCATTCTCTGAGTGTCTGGGTGGCTGACCATACTGAACAAACTTCCTAGTCCCCCTTGAGCAAGGAAGTACCCCACTGCTCTCCCCTCAATCAATTTTTTTCTTTTACTCCTTTGAGCTTGAGAGAATTGTGGTCTTCCTAGCTGCTGAGATGCTCTCAAGCCATCTTACTGTCTCTTGGGTAAGTTTTTAGCCTTTCTTTAGTGGCATTAATATCTTTAACAACTGCAATTTCCTTAGCCCCAGTTTTACTCCATCTTTCAAGTCCAAGTTTTTCAAATCTTTCTGCTCTACTTTATTATCCTGATTATCATAATAAATTTGGCTAAAAGCCACCAGCAATATCCATGTCACCATCTCTGTGCTATGCTGCCTAGACATGTCTTCCACCACACTAAGAAATCCATTGCTTTGAAAACCAGCTTCACAGAAAGTCTCAGGACATGTGCAAAATGTAGACAACTTCTCCACCAGAACATAACATGAATGGCCTCTACTTCAAATTCCCATACAGTCCTCTTTTACTGAAGGCTCTTGAGCACTGTCTTCACTAAGAAAAGTTCTATTGCCATTCTGGTCTTCTAAGCTCCCAACAGAATTGACTGTTAAGCTCCACTTACAACAGCCTAAAGCATTTCGAGCTTGCAGTGCTAAACATCTCAAAATTCCTTCCACCAATTCCAAAATGCTTAGAAAGCTTTTCAACTACTTGGTCAGGTTAGTACCAGCAATGACCCCATGTCTAGGTACCAATTTCTGTTTTAGTAAGCTTTTTTACTGCTGTGACAAAAAGACCTGACCAGAAAAATTACAGAGGAGAAAAAGTTTATATGAGGGCTCACAGTTTCCAAATTCTTTGTCCATAGGAAACTAGCTCCATTCCTCAGGGCTTAAGGTATGGCTGAACATCATAGTGGAAAAGTGTGGTTAAGGGAAATAGCTCACATAATGATCAGAAAGAAGGGAGATTCTCCACTTGTCAGACAGAAATATATATCCAAAGCCATGCCCCAATTCCCACCTCCTCCAGACACACCCTGTCAATTCAGTTACCACTCAGTTAATCTCTGTCAGGGGATTAAATAAGTGATTGGGTTATGACTATTACAATCCAGTCATTTTTCCTCTGAAACTTCTTGCATTGTCTCACTTGTGATGAGTGGAGGAATACCTCATATCCAAAACCATAACATCCAGTATTATGGTCACAGTGATTAAAAGTTGACTAACATAGTTCCTTTATTACTTATTGCTTATCCCTTTCTTTTTTAAACATTTATATAATTTTAATTATTTGCACTATTCATCTGAAAAATAGAATTTTTGTATATCCTTGAATGTTCTTATTACTTATAATATGCAATCAGTTTTGTGTATTAAAAATAAAAGTACATGTACTTTCATTATATATATATATATATATATATATATATATTATGATAAATTTATATATATATATATGTATATATATATATATAAATTTTTAATTTGGGATCATACATGTGCTCATACTATTTTTTTCTTATTATTTTTTATTCTTTTTTCCTATCATTTTTGAGAAGTATCATGCAAAATATTTCCACCATTCACTTCTATGTATATAAAATCTCGTCTTCTAACAAACAATTTTGTGTTTCTACTTATTTTAACTTTCATTTCTATCTTAAAAAACTATAGAAAAAAGAAAACAAGTTATAAGTGAATTATCGAAAAGATATTAAATTTTTTTAAATAAAATTACTTACATTATAGTAGAGTAATTCCAGTTTTAGAGATGGCAAGTGACAAACATGTCTGAGATAGATCCACAACTATATAACTAATTCCTGAGATTTGTTAAACTGAATACTTAGCTGCTGCCTCATTATCTGTTCAATACAATTTGTATTTACAGAATAGTTATATAAATGGTATACAGCATTCCCAATTTGTTTTCACACAGTTTTATGTCCTATATGATCATGAAAACTTTATATAAAATTAAAAAAAATTCATATAAACACTACACTGTTAACCACATTAGACACTTAATTAATGTTCTATAAGTTTTTCCACTAATGTAATTTTTGCATCCAGGATTATATCCAGCTAACCACATTACATTTATTCAACATGGCCTCTTATCCTTTTTCCTTAGTGACACTTTCTGAGGAATTCCATGTGTTCCATAATCTTGGCTATTTGAAGATCTGATCATGGTCAAAGATTTTATAGAATATTCATAAACTTGCATTTTTTCCATTTTTTCTCATTATCAGACCAGTAGTATGGATTTTTTAGAATACTAGAGTCAACATGCCTTCCTACTAATATCAATGTTATATGACTGTCACCTGACCATGTACTAGTGATGTAAATGTGATTACTTTGATAAAGTGGTTTCTGCCAGGATTCTGAATAGTGAAGTTACTGCTATAACCTTTTATCATTTTTGCATTAGAAATGATCCCATACTAGAAGAAGAAAATTTATCTTTCCCTCTTAGAGAAAAATATATACAGGAATTTAAAATTTATATTTAAACAACACAGTAATTATGATTATTTAGAAAAATACTTTGAGATTCTGCCTTAAAATTAAACCTGCTAAGAAGTGAATATCGGTCAGTTATAAAAATTATTGCTATGATCTTCTAATGATGAGGTTTTTTTTACTTACTTTGTTCCTTCTACCTTTACTGTTTTAAATTTTTTCTTTAAAAAAGAATTTCTTACTGCTTTATTTTATATAACACTGAAAAACTTACATGAAATTATAGTCTGTTTTGAGGTTATTTGGCAAATTTGTTTGAAATAAAAAAATATAATGAAATGATTGTGTTCTTGACCTACAATTAAAATGTTATGCATGAGGAACTTATATCAGGTGATTCAGTGATGGATTTAATAAATAGAAAAAATATCTAAACCCTAATACATTAGTGTATTATGTACCAATATGAATTCACTCATATATCAGTTACCTTATGAGAAATAATTCATAATAACTACTAATAAAAATAATTCCATGAGAGAGATGATATCATTAAAATTATTTTCGAAATCATTACATTAATGTAAGGAGTGGTTAATCAGAATGCCTATGCTTAAAAAGATAGGAAATGGTTTTATCTGGCTCATTACATAAATTAATCAACATTTTGTAGTTAAAATAAAATTTAAATCTTGGAGGAACCAGTGATAAATAACAATAATCATTTAAACATATTTGTGTGCACATGTATATGCACACACACATAATTTCAAAAAATTGTTTAATAAAGTAGATTTGGATATCACCTCCTAAAAGATGACTGTCTCATTGTCAAAAAGATATTTGAATTTAGTAGTATCACTTTACATACAGTTGATTTTTTTTTAATCTTTCAAATATGGTTACATTTAACTCCTTACAAAGTAAAGAGGAAAAAACCTATTCTTTATGATACATTTTTATCTTTGATAACAGTTTTTAATGATAGTTTTGAAATTTTTCTGGGTTAAGAGTACATCATCCATCTTCATAAAAGGTATTATTAAAATATAGAAATTATAATTTTAGCATTTCATGAAAGTCAAACTGATAATTATAAAAGGCAAAGTTTAGGTAAATGCATGCAATTTTTGTTTATAAATACTTATTTTTTCAAAATGAGTTCTTCACTTTTTAAAATTTACATTGCTAGTATATAAGAAAATAAACAAGTATTTCATTATGTGCCTGACAATTATTGCTGGTATTTTTTTTATTTTTACATTTTGGAAGAAAAATTATGCATTAGAAGTTTTCTTAAAACTCAATCACTTATTTATGACATTCATTTATTTTACTCCTTAAAGTCATTCAATGAAATATATATTCCATAAAATGCAAAAATATTCTTGACTTATAATTTCATTTCACTTATGTGTAACTTGAAATTTTACATACTATTAGTTTTAAATATTTTAACAAAACAGCTTATAATGTGAAAAATATTATAGCAAGAAATTTCAAATTCAAATAATTTTCCAATTTTGTGAAAATGTTTTGTATTTTGACATTAAATTGAAAGACAAACATAATTATGAATTCAGTTGGAGCTTTCCAAGTAGTTGACATTTTATAATAATTCTAAATTACAATAATTATGAAAAATATTGACTTCATTCAATTTTTGCATTTGGCAGTTTGATTTTGAATTATTACTCTAAAACATAACACATATAAATTTATAACAGGAATTGCTTTGCCACATGTAGTGTTTCATAGTTTTACCAACTCTATAATATTGTAATAGTTTTGAGAAATTTAACTACTAGGTCACAGCAAATTCTCATTAACCAAGCTTACCTGCCAAATAGGGTGCCTTAGTCTAATTAATCTCCTCAAAGATTTTTTTTTCTTTTTTGCTATTTTCTTTGTCCAAAAAGTGTATTTTTTACTGATTCACACATTGAAATCCTTTAAACTAACATAACAATACTTTAACAAAATTTTTAATGCATATATGAAATTATATTTGGTTACTGATGAGATTAATTTATAATTTTTTTTCAGGATTTTCTTCTAGGTATTGTGAGAATGTCAACTGATCCTGACTTTCATTGCTCAATATATCATAAAAGTATTTTATGTACTGTGGAGCCTTGAGAAATAATGGTGACAAAAGAAGCAAGATATCACTGTGGGAAATGTAATTTGTGTTAATATATTTCAAGCCTGATTTGTCCAGAGTCATATCAATATGTCAAGATTGTAAAGCTATTGCTTTTGGATCCTATTTATGTGGCTACTAAGTTTAGATTAGACATGGCAACACAGAGTGATGAAATTTTATGGCCACAGTCAATAAGGCCTTTAAGATATAACAAGGTCTAATCATTACTAAATACCTAATAAGACATCTTCAAGCATTCATTTTCCAAAAGTGCCATTTCCAAAAGCAATAACAACAACATATATATTCATGAGCAATCCAGGAAATCTTACTATAAGATAAAAATGTAATACTGAATATATTCTAAGCAAACTTTGATAACTAAATCATTTCAGTCATATTGTGTGTTTTGATACAGGCAGAAAGTTTATTCTCCTACAAAATAATAGCATTTCAAGATCTTCATCACCAATGTTTGGACAGCAAGAAGGTAATAGAAAAAAAAATGACTTGATAGAAGTTCAGTGTGGCAAATACAGTCGAATATAGTAAATATACTTAAAGATAGTTTTTTCCATCTGTGTGAGAAATTAAATTTGCCTTACCACCACTTGCTAGATCCTTTGTGATAAGAAAGAACCAAAATCTTGGCAACATAGCTAAGTTCATGGCTGAAAGGCTGATAATTTAATTGGATTGGTGTATGAAGATATTTTGGCAGAGAATTGTCTATTTCCTTTCTAGTTTCATTCAACCATTTCATCTTTTTTTTTAAAGGGGAGAGAGAGAGAGAGAGAGAGAGAGAGAGAGAGAGAGAGAGAGAGAGAGAGAGAGAATCATTTTTGTAGATGGACACAACACAATAACTTTATTTTTGTGTAGTGCTGAGAATCAAACCTGGGTCCTGCTCATACTAAGCGAGTGCTCTACCGCTGAGCCACAATCCCAGCCCACCCATTTAACTTTTATCAGTATTTTTACCTTTCTGAAGTTGAATTATAGAGGAAAGTTTGAACTATGAAATTAAGAGTTCAAACAAGCAATCCAATCAAAGTTGCTCCAAGAGAGAGCAGAGTTGCAAAAGAAATTGTCAAGTCTTCCCTATAACAGAACTTTTCTACTAGACCTAAGTCCTCACAGTTTTGAATTGAACCTGTTTATTCCCAATGAGCCTTTGTCTAAAAATCTCTCTCTTCTCAATTATGTTCTTAGAAATATTCCGGTTGTGGTCAAAGCTGCTCAAAAAAAAAAAAAAATGAGGATTCAAAATCTGAAAGATTTCTCATTACTGCAAAGTAAAATTATAAGAAAAAACAACTCCTTCCCTTGCAAATCCATATACAACATATATACCATATATCTTGGAGCAGGGTAATATATAAAGCATATTTATTGAACACTTGCTGTTCAACTGACAACTCCCAGCCTCCTCCTGACATAACTAATACTGTATAAAGTATTTCTAAATCTAGAATTTACAGAATGCTTGCCATGTGCCCACTATGGTTATAATAGTACTGGCCATTGTCTCCTTCTTGAGCACTTTTCAATGTCAAAGAATAGAGTAACTCTATTGAAAAGATATGAAAATTTGCAGGAAAAATTAGGATAACAATTTTCATTTTATTAGTGAATTTTTATACTTTATTTTCCTTTTACTATGTTTATACTTTTAGTCTATTTTAAATTGTTTATTTCTTATTTTCACCTATGGAATGCTTACCTTTGTGCTCATTTAATTATAAATAATATGTAACATGAAAAATTATAAAACATTATTAGTATTTGTCAGGGTTTTTAGATCCCTGTTCCCTCCTGACCTTCGGGAGAGATGGGGAAAGCATGCCCTGACCAGGACAAGCCAAGAAAGGAAAAGGCTGACTGATTGCCTACACCCAGCCCCAACAATCAGATGCGTCAGGGAGACCAGTCAAAGCAGGATCTCAGTTTATTGAGAAAACACACTCAGTTAATATAATGTACAAGAGCCAATCAGAATGAAGGTCACCAGGGTGAGGAGAGTTCTGAGCCTATCCTAGAGGTGGTCTGATTTTTCTTCACCCCATGGTAATGCCTTCTGGCTGATCGCTAGGCACTATCTTAGCTAGATGTGGTCCCAGGAAGTGGGTAGCAAGTTAGGTTTCCTTTTTTTATGTTGCAACATGCCCCACATGTTGCATGCTCTACATCAAGTTAGGTTTCCTCCTTTCTGACGCAACATGCCCCACATGTTACATCATGCCCTACAGTATTTATGTAATTTTGAATATTCGATGTTGCTATAGATTAGATTTTCATATTGACATATTTGAATGCCCTCAATATTTTTTTGTGTGTGATTTCTTATTTAAGAGACATAGGAAGAAGTTCCCTTTAATGTCTCTTTACATTCCCCAAATTCTGAGGAAATTTATTATTTTACGTTTTGATTGTACATGTAAAGCATTTTTCACTTGATTGCTTTGAGCTACATGAATAACTATACACATTTTAAAGTAAAATAATTTTACAAGCATTTAATATAGAAGAAAATATTGATCCCCCATTTGTACCTTGGCTTAAGCATGAACATGGAATGAACTAGAAAGTTGAATGTGTACCAGCTAAACACTCTTAGAGGACTTCACTCCCCTTGGGAGTAAGGGAGAGTCTTCCCTTACAAATGAACTATTTCCATGTCCCTGTGGCTTTCATTAACCCAGGCACATGCAAGTATGTGTACCTGCGTATGTGCACAGATACACAATAACAATTAGTACTTGTTTTAAGTAATAATTGTTTTAGTAAACAGGTTACATTTTATACATTTCCATATATTTTGATGCAGTTTCTCAAACATATTTAATGGGAATCAGTTTAGTCCAAGAGACCTATTGGAAAACAAAAGATAATTTTAGTAGTGGCTGAGACATAAGTTAGAAATCATCATTGTTTAATAAACGAATGAGATAGACAATTAAATCTGAATTTAACAAAATTCTAATCATTACGTTATTTTATCAATAGTGTATTGAAATTTGAACAAAATGTTTCTTGATTATTCTTCTCTTATCACTGTATTTCTGGACAGATTTAGAAGTCTCTGTAATATAAAATTTCAGTATGTATTAGGTAAAAATCTCAGCTGCTGACTTGCTAGGTAAATTGGCAAGAAATTTTGGACTAATTTAATCCATATGGACTACTGCTGCTGCTGTCAATAACACTATAAGGACACATTTCATACAATTTTTGAAATGAAAAATGAGATGGATATATAAATGATGCATTTTTAAAATGAAGTTTATTTTAATGCATACATTCTTAAAAGACCTTAAAATTATACTAATATCTATGCTTAAGTGTTTCTAATATTATTTTAAAATATGCATAATTCTTCAGACTTCCACCTGAATTAAAACTTGCTTTTGTTCCTGAGATTTAGAAATTCACAACATATTAATATAATTGGATTTAAGAATAAAATTTGTTTTCTGAACATTTTTTGGTTTCTTACTTTACAAATATATAGTCAAGTTGGGGCTTTATTGACGATTCGATTCCTGTTTCTAAAATCGTGAAAATGTGCTTTGATTTGAAAAATCCTCAATTCTTCCCTACCTGTTCTTTCTTACCCATGAATGTTACAGAATCAATAAATGATTTCATTGGCATTATGATAAATGATCCACTCGTATTATTTTCTATGCTTTCTGTAATGCAATATTAAGTATTTTGAATGTAACTACTTGGCTTCTATACTCATTTCAACATTTCATCCATAGTTTGCTGATGGAAGATTCTTATAGGAGATATCAATCAGAAATGATTGCATAATATTAAGGCATGACATTTTATGCAACTATCAGAAAACAACATAGTTTGCTTGAAAGCAACCATTAGTTATTAATAAAGCCTGTGATATTACTATAAGTTGATAAAACTTTACTTCACTTGATTTTTTTAAACACTCTTTCATTTGGGATGTATAAGGCTCAGTTATTTTTCATAATTATCAAACAGCTTCACTAACCATATCAAGTATAGTAGACATTGTTAAACTTTTTATTTATTCTTTTTCTGAAAAGGTTCAATATACTATTTGTTCATCTTAACAAAATAGGAAATTTAAAATGTATGTGACTTAGGAACAGAGTATTTTTCATTGATGACTTATTTTAATTATGAAAGTTATCTTTTCATATGTTACATTATAAACTCAAATTGAAAGTCATGTTATCATTTATTTAATAATGAACAATAATTCAAAGCACTCAGGAGATATTTCTAATCTGTATGAATTAATTTTTTGCTTTTCTTTAATTTCATTTCACATGCCTTTGGAATTTAGTTTTCTTGTACAATTATAAAATACCTTTCAAGATGAGCAATGCTTTTGAACATTATTTACTTTTACTATCTTTTTGCTGTTGTTGTTGTTTTGAAGATTTAATCAGGGTCACTTAATTATGGAGCTACATCTCGAGCCCTTTTTTAAAGTTTTATTTTGAGACAGGTTTCTGCTGAGTCCTTAGATCTTCACTAATTTGTTGGGGTGGACCTCAAACTTTCAATCTTCCTACCTCAGAATCTGAACCACTGAGATTATAGGCTTGTGCCAAAATGCTTGGCAACTTTTACTATCATAATAATTATAGAGGACATATTTATTGGTTTAAAAATGAAGAATAGGGTAATATTTTTCTAATTCTATCAACATTACTAAAATATAACGTAAACAAAACTTTGTCATGGACATTTATTTTAGTTATGTTATATACCCTTTGGCTTATTTACTTATAAACCTTTCAGCACTCTCTTCAAAAACCCTATTAAGGGCTGGGGATGTGGCTCAAGTGGTAGCGTGCTCGCCTGGCATGCGTGCGGCCCGGGTTCATCCTCAGCACCACATACAAACAAAGATGTTGTGTCCGCCGAAAACTAAAAAATAAATATTAAAATTCTATCTCTCTCTCTCTCTCTCTCTCTCTCTCTCTCTCTCTCTCTCTCTCTCAAAAAATACTTTAAAAAAACCCTATTATACTTTTTCAACATATTTATTCTTTTACTTGCCCATTTACTTTTTACACAAAGCATGAGCAAAAATCTTGTAAAACCCAGTCACAATTTTTCCATGTTCACAAAAAATTTAGAATTTATTATTCACAATTATTGACCACCAATTTATTGTCTTTCTTTTGGATGTTTAAAGACCAAATAATTATTTGCTAAGTGATGCTTCAAGTTAGTAAAATTAATAAATATTTAATTAAAATCATACAAATACTAAGGTTTGTCTGCCAGTAAGATCATGTAATAGACAATGCAGGAATGTTCAGAGGTGAAACGATTTGATTAAAAGAATGGCAAC
This sequence comes from Ictidomys tridecemlineatus, assembly GCF_052094955.1. NCBI lineage: Eukaryota > Metazoa > Chordata > Mammalia > Rodentia > Sciuridae > Ictidomys > Ictidomys tridecemlineatus. Next base: position 129,153,368 of record NC_135482.1, read on the forward strand.
CTAATATGTGGATTAATTCAGTTAATGGATTAATCCTTTTAAAAGACTATTGTTCTGGGTGGTAAGAGTAGATAGGTGGGGCATGACTAGAGGAATTACGCACTCTTGAGGAGTGCCCTCCCCCACTATATCTTCTCCTGCTGGCTCTTTCCCCTCTCTCTCTGCTTCCAGGCTCCTATAAGATGAGCAGTTTTCCTCTAACACTACCTGCAACTTGATATTCTGCCTTACCTGAATTTGCTACCATGGATTGAATCTCAGAAGATAGGGTCCAAAATAATCTCTTCCTTCTCTAAGTTGTTCATAGTAGGTGTCATGGCCAAAGCAACCTAACTAAAATATAAGAAAATAGACAGAGAACTTACATAACTCACTATTCAAATATAGGTATGTAAAAATTAGAATTTATTATTCTTAAGTTTTGACCAATGGTTTATGGTCTTTCTTCTGAAAGTTTGAAGAGTGAATAATTATTTTCACAGCGATGCTTCAAAAAATCATAGTTCCTTCTACATGTTCATGAAAACATACATATTTAGTTGAGAAAAATGATTAGTAATGGAATAATTATAATCAAAATGAAGAATTTTATCAGGAAAATGGTAACATTAATAAGCAAAATTTCAAAGTAGATCTAGCAGTGTTTTGAATCAAGGAAGGAATACAAAGAAGTAAAATGTAAACAGGTAGAAAATATGAACTCGATATTTTAAAGAAAAAGAAGTACTGTAGCCCAGTGGAGTGATACATCCTGTATCGAAGTGGCTCGGGAGGCTGAAGCAGGAGGATCATGAGTTCAAAGCCAGTCTCAGCAACAGTGAGACACTAAGCAACTCTAAAATAAGGTTAGGTATGTGGCTCAGTGGTTGAGTGACCCTGAGTTCAATCCCCAGTAGCCATTCTTCCCCCAAAAAATATTGTAATATGATAAAACTGTATAAAAAATAATAGTAAGCAATCAATGAAAAAGCTTACATTAATCTGAGATAACCATTATTCATATTATTTTAAAAAGATCTAAAATATGGTGCTTAAATAATAAAAAAATTTAATTTTATTCTGGTAATGCCCTATATGTATTGCTATATATTCCTAATAAAATTTTCAAATAAATTTTCTGATCAGTTTTAGCAATCTGATCAATTTTAACTTTTCTCTGCTTTGATTTGCCTGAAAATATGTAACTTGTGTAAAGATGGAAGACTAAAATAAAATTGAAATATTGTTTTATTAATCTAACCTAGCTATATTCCTAGAGAGCCAGTCTATGTTTTATCAATTATTATGTTTTTCACTACAGTGTTGAAAAATGGCTTATTTACAAAGCTAGGGAAGTGATTATTTTCATGGTCTCCAATAAAAATATAAACCAATTTCCATCAGTTGTAAGCCATTTACCTCTCAGCTTCACCCAAGGGCATCAGCCCTTGAATGATCTCCAGAATGTCCTCATCTGTCAACCATAGCTGTCAAACAAGAAATCCAATATATGTCATACTGAAAACATAATGAATTCACAGATGTAAGTGACCAGGATATTGGAACAGAAAGAGTAATGAGGAAAAAATTTATGTCAACCACCTTTTGCTTAGAGAACTAAGCAAATTTTGTATCCTAGAGTGAATATTTTATTTCAATCTCTACTAAGGAAAAAGAAAAAAAATAGAAGAATTAAATTTCATAAGGTGAAAATAGTTCATGTCAGCAATCCCTTCACTGCACTCAGCATTAATCATTAGTCAAACTTTTATAAAGCATGGTAAGTGGCAGCATATTTGTTCTTTCTATCTCAAATTCACTCAACTTGAAAGCGTTGCTCATGCAGAATGACAGGATGACAGACTCTTAGATAAAGAGAAGGAAAAAAACTCTAATAAATCTGTATTTTACTAAGACCTCTTGGCACCATTTCACATGGTATTCTCATCAGCATGCTTGATGAATTGTAGAATGTATACAAGAGGTTCAAATCCAAAGAGTAGTCATCAATGACCCTGTCAGTCTCAGGCAATATGTTTAAAAGGTATCAAAATAAATGAAAAAGAAATACTATTTTTATATCTTACCAGAAGTATTATGATTAAAAAAAATCAGATTAAATTAGAAGACAATATCATACCAAGTGTAGTTTCTGTTACCTAAGGAAGCAACAATAGACTGTGATGTATTAGATAATAACTTCGTGGAAATATATTTGACTATTAAAGTATATAGTATAAGTATATATGTTTGACTACTAAAGTACTATATATTTTATATATAAAATATACTTTATTATATTATATACTTTATTATACTACATTATAATTATATATAATATAGTACTTTAGTAGTATGTAGTACTTTATATATAAAGTACATTTTGTATATAAAGTATATTTTATATTTTATATATAAAGTATAAAGTATACAGTACAGTCACATGCTGAATCCATAGTGTTAGAAATTGCTTTTTTTAAAACACGCTTCAAACAAATGGAAAACAATTAGTAATTTATTACTGCATTTCTTCTTTGGATTTTTCTCAGTAGACAGTGGGTCTATCTGAAATATAATTCAGTTAGTCATATCTAATTTTACTTCTCCAAAAATTTCAACTTAGTACACATGCAACAAGTGAAATTAAGCAATTCTGCAACTAAAAAGATTCACATTATCTAAATGTATGATAAATTTTATTATCATATAATTTAGTATTAAGAAATAATTAGTAGCATCTTTTTACTTCAATAGATAAAAAAGAATAAATTGTTTTGTGTAAATAACAACTTAAAGAATATTCTCTTATGCTAAGTGTTTTCTGATACAGAGAAAGATTACGAATACTATTAAAATTTTCTTTTATTGTAGAAGGCACTTTGCAAAATGCATCCCAATGATTTTTGGCTACAAAACGATTCACAATTTTGTGAAGTCCTGTCTGCTTGAGTAGAGGTTGGATCTAGTGCCTTTCTTTTAGAGAATGTAATATGAGTGATGTGATGGTATATTATTATAAAGGTCAGATTATGAAAGTCTCAGTTCTGTCTTGGTTGTGCCACTGTCTCCCTTAAACTACCATATGGAGAGATACCAGATGCTGTATTGTAAAGTAACACTGTAGGGAGGAGCCCAAGGCAAAACATCAAGGCCTGCCTACAGTTATGTGAATGAGCATGGCTGTTTATTCTTATATAATCAAGCTTTTGGTTAAAACTTCATCTTAGTTGACAACACAACTTTTAACTCATGCTGAGTCAGAAACTCACATAACTCAATTCTGTATCTTTGACAGAAACTGAGCAATAAATATTTAATGTTATAAGCAAATATAGTATGGGGGTTTGGGGTATTTTTAATAATATAAATAGATAACCTTTACAAATTTTTTTCATTAAATGGGGTGTTATTAAAAATGTGGTAATTTCCTTAGAGTCAAGCAGTGAGTGGGAACTGAAGCAAATTTAAGGAGAGAATTACAGAAAGTCTACATTTACCTGGATGGACTATTAGTAGCATTTTAGGCTTTGTGGATAATTCTCTTGAGGGCTTTAATGAAAGTGAGAAAAAATTTCACTTTAAACTAGATCATGAAAAATATTTATTGTGCAGTGGCAGAAAGTATGGTGTTATTGCTTCCTGAACATATGTTGAATCAGTGGGGAAAACCCTGATAAACAATGACCAACAAAAAGGGATATGTGGTGTTATCTATTGCATTCAGGTAGAATAGACTTATTTGTAGAAGATTTAAAGAAAAAAGGAATAAAGAAGGGATCTCACAAAATCAGAAAGAAGAATTATAAAGTAGCGGAAGAAGATGAAGGAGAAGAATGGTGAGGAAGGAGAGGGGAAGTGCTAGGAAGTGAAATTGGGCAAATTATCGTGTGTGATCTATGAATATGTCACAATAAATCCCACTCTTATGTATAATTCAAATGCAGTCATAAAGGCACAAAATGATAGGATAGATAATAAGTGGGCTTTAGGTAAAACTAAATGATAGAGTCATAAAATTATTCAGATTCCAAATGAATACAAATTAATATGAAAAATAAACAGTGCAGGAAAATGAGACATGCCTGTTTTAAATTATGATAAAAAATTCCTATTAATTTGAAGCCAAATATTGAAATGTTTTATTTAGATCTAAATGTCAGCTTTACCTCAAGAAATACTAAAAATCAAGTGTAACAACATTATTTTGGAGCTTTGAGATGAGTAATTATTTATTGAACCACACATTTCAGGTTCTATTGGAATTGAAGATAACCAAAATATATACTTATTCAGAACATCAAATTATAAAAATGAATGTAAAAACATATAAAAATATAGTTGCATATAGAATACTATACTATATAATGATAATATGCACAGTCTTGAATAGAAATCTTACCAGTATAGATGAAAAATCTAAGTTCTGAACAAATGTTAACCTACAATTAGATATACAGTGAAAATGTCCTTCAAAAGTACAAAACAAATCAAGAATTTCTTAGACAAACAAAACATTGGTGGAGTTCATTGTTTGCATACCTGCTTTACAAATATTTAAAAAGTTCTTCAGACAGAAAGGATGTAAATCAGAACTGGAAAAAAGTAATAAGCAAAATAAAATTAAGAAATAAAGGAATATTTTAAATTTTACTTTTTTATTATTATATTTATTTTAATTAGGTATATATGACAGCAGAATGCATTGTACACATCAATAGACTTAGCGATAAGAATCATGTGATTATATTAATTGACACAGAGAAAGAATTTGACAAAATACAGCTCACCGTTATGTTCAAAACACTAGAAAAATCAGGGATATTAGAAACATACCTCAACATTGTAAAAGTTATCTGTGCTCAACCCAAGGCCAACATCATTCTAAGTGGAGAAAAATTGGAAGCATTCCCTCTAAAAACTGGAACAAGATAGGGATGTTCTCTTTCACCACTTCTATTCAACATAGTGCTTGAAACTCTAGCTAGATTAATTAGACAGACAAAACAAATTAAAGAGATACAAATAGAAAAAAAAAGAATTTAAACTATCATTATTTGCTGATGACATGTGTCTGTACTTAGAGGATCCAAAAACTCCTCCACAAAATTTCTAGAATGAATTAATGAATTCAGCAAAGTAGCCGGATACAAAATCAATACCCATAAATTATATTTCTATAAAAGACAACAGTAAATTTAGAGTAATGCTACTAAAATTGTGTTGGGTATTTATAACAGATGTGCAACAAAAATGACATAAGATTGGAAGGTGAAATATTTATAATGACCTTACACTTTATGATGGAGAAAAATATTCAAATTTGACTCTGAATATATGATGGAGAAAAATATTCAAATTTGACTCTGAATATTTTATAAACAGCATTGTACAATTTTGTTTTAGAATTTTTTTAATTGTTAAATATAATAGTTAATTAAATGAGCAATTTGGGATGCAAATTCACTTGAAAAGGCAGAATAAGAAGGTGATAACCAAATATGAAAATTAAATAAAGGAATGGAAAACAGCTAGCAATATGGCAGAATGAAAATAATTTTGAATGTGAGCAATCTCACTACACCATTTACACACTTTTCTTAATTCTAATAAAAGTTATATATAGCAAACTTACTCAATGGATTTAAAGCAGTCTCCCTAAGACCATGAACAAGGCAAAGTTTTCATTCCTCATCAGTTTCTTTTCACCACCACAGAGAAATTAATACATACTGCAACAAAGTGGGAAAAGAACAAAAGAACATTCACTGGAGAGGTGAATTTATAAATTTGTAAGAGTGTCAATATAATAGTCAACATGAGTTTAGAAAGAAAAAACTATATTGCAATATAATATATATATATATATATATTGCATATATGTACATATAGTCATTGATATATATGGCAGAAATTGCCTTAGCAAAATTGCTTTCACCTCCACTCATCAATATTGTAAGACCTAATCCTATTTTTTTAATAAATTTATTTATTAATTTGCTTGTTTGTTTATTTATTTATTTATTTATTTTTATGTGGTGCTAAGGATTGAACCAAGTGCCTCACACATGACAGAGGAGTACGCTACCACTGAGCCACAACCCCATCCCCCTTAGTCCTAATTTTTAAAGATCCATCCCTTTAGCCTGGTATTCTTTTTTTTTTTTTTTTTTTTTGGTGGGGATTGAACTCAAGGTCACTTGGCCATTGTGTTTTATTTAGAGACAGGATCTCATTAAGTTGCTTGGCACCTAGCTTTTGCAGTGGTTGATTTTGAACTGGTAATCCTCCTGCTTTAATTTCCCAAACTGCTGGGATTACAGGCAGCATGCCCAGTCCTTTAGCCTTGTATTCTAAAGAAAGCCCTTTATAATGCCCATTCTTTTCTTTAGCCTTAGGGTAAATAGCATTTGTGGATCATCTATTAATTCAAAGCATATGAATTAACTGGCAGAAAAGTAATGTGTCTGTCTGAGAAGAAATGTAGGTGCAGTCTCAGGAGGTAGTAGTCCTTTCCAATGTTCTGGAGAGGAAGGATGAAAGACTGCCATGGAGAAGTAGACACACTGTTCAGGACTTAAATATCTTGCATTGTATCACTGTATCCCATTTTTTAACCTATAAAAGCCTTTTATCCACCTGGGTCGCATCAAGATGGAGATAATGAGATGAAAAGTCCCCTCTATCTTCTACAGGACCAGCTTTGAATAAAATGATTGCTTCTACTAACTTCTGTCAACTGAATATTTGGTCAAGCAGTGGGAAGCACAAACATTTGATTCCAGGAACATGAACACATAGACTAACTGAAGTAAAATATAGAAGAATCCAGAAATAGAACCACACAGAGTTAACTGACATTTGAAAAAAATGCAAAGTTAATTCAATATAAAAAAATCCAGAAATAGAACCACACAAACAGAGTTAACTGACATTTGAAAAAATGCAAAGTTAATTCAACAGGAAAGAGATTTTTCTTTTTAAAAATGGTGCTAAAAAATAATATACCAATATGCCAAAAAAATAAATGAACCTCAATACATACTTCACAGTTTATAAAATATGAAACTTATGACAATTTATATAAAACTATTAAAATATAATTCAAATATAACCAATATAAATTTAAAACTACAAAATTATTACAAGAAAATATAAAATAAAATAACATGCATCATGGTTTATAACAAATTTTTAGATTCAAAACAAAGGACATGAGTTTAGAAAGTGTCTGGGTTTTTAGCCCCCCCCCCGCCCCACCCCATTCCCTCTTGACCTGTGGGAGAGATTGGGGGAGCATGCTCCTACCAGGAGGAGCGGAGAAAGGTAAAGGTCGACTGGCCGCCCGCACCCAGTCCTCCCTCGAAGGAGGACAATCAGATGCGCCAGGGAGAACAGTCAAAGCAGGATCTCCTTTATTGAGAAAACACACACAGCTAATATAATGTACAGGAGCCAATCATGGTAAAGGTCAGCAGGTCAGGGAGAATTTACATCTACGCCCATCCTACAGGCAGTAATGGGAGACATGAGCTGTCCATGAGGGCAGAAGGGTTCTGAGCCTATCTTAGAGGTGGTCGGATTCTTCATCACAACCCAGGACAATGCCTTCTGACTAATTGCTAGGTGCTCTCTTAGCCACATGTGGCCCCAGGACTGGGAAGCAGATAGCAGCCAGCAAGTTAAGTTTCCTCTTTTCTGCTGCAACATGCCCCATGTTACATCATGCCCTACAAGAAAGAAAAAACTATATTGCCATATATATATATGGCATACATATATATGTATATATAGTAATTAATATATATGTGGCTATATATGACTATGTATTATATATATATATATATATATATATATATATATATATATATGACTTGATGAAGTACTTTCATTAACTTTGCCAAGAAATCTATCTGATAAAGTGGAGGGTCATGTCCATAATTGAACCTCCCACACATAATCCATTCAATGGCTCTGTGAGTTTATCCAATTTGGTTTTCAATCTTTACTTGAGGCAGAGAAAATGATCTGTTTGACAAACAGGACAGGAAGGGCTAACTTCCTTGAAGAAAAATCTCCATAAAAGAACTAGACTCTTTTTTTTTTTTTAACCTGGACTGTGAATCATAAGGTCTGTAATCAGCTAGTATGTCAGTTGAAAGCTTTTCAGACTTTTGCCTCTGATGTTGATCTCCTTGAGACCATCATACACATTGCAATCTCTTTCTTTCCTAAAATATCATTTATACCTTTGGGTTTGTAATACTTTTCTGGAATCCATAATGTAACTATTCTTTTTCCTCCAAACAGGATGATGTACACTGAAGGAATGATCAAAGGAGACAGGAAAGTGTTCTTAAAAAATTCCATCTCATCCTGGAAGACACAACTTGCTGACCACATCACTGGATGATACCAGTGCCCCATTCTTCCTCTTGTAGGTCAAGGTGAGATCCATTTAATTGCAATATGTAACGCTGGGGAAAAGTAGCTATATACATACACTTCAGGAAAAGCCACCTAACTTTCTAAGGTATGCATTTTTTCTTTTTTTAATGGATTGGTTTTCCTCTGGGAAATAATCAACAATAGAAAAGACATAAGAAAATAAAAATCTTTACATTCATGTCTACACGATAATATTCCATTTGAAAACTCATAGTAATTAACTAAATGTTATAAAATTTCTTAATATCTTTTTTAGGTTATAATAACAATTGTAGGGCTGGGGTTGTGGTTCAGCAGTAGAGCACTCGCCTAACACATGTGAGGATCTGGGTTTGATCCTTAGCACCACCTAAAAATAAATAGATAAATAAAATGAAGTTTTGTGTCCAACTACAACTAAAAACTAAAAATTAATAGAGACAATTGAAAAAATATTTTTAAACTCGCTAAAATCCAGTAGCATATTCATTTTATTCTAGGGAAAATTATTTATTTAAATCTGATGTGCACATGAAGCTATTGCTAAACACAAAACTTTATGTTGCTTAACCACTGAACCACCTTTTTTTTTGTAATTTTTTTTTTTTAATTTTGAGACAGGGTCTCGCTAAATTGCTTAGGGCATAAAACAATTCTTTTTGCATTTTAATCACTATGAATGCAGTTTTATGTGTTATTTTCTTCAATTTACTGATGAGCTTGGATGCTTTAACTTCCTCTCTCTTATATTGGAGTCCAACAGTGCCAGATTGCCCCTGTTACACTAAAAAAGATCTTCTATTCATGTAATGTACTAATAGCCCAACCAGTTTAAGATGTAGAGAGGCACTGAATATCAACAAACATGCTTCCTTTGAAATTTATAACTGTCTGAGGCTATTTTTTCATTGTTAATAGGATAGATCTTTTTATCTCCAGAGTTATTCATCCTATATGAGCAGAGCTTTCAAGGTGAATTGATTTCAACCTGTGAAAACAAATACATAGCTCCAAGACATGCTTTATTAAGGCTGCCTAGTGTGCTGCCACAGTCTTAAGAGTCTGGTCATAAATAAAATAACACATGATGAGTGAAAACACTTCTAAACCATTAAGTGGCCCCACCAGAAGTCAGATTCAAGAAATCCGAAGGCATGCAAACTTCCAAATGTGTTAGAAATGATTACGGTTGAAATCTAATTGTGTAACCTAATGATTTACTTTCAAGCTAAATGGCATTACATATAACAAATAAAATGTTGCTATATGCATGCTGTTAAACAGCCAGAAGAAAAATTAAATGATAGTACATATTTCTAAAGCAATTAAAATCAGTAAAACACTAGCACAAGCACAATGATTTATCAAGTGGCATACTTAGGTATAAACAGTAAAATTAATGTAAATGTTTTATTAACATTTAAAATTAAATATATCATTTGGTGGCATGAGAACAGCATTTATCTATTCAATGTTAATCAACAAGAATGTTTGGAGATAGAATTAAAGGGAAAGGTATTTTGAACTTATTAAATCTTAGAGGGAACATAAAATTGACAATTTCAAAAATATTTTCTGTGCAACTGTGTCCCAAATTATATTTCTGACATGTTACGCAATGCATATGCTTCGATTCTCATTTAAAATCATTTTTCATGTGAGGTTAGGGATGTAGCTCAATGGCAGAGCATTTGCCTAGTTTATGAGGCACTGGGCTCAATTCTCAGCACAAATAAATAAATAAATAAATGTCCATTGATAACTAAAAAAATATTTTATAAAACTATTTTTCATGGATAAACATCAAATATTAAGAATGAAAAGGAGTGAAATTATTGCTTAAATCTATTAGAGGTATGATAAACCTAAGACATCTGAACATTTAGATAAATGGACATTTGCTTAGAAAAATATAACTATATAAGCACAAAAAGGGAATAGTTTCTGTCCTTTTGAAACTCTCCTGTATCCTTGACCTTGTCAGGTAATGAAGACATATTTTGTTCTTCATAAAGCCATATTTCTCTCAAGTTGGAAAAATCTAGAGAATAATCAAAGTTTTCCAACTTTAGCTTTTTCCTGGTATCAAACACCAGTTCCATCTGTCTGTAAATCCATGCACTTTGCTGGTTTTTTTCCCCTTAAATTCATAGTTCTTGACACACAGGTGTAATGTACTAGTTAAACTTTCTGCTTTATAACACTTGGATAATTATTTCTGAAGAAATTCTTTCATGAGTTCTTCACGTTCGAAAATTTCACTGTTCTCATGTGGATTTTAAGTTAATGTTAAAGTGGCAGAAATGTATACTATTCAGAAAATGCTTATTTCTAGTTGTACACACTTCCACATCACTACATCGCTTTGAGATGAGTTGGCCACACAATCAACTGTACAAAAATATTCAGCCAAATGCACTGTGTACGTTCTTGTAGATGTATTCTGGTGATTGAGAAACAATATCAAGCCTTCTCAATTGTCATAAAGTCTATAAAAGAATGATTTTATATATGGGAGAACTGCATGATTTTAGCGCTTTTATTAGCCTGGATACTCAGCTAATTTGAACTCAAAAATTGAACTATGTAGTAACATATGATATAAGAAAAAATAAATCTTATTGTGATAAAAACTAAAGGTTTCTCCCATAATTCTCTACTATGGGGTATCAATAATTCTCCATGATGCAGTCATTGACAGGATGCTTTTTAAAGAAATACTTAAAATGTGTTGTAGTGGTGCAATAGATGATGGCTAGGGGAAAAATGAGTACCTTAATTTAGGAATTAAATTTTTTAAAATTTATGCACTGGCGAAACAGTTGGTGAAACTATCATCTGCAATAATTTTGGAAGCAAATGACACACATACTGAGCAGTTCTAGGAGAACAGATTTTTTTTATCAGCTATTAGTTGGTGATGAGTGCATTTGACAAAATGTTATACATACACACACACACACACACACACACACACACACACATATAAACTTTTGTCAAAAATGTGTGCTCAAAATAGAAGTATTTATAAAATTATTTTGTATCCAAAATGTCTGATGTTCAATGAATATTATAGTAGACTACTGATTTCAACAGTGTTTATTTTATCAGTATATAATGTTTCTTAGTGTAACAAATGTTTTATAATTTTTTTAATATACCATATTAAATAAATAGATAAAGATAGATAAATTTCTATCAAACTTTCATATAATTAAAATTTTAATAGGCTTAGTCTGCATTTTGGATTTAACTTGAAGTCTGGAAGTAAACTTTGAAGATTTCTTTCTTTTCTCCATACAAATTTTGTCTTTTTCTTCCAGTGCAGATAGCTGTAAAGTAGTCTCATACATATAAATTAGCAGTTATTTTGCTTCTCATTTGATGATTAATTTTAACTCATACTACCCCATAATTTAACTTTTTTTTATCTGTTCCTGGAATCTAGACACTTTCGCTACAAGCTGTATTCAGGTAGTTTTGTACTCTGATATTTTTAAAAATATGCCTGTTTTAGGGAGTTTGTTTTTTTTTTTTTTCTCTAATCAAAAGACCTGAGAAGAACAATTTTAGAGGAGGAAAGGTTTATTTTGAGACTCATGGTTTCAGAGATGTCAGGACATAGATGGCCAACTCCATTGCTTTGGGCCCAAGGTGAGGCAGAACATCATGGCAGAAGGGTGTGGTGGAGGAAAGCAGTTCAAGACATGGAAATCAGGTAAAAGAGAGACATCCTTCAGACCAGGACAAAATATACACTCTAAATGCACACTTCCCATCACACATCTCCTCCAGCCACATTCTTTCTGTCTACAGTTACCATCTAGTTAATCCCTACCAGGGGATTATGGTACTGATTAGATTTAGACTCTCATAGCTTAATCATTTCATCTTTAAACTTTTTGGTATTTTCTCACACATGACCTTCTGAGACACACCTCATATCTAAATCATAACAGTACTTGTACCTACCAAGAAGAAATGCTTACTGTTCACATTCTTCATTTTAATTTTCTTTCTTTTCTTTTTCTATAACTTTTATGTATATCCCCAGAGAGTCATCTTTTTTAAGAGGTCTCTTTTATTAAGAAATATATTTGTCTGTGTCCTGACACAAATAGCTGTTAAATGGAAAAATGGGACAAATGTTAATGTAGTCTACAGAGATGCCATGTGTATATATAAGTCATTGATCTGTTACTGGAAACTATCTGCCTTCACTGAGTACCTAGAAACTCCATGAAAGAAGACAATGTGTTTTTATTAGTTCATCTTCCATGTTTTTAATTGGAATATTCTGATCAAGTCCTTTACCTTCCTTTTAAGTAGAAGTTATGATCTCTTTTAAATTTTTATAAAAATATACTTTTTTAGGTAGTCAATTCTTGCTCTAACACATTTATGCTAATATGCTCACTTAATTGCTTTTTATTTTATTACTTTCAGAGGAGGGGTTTTTTGTTATGGGGATTAAACCCAGGAACATTTTGCCACTGAGCTACATCCACAGCTCTTAAATTTTAGACAGATTCTCACTAAGATGCTAGGTCCTTGTTAAATTGCAGAGGCTGGCCTTGAAATTGCCACCCTCCTGCAAGTAGCTGGGATTAGAGATATGTACCACCGTGCCCATTGGCAATGCTTAGTTTCTATGAATTCAACTCTAAAGGTCCATTTCACTGTGATCAAGTTATCTATTGTAAGCTAAACAAGATTTTCTCTTTCTGAATAACAATAAGATCAGCATTCATTTTCTTTAAAAATGTTTTTGATTTTGGATATTTTATGTTTTTAAAGTCAATTATGTACTTAGAACTGTGAAATTATCTAATATCTAGTATCCTGAAGAAAAAATCTTAGAAACAGACACCAAAAATTCTAAGAAAGCAATTTCTGATGTAGAAGAGAGAATTCAAGTAACCAACTCACTCACAGTGCTCCTGGTCAAAACTGTTTAAAAAACAAACAAAAACAAACAAATAAACAAACAAAAACCCCACTCTTTAAAAGTTCTGGAAATGTCCTCAAGGGGAAAAAAATAACCATACCAACAATCACAAACAAAAGTCCTCTACACAAAAAAATCTAAAAATCCCATAAATGGGAGGTTTGTGGTATTCGTTTGCCAAGTAAAGTCTTTGTAATTGCCTAAGATGGGCTCTAAAATATAACACAAAAGATTCTGGAACTGGACTTCTCAGCTGGCAGAAAGTTTAACAAAAACAGGTATTGAACATTATTAAACATTTTTTTTCTTCTTTTATAAAATCATGGTTGAATGCATTTATTTGCTTAATGTAAAATCAACCTTGAATTCATAAAAGAATTCTCATATTTTAAATGTTTTACTTTGACTTTTTTGCACCTATATCCTTGAAAAACATAGGCCTTCTTTTAACTGTCTAGTCAAGTTTCAATACCATTCAAATTGCGGTAACATTAAATAAGGTGTGTCTACATTCTGTTCTTTAGAAAACATTCATAATATAGGAATTACACTTTTCAATTGTATAGGATGACACAAAGTAAAAAAAAACCAGGAATATAATTTTTTGTATAAAAAGGTTTTGAATTATGTATTCAAGCAATTAAATAACTGCATAACCATGTAGATTTTTATACCAGGGATTGAAACCAGAGGCACTTAACTATTGAGCCACATCCCTCAACCAATATATTTTTTAATTTAAATTATTTATTTTATTATATTTACTTTATTTTTTAAAAATTTGAGACAGGGTCTCATTAAGTTGCTTAGGGCCTTGCTAAATTTGTGAGATTGGCTTTCAACTTGTGATCTTCCTTCCTTAGCTTCCTAAGCTGCAAGATCTACAGGTGTTTTTTCTCTATCTTATTTCTCATATATGCAATGTTTTTTCTTCAAGGAGTTCAACAATTTTGCCTAAATTTTAAAAAGTAACTTTTATAAAGTTGTTCAAAATACCATGCTTTTCATTTAATGATTATAGGATCTGTCATTCACTTTCCAATTTTGGTATTTTTAACTTGAGTCTTTTCTCTCCTTTTTTAAAATTAATCTTGTTCACTAAAGGTTTATCAATTTTATTAACCTTTTCGAATAAAAGTGATGTTGGATTTATGGAGTTTTCCTACTTTGCACAAGTTTGAGTTTTATTGATGTTTATACTTCCTTTTACTCTCCTATCATTTTTTGTTTTTTTTTCTTTACATTTTCTGGCTTCATGATTTGGAAACAGAGAGAAATTATTTTATTTTTTGTTTAACATATACACATAAAACTGTAAATTATCCTTCCAAATAGTGCACTAGCTGATTCCATGCTTGTACATATTGAGTTATTATTAACTCTAAAGATTCTTTCTCTCTCTATTTCCATCTCTGCTTTCTGACTGTGTGATAAGCTGAGCACCTTCCTTCTGCCATCCCCTTCCACCATGGTGTTTCTTCCTTAGAGTTACCCTCCTATGGACCGAATCCTCTAAAACCATATACCAAAATAAATTTTCACTCCTCTAAATTGTACTTGTCAGGTGTTTTGATCACTGCCATAAAAAGCTAATGCAGTGGTGAACATAATTTGAGACATTTGAAATTGAAGACTTGTTTTATGGACCACAGCATAATCAATATCACAAAACCTTTGAAAATGGATTAAAGACCTCAATGTAAAACAAAATAATAAAAGGAAAACATAGGAAAAATATTCTAGACATTGATCTAGTTGAGAAAATAACATAAAAATAGATATATACAAAAAAGTAGAGAATTGGGATTACACCAAATTAAATAACAACTATACAGCTGAAGAAATATTTGAGTGAAGAAGCAACCTACAAAATAAAAGAACATATTTGCAAATAATTTATATAACAAGTAATTAATACTCAGAATATATAAGGAACTAAAAAAATTGATAGCAAGACAAAAAATAATCAAATTAAAAATGGGCAAATTATCTGAATACGCATTTCTTAAAAGAAGATATACAGATGAACAGCAAGAATTAAAAAATGCTCAACATTACTAATCATCAGGGAAATAAAAATCAAAACCACAATGAGATTTCTTGTCAACCTGCTTAGAACAGCTGTAATCAAAAACACAAAAAGTACCAAACACTGGTAAAGATGTAGAGAAAGGGCAACTTTTAAACACTGTCACAGTGGGAATGAAAATTAGTACAGCCACTCACTACAGGAGACAAAATGGAGCTGCCTTGAGAATTTAAAAATAGGGCTACCTATGTTTTCACTATCCCACTCCAGATATATAAGTAAAATAAGTAAAATCAGATTGTCAAAGAGATACCTGCACTCATATGTCGATTGCAACACTATTCACAACAGCCAACATATGGTATCAACCATGTACAATATATAGTACTGTACTTCCATAAAAAGAAGAGAATCCTACCATTTGTAGCAACATGGGTAGACTTGTCAAGTAAATTTTAAAATTAAAAAACTGTGTAGTCTATAATTTTGAGTATTATTTTATTTGTGAAATAGTTTACAATGGTGAGTTACATCAGATCTCTCATGTACAGTATGATATTTTATCTGCTAACATTTTATAATGTTTCTGAAATTATGTTCACTATTGATTTGTATAATTTGGAAACATGCTATTGAAGGGAGATAAAATTTAATTATTGATACTTCTCATATCATTATTAAATATTCCATATTTATCCATAGCTTTCAAATTTCCTGTCCATAAAATTTGTTCATTTACACAAATTTGCATTTCTAAAGTTATAGCATTATGAATGAATTTTTCTATAATCCACTTCAAATAAGCAATCTTTGCCCAAAACTCTAAAGTAAATTTAAATCTGTACATAGATTTTGAGTAAACTATATCCTCATTCCCAATAAAATGATAATTAAAGTAGTTCCACCTCTTAGATTGTCTTTGAAAGTTACTTCAAATGTTTAAAGAAAATTAAACTTCATTTTCAAAGTACAGAAGATAATTTTTCTAGTCAACATGTTTTTATTTTCCTAGCATTTACAGTGTATGGTTTTTATTTCATACTTGTCCTTGATTTGTGGCTTTCATTGTCAAAATAATTGTGAAGATAACAAACAATATTAAACATATGAATTTCTGAAGTATTTAGTTCCAAATTATTTTCTTGCATTTTGTTTTTCTTTCCTCAAAACACTTCCTATTAGTTTCCTACTGATCTGGTCCTTCAGGCCTTACCTAGCTTTGAGCTGTTGTCACTTGTGTTGGATCTTTAACTCTGAGAATGACTCCTTGTTGGATTTTTATAGTTTCTTTCTAATAAAACGAATGCTCTGCATTTTCTATTTACACATTCAACTTTTGCTGAAATAAAAAACAATTCATGGAGTAAAATAAACCATGACTTTTAGGTTAGTTTTTTTTTTTTGATATATGTTTGTACTCTTAATTTATCCTTATATCTGTGTGTTTAGGAGGATTTGGTTGTAAGCTATCGTTGCTGGGGTTCAGGATAAATCACCTTAAATTATGACAGATGTAGGAGATCAAATCTCACATATATCATCTCAAAATATTCTTTCTTTTTTTTCTTTGTGAGAAGTCTTGTTTTATCACCCAGGCTAAATGCTAACTCAAGATCCTCTAGGCTTCAACCTGAGCCTCCCTCATAATTTGGCCAAAATACACTTCTGAGGCACATTTGGAATTGGTTATTTTGAGAAACTGTAAATCCAGAGGTAGCTGCCCATGAGTAAAGAAAACCTACATTAGTCAACATAACTGTATCAGGAAGAAGTTTACTTATTCCCAGACAACTCTCATTACCTGATTGGTAGGATTTTTATCTACCTAAGAGGACAACATTTATTAACCATACATGTCTACCCCTCAGATGCCTATAAGTTTCCTTTACCCCTTTTTCTCACTGAAGTCCCTAATTCACATTTCTTTCTTAAGATTTGGACATATTTTTTAATGTACACAAAGCAACAGTGTGGAGTCTGTCTATCTATCCATCTATCTATACACACACACATATATATATGGATACAAAAATCTATCTAATGAGTAACTTGAAGAATAAATGAGGTCAATAAAAAATTATATATATATATATAATATATATATAATACATTATATACATATATATAAATACATTTTATATATGTGTGTGTGTGTATATATATATATATATATATATATATATATATATATATATATATATTTTGGTCCTGGGGATTGAAATCAGGAGTACTTTACATTACTATTGAGTTGCATCTCTAAACCTTTTCTTTTTTTAAATTTCAAGACAGGGTCTCACTAATTTTTTTAGAGCCTCATTAAATTGCTAAAAGAATTAAAATTAAAGGAAAATTAAAAACAAAACAAAAATGATATTGTGACATTATGTATGAAAACTCTGCACTTTCAAATTACTTTTTCACTTACATTAACTTTGTAATGCAGAAATTATTGCTAAATATGCTTATTGTCTACTTTTTAATCATTTATCTGTGGCAGAAAACAAATGGATTTAGTCTGGTATAAAGATGTAAGCCAAAAGAAAGAAAAAGCACCACTTGACTCACAGGGTTAAGCAAATGTTGGACCTACATGTTGTTTAATAAACTCAGAGAGAATGAAGGATTAAAATTAATGGGATTGTGTATACCATAATAGTATGGCTGAACATTAGAGTAGATATTTTCCAGATTGCCACATCAAAATTGAAAGGATACATGTTGATTAATAATCACTTTATTTAACTAGTTAGTTGTGCTAGCTGGAAGGCACACTCCACATTCAAATTAATGGGTGCTCATTCATAATTTCATTTAAACTTCAGCTAATTAGAAGATTAGAAATATACATAACCTGAATATATGTATAACATTTTGTAAAAGTTAAGCAAAGCCAAAAATAATTTTTATGATACTTTGAAAAATCCTCTATCTAGGAGGGCAACAAGATAAAAGTTTAAATCTTCCTAAAAATGCTCAGATTAGGATGAATGCCATAAAAGATAAATGGTGTGTTTATGCCTTTACTTAGATAAGAAAATATGTCTAAAATTGCTTTATAATGAGAGAATATTGGTTTAAATGCAATTATATTTTGGATGTTTTTATGATGGAATTTATGTTCAAGATGGTCATAAATAAATTTCTTAATGCATAAAATGACCTAATTTTAATTTTTATATTACTATTAACTAATTATGACTGTGATTCATAATAAAATATTCTTTTGTTTACATCAAATCCTTATGTAACATCAATTCTACCTGTTCATAAATTACTATTACTTAAAAATCTTATTATGCTGATAACAAAAGTATGACTGAAATTTCCTATAAAATTTTATGTAGACTTCTGTGTCAAAAATTAAGCAATATCTGAAAGATATCAGACTCTCCAAATACATAGAAATGGAATTCAGCTAAAACGTATGGTAAAGTAATACTATGTAATAATGGATTTTTAAAATAAAATGATAAAAACTATTTAATTTTATATACTTCTGTTTAGTTATAGTAGTTATACACTGATTCAGAATAAATTTAGTGAAAAATTGTTTTGTTTAGTAAAAATTTTAAAAGAAGATAAACTATCAGCTTTATTTACAAAAATAAATGACAAAGCCTTATATGAAATTTCATAATGAAACCAAATCTTCAAAGGCCTTTGCTGCAAAATTTCTCTCATGACTTCACCAGCTGCCTCATAAGGATTTTTAATCATTTTAGGCATTCAGTCTATCTGCTTTTCATGTTAGTGCAATTGAAGGTAACAATACAAAGACCAAACATGCATTTCATAGGATTTGTATAAAGACAAAAAAAAAATAATTAAAAGGACTTATGTTCATATTCTTGCTTATGTAGGAGAACCAAGTCTTCTCTGAAAATAGCAAAGCATTTTTGCAATTATATTACCTTCTATGTTTACTGTTTTTTTTATGGTTGTTTTGGTTGATTTGGTAGCCAAGAATTGTTTCACAAAATCACATAATCCTTTTTAACCAAGTATTCAAACTTCTAGTTTTGACATTTTGTCTTCCCAAAATACCTGTTGGTCTTGTCCAAAAGAAAAATGAACTTCTTTATATCTTCATGACTGGAAACATTTCACAATGGAGAAAGATTCCTACCTCAGGTAGGCTCCTGCTCTACTACAGAGCCTGGGATATAGAATCTCTATCTTCCTTGATGATTATATTCAAAAGGCCTTTAAAAAACAGTCCTGGGTTGTAAACTGTAAAAAATCTTTAAGTAAGGTTTTTTTTTTCCCCCCCTCAGGGGTGGGTACAGTGCTCAATAGTAGAGTATTTGCCTAGCAAGATCCAAGCCCTGTGTTTGAATCTTATGACTATGAGGGGAAAATATATATGTTTTGAAAACTATACAATTTTTTGTGTACATATACACACACACACACTCACACACATATACATATACACATACACAC
This sequence comes from Ictidomys tridecemlineatus, assembly GCF_052094955.1. Taxonomy (NCBI): domain Eukaryota; kingdom Metazoa; phylum Chordata; class Mammalia; order Rodentia; family Sciuridae; genus Ictidomys; species Ictidomys tridecemlineatus. The sequence goes on from NC_135482.1 coordinate 129,173,191, forward strand.
ATGCATGTATATATAGGCATGGAAGAGAAGTACATCTATAGTTAGGCCATTTGGATTTAGGAGTAAAGACAGACCAGGGGCCTAGAAGCAAGATAAAGGCTAACATTGAATCAAGCCTAGGGAATTAACAAAGCTCTATTCTGGGTGGAATCTCAAAGACTCTTATGTAATGCACTGTTATCTTAAGGTATTAGAAGCTATTAATTATACCTGCACTCACCATTAACAGTTTTGGTTTGTTGAACCTCTAGTATTAGAGATTTAATTTTCTGGTAGTGACATCTCTAGAAAAATCATCTTGAAACCCTTTTAACGGCCCTATTCTCATCCCCCTGATCAGTACTTAACACTGCTGCCAGACTCCAGGAGTAGAATCCTGGATTTATGTCTCTCAGCATTAAAAGTATGAAAGCTACTCTAAGTAAGAATACACTCCAGTTACACACCTTAAGCTGAAGATCACTCGTGGTCTTACTGAGCAAATTGTTCCATGATATGGACAAGTTTATCAAGAGGTTCAGATCTGCTCAGCTGTGTACTTCTTCTCTGTCCCCACAATATTATCTTTGCTATCTACATAACTCTCCTCAATAACATATTATGAGGCTGACTTGGTGCACCTTTTATTATTTGTCCTACAAATCTTAAATACTCTGTTCTGTATATTTTCATCCTTTTTTTTTCTTTGCATTTCAGTTTTGAAAGTTTCTATTTACATTTATTCAAGCTTCTTGATTTTTCCTCAGAAGTTGTGTCCAGTGGATTGCTGATCCTACTAAAGACATTCTTCATTTTTTGTTTTGATGTTTGAATTTCTACAATTTATTTGCTTTTCTTAGAGTTTCTGGTTCCCTGAAAATATTGACCATTTAGTCTTGTATGTCAATCACTTTTTCCATTACATATTCTAACTTATTAATCAAATTGTTTGAGCTTGATGGTATGTGAATTTAGATGATATATGAAATTAGATATGAGGCTTGCTCTGCTTTTTTAAAGTTTTCAAATTTTTTCAAATTTCTTTTTTCATTTATTCTTATTAGTTATACATGATAATAGAAGTTTTGACATATTATACATATATGGAGAATAACTTCTCATTCTTCTGGTTGTACATGGTATAGAATTACATTGTTTATGTAATCATATATGCACATAAGATAGTAATATCCAAATCATTCTCCTATCTTTGCTATTTCCATTCCCCACAATTCCCTTGGTTCCCCTTTGTCTACTCCAAAGTATTTCTCTTCTTCCCTAACCTACCCTCTTATTGTGAATTAATTTCCTCATATAAGACAAAACATTCAGTCTTCAGGTTGGGAGGATTGTCTTATTTTGCTCCATCCATTTACTGGCAAACACCATCATTTCATTCTTTTTTATGGGTGAGTAATACTACATTTGGTGTATAAACCACATTTTCTTTATCTATTCATCTGTCAAAGGGCACCTAGGTTGGTTCCATAGTGTAGCTATTGTGAATTGTAAATACTGATATGGCTATGTCATTGTATTATGCTGCTTTTAAGTCCATTGGGTATAAATCAAGGAATGGGATACCTGGATCAAATGGTGGTTCCATTCCAAGTTTTCTGAGGAATCTCCATACTGCTTTCCATAGTGGTTGTATAAATTTACAGTCTAATCAGTAATCTATGAATGTGTATTTTTTCCCACATCCTTGCCAACATATTTGTTGTTGCTTGCATTCTTGATAAATGCAATTCAGGCTTAGGGTGCGATGAAATCTCTGCGTAGTTTTAATAAGCATTTCTCTAATTGCTAGAGATGTTGAACATTTTCTCATATATTTGTTGACTGACCATATTTCTTCTTTTTTTTTATTTTTTTTAAGAGAGAGTGAGAGAGTGAGAGAGGAGAGAGAGAGAGAGAATTTTTAATATTTATTTTTTAGTTCTCGGCGGACACAACATCTTTGTTGGTGTGTGGTGCTGAGGAACGAACCCGGGCCGCACACATGCCAGGCGAGCGCGCTACCGCTTGAGCCACATCCCCAGCCCCATATTTCTTCTTCTGTGAAATGTCTGTACAGTTCCTTAGCTCATTAATTAGTTGGGTTTAAAAAAAACTGTGCTGATAAGTACCAAATCTTAAAATTTTAGAAATAAATTATCTAGTTGAATTATCTTTTAAATAATCTGTTTTATTGATGAATATCCATCATAGTTTTGTTTTATTAACAAATTTTTTTCTCTCCATTTAATAAACTTTCACTGAGCATTTATAGATTCAGACCAATGTTCAGATGCCTGATGTTATAGTTTATGTTCGTATATTTTATTTTTTTAAATTTATTTTTATTTTTTTCAGAGCATAAAATTAACACACACTAATTTCAAATAATTATCATTATTAAAATATGGAACAGAAATACCACAGATAACTTCTAGTGATAGTTTGGAGTATATTTCTAAAATTTTCCTCATACATGCCAGTATAATTAAGCAATAGAGGGATGGGAGGAATAACTTCTAAAGTTGTATTGTACAATAGGACAACTGTGAATGGCAACAATTAATTATACATTTAAAAATAGCTAATTGAAAGGATTTTGAATGTTCTCAACATGAAGAAATGATAAATATCTGAGGTGATAGGAATGCTGATTATCCTGATCTGATTGTACACATGTATCAAAATGTCACCATGTAACTCATAACTATAAACAATTATTAGGTGTTGATTAATTTTTTTAAAAAAATAAAAGACAAGCAAATGTGGAAAAAATATTTGGGTTATTTATTTTTTGGGTGTTAAGTTTTTTGAGTTCTTTTTTATGTCCTGGAAATTAATGCTGTTTCTGAGGTCCAGGTGGCAAAGATTTTCTCCCGTTCTATAAACACTTTCTTCATGTTCTTGATTATTTGATTATTTTCTATTGCCAATACCAGGACTTTTTTGTTACTATAGCTCTGTAGTGTAATTTAAGGTCTGATATTGTGATACTTCCTGCTTCACTTTTTTTGCTAAGGATTGCTTTGGCTATTATGGGCCCCTTCTTTTTCCAAATATATTTTATGACTGCTCTTTTTATTTCTATGAAGAATGTCATTAGGAATTTAAAAGAAATTGAATTAAATTTGCACAGTGCTTTTGGTATGGTCATTCTTGACAATGTTAACTCTTTCTATCTAAGAACATGGGAGATCTTTCCACCTTCTTCTTCAATTTCTTTCTTTAGTATTCTGTAGTTCTCATTGTACAGGTCTTTCACCTCTTTTGTTAGAGTGATTTCCAAATGTTTTATTGTTTTAAAGTGTATTGTAAATGGCATAGTTTTCCTAATTTCTCTTTCAGTAGATTCATCATTGAAAGGAATATATTTGATTTATGGTTGTTAATTTTATGTGTTGCTACTTTCCTAAACTCATTTATGAGTTCTAGAAGTTTTCTGATGGAACTTTTTTTGGGTATTCTAAATATAGAATTATGTTATCAGCAAATAGGGATAGTTTGAGTTCTTCTTTTTTCATTTGTATCCCTTTAATTTCTTTCTTCTGACCAATTGCTCTGGCTAGAGGTTCAAGAACAATGTTGAATAAAAGTGTCAAAAGAAGGCATTGTGTCTTACTCCTGTTTTTAGAGGGAATGCTTTCAAAATCTCTCAATTTAGAATGATTTTGGCCTTGGGTTTAGCATAGATTTCTTTTACAATGATGAAATATGTTTCTATTATCCCTAGTTTTTCTACTGTTCTGAACATTAAGGGATGCAGTATTTTGTCAAATGGTTTTTTTTTCTATATCCATTGAGATGACCTTATGATTCTTGTCTTTAAGTCTATTGGTGTGATAAATTACATTATTGATTTCCATATGTTGAGACAAACTTGCATCCCTGGGATGAACCCCACTTGATTGTGGTTCATTATTTTTTGAATATGTTTTTGTATGTGATTTACCAGAATTTAATTGAGAGGTATTGCTTTTATGTTCATGAGGATTATATGGGCTCTCCTTGATGTGTCTTTGTCTGGTTTTGCTATCAGGGAGTTAGTAGCTTCATAGCTAATTATTCTATTTCATAGAATAATTTGAGAAGTATTGGTGTGGATTCTTCTTTGAAGGTCTTGTAGAACTCAGCTAAGAATCTGTCTGGTTCTGTGATTTTCTTGGTTGATAGACTTTTGATACCCTCTTCTATTTCATTGCATGAAATTGATCTGTTTAAATTGTATATGTCCTCCTAATTCAGTTTGGGTAGCTCATATGTCTCCAGAAATTGGTCAACATCCTCAAAGTTGTCTCTTTTATTAGATTATAAATTTTCCAAATAGTTCTGAATCACCGTCTGTATTTCGGTAGTGTGCATCTTATTATTTCCTTTTTCTTCACGTTTATTTTTTGAAATTTGAGTTTTCTCTTTCTCTTTGTTAGTGTGGCTAAGGTTTTATAATTTTATTTATTTTTTTCAAAGAGCCAAATTTTTGTTTTGTCAATTTTTTGAATTGTTTCTTTTGTTTCAATTTCAGTGATTTTACCTCTGATTTTAATTATTTCTTGTCTTCTGTTTTTGGTATTGATTTGTTCTTCTTTTGTGATGTAATGTTAGGGTATTTACTTGGCTATTTTCTATTCTTCTAATAAATGAGGGTTAATGCAATAAATTTTCCTCTTAGAACTACCATCACAGTGTCCCAGAGATTTTGATATATCATGTCACAATTCTCATTTACTTCTAAGATTTGTTTTTTAATTTCCTTCCCAGATTTCTTCTGCTATCCATTGGTTGTTCAATAGAGAATAATTTAGTCTCCAGTATTATAGTAGCTTTTATTTTATTATTTTATTGTGAAACTTATAATTTCATTCCATTATGATCTAATAGAATGCAAGGTGTTGGCTGTATTTTGTGTGTGTATGTGTGTGTATGTGTGTGTGTGTGCGTGCGCGCGTGCGTGTGTGTGTGTTTGCTAAGAGTTGCTTGATGGCATAAGATATGGTCTATTTTACAGAGGGATCCATGTGTTTTTAAGGAGAAAATTACTTCCTTTTGGTGGATGAAATATTCTATATGTCCCTTAAGTCTAAATTAATGATTGTATTATTTAGTTCTATAGTTTATCTGCTTAGTTTTGTTTGGAGGACCTATCCATTAGTGAGAGAGGTGTGTTAAGTCACCCATTATTATTGTGTTGTGGTCTTTTTGATTCTTGAAATTGAGAAAGGATTGCTTGTTGTACATAGATGCTCCATTGTCTGTGGTATAAATATTTATGATTGTTATGTCTTGTTGATGTGTAATTCCTTTAAGCAGTATGAAATGTTCTTTGTTGTCACTTCTGATTAACTTTGTCTTGAAGTCCACTTCTCTGATATGATGATGGAAACCCCTGGTTTTTGCTTGTTTGCATGACCTATGTGAGTGAGATATATACGTGTGTGCGTGTGTGTGTGTGTTTGTGTGTGTGTGTGTGTATATATATATATATATATATATATATATATATATATATATATATATCCTCCCATTCTTTCATCTTCAGTCTGTGGATGTCTTCACCTATGGGGTAAGTTCCTTGGAGACAGAATTTTGTTCTGTCTTGTTTTTAAATCCAATTTTCCAGTCTATATCTTTTGATCGATAAGTTTAGACCTTTATGTTCAAGGTTATTATTGAGGTATGATTTTTATTTACAGCCATTTGGTTTAATTTTTTTTCTTTTTAATTTGTGTTAGTTTCTTTTTTGTTTGACAGTTCCTTTTGTAGTAGTTCTTCTCTTTGCTGATTTTCACTCTTTTAATTTTTTCCATTTGATCTTCATGGAATATTTTGCCAAGAATGTTCTGTAGTGCAGGCTTTCTAGTTGTGAATTCTTTTAAAGATTTTGGAAGTCATTCTGTAAATACAATCTAAAAGAGCTCAATGAACTGAAAAATGACCAACTTTTCTTGGATCCATTAGAGGACTGAGGTTACTTGTCAAACTTCCCACCCCCAAATCAAAGAGAAGATAGAATAATAATATGAGAATAACTCCCTCTGAAAAATACTTGGAGACATCTCAACCTCACAATAGTTCTTATTCCAATCTTAGTAGTGTTTAAGACCAGACTTTATTTATCTTGCACAAGAGGGATAATTGACCAGATTCTCAAAATTATCTCTTTATTATCCTGTGCTTTGTCTTGACTGAACTTAAGTCAGGTTTCTTTTACTAATATTCTGCCTGCCTCCAAATCTGAGTGAACACTAAACAGTGGAGCATGTCTCTTTTATCAAATGATCCTGAGAATTTTCTGACCACAGAAAGACACTTCCTATTATATTTAACTATTTATTTCAACTTGCTTGTTCAGGTTTCTCTTAAAGGTTTAGCTGAAATATTTGCTTGCCTTCCCACACTAAAAAAAGAAAGTGCTGTCTAATTATAAGGTTCTCGCAGATTTCTGAGATCAATCTATGCTGCAATAGTCTTTGTAATTAAGTAATATTTGTACTTAGTTATTTTTTTGTATTTTTTGACATAGTTGCAGTCTAATTTTGTTTTTTAAAACTTATAATTAATAAAAAAGTTTTGAGGAATAAAAGACTTTTTTCATATCTATTCTGCTAAAAGATAGTCTTTATGAAGTTGACAAATCTCTGAAAAACATACAAAATGATCTGAAGAGATTTTAGTGACATCAAACACACCTTTTAATTTTTCCCTAGTAATTTAAAGATACTCTGTTAGACATAAATGTATTTCATTATGTGTTCTACCTCTCCACCCCTAAAACCTGGACCTCATTTTGCCTTGGCACCAAGGCATAGGGATATATATAACTAACCTTCCACAATAGACTTCAGACAAATGACCTCTATCATGAATATATAACACTGAGAAATAGATGTTATTTCTCTTTAAAGTATAAGCAGTGTAGAGGCCCAAGAATAACCAGACCTTATAGTCCTTTTGTGCTACATCATGGGCTCTGAATAGTGGTGATAGAGGCACTTTGGCTGAAGAAATGTTTTCCTTGGTTTGCTAAGAGAACATTCTTAACTGCTAAGCTTAAAACCATTTGTCCTCGGAAGTTCATGAAGTAACATATTTTAATAAAATCATTTTCTGTTAAAACCAGGGAAAGGATGGCTTTACAGTGGCAATTTGGCATGCTAAGCAGATAGAGTTAAAGCTCTATAGCACATTTATGGGAAGAAAAAATGACATTATGGTTAAAAAACAAAAAACAAAAACCAATTTCCTGAGGAAGTTTTTTTTTTCCCCTTAAAATGTCATCATACTAAGGGCATATTTCTTGTGACAATATAGGACATTACATTAATGAGATTATTGATGGCTTAAGTAAACACACTATTTCACAATGAAAATGTACTGACAAAAAAGTAAGACATATATAGTAATAGAAAATGAATATCAACATGTCCACTCCCAATGACTCTGTAGCCTCTTTAAGCTCTTTCCATACTACCTTGTCTACCATCCATGCACACAGGTATCTAATATAAATATTATAGTTTTTCCCATATTTTTTTTATAATTTTCCCACATACCTATTCTTAAACCATTGATTTTTGTGTTTTTAATTTTTTGTAACTTGATATGAGTCAAACTGTGTGTGTGTGTGTGTGTGTGTGTATGTGTGTGTGTATTCCTGTAATTTGCTTCTTAAAATTATTCTGGCCTGTGATATTTAGATATATTATAGATATTGTAATTCAGTTGCATAATGTATGATAACTTTTATTTTTCTTTTTTAAAATGTATTTGTTTTGTTGTTTTTAGATATACATGACAGTAGGGTATATTTTGACAAATTTTGTATACATGGGGTGTGACCCATTACAGTTTTGATGCCATTCTTGTAGTTGTACATGATGTGAAGTTACACTGGTTGTGTATTTGTATATGAGCATAGGAAAGTCATGTCTAATTCATTCTACAGTCTTGCCCATTTCTATCTCCCCTCTCTTTCCTTCTATCCCTTTGTTTAATCCACCTCCGCCTGCCCTCCGCCTGCCCTCCCTTGTTATTGGTTAGCATCTACATGTAAGAGAGAGAGTATTTGACCTTTGGTTTTTTGAAACTGATTTATTTCACTTTTCAGTTATTTATCTTTCTAAATGTTGATAGACTTTGAAGTTAAAGAAGTTGAGTATTAATGATTGAGGTAGAATTAAAGTTTCAAAGTAGAAAACTTGAAAAGAAGAAAAAATCAAAGATACATTCCTATGCCAGAGAATTAAGGTGGTGGTCATCAATCAGCACAATGGGCAAATTAAGTGCTATAAATTGAAAAAAAAAAAAAAAAAAGAACAATGGAAAATATTCCTTTTTAGAAAAGAAGTGCACAAAGGAAGGAAGGGAGTGAGTAGGAAAGTTTTGTGGTGGTGGTATGGTTGAAGCCAGATTTACAGATAGGTAGTTAGTGTAGTTAGGTAAATTGGGTCTAATAATGAGTAAGATAAAGCAAATGGAGGCCTTTATTGAGTATGGAGTCCAGGAAACCAGAGCAGCACTTGGGAAAATTGAAATGTTAATGTCCCCAAGGCCTGAACCCATACTAAGGAACTGTTAATGAAACAGCTCCCAGCAAACAGGGAGGTGCTAATCAAAAACTGCCCCAGGCCCTTCAGGCCCAGATTATCCCTTCAGCCCACCTGTCTCCCACATTTTGGCCTTCCCACCTGCATTCTATCACTGCAAGATAAAGGGAAACAAAGGACATGAATGTGGGAAAACTAAAAGAAGACCTTAGCTATAAAAAAAGGGAAGAACTCCCCCTTCCAAGGATTCTGACTTTTGGGTCCCCTTTTTCCTCAAATTTAAAGGCTTTTCTGCTGTCCTTTAATAAAGCTTCCACTTTCCGCTCTTCACTTGCCTCAGTGTGCTTCTCTGGTGTTATACTTCAGCATTCTGGGAAGCAAGAACTCCTCTCTGGTAAATGGTGGTAACACAGTCTCAGATTGGCCAGTATGTTACTGCTTTCTGATCCCATTTAAATCTCCTTTGCTTATGGCATTAACAGTGTTATGTAGATAATTAAAAATATTGAAAATGATGTGATCACTTTTCTTTGAAAAATAACTCAAAGTGGTTCAGAAGCTGTGGTATAAATGAATGTAACCTCATTTAAATGTATTAGCACATTATGTGGAGTAAGGACAAGCTGTGTCAGAAGAAAAGAAAAATAGAAAAATAGAAAATTATTCTACTACTATGTATGAGCCTAATAGCATTATTCCACTGCCTTTCCCTTTATCCTTCTTTCTTGACTTATTTTATGTACAAACACTCCCTTAGGCTATTTATGCTAATCTTAAGAGCACTATTTATTCAGAATTCTTATCTGACAAATGCACATTCACATAACATTTGTCTTTAAGCTTAGAAACATTTTAATGGTGATAAATAGAAATGCTTCCAAGAGTAATTGACTGCCATTTTTCTAATTATGTTTTATTCTATTACTTTGCTGAAAAGATTTTACTGATGCATGAAAAATATTCCAAAGGCAAGAGTCATGTTTTAATTATTTTATTGTCTTCTGTTAAAGGTTTGGTTTTTACTTTAAGTCAGTACACTTGAATATTTTGGAGCCAGTTTCCTCCTAGTTGTAGAGGTGTTAAATATGTATTTTTAAAATATACAGAGAATGATGGTATTGTGAAACATATTTAAAATGGTTATTAAATTTCTATACTATTATCTACACAGATGTTTTATGATTTTAATTTTTCATGAAAAAAGTGACTTTTAAAAAATTTAAATTATGCAAATTTAATTTCAGATATTTGAAAACATAACTTCCTTAAAATATTCACTAAAGTAAGTTGAAAGATGACATTTCTTTTTCATATAGCAGTATTTGTGGACTTTGAAATACAATGAAATTTTACTTTGTATATATTATGTATTTTTATGATAATAAGTTGAATTTATCTGGAAAAATTCCCCCACTGATATTCACTTTGAGATTGAATCAAATTTAAAGTTACAGAATAGTTACACAGATATTTGCTTACTGAATGCACACATACACAAAAATAATTTACCTTCAATAACATTGTTCATTCTAAGTTAAGATATTATCACTGAAATTGCAGATAATTTATGACATAAATAAGAAGCATATCTACTTACAAAAGTAAAAAATTGTTCATTTAATATTAAGCACCTATAACTAATATAAATCTTTTAGAAATCTTGGGTGTTATTTATACTGAAATTCCCAGTTGAATATAAAACATGGCCCTTTAATTTTCTTCCTTGTATAAGAGATTGAACCACTAAGCTATATCCCTATCCCTTTTTTAAATTTTTTTGCAACAAGGACTTGCTAAATTGTTGGGGATGGCTTCAAACTTGTAATTCCCCTACCTCAGCCTCTTTGAGTAGCCAGGAATACAGATGAGTATCACCATGCCTGGCTCACCTTTTTTGTACACATTATGTCAATATATAAAAATGCTTGTTTAGTACCAGATGTGTTTCAGGCAATAAGAATATTATGGAGAACAAGAAAGTCCAAGGTTCTACTTTCAAGTAGTTTATTTTATAATGAAGAGAAATAAACCTATATGTAAATAAATAAGACAAAATATTACCTCAGTTAATGATACATTCTACAAAGAATAGAAGTGGAATACACCAATAGGAAATATACATTATGCCTCAAAAATCTTGATAAGTTATTTGAGCTAATACTGAATGAAGTCATATTTAGATTAAGTAAAAGGACTGCAAATGCATGAAATATTAACTGTAAATGACTTTAGGAAAAATCCCAAGATACCACAGAAAATGTAAAGACAATAAGGTGACCTAAATGCTGATTTTTCACTCAGAATTCTTTATAAGCACTCCATTACTAAACCAGGATAAAGATCAGAGGTCAGGTAATATAACACCTCCTAAAAATCATGAAAGTGTCATTGACTTTTGGTGGTAGAATTTGGATTCCAAATTTACAAAATTGATTGACTTGAGAGTATAAAATCCTAGAGAAAAGAATTACAAGAAACTGAGCCAAATATTATACCCACAAGTTTTCCTTAAGGTATATGCATCCCTTTCTATACTATGTTTTATATGAAGAAATTCAGCAGTAAACAACTTCTAAGAAGTTTGAAGCTATATGAGAGATTCCAGAAGGTACACAAGGCAAGCATACAACGTGAGAATTTATAGTTCTGTGAGAAATCTGGATTCTAGGGAATAACTCAGATTTTAGTTTCAAGCTCTGAATGTGTGCACACTAAAAGGAAGACGAAAATTAAAGCCTCAAATCTAATCCAGTTTGATCATGGAATATTTTGAATATAAATCTAGACTGGTCAAATTATCTTCCTATATTTAGCTCAGAAAATTAAATCTTGTTTTAATAAAAAAAATGTAATCATATTATACATTGTTTCTCAAATATAATGTTTAATATCAAGAAAATGACCCAAAATGCTCAGATACAGGATGAAATGTTAAAAAATTCAGAAAAAAATTAACCAATATGAAAACAGAGATGTGAAAAAAAACTTTATGGTCATTAGGTAATATTTGAAATAAAAACTTCTTTTACAAATGAACTAGTTTGAAATTTAAATAAAAGACACAGAAAGAAAATATGTTAATTAAAATTAATAATGTATTTCGTAGATGGGTCAAGAGAACTACAAAATTGAATATAAGAAAAAATGTGATACTAAATACTATAGATATTAGTATATTATTTGAAATACTACAGTTAAATTAGCATTTACTGACATAAAATGATACACATATAAACAAATGAAAGCAAATAAATGATTTATGAGATTCTTAACCTGGTCTGTGCATTAATACCCAGATTTGGATTAAATTGGTGTTAATGTAGGCAGGTATGGCGTGGCTGAATGATGTGGGTGTTTGGGAGTGTGCCTTTATAGTATATATTTTGTTCCTAAATAGAGAATCTTTCTCTGCTTCCTGGTGCCATGTTTCTTGTTGTTTTCTTCTACTGTACATTTTGTCATGATGTTCTGCCTCACTTTATTACCTGAAGAATGGAGTTGGCTGTCTATAGGTAAGATATCTAAAACCATGAGCCCCAAATAAACTTTTTCTCCTAAAATTTTTCTCATCAGGTCTTTTGATCTAAAACAATGGTTGACCAACTCTATAGCTCTGGGTACAAGGTGAGACAGAATATAATGGAAGAAGGGTGTGTTGGAGGAAATCATCTCAGAACATGGCAACAAGAAAGCAAAGAAAGCTCTGCTTGCCAGGAACAAAATATAAACCTCAAATTCATACTCCCCAGGGACCTACTTCCTGCAGCCAAACCTGACTACAGTTAATCCTTCAGTGTATTCACCCAGTGATTAGTTCATACCTTTCACAGTGTGAAAATATCATATTGTTTCACACAGTAACTTTTAAGCGACATTTCATATCTAAACAGGAACATTCTGCGCCCAGTCCCCAAAAGCTTACACCTATGTCAAAAGTCAAAATACTAATTGACCATTTTCAAGAACCCCCAATGTTTGAACAGTTTCAGCATTGCCCCAAAGTCCAAAACTGAAATGTTATTTAAGACTCAAGACAAACTTTTAACTATGAGAATAAAGATCAAAAACAAATCATATGTTACTAATATATAATACACAGAGAAACTTTTCTACTCTATAAGGAAGAAATAAGGGCACAGAAAGAAGGGATGGAACCAAAGCAAGACTAAAATATAGTTGGGAAAACAGTCTTGTATCTCAATGCCTAGTCTCTAGGACACATGGCATTGTACTCTCCAAAGTGCTTGTCTAGCTCTGGCCCCTATGGCTTTGTTGGTTGTAGCCCACATGGCTCCTCTATTGCTTGTTTCTGCTTGATTCCTGCAGATTAGGAGATAGTCTAAGTCACTAGTTGTCTATTTAGCTCTATGATCTCTACATCATCTTTGTCTTCCTTTTCACATCTTTATACATCACCGTCTCAAGGACATTCTCAGGGACTCTGACTGTGCTACGCTTCTTCTGGCCTCCAAGACTTTCCTTTGAAATTGCAGAGGAAGTATCAGCTGATTGATGCCAATATATAATGCCACCATTTCCAGCAGGAGCCATGCCTCATGAGACCCTGACTGCAGCGCAGCTGAGTGCTTAAGTATCTGAGGAGGAAGACAAAGACACAACTTCCTAGGGTCCCCCTGTGCAAATAGGATGCCTCTATGGTTTCTTCTCAATGAAATTTTTGCTTTTATACCCTTGAGCCTAAGATGAGAGTGGTCATACGATTTTTGAGATGGCCTCAAGTCGTATTTCTTACTGTTTCTGGATAAAGTACATAGCAATTCGTTAGTGGCAGTAATCTCTTTAGTGACCACAACTTCCTTAACCTCAGTTTTATTCTCATATTTCTAACCAAGCTTTAATTTTTTTTTCAAATCTTTACATTCTGCTTTCTCCTCCTGATTATCATAGTAAATTCGGCTGAAAGCCACCAACAATATCCATGCCAATGCCTGAATATTGTGCTAACTTGAAAACACTTCTACCAGATTAATTAGAATATCACCTTTAAATTTATATTCAAAAAAACTCTCAGGAAATGGGCAAAATGTAGGCTTATATTTTCATAGTTTTCATCCATGGTTGTCTAACTCCATAGCTCTGGGGCTAAGGTGAGGCAGAATGTCATGGCAGAAGGGAATTGCAGCTCAGAAAATTTCAACAAGGTAGCAGAACAGAATTTCTGATTCTATCTTTCTTACCTTCCTTCTCTGGATATTTTTTTTTTGTAGTGTCCAGTAAATATGTAGATCTCAAGATAATGAAGATAATGATTATTTTCTCATGGACCTCTTGAGAAATGGTAGAAGTGGTATGATTTATAAACTTATTTTGTGACTTCAGCCCTGTATTTACTGTTTATAGTCATGATGGTTTTAAATTTCTCATGAAATACACCTATCAACACTTTTAGATTTTTGTTTGACTTTCATTACTTGTTTTCCTGTAAGAAATTCACTTTAGTCACAAGCGAATATTATTATGGAGAAGAAAATACACTTTGAGTTGCATTTTGTGTGGCAAAAAAAGGTCTGAGAAAGTGTTAATGATTTTTTCTTCACCTGGATTAAAGCATTGGATAAAAGGAAAAACTACTTTAGAAACTTAAGAATAAAATCATAATGTAATTTATGTTATATCCTCATGGATTATGGAATTTATTTATGTCTGAAATTTTAAAGATATGAATGAGGCAAAAAAAATGGATATTGGTCTTACCTGTAGTTGGAGTCTTATTTGTAGTAGCCTTAATTAAAGGCTGCATGAGAAAAATATAATGGAATTGGTCCAGATCAAAATAATCAGTTGTTAATGGAATAATTTCTCAAAAAAATACAATAAAACTCATATAACGTAGAAATTAAGAGTAAATTTAGATTAGCAATGAAGTCTTAGTTATTCTATGAAAATCACAGGCAGCAAAAGCAAAACTAGACAAATGGTAGTGCATTGAATTAAGGAGCTTCTGTCTAGAAGTAGAAACAATCAACAGAATTAAAAGACAACCAAATGGAAGAAAATACTTACAAACTATAGTTTGCATACAAACATATATATATGGTCAAAATGTTCAACTTCATCACTCATAAGGCAAACACAGTGACTTATAATCTCACAGCTGTAAAGATAGCTATTACATAATGATTGGTAGGTAGGTAGATGATGATGATAGATCAATAGATGATAGGTAAATGGATGAAGTGCTGGCAAGAATTTGGATAAATTTGAATCTTTCTACACTGTTAGTGGAAATGTAAAATGGTGAAAACAATGTGGAAAACAAGATAGTGTCTCCTCAAATTTTTAAAAATATAATTCTCATATGATTCAGTAGTATTATTTCTGAATATATAGTCAAAATCATTGAAATTAAAATGCTGCAGTCTCATGTTTATTGCAACATTATCACAATGGACAATATTTAGATCAACTTAAATGTCCATTGACAGACAATTATATAAAGCAAATGTGGTTTAGACTTAAATGAATTATTATTCAGGCTTTTAGAATAAACAAATCCTGTCATGTAGAGAGAGAAATAAATCTGGAAACTATCATGCTAATGGAAATAATTTGGTCACAGAAAAATAAATATTAAAATATTCCACTTACTATATATATATAGCTATACACACACACACACACACACACACACACACACACACACACACACACACATATAAATTCACAGAAGCAGAGCAGAATGGTAGCCAAGGGTAAAGAGAGAGGAAAGAGGGAGAGTACAAAGTTTACACAATTCAAGATGAGTAAATCCTAGAGATCTGCATTCAATATTGTAGCTATCATATTGTGCATTTAAAATACTGTTTTGTGCATTAAAAATATCTAGAGGTAGATCTTAAAGTTTTATCACAAAAGTTTTAAAAATAAGAAATGAGTATGCACACTCTTGGGAGTCTAGTCACTTTACCTCTCACATGTTTCTGTACTCCTACCTGCAGAGACATAGGAAAGATATCTGTGTGTTCTGAGGTATCTTGTCAAGGATAACTGCATAAGGAATAACTTTGGAATATAGATATAGGAATATAGGCTCGCTCACTTAAAAATATTTCTGGGTTCAATGTAATTCATACCTTTTATTATAGATTAATGCAGTATCTGCTTGGATTTTCTTGTGTTGGGGAGTGTTATTTATTGAATTGTGTCCCACACCTCAACTTCATATATTGAAGTCCTAACAGCTTTTTCCTAAAATGTGACTATAATTAATGGTTTGTCTTTATACTGATCACCAAGTTAAAGTGACAGCATTAGGGTAGATCCTAATCCACTATGATTGCTCTCTGTATAATATAGGAAATTTAGGCCAAAATAGATAACTGTGTAAAAAATAAAATAATGTTAATAGACATAATACAAACATGAACATACCCAAGCCAGTGAGAAAGGACTGAGACAAATCTTTACCTCACAGAACTCAGAAAGAACCAACCCTGGTGATATTTTGATTTAGGATATCCTGTCTCCAGAATTACAAGACAATGAATTTCTTTTGTTTAAGCCACCTAGACTTGGTGCTTTGTTAAGTCCTAATAAAAACTCAAATACATGAAAGGTGACCTGTAATGGGCAACAAAGTTAGGATCCATTCTTTCTGTAATTTTTCAGTGTCTTCCTCTCAGATGTCCTGATACCTTTGTGTCCATGAAACTGTGGCAGGCAATTTTATTAGATTTCCAGGAGGTAAAATCTTAGGCCCATAAGTTAATTTTAACACAAGTAGGTAAAACATGAATAAAAGCATAGATGACCTAAAAATGCTAAAGAGCAATTTCATTTAATGGACATTTATAGATTTTCTCATCAAACAACAGAATAATGCACATTATTCTCAAAGGAATATGGATTAATTACCAAGAAATACTATATTCTAAGCCATGAAGCAAGACTTTATATATTTAAAACAAAAGAATAATATAAATGTGTTCTGCAACTATATTGGAATAATCAACAAGTTTGTAATAGAAATAAATGTGTTGTATTTAGTTTTATAGGTTGTGTGATAAAAATATCATAACCAATAAGAATGGCATGAGATATCAATTAAATATTATTTTCTACAGAAATGAAAACATCATTATTGTCAGAAATTTCAAGTACTTTTTAAGGATCAGATATATATATACTCATATACATACATAAAATACTTCTGGTTAGATTCATGTTTAACAACTTGTATTCATTTTGATAAATTCATTCATGCATCATTATTTATAAAAATATCAATACATTTAACACATTTTGATATACTAATATTTAATTGATGATATTCAAATCACAAGTCTATTCTTTATCATGTCCTATGGCCACCTATTTTTAAAATAAAATAACTAATCAAAATGGATAAAATAATAAAGAACTATGATTCAATTAAGTTTTAAAAACTTGTATTTTATTTTAGAGACTTTGTCAAAGTATTTGGACATCTTAAAGAGTTGGGACATCTATTAGAAATGGTGTAATTTATCTATTAAAATAATTTTTATAAATTTATCAATGCACTACAGCCTGTCACTTTCAAAATTACCTGTGAGCCTTATAGTTTAATGAAAGCATTGGGCACTTTGAGTTATTAAATTAAATATAAATACAAAATTAAATAGAAAATAAATTTTAAAATCTCAGAATTATACGAATGGTGATAAATTTAAAATATAAACAGAGAGAGGCCAACATGCTCACTCCCATTTTGTTGTGTTAAAACTGGAATCCTAAGGTGGCCAAAATCTCTGTCTTCCATGAACATGCTTCCTTTGTCCTTTTTTGTTCTCATCTCCAACAAATATATTCCTTTTTCCCTTATGTCATACTAATTGACCACCTCATACTTCCCGAATATGGAAGGCACACATGCTTTTGCCTCAGGAATTTCTCTTGGATATTTAGTTCCTTCTGATGCCAGTATTCTTTCCCTAGCATATTAAATGGCTGGCCTGCATGCCTTATTCAAGTTTTGTCAACTATTCTTCTAAATGAGGCCTAAACTAAACACACTAACCACTCCTATCCTGTCATACTTCCTATTTCTTTCTCTGCTTAACCTCATCGCATGTATTTTAGTTTTGCTTCTACATGTTTGTATTAAAGTGTTTTTTGTTGTCATAATAATTACCTTAATATATTTAATACCTTTTTTGGAGAAAAAGGTGTATGTAGCTTATAGTTGGGAGGTCCAAGAGCATAGTACAAATGTATGCTTGGCTCTAGTGAGGGCCCTTTTTGTTATATTGCATTACAGTAGATAATATCATAGTGAGAATACAAAAAAGAGGAAGAAATCACGTGGTAACATAGGAGACACGGAGGTATGCAAAGGTTAGTTTTTCTGTTTTATAATAATTCAAAATCAAGATAAATCAGGATCCCAAGAAAATTCCAATTAAATTTCTGCTGAGGATATTATCTCCAGTGAACCTAATGATCTAATTACTTTGCATTACTCCTCATTAAAGACCCTATAACCTCTCACACTGGGAATGAAATATGCCAAACTCCTGGGTGACACACTCAAATCATATCCAAACTATTCACTTATTTACTCCTATGTTGTCCATGTTCATCAAGAGGTAGAAATAAAATCAGACTGAGTTAGGAAAAATATTAGAGTTTGTTGAGCATACAGAGAACAGTCAGAGAACTAGGAAACTCCAACAGAACATGGTAAGAAGCCCCACTCACAGCATTACAGCACAGTTTTTAAAGTCATAAAAGAGGAAATATTTTTTGTGTGTGATTAGCTGTTATATATTACCATTCTTGTTAAAGTAAGCAGAGCTTGTTAAACTGATCTGTCTATAGCTAAATAGTTTAATTTCACTGAATCATACTGACAAGGATATAGAATTTGTGGCTATAACTTTATTTATAATTTCAGGGAAACCTGGATGACATATATTTGGACCACATGACTATATATAGCTGCTCTTAGGGTATATCTAAATGTGGTCTCTATTTTTATTTTCTCTAACAAAATATGATCTTTTGAAAACAGAAAATTCTGTGCTTTATTAACTGGTGTGCATCCATAATCAGAAGAGGACTAGGGCAGAGAAGTATTCAATAAATATTAGTTAAATAAGTATATATCTGATTTCAGGTTTTGACAAGGTGCACTTAATTATACAATATGAACTTCTCTGAATGATTTAATAACTTTATTTAAATAAATTTAACTGTCCTCACTGCTGCTATTTAGGTTTTAGGATTAGATTTTAAAATATTAACATAAAGAAAAAAATAAGATAACAATAGAGTAGCTCTACAAAGAAAAAAAAAGTAGATATCACCTATTCAAGTACCTTTTAAAAAACCCTCAAATTCAAAGGAATGTCTCCTTATGGAAAAAAAAAAAAAAAAAAAAAAGAACCACTGTAACTGGACTCCCAAGCCTGAAATATTTTTCTACAACTTAATACTTTCTCTGTTTTAGAGAGGGGAGGTTTTGGGAAACCAAACAGTAAAAGGAATTGGCTTATCTTTGTAGTAATACTTATACTAGTAAACTATACTTAAAAACGACTTTAATAAATTAATTTTATTATGTTAAAAAAACTTCGTTGGAACTTCGAATAACAATTTGTTAAACTTAATTTAGAGCTTCTTTAATAGGAAAATGTCAGTTCTCAAAACTAAACCCAGAATGAACTCATAAGTAGAATAAATACCTGAGAAGATGATAAGTTAATAAAATAGTCTCACTCAAAATTAAGTTTTAGACAGATGTACCAAGGTGAAATTGATCCAAACAACAAAAATACCCAGCCTTATAGCATTTAATCAAGTCAACAAAATGAAGAAATGTATAGGTATATATAATGAGGAAACATTTAAATAAAACTTTATAAAATTAGCAACCATACTTAGAAAACATAGGCAATTCCATTGTGAAGGGATAATCACTAAAATGTTTTCACAAATCTATAAAGCACAAACAAACAAACAAAAAGATAGAAAACACATCAAACATACCTTTTCAGAATATTAATAAAATTCAGTACATTAACGTATGGAGGAAGGACCAAGGTCTTTCTGCACAGATGAAAATATATATTGAACATAACCCAACAATGATTCTCATATAATTCTAACTCTATAGTAAAATAGAAATGGGCTATTATCTCTTACTATGATAGTCAGTTTGGTTTATTTTGTTTCACAAAGTGGAAACTACAATTTTCCAAGTTGAATAAAAATTAATATGTTGAATGTAAATAGTAGTTTATCATAATGAAGAGAGTAGACATCAAGACTGGAATTCAAAACAGTAACTATTAGTGGAGAATAGGAAACTCAGCCAATGTATTTCAGAGTGATCTCACACCATAGTTACATTATTTTCTATAGGACTTATACATGGCAATATATCAAACTAAAAAATATAATTGTCTTCAGAGCCAAATCTGTGCATCATGATACTGAATTATAGCTTGTCTGATGTTAGAGATGCTATTGCATGTCTTTCTTTTGGTATTGGTGAATATGTTTGGAGCTTTTCATGGGAGAGCTTACTCAGATTGGAGAAAATATCAAAATTAATAAGAAAGTGGTTTGTGTATGTATATGTTTGTATATACATATGATGAAAGGAACTAAAGTGGAGTATAAGGAGCATTTTTAGTTTAGATTTTTTTTTGTTTTAATCTTCTTAGTATATCAGGATTTCCACTTGAGAAACTACTTTTTTTTCATCAAAATGTTCAGTATTGATAATAATTATGATCATAATACTCTAATTTTCTCTTTCCAAGTGAGTTAACCATTCCTGGAACTCAGATGAGCTCCCCATCTTTCTTAAGAATTCAATAATATTATAGTACCTAGTTAAAAAATTGACATAGATAACAATAAAATGGTAAATGATACTTTATTATCCCAAAACTAGTAACAAGAGACTACTGTAACCACCCAGGCCTTAAAAGCAAGAAGTAGTATGAGGAGCACCACATGACAGGACAGTAGGACCAAAACTTTCTGAACATGGGAATACTGCAAGAAATTACTCAGAATGATAATTACACCAACCTCATAATTTCCCTGCTAGTAGTTTCCATTAGTCTATACAAGAGACCCTAGGATGTCAATTAAGCATTCTGCCTGGGAACAAAGTGAAAGATGGAGAAAGTTAAAGAGCAAACCAACATTTGGAGTGGCAAATTGTGTTATTTTAAAAAATTATTTGTTCTTATGCTTGGTATTTCTTCTGTTTTTCTACCATTTTGATATTTATCACTCTCCTAGCTATTTCTGCATTAGTCATAGTGAGTTCCACTTTTTCTTCCTAGAAATTTGTTTCAATTTATATTTGCTAAATAGTCATTACTTTTAAATGTTTTTTAAATCACCCTTAGATTTTAATGAACAATTTTATTCACAATTCCCTTCTAAAATCTCAAGAAATGCTGAAGAGTAGAAAAATTAATGCTCTTGAAATTTAACTCCATGAGTTTTAAATTATACATTTACATAGACCATCTTGAAGTAGATTTTCTTTACATGACCTTTTACCCTTTTTTTAAAAAAAATATAAGTAGTTTGCTCTAGTTGAAGATGAGACAATGAAATAATCTGAAATACTTTGTAGGAAAACAAAACTAAGGGGAAAAAAAGAACACAAAGAAACAAAAAACTGTGAAGCTAAGAAAACAATGAGAACAATGTAGAGAGAAATAAATCACAGATAAATGCCCCGCTGCAGTCCGGCTGCAGCAAAATAACTGGGGGTGGGGGTGGGGGACGACGAATAACTTGTGTACATTGATACAGCAGGAGAGGGAGCCGTTTATTGTAGGACAACAGAGGTATTTATACATTTTGCACAGCTTATCTTAATTAGCATAAACTAGTTACATCAGTCAACCAATAAGGGATCTCCACACTTAATGGCTCTCTTTTGTTACTTCTCAAACCACTTCCTCTGGTATTTTGCCAGGCATCATCCAGACTTGTTTATGAACTCTAACATTCCCCTGGCAAAATACCAGGTGTTATTTTGACTTGTTTACAGACCTTGACAGATAAAATTTCTATGACAAAATAAATTGTGCAAATAGATATGTCAAATCATCACATTGAATTTTTATTTGGACTTATTTTTCAGTTCCCTTGCACTTTCACTCATATTTGCAATGACAGTAAGATACTCAATTCAAAAGTGCATATAATTTTATAATTTTAAAAAATTACTAATTTGATATTTTAACACAGTCCTTACAAATCAGACTGACATTGTATTCACTTCAAACAAAAAGAAATGTTTTTTGAGATTGTTGTAGTCACCTTGTTTGTTTAAAAATACATGGATATCAGGCATGGTGGCACACACCTGTAATCCCAGCAGCTCAGGAGGCTGAGTCGAGGATCTTGGGTTCAAACCAATCTCAGAAATGGCAAGGCACTAAGTAACTCAGTGAGACCCTGTCTCTAAATAAAATACAAGTTAGGGCTGGGGATGTGGCTCAGTGGTTGAGTGCCTCTGAGTTCATTCCCCTGCCAAAAAAATACATGGGTGACTGGGTGGGAGTCAGGGGCCAAAATAGTTGGGGTCTGGGACAACTTTCTTTGTGGTTAACAGATGGCTGATATATTATGTTCTCACAAACGGAAGAGGGGATGAGAAAGGAGAAAGAACAAACCCTGATTTTTATTATATATATATATATATATATATATATATATATATATATACTAATCCCATCCTAGGGTCTCACTTTTCTGACTACATCTAGACTTAATTGGCACTCAAAATGCTTATCTCTAAATAGTCTTTATGTGCTCAATTTGTCATAAATATATCTGCATATTGCATCCTATTGAGGATCTGCATTTCAACATAAATTTTGGGCAACACAAATATCCAGTCCATAACATATATTGTGTGTCATTCACATTATACACTTTGAAGTCTTGCTTGCTGCATTCATGAAAACATAGTTTTGCATTTCGTGGGTCCATGTTCACTTTTTACAGGATTATTTTTCATGAGGTATTCTTGTTAGCAAGTGGAATATCTAGGAAAATTGTCTGTGAAGTGAAATTCATTAGCAGTATTTGGGTCTACACATGCTCAATAGTAGGATGCCTTGTAACAATGATATTTCAATATTTCTATTTTTAAGCAGACATTCCTTATTCTTCCTAATATATCTGTGAGTTTGAGAAAACAATTAATTTGGATAAAACTAATTTCTTAAATGAAATATTCTATTAAACAAATCCACATACATCATCAGCATTTCTTGTGACCTATCTGATTTCTGGTTCAAAAGAAGAAAAGAAGGAAAGAAAGAAGGAAGGAAGGAAGAAAGGAAGGAAGGAAGGAAGGAAGGAAGGAAGGAAGGAAGGAAGGAAGGAAGGAAGGAAATCAGGGAGGGAGATGGGGAAGCAGGAGGTATTAGATGAATATGATTAAAACTGTAAAAAAATATCTTTCAGTGATGATATTATTGATGATGCATTACTTTTAAGAAAAATGTGCTCCAAGAGGGTAAAGTGAAATGGTATTGCCAAGTTTGCTCTGTAGACAGCTCTGTAGACACAGAGTAAAATTTTATAGAGTTCTAAAGGAATTAAATAAAGAGGTAAAGTATTCTTCTATGTGGCAACTTGTCATAAATATATCTTCATGTTGCAATGAAAAATGTACAATTAAATTAAAACCATGCATATATATTTTCCTGAGGAATTCTGGTAAAATCTAATAGAATAAAAATGGTAAAGATAATATTAGGAATAGAAGTATTATTCCTAATGGCATTACTTTTGATTTATAAAATGTTGTCATAACTGAAATTATGTATAACAAAATAAGTTATATCATCTAAGAAGCTTCAAGTGTTCTGTGTACCAGCATTACATTGAAAGATGTGTTATATTGAGTGACTCCCACCTTCTATTCTGGTATACAGTCTAAATGTAAAACAAAAACAAAAAAGATCCAAGTACAATCTTATTTCCACTTAATTGATTTTTGTACACAATGTGTTTTATTTCCCAGTAAACATAACTAGGACATATTTTCATAAGAACTTTTAGAATCAAAGCAACCACTGAAATCTAGTTATTGAAGAACAGAAATAATAGGGATATTTCTTTTTAGAAAAAAATTGCACATCAGCAAGAGAGACTTTCAAAGACTCTAGACTTAAAAAGATAAGATATTGCAAAATTTTCCTTTATAACAAAAAAATCACTGTACTAAATAGAACTTAATACATACATGAAATAATCAATTCCTCTTAAACAACTAAATTGAACTGAGAGGAGTACAAGTATCATTACACATTACTCATCTTCTTTCAAAAGAGACTCTTAGGGGGAAAAATCAATTTCTATTGTATTCTTGGGAATTTTAAAATTATTAACCTAATAGTAATGACCCACTTAGAGAAGCAAGAAAATAATGTTAATGTTCACATAAAATTAGGCTAATTTTATATCACAGATTATTACAGTTTTCTTCCTAGACTTGGGAGCTCTGAAATACTGCCTACTTTTAATAAAACTGAGAACATTTCACTCTCACTATTGACACTTTCATTTTTCATCACATTTTCTGGGCAATTCAGTCTTTACAGGTCGCTTTGATTGTGGACTTTCTACTTTTTCTTAGCTTCAGAACTAGAATAAATTAATTTGTTATATACAAGCTAACTAGTGTACAGTATTTTTTGTTATGCAGCCCAAATTAAATAAAATATCCATGTTGCTCATTCACATTGGCTGAGAACTGAGGACAGTTCAGTCTTGTGACATAAACTCTTTCAAATAGAATATTAGATTGTTTGGGTGCATTGAAATAAGAACTTATAAACAGCCCTTTGTGAAGGAATTGATTACTAATTGTGTGATAGAATTTCTTTAAAGATGTGACTTCATTAGTGTTTTGCAGTCTGAATAAAATATTAACTATGAATGAAAATTCAGCATAGTAGTTGTTTCCTGTGTCTGTATGCTGAATTTTCTGATCATAGGTGGCATCTTTTTCTTTAATAGCATGTGATTCAGTGGTACCATTCTGATTTCTTTGGCCTCTAAATCACCTCACAATGTTGTCTTTAAAAATGATCCACTTAATATTAATGTTATGTTACCTCCTATAAACAGGTTAAAATTTAAATAGTAGCTAACATTATCTTAATAAAACAACATCATTATTTTAAGTGATTTTTATCTAAATTTTAATAATATATTGAAAAAACAATTTCTAATTAATACTAGGTGAGGGTTTTAATCCCCTCATTTTTATTAGCAGGTGATAATACCTAGGTTTTTCTTTTTTATAATATCCATTAATTATGTATTATTTTCATAAAATCTATATTTAAGGAGGGAAAGAAAAAGCAAAAGAAGAAATTTCTTTCAAAAATAACTTATAATAGTTCTCTTCCAACTCCTTCTAGTGAAAAAGCTCCCATGAACTCCCACTGTGAAAAGTCTAAAAGTACTAGTTATGTGGTGGGGATCATTTTCTACTGTTACTCCCCCTTGCTCTCATATTTACAGACACACTGATCAACCAGATAACTCTCAAAAAATATACATGGCCTATGATGGACCTTCCTAAAATATTTTCATGTATTAATTAAAATAGATTCAACCTTCCTCTTCTTCCTCTGAACCCAATTTTAATGAGTGTTAGGTTGTTTATTTGTTTGTTTGCATCTCAATGCAAAATATAGAATGAATACTTTACAAACTGCATTGGTGAGAGTTTGTAAGATAAAATTTTACTGTTGAATTATTACAGATGATTTAGTCAACAGACTTAAGATGTAATCAGTCTTTCAAAGCGTTTTCCCTAGGAAACATTTCAGACAAGAATCAAATTCAAGTGTGTCCATGTCATATATAACACAACAAAGTAAAATGTTATAAGAATTCTCTGACAGATTATTTTTCTAACCAAATGGAACTATTTTCTGGATGATATATTTTCTTGGAAATATTTTTGTTGTTAGTTATCAATCTATGAAAACCATCTTCAATTTGTGTTGTGCAGAGCAATTGTCATATAAAACATAGTTATATCGTTTAGCTCCAAACATTTTACAGATAATGTCCATTTATAGTTGGTAAGAAAATTCCCCTGCTCCATTTATTTAGTTTGATTCAAAACTATATGTTTTAACAGGGACTGTTTTATTCATCTTCATAAACATGAATGATATGCTTTGATATTAAAAAAAGGAATAGAAGATGAGCATGGTGGTGCACTCCTATAATCCTAGTGGCTTGGGAGGCTGAGGCAGGAGGATCATGGGTTCAAAGTCAGCCTCAGCTTTGCAAGGCACTAAGCAACTCAGTGACATCCTGTCTCAAAATAAAATACAAAACAAGACTGGGGATGTGGCTCACTAGTTGAGTGCCCCTGAGTTCAATTCCTGGTACCCCCAAGCAAACAAACAAACCAAAATAAAAGGAGAATAGAAGCAAATCCCTAAAATCATATTAATTTTTAATAATATTTAGGCAGACTATTTTGGTTTTTGTTTGTTTTGTACATCTAGCTAGCTAATGACTCAAAGACTGAGTCCCCAGTCTGTACAGCCTATTGATGTAACTTTAGAGCCATCTGAAGTTTTATTATAATGATTTAAAATACTTATCTGGTTTTAAGGTAACAAGGCATTTAGTTGATTAAAACATAGAATCTTGCCTGAGCTGCTAACACAAAGTAAAGGACTATTTGACTTTATGTGGTTATTTTCTATCAGACTTTCAATTTCACTAAAAGGACCTCATAGTGCCTGTAGTGGAATGAAGGCAATTGTTTTATGGTCTTAGAAGTAAATTGGAGTGCTTTGTCCAATTTATTTGATCAGTATTCTCATGGTCTTTTAAAGCCAAGTTTCTGTTGGCTATGCTCAGTCACTTTTTTTTTCTTATTTTTATTCTAAAAGAACTTTCTCTATATTATATTATAAATAAACTTGTATGATTTCACATATTATTTCATGGCTCCTGCTGAGATTTTTTCCAATAAATACATAGTTTTTCTCATTTTCAAGATACATTAAAAGTCCTATTGCCATAATATCAATACAATCTGTTCTTTTATACATTGGGGGAGACAAAAGTTGAAAAATTTTGAGAAGGTCTCCTTTCTGGTGCGATTTTACTGGTGTTACATATTTAAGGAGTGTAGCAACTCCACTAGTGGTACATAGTCAAGTGTGTAAAGTAAAATATAGAAGGATAGTATTTCCAACAAATTTCACACTTCACATGTGCTGAATTATTCTATACTTATTCTATTCCAGTATTTTCTTCTCCAGAAATATCCATCTCTGCACATACAAATAGGGCTTCAGCCTGAAGTCTCAATATCCCACTTGTCCATGGGCACTGTTAAGTGAAATTGTTTTATTCAATCTCAGCATGTTTGGGAAACTAAAGTCAGGTGAGACCCAAAAGGATGGATTGGACAGTGCATGATGGAAGACATGACTTGACTCAAATGGGATGACCATGAGCTCTCATCCAATAACTGGATTTATTAACAAACTATCTGTAGTTTTGCACAGTGTTATGCCAGACTATATTTCTAGAGATGTGAATATAATTAGAGAAACTATGAACTCTTAGATTTCTTTCAATTTAGGCAAGATCAGGCACATTCAGAGAGGTATGGCTGTAGACAATTTTTTTTAATTCAATATGTATTATTTTAATTGGACTTTCTTTTTTTAACTATTTTGAAAATATTAACTGTAAAAAAGGCTTAAACCCAATTTGTTTCAGTTTAGATTCTTCTATTACATTAGAGAAAGACTGCAGAACTGTGGGGGAATAATTCTCATTATCATAGGTTTCCATAATGACATATTATATATTGTATTCAAATGGAAAAATAAAGGGCAATATGTATTTGCTATTGAGACATTGACTAGGATGACACTTTGGGCATTGTTTTGTAAATGTGATGACTAAACAGTAATTTCCTATTGAAAAATCTCACTCCACAGTAGCCAATATTGTATTTTACCAAGGCACTGGGATTGTTTGCATGTAAAGCTATTTAACTATAATATTTTGATAAAGAAATGGATTATTCAAATATCTTATAATTCAAAGCAAGTGATTGACATAAAGTATGAAACTAAGGACAATAAAACAAAGAGAAGTATTTTTAAATTACTTCAGGCCAGAACATTTTTTTTTCAGCCAGACGCCAACAATTCCAATAATCACAATTCACGTTGAATATCACTACTTATTCAGCTATTAGTTTAGTTAAAGAGTTCTAGTTAATTCCACATGACATGAAAGAATGTGGCTTTCTCATGAACCAAAATGAATTTCCTTATGATCAAATTTTAATTCTTCACTCAGTGTTAAAGGAGTCTTAGAATCCAGTGGCCAATTTGGTAGGGGAAAAAATATGCAGTTGATTTAGGAATAGGTAAGGACAAAAGGATTTCTTTCAAGTTGGGTCTTCTTAAGAGGAGATAGCATTATCCTCTACATGAGGCAATTTTGAGGATCCTTCTAGAAATACTCAATACATATATTTGGGTAACAGCATTATAATATCTACTTGAAACCCTAAATTAACAGTTCTATTTCTAGAGTGAACTTTTCCTTTTTACTGAAATTTCCAAATTTGATCATTAAGAACCACATGTAAACACACAGAGGGTAGACTATAAAAGTTCGAAAGGGCCATTTTGGGGATTTATAAGTCAAGATGGCTCTGTGTTTTTGAGTTATTGTTGATTATTTTCAATCTTTTCCTGTCCTCTAAGGTTAGACTTCTGTAAATAAATCTGAAACTATTTTTATTTTCTGGAGTAAGAAAATTAATAGATGTTATAAAGTTTATTTAAAAAATTTTTTTTAAATAATATAGATCCACATATTTGTATTTGACATGCTTTACTAGCAATAAACTTATTTTATACTTAAACTAATAAATATCAATAAAAACAGTTAAACCTAGATAAATTAATAAATAAGGTTATTATAGTTTAACTACACCTTTTAAAAATCACATTTTTGCTTATTATTTTTAATATAAAAGGACTAATTCATTTCTATTATAATTTACACCCAATAGAAAACAGAAAAATAAACTTTAGTGCTTTCCATTAAAAAATTTTATTTAACTATGATTAACTTTAAAATAAAATAGTGGAATACCTGCTGTGTTTATGTGCATACTCACTGTTTTAATAAACCAAAACTAAGATGTTAGTATGAACAGAAATGCTTAGGTGATTAACAAGATTTTATCGTTAAACCACCTTTTCAAAAATACCATGAACCCAATAGAATTTGTCACATTAAAGCCAGAATAGATCTGTTAGATCTGAAAGATGGAATTGGGAGAAGTCTATACATAAATCTTTTAGTAAAAAAAAAAAAACCTACATATAATTTTACTGACAATCTCTTGGCATCAGTTATTTGCTGGATAGTTTTAGTGTAGAAACACTTTTTGATGAAAGAGATTTGTGAGAATAAGATTTCTTAATTTACTAAGAAAGCAGACAAATTTCAGATATGTCCTAAATAAATAATTGGAAAATTATTTCTATTACCTATAATACTCTAGGTGGATGTTTTATTAGAAGATACACAATAAATAAGATACCCAAGAATTATATTTAACTCTACTTATACATATTTGAAAAAAATTACTTGAAATTTTATTTCTCAAAACTTTAATAACAAATTGATTAAATTCGGGGAGATCACTTGACTCAACACTTTGTGTTTTATCATGTGTAGATAATGGATATTATTTGAACTTTACTCTTCAGAAATTGTTGATGCTATTGATCTAATTACCAATGGTATTGTTTTTCCATTTATTAATGTCATACTGTGTTTATTATAGGTGGGCTAACAGAACAAGGAAGTATGCATGTGTATGCTATCAATCATAAATGCATTTAGAAATATATTTATGTGTTGCCATCTATATGTATACTGAGATAAGAATGAGTTCATACAGACAAAAGTATTATGTGTGACTATGAAGCATACAGCATCCAATATAAAAGATTTGAAATAAATTGAACATATATTATCTGAACATTTGGAACCAAACTGAAATTTGAAATTATGAAGCTATCCAGAAAGTCTTCAAATGTTTGAAAACTGAGCTGAATAAATCTATATATCTCATGGATTAAAAAAAGAAAATGAAAATGAATGAGAAATTGTTTTCAGCGTAATGCATTTGAAAGCTAACACATTACATGTTGAGGCTTGTATTGAAATTCCTGGAAGACTTTTTTAAAGTGAAAAAGATTGCAATGAACTCAAGTTTTGTTTATTTATACAACAGGTAAACTGATCTATTCATGCGATGGGATATCACAGCAATAAAAATAAATGAAAAATGTTAGGAGTAGTATTATGGATGAATATCATAGACACAATATCTAGAAAAAAACTCAGACCCTCTTGAATACTAGTGGGATTACTTCCCATGTGAATTTATTGTAAAAGTATAATAATCGCATTTTGATGATAGAGGTCAGCATGGTGGTTTAGCCTTAGTGTTTACTGCTTAAAGAGAAGTGAGGCAGAGTATTATAGGTGATAGAAAAGCTTCATATTATGACAATAGCAGTGTTTGCAAGGTAAATGTGCAAATTCAACAAACTGTGTACATTGGGTACTTTATACAAATAAAAATTCAACCCCAATAAAGAATAAAGTACTTTGTCACAAAAGACTTCACACATTCTCATGACAGCATCCAATACTCTTTCTTTGAAAGGAAATAAATAGTAAGTCTGATCTATTACTGCTGAAAGTGTACATTGGAACAAGCATCTCAGAGAGAAAATTGATTATATATATATATATATATATATATATATATATATATATCACAAATGTATATATAGTTTCTTCAAAAAATGTCATGTCTATGAAGTTATTTTACAGATATTCCACTACATGTGAAATGATATATGTACAATTTAATTCATTTTAGTTTTGTTTGAAATAGCAGAATATCATCAGCAACACAGAACTCTAGAAACAAAGAAATGATCCAATAAATCATGGTATATCAACAAATGTAGTAATAAATGCTTTGAAAATACAAGAATAAAAAAATTATGAAAGAAATTGAATTTTCTCCAAGACACATTTTTTCAAAAAAAACTATGTGTTGGAAATAAAGCATACTTTCATGCAAACAATAAGGAGAGATAAAAAATTATTTCTATAATTACTTCTCCAATAATCAGTTAGCATTGATAGATGACCTAAGAATATGTTTTCAATGAAGAAAGATATTCATTTTCAAATAATATTTTAAGTCATGAGAATATAGTCCTTTTTAATGCATTTTAATGTAAGTCACAGGAAACTATTAAGGACAGAGACACTAAATTAAAACACAGAGAAAGTATCATAAAAAACTGGTAATAATATAGAGAAGCTATAATGTGTCAAGGGAAGACATTGCCACTTCACCTGGTTGAAATTGTTGCATTGTAACCTTTTGAATCTCAAAACACTGCTCCATAATTCCTATCATTATAAAAGTGTGAACACATAGTGAAATTAATATTAAATTGAAAATATTTTACATTATCAAGAAAGCTAAAAGAATTTATGAGCTATACTTAGTGACTACCTACCAAGAGTATTGAAAGGAAAATGATCAACTTTACAGTACTGATACCTAGAAAAGATTGTTATAACCAAATGATTAATTTAGCATTATCAGTCCTAAGCCATACTGAGATCATGGTACAAGTGATGTATGCTGGTGAGAAGAGCAACAAATTCATAGCTCCATCTGACATACAAATACAATTTAAGAACTATTCTATGCAGTATATGATTAGTATGCTTAAAAATTGTTAAGGTTAGAGGAAAAAAAGAAAGAATAAAAAAGTGTCACAAATCACAACAGACTAAGGAGACATAATTAATGAAGGAATGTTTTATATTGTATTGTATTTGGAATAAAAGTGTAAATTTTTAGTGGATAAACTTATAAACTCCAATTAAATTCTATATGTAAGGGTAAAATGTAATAAAAACATTACCTCATCTCATTTAGGAAAAAAAAAAGTACAATTTTCCAGCCATGTTGTTTTTCTCATCTTAATTATTTGAAAAAAAAAAAAGAATACTCTCAGTTTCCATGTCATAATGAGAAAGAAGTAGGTATACTGATTCTCGTATAAGTCTACTAAAAACATGAAGGTGTGCAATTTTATATTTTAATAGCTTGCAACTAATAATTATCTGTCATGAAGTTTAACAGGAAAAAAGTGGTTTGTGGTTAAATTCCTTTGCCTTCATAAGAAAAATGCATTAAGAAAGAAAATACAGAAGAGAAAAATGAGTATATCTTATTATCACTATTTGTTGAAAGATATTCATTTTTTCAAAGAAATAAATTATTTTATTTATATATGTGGCTTATTCTCTGGAATACATTCAGAAAATAAATAGTAGCTTTAAAAGCATTTCGTAAATTTTCTTGTCCTATTTTCTCTTCATATAATTCACAATAATATATGATGCTTAATGATTTTCTTACTGCTTATAACATATTCATTTCTTACTGCTTATAACATATTCATATAACATATATTTATGTGATTTTAGTGTATTGATTTTATTAGCACCAATGTATAGTTAAATCGAGTCTATTATTTACTATTTGTGTCTGTTGTACTGGGTGAATATAGATGAATTTATTTGCATAGATGTTATATATGTGAGTGTGTATGCACATAAAATTTTTATAAGAAAAGGAAGTATCAAATTGAAATTGGTATTTCAGGAAATATTTATCTATTCAGACAGCATATTATGAATCAGCATCCTTAAATCATAAAAATCATTCAGCATTTGGTTTTGGGGGATTTTTCATTATATTCTCCAGCTCCATCCATTTAGCTGCAAATGTCATGATTTTATTCTCTTTTAATGCTGAATAATATTCCATGGTGTATATATACCACATTTCCTGTATCCATTCATCTACTGAAGGACATCTAGGTTGGTTCCACAGTTTAGCTATTGTGAATTGGGTTGCTATTAATATTAATGTTGCTGTGTACATGTAGTATACTGTTTTTAAATCCTTTGAGTATAAGCTGAGGAGAGGGATAGCTGGGTCAAGTAAATGGTGGTTCCAATCCCAGTTTTCCAAAGATTCTTCATACTGCTTTTCATATTGGCTGCACCAATTTGCAGTTCCACCAGTAATGTATGAGTGTGTTTTTTTCCCCACATCCTGGCCAACACTTATTGTTGATTGTATTCTTAGTAGCTGCCATTCTGACTGGAATGAGATGAAATCTTAGAGTAGTTTTCAGTTGTATTTCTCTAATTGCTAGAGATAATAAAAATTTTTTCACATATTTGTTGATTGTATATCTTCTGAAAAAGTTTCTGTTCAGTTCCTTGGCCTATTTATTGATTGGGTTTTTTAATGTTAAGATATTTGAGTTCTTTATATATTCTAGAGATTAATGCTGTATCTGATGTGTGTTGGGTAAGAATTTGTTCTAAATTAGTAGGCTTTCTATTTACCTCACTGTTTTTTTTTTTCTAAGAAGAAGCTTTTTAGTGATGCCACCTGCTTCACTCTTCTTATTAAAGATTATTACTTTAGCTGTTCTGGGTCTCTTATTTTGTAAAATGAATTTATTTTGTGACTGCTTTTTCTGTTTCTATGAAGAATGTCATTGTGATTTTGATTGGAATTACATTACATCTGTATAGTGCTTTTGGTAGGATGGTCATTTTGACAATATTGAAAATAATCCTTCTAAAAACTGGAATAAGACAGGGATGCCCTCTTATACAACTTCTATTTAACATAGTTCCTGAAACACTGGCTGGAGCTATTAGACAGATGAAAGAATTAAAGGGATACAGATAGGTAAAGAGGAACTCAAATTAGCATTATTTGCCTATGATAAAATTCTTTACTTCGAATACCCCAAAAATTCCACCAGAAAGATTCTAGAACTTGTAAATAAATTCAGCAAAATAGCAGGACACAAAATAAACACCCATAAATCAAAGGCATTTCTGTATATCAGTGGCAAATCCTCTCAAAGGGAAATGAGCATCACAATAGCATCACAAAAAATAAAATACTTGGGAATCAACAAAAGTGGTGAAGGACCTCTAAAGTGAAAACTACAGAACACTACAGAAAGAAATTTTAAAAGGCCTTAGGAGATGATACAACTTTCTTAAGAATAATTTTCTTGTATATATGTGTCACCCTTGAGGGTTATTGAAGAGAACTAAACTTTTCTAACTTTGAAACAAGAGTTTGTTAGAGGAAATTGAAACCCAAAATTCAGGACTAAATGTCTTTAATTTTAAGTTAGTGTGCTCTTGTAATACCTCAACTTTTACATAAATGAATCTCCTTCTTTAATAATTTCAGATTGAACTGAATCTCACATTTTGCATATAGTTATGGGAATGCCCATGCTTACATATAGAATAACCCCTTTTTGTTTCCTAAGATTTTAGAAAAAATACAAAAATAATATATTCAGCAAGTTGAATATATTTCAGCACTTAATTCATTCCTCTATGGAATATCTTCTGAAATAATCAGAAGATCTTATTATAATTATGCTGAATTCAGACTGGGCATATATTTGGTGCTAGTAATATTTTTTCCCTCATATATACTTGACTCTATTTTATTGAACTCAGTGAAATAATAATGTCTGGACAATCTAACATTATGGGTATGACTGTGTAAAAACTGGTTCACAGAAAAGGGAGAATAAGTATCTCAATGTAAAGAATAATTTTAAACTATTAATGATATTACTACTGGAATAGGTTTAAATTACTATGTTGGGGTTTCAGCTGCAGTTTGTTTTTCATTTTCCAACTGTTTCATTGTAATTTATAGACATTTTATAGAACCCAGGCCCTGTTAAAAGAACAAGAGTAGCTTTCACATTTCAGCAATATGTAACATCTTAAAATCTGCAATTATTGTTTTGTCAATTGCAAAAGTTCATATGGGCACATGTGCACAACCCCCATATTGAAGAAGAATGAGACTGACTTTGCTGCTATAAAAAGGGAGGTGGCAAAAACAGCTTCATAAACAATGAATAACATACAGTGTAGGAGAGAAGAAAGAAAGAAAATAATATGTTGTATAGAAGAGATTTAAATAAAAAGAGCTAATTGTGTATTCCTAAATGTATACAAGCTTCAGCATCTACTCACAGGTATGTTAATTCTATGAAGTTCAATAAAGTCTGAAATCATTTCTAAAATGATTTTTAAAACAAAGGTTTTACATTTTCAAATACAGCTATAAATATTTTTATTATAACTTGCTAAAATATTATTTCTCAAGGAACACCATTAAACATAAACAAAAATAACTGATTTTTTACTGTAGATTCTAATGTCTCTTCTTCATTGGATATTTCTGGTGTTCAGAAACCAGAATTTTTCCTCACTGTGGAAATATAGTGAAACACTCCACTTTTAATTTTTTTAATCAATATTAAAAGAAATGTTAAATTGAGTAATTTATATTAGCTAAAACAGAATTATTATTTTTGTTTACTTAAAGTATAAAATATAGATCTCAGCATTCAATAGACAGTTAAATTGTAGCAAAAAAATATTTAAAACCAAATATAGCAATCAAAATGATTAATACAATGTTGGGGAAATATTTTATTACTTTTTTTTTAGTATTCCTAGTAAAATAATGGTTATTTTAGCTAATTTTAATACTTGTTCCTAGAATTTCTTATTTTGAGTAAAAATCATTAACATCAACTATTTACCTAATTTAAAAAAAATAATTTATCTGTGCACTGCATAAAACTAATAAGAATTTTTTTGCCAAGAGGGGCTGTGGCTCAAGCGGTAGCACGCGCGCCTGGCGGCCTGGGTTCGATCCTCAGGACCACGTACAAAGATGTTGTGTCTGCCGAAAACTAAAAAATAAATATTAAAATATTCTCTCTCTCTCTCTCTCTCTCTCTCTCTCTCTCTCTCTCTCTCTCTCTCTCTCTCTGTCTCTGTCTCTCTCTCTCTCTAAAAAAAAGAGTTAGTTATTAGAAAAATTTAACTTCAGAAATTTGAAAGATACCTATAATCTGTTCCATTAACAGCTTAATAGAACTTTTTTACAAGGAGCACATTGAAAGTTAATGTTTTATAGTCTGTATGACTATGTTATTATGATTGCAGTTAACTCATTGGTGATAACACTCATAATATATGCAATAATATTTTCTAACCTGACCCTACAACAAATGTTAATGTTATAAGTTTCATCTAATTCAGTTTCAAAAATTTTCTAAAATATGACTGAAATTTTTTGGATTAATGTAAGTAAATAATGATAAAATGCAAACTTAAATGCAATTTTTTTGTAGATTGTTTTTCCTGCAGAAGAAAAAAATGGGAATACTTTCTATGTTTTTTATATTAACTTAAAATTTGACTACTATTTTCTATATTTTTAACCATTAAAATATTTTTGTTTTTTGCAAGGCATGGTGGAGCATGCCTGTAATGTCAGGAGCTTTGGAGGCTAAGACAGGAATATCACAAGTTTGAGTCCAGCCTCAGGAACTTAGCAAGACCCTAAGCAGCATAGTGAGATCCTGTCTCAACATGAAAATATTTTTAAAAAAGGCTGGAGAGGTGATTATGTGGGTAAGGGTCCCTAGGTTCAATTCTCTTTGCCAAAAAAGTGTATATATATATATATATATATATATATATATATATATATATATATATATATACACACACACACACACACACACACACACACACACACACACACACATTCACACACACACATACATATAGATACCTATATATACCAAAACATATAAATATACATATATAGTATTTATTTCCTTGTATACATGGTAATACATACACAAGTACCATATAGGTCATAGCAGGCATTGTTTTAATATATATTTGTTGACAACCTCTTATTTACACTGGTAGAGAACCTTATTTATTTATTTATTTATTGATGCATATAATAGTGCATATAATATTGCATATAATAGTGGTATTAGTTGTGCTATATCATGCATGCACAAAGCATGATATGATCTATTTCGTTACCCCATTGCTCTCTTTTTACTCTCTTCTTTCTTCCAGCAATCCATTTCTCTACTCCACATGTCTCTGTTCATTTTCCTGAAGTTCCTTTCTTTCCACTTTTCCATTATAGCTTCTACACAAGAGAGAAAACATAGAACTGTTGGCTTTTTGAGTGTGATTTATTACTGTTCTCCAGTGCCATCTAGTTTCGTGCAAATGAAATAATTTTCTTCTTTATGGCTGAGTAGCCAGTCATGGTGATTGCATGCCTGGGATCCCAGCAGCTTTGGAGGCTGAAGCAGAAGGATTGTGAGTTCAAACCCAGCCTCAGCAAAAGCAAGGTGGTAAGCAATTCAGTGAGACCAAGTCTCTAAATAAAATACAAAATAGGGCTAGGGATGTGGCTCAGTGGCCAAGTGCCACTGAGTTCAATCCCCATTATCTCCCCCAAAATTTAAATTTATATAAGGGATTAGATTACATTGTTAACTTTTTCTGTTATTTTTTTAGTTAATATTTTAGTTATTAGTTATTACATTTTAGTTATTAGAGAAATATTTTTATTAATGACCTCAATTTATTATTGCTCTCTGCAAGCTTTGCCACCTTCACTATACTCTTTTCCATGTTAGTATATTCATAACTTGCCCTTTGCACTGCTATTTATTTACTTAATCTGTAATTCTCTCTTTTTTATTGTATTCCTTTCCTAATATTGCTGTAACAAAACAGCAAAAATTGGTGGCAAGGTCTGAATGAAAATGGGATCAGAGCCATGCTTTCCCCAAAACTTATAGGGGAACCATCTTCCTTGCCTTTTCCTAGCCTCTGGTAGTGTTGCCAGCAATCTTTGGCATTTCTTAATGTGCAATTCATACTGTATTATAATATCCTATCACATAGTATTCTCCCTTCATTGCCTTGTCTTCTTGTGAAGACACTAGTCATATTGTATTAAGGATCATCATCATGCTGTCAACTTGATAATGCATATGAAGACCTTATTCTCAAATATTATTGTATTTAGAGGTACTGAGGGAAGAACTTCAACATATCATTTGGGGGACATATCCAGCCCCTTAATTATGAGCATCATGTCCTCTTTAATAACCTTTAGTCTCTTCTAAAATAGTGGTCTTCATCATGGTGGCATTTCTACCAACCTGTAACAAAATAATAACCCTCTCCATTTTACGCATTTAACCATCTCTATTTTGTTTTCATCACATTGTTCTTTATCTAACAA
This sequence comes from Ictidomys tridecemlineatus, assembly GCF_052094955.1. Taxonomy (NCBI): domain Eukaryota; kingdom Metazoa; phylum Chordata; class Mammalia; order Rodentia; family Sciuridae; genus Ictidomys; species Ictidomys tridecemlineatus. The sequence continues at coordinate 129,211,033 of NC_135482.1, forward strand.
AATATTTTTTGATTATGCTTAAATCATTTTCTGTTTGTCCTTACTGAAACTGAGTCCCATAAAGGTGATGTGTTGTCATTTTTATTGACTATTCTGTCTCCAACAACTAGAGCAGTGTCTTAAAAGGAGTAGATGTTTAATGCATATCCATATATTTACTGAATGAATAAAACCAAATGATGTGGAATCTGATTTGCTGACTTATTCAAATTTCTCATAGTACTTACCACCTTTTCTGTATAATAAAGTTATATGAATCAAGGCTTTAGTGTAGAAATAAGAGTTTAAAATGACAAACAATGACATTGTTTTGGTAATTTATTGTTCTGAAATATACTAAAATGTTTTGCTAGGTTTCTCTGACTAGGAACAGTTTAGACATTGAGTTTTCAGAGTTATTTTATAGGTAAAATAGCTTATCATTCCAGTTATTTGTATTTCTATGAATTTGTCTTATAATAACTTTTTAATCCTTGTAATCCTCAGTTTGTTCTTTTTTAAAAAAAAATAATTACTTGCTTTTATTTATTTATTTATTTATTTGACAGGTTGGCTTCCTGTCTTTGTACCTCTGGGCATGATTCTATTTTAGTGATGTTTCCTTTCTCCATCACATTGTGCCCAGATGTGGTGATGAAAAACAAATCTTTGAAAAATGCAGAACACATACAATTGACTTAACATCCACTATATCTTATTTGCTGTAGTTCAATTACTTTCTAAAGTAAATTTAAAAGTTTTAGTAAAAGATATATAAATCTTCTTTTGATACTCTTAAGCAGGATATTTGCAGCAATTTAAGTAATTTATCATTTAAGTATAATTATAAATTTTAGACATTATGTGAAATAATTTCTTAGTGAATAGCACAATAGGTAACATAACTTATTGCTGCGTAATTTGTACATGTAATTTGTACCTTTTTAAAATATTTAACTCCTTAAAAATAAGTGGAATTTTTGTTACTTTTTTTGTTTACTATACATATATTTTTTTTCAGAATGTACTCTTTGTCCTAATTATTTCCCCAAGGAAGCGATTAATCAAGTTTATAGCATATACCTAAACTAATTGTCTTTGCTCATCATCACTATAACACAAACTCTATAATATGCTTCTTTATAAATGGTTAATTTTTCATTGAGTAGAAAATGTAAAATGTATTTCTGATACTTGCTATGTGCAGAACTGATTTTATTTGATGTTAATCACAATGTGCAGAAAAGGGTTTTACAAAAAGAACTATGTATAAGTTGCCTTGCATAGACTATTCTTGCTATAAATATAATGAAATTATATTTCATATCTTAAATATATTACATGATTTATATATTTCTAAACATGAATCATATATTTCATGTATGAAATATATACATTCTTTCAAGTCAGAGAATTCAATTCCTCTGAGAGACATGAGTGAAATGTTAACAGTGGAATTAGTTTATTCTTGCAAAAATAATGCTGGCATATGGCAATAGCATTTATAACTCAGTTTTCTGGGGTCATCTAAAAGTCAATAAGGCAGCTTTGCTGACCTCAGCTGAGTTAGTTTACACGAAAAGATTTAGCCAAGGGTCAGCTGTTTAGAATGGTCTCAGTTGAGTTGTGGAAGCAAGTTACAATTAGGCCACATATTTCAGCTTATAGCAGGCCAATCCAGGCATGCTTTATTTAAATGGCAAAAAAAGATAAAAGAATAATTGTTTATGTGCTTTTATGATTTTTTCTATCACATCTGCTGAGCAAATTTCTTACATGGTACAGGCATTTTTTAAAATATTTTAAAATTGTTGATGGACCTTTATTTTATTTATTTGTATGTGGTGCTGAGAATTGAACCCAGTGCCTCATGCATGCCAGGCAAGCCTGCTACCATGGAGCCACAAATCCAGCCCCAGGCAATTTTTTGAATCATTTTGTTCTTGCTAATTTGTTATTAGTGGTGTTTTTGTTGGTGATGGTTATATATATATATATATATATATATATATATATATATATATATATATATAAAATATTATATATATAATATTTTATATATATTTTGTTCATAATGAAGAGAATGACACATACACACACACACACATATATATATATATATATATCAAAATAAAATTTATACTCATAAGTATAGTTTAAAAGTATAATTATAATTAGGATAGATAGAAGATCTTGGTATTTGAGGTCTGACGGAGACCTGCCCACACTGACCTGCACATGACCCAGGCTCACAGTAGGCCCAGGTCCATCCCACCACTGGCAGACACCCGCCAGAGCACCACCTCTTTTGACTAGCAGATCACCACTGAGTTCAGGCCTGGGCCAGATCCACCCTCAACAACTGTACAAGACCCAGACCTAGGCTAAGACCAAGTTTGCCACCCACCCCCAACCTGGGAGCCCAAGTCTAACTCACTTACATATTGGGAGAGTACAGACATTGGCATAGCCTTCTCACACAGTAGCCCCTACTATTTTGACAACAGACTGCATAGAAACAGCTGCATCTCAGAGCAGGCTCCCCAAATAGTTTATAATTAAATATAAAAATTTAGAGGATAAATAAATATATATGATGTGATATTTATTTCTTGTGATATTTATTTCTTGTGTATTTTATGTATTTCAAAACATTACTCTGAGAATCATTACACAACGTCAATCAAATTGAAATCACAATAAATTGAAAGATGGACCATCAAAGTCCATATATTTATATTACTAAACAAAGTTTTTAAGAGTGCAAAAGTTAGGTCTATTATTATACCTTTCTATTTTTACAATATAAAAATGTTATTTTCAATGTTGTGTTTTATTAAGATACTTTAGCTAGGTATGATGGTACATGTCTGTTATTCCAGGTATTCAATAAGCTAAGGCAGAAGTTGTTTCAATTTTTGAGGTCAACTTCAGCCACATGGGTAGATCCCATCTCAAAATAAAATAATACAAAAGGCTCTGGATGTAGGTCAGTGGTAAAGTGCCCCTAGGATTAAAGAAAAAAAAAGAAAAAGAAAGAAAGAAGACTATATAAATACATTATATTTGACTAAAAGTTATCAAAAAGTTAAAATTTGAATAAAAAGTTATTTTATAACTTTTAAAAGTTATAAAGTCCTGATTTAATGAACATTACTTTCTCCTTACATGTCTTACTTTACATGTTGATTATTAAATGTTACATTTATTTTAAAATATTTGTTTAAAAATTTAAATATTTTTAAATGTTTTTATTTGAAATACTGACAAGGAAGAAATTAATTTAATTATGATGTGAGGTAACTATGTAATCATATATGTATGTTAACATTTTCAACTCTAAGCAGCAACTTTCTATGTAGTTATATGTGAAAATACCATGATGTCCTCTTAAATGCATAAAATTTTATAAAAATAAAAAACCTGTGTCAAAGGTATATAGTGTGAAGTTTGGAAGACAAAGGTAAATATTGAAAATGAAATCTTATATAGATCAGGCATCTTCTAACAAATTACAGGCAAGCATTGAAAAGTTTGATGAATTAACTAATGAAATACAAGGTTAAAATTCTTGCTTAGCATGCATATTAGAGACATTTTTTTAAACATGTACACATACTTTAAGTAAAAAGAGCTTTTCTTAAGACAAATGCTACAATATTCAAATAATGATTGCTTCTAAAGCCCATTAATTTTGACAACACACACATACAGGAAGATGCCTTCTTATTTATTTTATAAAAATATTGTTTTCTAAATACTTTAAAAATATGCATAGTTGTATGTGCTAAGGATCATTATGAATTAGTAAAATTGAGCATATTATACAAGATGACATGTCAATAATATTAATTTTTCATCTCAACAAACATGCTTATTTTAAATTTTCTACATGAAGTTACAGTTTATTATTTTTAGGGATAATTACATAAAATGACTCATATCAAAAATAAAACAGAACAAAAAAAATACAAAATTTATTATACAGGTTTACATTTACTAGATTTAAGTAAATTATAGATTAAAAGTGTATATATTTAGAAACTAATTGTATTGGAGTTTCATTTTTTTTTAAACTGGGAATTGAACCCGTAATCACTTCAGCCCTTCTTATTTTTTATTTGAGACAGAGTCTTTCTAAGTTGCTCAGGACCTCCTTAAGTTGCTCAGATTTTCCTTGAACTTGTGATCCTGCTGCTTTAGCCTCTAAATTTACTGGGATTACAGGTGTGCACCACCATATTTAGTGATGTTCTTAGAAATATATTACTAATATGAACTTCTTGCATAATTAATATTGATACTACATCTTTAAGTAATTTTGGTAATGTTCTATATTGATTATATCAATGCACAAATCAATTACCATAATGGTATAACACAGTACTGTTGAATAAATTTTATTTGAAGTTAATTAGAATATAATTATTATTTAAATATTATTTATTTTCACATGATTTATCATTTAGTTGCTTTGAAGAATTAAATATATATATATACATATATCATAAATATATGATATATATATCATACATTCTGTATCTCAGAATTTTCTTTTGCTCCTTTGTTGGCATTAGCTACCAGTTGCAAAGTATAATACCTATTTTATTACCATATTAATTACTATCCTTTAAAATTATTTTCTTTTAAGTAAGTAATTTACATTAAATGTTAATCAGATACAAAGCATTTAAAACTGAGCATGAATTATTTAAATAATAAAATTATTTATTGTTATTAAGTACATGATTTATAAACATCAGCATGAATTTTTGCATTTTTCAATGTTACATGTTCTTAACCTGTTCTATATGTATATCTTTAGCAAATAATACTAAAATCAGATTTTTTAAATTAATGTAAATATTTAACTCAAATACACTATATTCAAAATTTATGGGAAGACTAAAAATAGTTAAGTGGACAAATAATTAAGACAATGCATTAAATATTGTTTTCTGATCTTTAGAAGTGTTATGTCAAAAACTTTTAATGTTTTGTTTGTTTGTTTGTTGGTTTGTTTTCCCTGAGTTTTTGCATGGGCTCTCTCTCATCCAGAGAGGAGGTCCACAGAACAGGGTAGAGGAGAGTGTGGCTGCAGGATTGTTATCCAAGACCTTCAGAGACCAAGCAGGAAGCATGTCTGATTTTATTGTGCAGTTACCATGTATATATACTCGGGCAGTAGCTAAGCACATTACACACCAATGCAATTTCTGCTAACTGTTCTTGTAGCGACCAATTGAAGAGTGGGCCATGGAGCAAGCACAGGGATTGCAACACAAGACCTCATGTCCAGGGCTGTGCCTACAAGGTAAGTGGTCTGCTGCTCATGTGCTTACCATGAGGAGAATGGCCTGCCACTCAGACACTCGTACTCTATGCCATGTATGCAGTATTCCCTGCACCTGTCTCCACATGTCATAAACTGATGGAATTCTCTTTTTCTTATTTTTAATATTTTCTAGAATTCTACATGTTGGTTTGTGAAGATTTCCACTTGATTGAAGAAGTGTAAATTTACAGATATATTATTTATATCATTAGAAGGAGAAATTTATTAGAGCATTCTGAATTAACTCTAGACTAAATTATTTAATACCATACAATATAACTAATATCCATAAATCAAGTAAATTAAAGCTATCAGGAAGCACATTATTAAATTTTTTTCAACAAGATATGAATACATCTATCCAATCTCTACTTCTGATGCTAAATTACTTAAAAACCAAAAATTGATACTCAAAGACCTGATATAAGAATAACCAATTAATGGCTAAGTCTACATTTGCATCATCTTACTTATATTTTGATATTTCTATGTTAAAACACACTTTAGGAAGAACATTAACCTCTTTGCTACCTAAAAACACAATTTAAATTTGAATTTGATTTAAGGATGAATTTTAAAAGCAATAATATATTTTATTTTTATTGCATTATATCATTAATAGAAACTACCTCTAATATTCACAAATTTACATGGTAATAATTTTCACATAGAAGTAATTACCTTGCTTGTGGGCTGCCTCATTTGTTTTCAGAGAGCTGGATTTAATAAAAAATTTACCATAGAAGCCACTAGAAACCTGTATTTTCCACCATAGCTGCAAAAATAGTTTCCCACGTATTTTCTTGAAACCTTCCACTTTCCCTCTAAAAATGAATTTTAAATATGCTCACTTTAAATCTTTTTGGTTATTACTATTCTAGAAGTGAATTGTGAGATTTTATCAGTTTTATTGTGAAAAAAGATGTAGTTTTTAAGTTTTTTACTGAAGAATTTTCTTACAAGACAGAGGCTGTCAAATTTATTTTTCTAATGATTACCAGTAGAAATTTTAGGCTTTGCTAGACAGGTGATCTCTGTTGCAGTCACTCACCTTTGCTGTAGCAGCACTAAAAGTGCCATAAACAATACTTAAATAAAACTTTATAAAAACAAAAACCATATTTGGCCTATGGGCCTAAGGTAGCCATAATTGTTAAACAATACTACCAGATGTCTGGTTAAATTTTATTTTCATTAAAGCATCAAATTTTGAAGTAGAAATTTAATCCCAAATAGTATCCAGAATAAATTTATATATAAAAATATTTACATATATATGAAATTTTAATTTGACTCTTCTGATTTTAACTGAGTGCTACGATTGTTCTGCAGTTTATTCACCTTTGATGAAAGGAATCCCATTTGCAAGAAGCAGTTATGCTGCTATGAGTACGTCCAAAATAGGAGAGTGGAGAGGCTTCATGCAGAAAGAAAAAATTAAAAAAACAAAACAACATGAAAGAGATGTGTTCAGCATGCATCCTGCTATTCTAATCTACCCTGAAATTTTAGCTCCAGCATCCATCTGAATGACTACATGAGACTTCCTGAATCCTTATTTATGTCAATATAAAAAATAAATTCCAGGATAATAAAATGACCATTATGGTTATCTACCAGTCACAAAATGTTGTGTTTTGTTATGTGGCGATATTCACTAGAATATTTCTGGTAAACATCACATTTTGCCCTTTGCATCTGGCATATCAAGTTGCATGGTTTAACATGACAAATCTGAATTTTGACAATTCTACTTGAAGTTGCACTCTAAAAATTTCTGAATATAACAGAAATATTTGATCTTTCTCTTTTAGTTACCTACACAAATAAAACAATAACTTTATATAGTATCACATGCATTCTAGATTTCTTTTTCTGTATTTCACAGAGTTCAAAAGTCATTTAATGTCTTCCTCTCCTTCATAAGAAATGCATTACAATTAAGTAATCACATATAGTAGTCTCTAGTCAAACTTCAACAATGTTGGGCTGAGAATAACTCTTGCTTATGTCATAAAAACTTTGAGGTCCATTTTATGATTTGCTTTTAGTTGCAGACTATGAAAAAAAATTGCTCTTTGACACACAAAAAAATATAATTTGTTCATTATTTTTTAAAAAGGATAGTTTTGAAAATGTGCTGTGCAAAATTGTCACACGTAAAAGTAATAATTATTCCCAAATGAATGAAGAGTTTAAAACTGCATTGGAATCAGGAAAATGACTAGAAATTAAATTTTTAATAATGTCCTACAGATATCATTTGGGAAACACTGAAGTGAATCTGAAACACTGAGGTATCCTGATGTCAAACAAACAAACAAACAAACAAACAAACAAACAACAAAAACCTCTTTTTTTGGTTGAGCTTTTTTTACTTCCTAAATTTTAAAAATATTCAATTTCATAAATTAAAAAAAATTCTGACTTCCATTCACAGTTACACACATAGATTTCAATCAAATTGCTGCATTAGTTTTTTGAGAACTCAATATTGACAATAGGACTTGCTTCTATAAATAAAAATAACATGAGAAAATATATAAATAATAGCTTCTGCTTATAAGGTTGCTTTATGAGCTGTAACTAGTAGAGTAATTTGAAAGAATTTGCTTTGGGGATTCAAACTGCATTTTGTCAACTCATTTCTCTACTTCATTATGGAGCTGCAAAATTATGTTTCTGAAAGTTGGTAATGTGTGAATTTTGCCCATTCACATCTATTTCTAATATTAAACATGATAGTGTACATGTAAGTTAGATACCTGAGGGTGTGCATCCATAAGAATCTCTGAGCAAATGCTTATATTATTAACAATAACAATAAAACAAATGTTAACAATTCTAATACTGTGCTATTAATAAATATTTTGGTAGTAAAATTACTGCCACCACTACACTATCAAGAATAAATATTCTTTTTTTTTTAACAATACATTAGTGCTTAAATTTGTCAAGTAACTTTATTAAGTATGTTAAGTTACTAATATCAGAACTGAGACTAAAACCCAGGTCTAAGCAGAATCTCAGTTTACACAATCAATATAATATATCTATCACATATCATTAATCACAAATCAATTAATATGCATATAAATCAAACTCCCTGACACTCCACAACCTTTTTTGTTTTTGTTTTTGTTTTTTTCTTGTATCGCCCCACATTAACCTATTGTATCACTAAGGCTCTCTTTTTTTATTTGCTTTTCTTACATGAAAAGACATTGAGGTAATTTATAGGTCTTGGCATGAAGTTTCAGATCTTACATATCTGCTTGATATATGACCTGATGCCTATAACTTCTAGATTTTCTTCCATTTCTATTGTTTCTCTGAAATGTTAGAGGCATATCTTCCAGAAACCTTCATTATTTGCTAAATCATGTAGATCTTGATTTCCCAAAACTCTTACATTTAAATCATGATCGACACCACATTTTAATTACCAAACAGTTCTTGTAGTGCTCACAATCTTTACTTTGGACCTTTTTATCTAATGCCATTTTTTTCATTACACTTTTGATTCCATGAGGTTTCTTCTCTCAAGATTGATATTTTTTATCTAATATTTTGCTAAATTTATTTTATGAAATATAAACTAAGGGCTAATTTATAAGGAACATTGTGACCCATCTCTATTTGACTAACTATCTTTCACAAATTCTGTGTTTCTAGACTAATTGCTAAGTATTTCCAGCAGATGTGCTGCAGAAGCAATGTCATGTAGTATTGTAGGGATTAGTGTCTCATGCTTCTCCCATACTGATTCTGAGAAAAAACAAATCAAGATCAACTAAGAATCTGAATTTAAAATAAATACAATGCATAGCATACCTCTTATTTGGCATGATCGTTATTCATTTCCTCCTTTTAACAAAGGATTGCTCTCTCTCTCTCTCTCTCTCTGTCTTGCCCACTGCACATTCCCTGTTGGAAGGTGTTATGGTTTAGATGTGAGGAGTCCCCCAAAATCTCACATGTGAGACATGCAAAAAGGTTCAGAGAAAAAAATATTGGGTTATGAAAGCCTTAACCCAATTGGTGAATTAATCACCTAAAGACATTAATTGATTGGTAACTGAAGGATGGTAGGGTATGGTTGGAGGAGACAAGGCACCAGGGGCATGCTGTGAGGTGTTGAGTGGAGTCTCTCTCTGCTCGCTGATCATACTGTGAGCTGCTTCCCTCTGCCATACTCTTCTGCCATGGTGTTCTGCCTCACCTCAAGCCCTGAAGAATGGAGCCAGCCTTCGATGGGCAGAGACCTCTGAAACCGTGAGCTGTCAAATTTTTTTCCTCTGCAATTTTTCTGGTCACAGCAGTGAAAAAGCTGACTAAAACAGAGGGTATAGTAGCATTCATTTGTGAATTTGTGAGTATCACGTCAAGGGATCGAATCCCTTTATAACCAATTTGTGTTGGTCCATAGACAGCTCAGTGCACTCTTTAGAGAGGAAAACACAATCATGAATATTTATCAATTTGGTTGGTTGTTTGGACATATATGATAAATAAAATCATCTTAGGAGTTTTTATGAGCCTTATATTTTATTAGTGTGTAGTTAAATAACAATATTCTGACTTGTTGACCCAATGTTAAATAATTCATTAAATAAAGGTTGTATAACTTCCATATGGGTTGTGCAAATACTTATGATTACATGCTAGAATGTTTTCTAATAAAATTGCAATGTTCAAGAAAGCCTTGTGCTTTAATGAGAAAAAGTAGGCTAAACTGACATGTATTTCTTCTATTGTATGAATTACACACATAGAGAAAAAAGATACATACAATAGCATTACATTATAAATTATCATGGCCTTTCATTAATATAAAACCATTAACTCTTTCCCGTGAAGTCAAGATTAATTTATAACAAAGATTTCTGTAAGTTAGATTCTGGCTTTTGTTACAAAAAAAAAAAAAAAGGTATATGCTCAGCAGTACTGGAATCTTATAAAATAAAACTCTAGCATTGTGGTATTGAATGCATTGAAACGGTATTACTAATATAGGGACTTTCTAAAGATATTAAGGATAGAAAACCTACCAAAACAAGACAGGGTAAAAAAACCATATATATATATATATGGTTTTTATATATATATATGTTTGTGTGTGTGTGTGTGTGTATCCCCAAAGAAATAACTTAATGTATTAAAATGAAACATTAGTATGAAAAAATAATAAAACTCATATTATGGCTAGTACACTTTTAGGAAAATATATTGCTACATAAAAATTTAAAAATACTATAAAAATATAGAAGTAACTCATTTAAATCCATACAAATCAAACAAAACTCAATTTGACATAAGGCAAATGGTATGAATTAGAAAATATTCCAAGGAGAGAATTAGGATATAAAAATATTGGAAAGATATTTTATCCCAAAATGCAGTACATAAAAATTAAATTTTCAATAAGGCACATTTTTACATGCACTAGCATGGTGTTGTTTCATAAAGGAGAAAGTAAGAAAAAAAGAAGGTAGAGAAAAGAAAGGAATGATAAAAGAAAGAAAAGAGGAATGAAGGCATTGGTAAGATTGTGAAAAGTCAGAACTCTATATTGTTTTAGCTTAGAAGTTGAGATCTAACATTAATCATCTCTGTGACAAAATAACCAAGGAAATAAACTTACTAAAATAAAATGCTTATTTTTGCTCAAGGTTTCAGAGATTTCACTACATGTTTGCTTGGGCATGTTACTTTGGGCCTGGTGTGGCATGATGCATCACAGTGGGAATTCATGTTGGAGAAGACTATTCACCAAATAGTGACCAGGAAGTGAAAGAAAAAGGAATGGGCTTAGATCCCAGTATTTCCTTCACTAGCATTTCCCCAAAGATTTAACTTCCTTCCACTTGTCCCCACCTCTTTAATATTCCACCACCCCCAACAGTACCCCAGGCTGGGGAGCAAGCTTCTAACACATTTTGGCAAGGGTCAAGATCCAAACTACAACATTGAGTTAAGAGAGAAATCTGGCAACATATAAGAAGAATTGAAATGTAATTACCTTTCATTCCAAGAATTCCACTCCTGAATATATGCCTCAGAAAATGCATGTAAATATACAAAAATACGATGGATAAGAATGTACTATTTTATAGAAAAACATTGAAAAATATGTGTATGTGTGTGTATCTGTGTGTGTGTCTGTGTGTGTGTGAGTAATATACATCAAGAGTAAATTGAGCAAATGCATCGAAATTGTGATCAAAATAGCATAACATATGCAGTAAAAGTAAATGAAACTGGTCTTACATAAATCATGGATGGTTAAATACTTAAGAGTGATAAAATGCAAATTATATGTCATTTCAGATATGCAAAACCATATGTATGTGTGTACATATGAATATATATACACATACATATATACCTATTTCTATATAGTAATGACTCTAACTGTTTGGAATCTAATATTATTGGTCTTAATACTATTCTTAAGAGTTTATGCTATTAAATATAATTGAACCCATAGGTATTAATCAAAATACCACAAAGTGATATGGTGTTCTAACAATTTCCTCAAGTAATTCATGTGAAATTTAGCAGAAAATGAGATTCTAGTTTGATTCATTACATTTTGGTTCAATAATTTTGAAAGCAAGGAGAAATGATGAGGAAGTGCAATGATTATTTCCTTTTTGCAGAAAGAAATAAATGAACCTAACACAGATTCACAGAGAGATACTTAAAGGTAGTAAGCTTTCACATGTTTTCACACTTGTGTTTAATTTGAGAGACAGCTAATATTAAATAAGTTATCTAGCACAATTACTGAATGTCATTAAGGAACACTATTTGGGGTTTTGGATTTCTACAATTGAATTAAATCCTGTTAAGCTACTTAATATTTGCCATCTGCTAAATCATTTACAGTGTCATACTAATCATTGCCTATGTTAATAGTCTGTCTTAAAGACACTTACTTGTTAGAGAAGAGATGTTCCCTGGAAAGGCAGAATTTTAATTAAAGCTCCACATTTAGATATGTGCAAATCTTTCTTAAAGTACTGCATAGAGGTAACAGTATTTTAAATCTATTTTCTTTTTTAGTAATATAGAAAGCCATTTGTATATGCTTAGTAAGTATTACACATAATCTATCTACACAAATATAACTTGAATCCCTCCAAATACTAACATTTGAACGAAAAATTATGGCTTTTAAAGCTACTTCTACTTTTAATTTAAATATCTAGGGAGATAAATGAAATGCTTAGGAATAATGTCATACCCAATTATCAAACAAGTCATATATATCCATATATATAAAAAGTTTGCCAGTGTGTTTAAAATTGGTAAAAAATGTAATAAATTATGGCTATTTTTCAATTTAAGCAAACAATATATATTAATGTATGTGGCTGCAACACTGTAATTTCTGAATTTAAAACATGAAAATGGGTACTTTCATAGTAATACTGATAATTATAGTGGAAGTGATAATATGGAAACACATTGAAAACTAATGTTTTTGGTTCATTTACTAAATTTAAATCACAATTTGCAGACAGAAAAAAAAATCTTTCCATGCAAGTGTGTGTTATTAATTTTGAGAACACTTTTACAATAATTGTCTGAACACATTCCTAAGACATATCTTCACAAAGTCATTTATATTTTGTATTACTCACTAATCTGGGTGCATGAGAACTACATAAATTTCAAAGAATTGTAGTTGACTGGGAAGATCCTAAGGAGTTTTTCTTGTAATAGGGGCTATTGTAGACGTTAATTCTGACCAATACCAGAGAGATTACCAAACTCATTACTAATATCTGACTCTTCCAAAATTATTGGGACTATAATTGGTTTCACTTAATAGGACTGATATTTTTGGTATTGTAATCATTTAATGCTACCTGCTTCACTGAATGAATAATCAACAAGTATTTATTTTTTGTTAAAACGACAAACTTCACCCAATTCCCCAAACATACTACAAACTTTCACCAAAAAATTGGTTGAAGTGTTTCTCTCTTTGGAATAATTCACTCTAATCTTGAGCAACTGTTGAGTGAAAGTATATATTAAAGGGTGGATACTGGAATTATCTTATACCCTTGAAGCAAACTCACATATAACCACCTATGTGTTTCTGAGAAACAGTGTGGTCACTTTCAACATTTTCTATTTCTATTTTTATTCTCCAAATTAAATATACAAAATATATTATTCATTTGGGAGAGCATATATATTTAATTAGAATGGCATACATACTGTTTCAGACAACATTGCACTTAGAGCAAATGGTTTCAGAACAATGCTAGAAATATTCTTGTATTTTTACTAGAATATTTTTATAATGTTAGATAAAATACTGTCCATTTATTCAATGTATTTTCTCATGATGAACATAAATATTACACAAGCATCACAACATTTCCCGTTTAGTAGCTCTATCAGAACATCTTATAGACATTCCAAGATTAATATTTCTAATCAGGAATTCATCTTTTTTGCCTACCACCTAAACCTGGTTGCTTCCTTCAGTTAAAAAAGATTACTATTTCAGTTACTAATGTTAAAACAATGGTGGTAGTAACATTTGACTTTTCCATGTCATACATCAATTACAGTCCTATGATGAATTTGCCAATTTTTTTCTGTATCTGGACAGCTCAGTCTTTTTCTCTTTTGCACCTAAACTCTGATTCCAAGACCTCTTCCACAGACTATTCAAATAACTTTGCAAGGGCTCTGTCTGCATTTACTCTGGTGCCAGGACTGTATGTTCCTTATGTGACAACCAAAAGCATCCTTTTGAAACTGCAACTCAGACCATGTGGACCTAGACTACAAATTTAAACAAAAAAGAAAAAAGTATCAACTTTTTAAAGACAGTTCTTTCTACATTGTTAATAAATGGCATGCTGCATTCAAATAATGAATAAAAATAGTTTCAGTTTGGGGGGATATTAGAGGACATTGGAATCTGAACAAATTCTGAACAAATATGGAGGATGCTACCATATAATCCAAGTTTCAATTAATTGCTTGATTAATAGTTTTACAGAGAGTAAGTAAATATTCAGAAATTCAAGAAATCAGGTATGAATCAGATATGACAGAATCAAAATTTCATTTTTTATACTACAATCTCTTAGTGATTTATGAAAGTAAGATTAAGTAATAATTATTTTAAATCCATGCTCTCTTCTCAGCTTTCTTGGTAAATTTCCTGTGCTTGAATGAAAAAATTGTTCTCAGCAAAACCAAACAGTATTTCATTAGACATCATATTTGGAACTGTGTATAGATGATTCAGTATTCCTTGTGGCGATTTGTGTTTGCCACTCTACCTTACAATTCAACGTTTATTAAAAATAGTGTATTATGAACTTTTACACACAGTTAGATCCAATTGTATACGCACATTTTAAAACACTGATGTGAAACTCTTAGACATCAGAATTCCTGGCCCCATGATGTTCACATTCTAGTGGGTAAAATAAGGTTAAACAAAGACAAACAAAAAATATAATTTCAAGTGCTAATGCTTTATTTAAAATATTTACCATGGAAACTACAGATAAATTTGAGAGAGCAGTACCAGTTTTGCCTAGTGTAGATAAAGAAAGTCTCTCAGAAGATTGTTGTCATGTAAAAAGAAACACAAACAATAAAAAGGAGCAAAGTTCATACAAGTATTCCTGAGAATTCCAGTTAAGTGTAACAAAAATCAGAGGTCTTGAGATAAAATGAATTTTGGAAATTCATGACACAAAAACCTTGAAGTGTGTTTACACAAAGTAATGGAATGAAAGTAGGGAGCATGTTGGAAATGAAGCAAGAGTGGCAGTGGAATTTATTTTAGAGCCTCAATAATCACTGTGAAATGTTTGACTACTTTTTCCCTGAGTGTACTGAGAAGTCAACCGAAGGTTCTGCAGGTACATAGCCACATGCATTTAAAGAAAATGAAAGAAAGATAATAAGCCTCTAACAGCTTTCATTTATAATATTTGACACACAGAGGCAATTAGTTTATTTTAGAGAGGGTATTGCAGAATATGTTTAATTTTATCTAGCCTCCTAATCTTCTTAAATTATTTTGCCCCAAAATAACTACAGGAAATTATTCTATTTAGTGTATAGAAGAACATTAGGAAAAGGTACTGCAAGTAATTTTAAACATCATGTTTGTGTTTTATGAAGTGAAAGAAAACTTTGTTGCATTTTTAACATATTCAGATATAATTAAATTTCAATGATAACCATAAATTAACTCTTAGACCATATTTACTCATTAATTCAACAGAAATTTATTTGCCTTATACTCAACATAAACACTGGGGTTACATCAACATTGTGTTGCTTCTAGGGTTTACAATGTATCAAAATTGTAAATGACTGAATGGTAATTAAGACTATCAAACTAATGGTATGATAAGTGTGAAATAATTTTTAGATCTGCTTCGGGATGTGTGCTTTTATAAATTATTTTTTCAACATAATATTTGAGTTATTAATGCAAGTGATGTGTATATAAACATAGTTAAAACGTAACTAGTTATGCAGACTACAATATATAGCACAGAATCCATTTTAAGTATCAGAAATTATAATTACTTCATACAGTATTCTTATATGAGAACTTTTTTTAACCCAAGTTCTATGAAAAGCATGGAAGTTATCTATTTGGTTTTCATTTTGTGCTTTATATTTACATTTAAAATGTCAGGAGAGGTTGTGAGTTTTGAGAGCCATTGTAATATATGATAAAGAATTTTAAGGCAACTATGATGTATTATAACCCTGATTTCCAATTCAACATTTTAAAAATAATTTGTATTTCAAATTCTAATACTTTATAAATTGTATATTTTGGTAATTTACTTATCTTTCTACTAATTTAAATTTTATCTGTTTAATGAAAATAAGTTATAATAGTTATCCTTTTTAGCTTATTTGTTGTACACTATTATGTGAATTTGTTTTCAATATTTTTTATTAAATTTCTTTTAACTTGGCCATGAAAATATTAAAATTATACATATTTATGGAATTCCATATAATATTTTGACATGTATGTATTGTATGCTTAAATCAAATTTAAAATATCTACTTATTTAAACATTTATCATTTTTTAAGCTGCAAACATTTAAAATATTTCTACTAGCTTTTTATTATCAATCATCACCAGGCTGTGCAATAGCACACCAGAACTTCTTACTCCTATCAAACTATAACTCAGTACCCACAGATCACCCTCTCAAATTCTATTACTCTGTATCTGCCTAGTGTTTGGCAATCAACATTTTATTTTCAGCTTCTGTGGGATTAGCCCTTTAAATTCCACATATGTTAGGATCATTTGGTAATTGTCATTCTGTTTCTGGATGATTTCATTTAACATCATGATTTCCAGCTTTATTCATGGAGTTGAAAACAACAGGATTTATTTATTTAAAATTATTTATTTATTTATTCATTAGAGGAATAGTATTCCATGATATGAATGAATACATTTTCTTTATTCACTAATTTGTTAATGGATGTGTACATTGTTCCATTTATTGGCTACTGTGAATAGTGCTGCAATGAATGTTGGATTGCAGATATATCTTCAACAAAATTATTTTGTTTACTTTGGGAATATACCCAGTAGTGGCATTGCTGGATAATATGGCAGTGGTATTTTTTTATACTTTTAGGAACTTCAATATCTTGACAGAAACTACTTAAATACAGAAGATAATTAGATACTATTTTGAAAATTTATACTCCAATAAAATAGAAAATCTTGAAGACGAATTTCTAGAGATATATGATCTATCCACACTGAATCAGGGCATGCATAATTTACACAGACCAATTTCAAGCAGTGAAATAGAAGATGCCATCATAAGCTTACCAACCAAGAATAGCTTACTAACCAGGAGCAGATGGATCTTCAGCAGAGTTCTACAAGACTTTCATGGAATAATTAATACCAATACTCCTCAAATTATTCCATGAAATAGAAAAGGAGGGAACCTTTCCAAACTCATTCTATGAGGCTAGTATCACCCAGATACCAAAACCAGAAAAAAGACACATCAAGAAAACTTCAGACCAATATCCCTTATTAAAACTACTCATTAAAATTTTGGCAGATTGCATGCAAAAACATATTTAAATGATAGGGCACAACAATCAAGAAGGTTCAACCCAGGGATGCAAGGTTGGTTCATCACATCAATAGACTTAAAGAATCATATAATCATATCAATAGATTCAGAAAAAGCATTTGACAAAATACTGTACCTCTTCCTATTTAAAACACTAGAAAATATAGGGATGGTAGGAATATACCTCAATGTTGTAAAAACTATATATGCTTAAGCCAGAGGCCAACATTATGCTAAATGGAGAAAAATTGAAAGCATTCCTCTAAAAATTGGAACTTGATAGGGATACCCTCTTTTATCACTTTTATTCAAAATTTTCCATGAAACTCTAGCCATAACAATTAAACAGATGAAAGAAATTAAAGGAATACAAAAAAAGAAAATAAGAATTTAAATTATCACTGTTTTCTGAACACATAATTCTACAATTAAAAAATCCATACTCTTTTCTATAATGGTTCTCTATTCCCACCAATAATATGTAAGGTTTTCCTTTTTTTCCACTTCCTGATAGTAACCAATCTTTCTGTTGTAAGGTTACATTTCATTGTGGCTTTGATTCACCTTTCCTTGGGGATTAGTTATGATTAGCATTTTTCATATGTATGTTGGTTATGAGTATGTCTTCCTTTGAGAAACATGGATTTAGATATATCACCCATTTATATTTTGCTTTGTTGATGTTAAATGTATAGTTTGTAGTTTTATTTTTTTTTCTTATTTCTTAATTTATCTCTTCATTCTGTTGATGGTTTCCTTTGCTGTCATTTGTATTTAGAGAATGATTGCTTTGAATATATAATTTAATTTGGGGAATATGAACATTTTAACAATTTTGATCATTCCAATCCATGAACATAATATCTTCCAAATTTTATGTTTCATTTAATTTATTTCATCCAATTTTCTATTTTTTATTTTAAGATCTTTTGCTCCATTTGTGTGTGCGCGTGTGTGTGTGTGTGTGTGTGTGTGTGTGTGTGTATGCTTTTGGCTATTGTTTTCTTGATTTTCTTTTCAGAAAGCTTGTTTTATTATATATTCTACGACTACTTTGGTGTGTGTTGATTTTGCAACCTGGAAATTTGCTACATTCATTTTGTTAGTTGCAATAGTGTTTTGATTGAGTGGGATTTTCTAAATATAATAGTATTACATCTGCAAACAATGACAATTTGAGTTCCTCTTTTGTAATTTGTGTACACTTTTTTAAAAATCTTGTCTGTGATCTTTGGGTAAGAGAACTCTCCAAATGCCTACCCAAAGAAATGATGAGATAATAGATATATATTGTGTTAAGCAACTAAGTGTAGAGCAATTTGTTATACAGTGATAGATGACTAACATGCATGATTTATTTTTAAGATTTCAGGTACTCAGTAGAGAATAAGCACTGGTTGACTTGAATTAAAGCAATATGATAATGACTCTAATCTGGATCTCCTCACTTGAAACTTCTTGTAGCCAAGACCACAACTGTGTAACCCATTAGTTAAGATTAGAGATATTGACTTTCATCAAACACTTTTCTATATCTACTGTGATGATTATATGTGTTCATTTTGTCCTTCATTCTGTTGATGTTATTTCTTTTATTTATTGATTTGTATATAATACTGAAACATTCTTACATTCCCTGAGATTCATCTAACCTTATCATTATGCATAATCTTTTTAATGTGCAGTTGAACTCAAATACTAGTATTTTGTTGAGGTTTTGCTTTTATGCTCATCAAGAATACTGTCCTGTGGCTTTCTTTTTGTGATATCCTTGTCTCATTTTTAATTTTTTTAGTTGTTATACACTTTAATTTTAATTTATTTATATGTGCGCTGAGAATCAAACCCTGTGCCTAAAGCATGACATGGAAGGGTGCTATTGCTGAGCCACAGTCACAACCCCAGCCTCTGCTAGTCTCATTTTGATGTCAGAGTAAGTCTGACTTCATTAAATGAATTTGGAAGAATACCTTTCTCTTCAATTTTCTGTAATAATTTAAAAAGAATTGGTATTATTTATTCTTAAAAATTTAATAGAAATTAGAAGGGAAGTCAAATGCTCCTGGGCCTTTTGTAATAGATGGATATTTACTATTGATTCAATCTCATTATCAATTAATGGTCTTCTATTTCTTCATGTTTTAAGTTTGATAAGGTATTTTAATAAATTCATTGTCATATGATTGTTCATAATAATAATCTGATGGTATTTTGTATGTCTGTGCTGTAATTCAAAGTGTCTCTCTTTTGATTTATTTATTTAAGTCTTATCTTGTTTTTCTTAGTTGGTCTAGCTAAAGGTTTGTCAATTTTGTTTACCAATTTGAAGAACCAGCTGTTAATATCATTGATCTTTTGTTGATTCTTGAGTTACTATTTTACTTACTTTTGCTCTGATCTTTATTATTTATTTCTACTGAGTTTTTAACTTGATTTATTTGTTTTAGTTATTTTTAGTTATGTATTACAGTAGAATCCATTTTGACATAATTATAAAGGTGTGGAATATATCTTCCTTTAATTTAGTTCTCAGTTCCTACCCTTCATCCCCCTGTCCCTGCCCTTACTTTTTTATTTCTTTATGCCATTTATCAATAGTTTATTATTATTATTATTATTATTATTATTAATTTCTTTGTATGTACATGATGGTGATATTCACTGTGGAATATACATATGTACATAGGAATATTAGATCAGATTCATTTCTTTTACCATCCCTACTATCTTCCCTTCATTCTCCTTTGTCTACTCCACTGAATTCCTATTTTTTTTTAATTCCCCCTCTTATTGTGGATTAATTTTCACATATCAGGGAAAACACTGGACCTTTGGTTTTTTGGAACTGGCTTATTTCCCTAAGCATCATAGTCTCTGGATCCAACCATTTACAAGTGAATGTCATAAAATTATTCTTCTTTATATCTGAATAATTCTCCATTGTGTGTATATACTACATTTTATTTGTCTATTCATCTGTTGAAGGGTATCTAGGTTGTCTTCAAAGTTTAGATATTCTGAATTGATTTGCTATAAACATTGGTGTGGAAGTGTCTGTGTAGTAAGCTGATATTAAATCACTAGGATATACATGGAAGAGTGCAATATCTGGGTCAAATTGTGGTTCCATTCCTAATGTTTTAAGAAATATCCATACTGCTATCCAGAGTGATTTCGACAATTTTCAGTCTCACCAAGAATGTATGAGTGTACCTTTTCCCCTACATCCTTGACAACATTTATTGTTATTTGAATTTGTAATAATAGCCATTCTGATTGCAGTGAGATGAAAACTCCATAGTTTTAATTTGTATTTTTTAATTGCTAGAGTTGTTGAACATTTTTTTAGTATATTTGTTAGCCATTTATATTTTTTTCTTTTGAGAATGTATCCTTTGCCCATTAATTGATTGGGATTGTGTGTGTGTGTGTGTGTGTGTGTGTGTGTGTGTGTTAAGTTTTTTTTTGAGTTCTTAATGTATCCTGGATATTAATGCGCTATCTGAGGAGCAGATGATAAATATTTTCTAACATTCTATAGTCTCCCTCTTTACTTGATTGTAACCTTTGCTGTGAAGGAGCCTTTTTATTTGATGCCATCCAAATTATGAATTTTTTATTTTACTTCTTGCACTTTAGGAGTCTTGATAAAGAAGTCAGTTACTGAGCCTACATGATGGAAAGTTGGACCCACATTTTCTTCCAGTAGGTGCAGGTTTCTGGTGTAATTTCTATTTCTCTCATCCATTTTGAGTTGAGTTTTGTGCAGGGTAAGAGTTAGAGGTTAAATCTTATTCAAGTACATATGTATTTCCAGTTTTCTCAGCACCATTTACTAAAGAGGCTTTCTTTTCTCCAATATGTGTTTTTGGTGCCTTTGTCTAGTTTGAGATAACCATATTCTTGAGGGTTTGTCTCTGTGTCTTCTCTTCTATTCCATTGATTTTCATGCCTGTTTGGTGCCAATACCTTGCCATATTGTTAGGATAAATCTGCAGTGTTATTTAAGGTCCAATATTATGATGTCTCTTGCTTTACATTTCTTGCTAAGGATTGCTTTGACTATTCTCAGTCTCTTATTTTTCTAAATGGATTTTATTACTGCTTTTTCTATTTCTATGAAGAGCATGTTTGAAATTTTAATGGGAATTTCAGTGAGTCTGTATAATGCTTTGGATGGCCATTTTGACAACATTAACTCTGCCTATTGAAGAAGATGGGTGGCGTTTACATCTTCTAAGGTCTTCTTCAATTTTTTTTCTTTTTTTTGAATTTTAATGATCTATTGTTGATATGGTGGAGGTCCTTCATCTCTTTTTTAGAGTGATTCCAAAGTTTTTGTTTGTTTGTTTATTTGTTTTGTTTTTTGAGGTTATTGTGAATGAGAGAATTTTACTAATTTCTATTTTAGCAGATTCATCATTGGAATATAGATCAATGATTGATTTGTGAGTATTGGGGTTTTTTTGTTTGTTTCCTGCTACTTTGCTAAATTTATTTATCAGTTCTAAAGTCTTTGGTAGAGTTTTTCAGGTCTTCTAAATATAGGATCATATTGGCAGAAAACAGAAATAATTGAGCTCTTCTTTTCCTAGTGATATTCCTTTATTTTTAAATTTGTATTTTTATTAAATTATTTATTTATTCTAATTTGTTATACAAAATGGCAGAATGCAATTTATTTCATATTACACATATACAGCACACTTTTTCAATTCACCTATTGTACACAAAGTGTTTTCACATCATTTGTGTCATCATTTGCAGAGGATATGATTCTATACCTAGAAGATACAAAACATTTTCACCAGAAATCTCCTAGAAGTAATAAATGAACTCAGCAAAGTATCTGGACATAAAATCAGCACCCATAAATCAAAGGCATTTCTGTACATCAGTGACAAATCCTCTGAAAAAGAATCTAGGAAAACCACCTCATTTACAATAACAAGAACAACAAAAAAAAACTTTGGAGAAAACTTAATGAAAGAGGTGAAAGACCTCTACAATAAAAATTACAGTGTGCTAAAGAAAGAAATTAATAAAGACCTTAGAAAAATGGAAAGATCCACCTTGTTCTTGAATAGGCAGAATTAATTTTGTCATAGTAACCATACGACCAAAAGCACTATACAGATTCAAGGAAATCTCATCCATCATCATCGTTATCCTTTTTTTTTTAATTTTATTTTTTATTGTTGATAGATCTTTATTTTATTTATTTATTTATTTATTTATTTATTTATTTATTTATTTATTTATTTATATGTGGTGCTGAGAATCAAACCCAGTGCCTCACACATGCCAGGCAAGTGTGCTACTGCTTAGCCATGTCCCCAGCCCTGTTTTTACCTTTTGATTAATTTTAGCTTGAAGTCTATTTGATATGAGGATGGAAACCTTTGCTTATTAATGTAGACCATGTGAATGGCATATTTTATCCCAACCTTTCACTTTCAGTCTGTGGATGTATTTTCTGATGGGATTAGTCTCTGGGTCTTTTTAAAAATTTTATCTATCAGCTTATGTATTTTGATTGGTGTGTTTAAGCCATTAACATTTAAGGTTATTATTGAGACATATTTGTATCACCAGTCATTTTTGTTTATTTTTGGTATTTAGCTTGACTCAATTTTTCCTTTTGTTGGCTTTTTCTTTATTGTAGGTCTTATCTTTGCAGATTTTCATTGCTGTTTTTCATTTCCTCCTCGTGGAATATTTTGCAAAGAATGTTCTGTAGTGCAGGCTTTCTTGCTGTAAATTCTTTTAGCTTTTGTTTATCATGGAAGGTTTTTATTTCATTGTCAAATTTAAAGCTTAATTTTGCTGGATTTAAGATTCTTGGTTGGCATCCATTATCTTTTAGGGCTTAGTATATGGTATTCTAGGATCTCCTGGCTTTGAGAGTCTGTGTGGAAAAATCTGCTGAGATCTGAGATGATCTACTCTTATAAGTAATCTGACTTTTTTTCTTTTGCAGCCTTTAAAACCCTATCTTTATTCTGTATACTAAGCATTTTAATTTTAATGTGTCTTGGTGTAGATCCTGTTGTAATTTTGTACATTCAATATCCTATAGGACACTTGCATTTGATTTTCCAATGCTTGGGAAATTTTCTGATACTGAAGACATTGTTCATTCCTTTGGTTTGATTCTGTGAAGCCTCCTGTATCCCAATAAATCTTAAATTTTGTCTTTTGATGATATCCCATAATTCTTGAATATTCTGTTCATGGTTTCTTACCATCTTCAATATGGGTCAACTTTTTTTTTTTCAAGATTGTTCATTTTGTCTGAGGTCCTGTCTTTCAAGTGATCGAATCTATTGGTAATGCTATCTATTGAGTTTTTAAATTGGATTTTTTTTTTCATTTCGAGGATTTCTGCTTGCTTTTGTGTTTCAATTTGTTCAGTATATCCACTTCTTTCTTGAAGTCACCTCTTGCAACCTGTATTTGTTCTCTTATCTCTTCGTTGGAGTAATTGATTTTTGCCTATATCTCCTCATTTAGGTCATTCTTTAATTCTCAAATCATTTTAGTTAGGTATATTCTGAATTCTTTCTCTGGCATTTCACCTACTGCATTATCTACAGATTCAATTGTTGTAGTAGCTTAGTTTGTTTGGGGCACTTTCCTCCCTTGTTTCCATGATTTCTTTGTTGATTTTTTTTTTTTTTTTTGTGTGTGTGTGTGTGTGTGATTGTCTGGAATTTGGTAAAAGTAGGGTGTAAAGATGTTCTATTATTGAAGTTTGTCTCTTTGTTTTAATAATTTTTGCTTTATATATTTGTGCATTCGAATATTGGGAGCATATACATTTATAAATTTATTTGATTTTTTTCTGAATTCACTCCTTTATCATTACATAAGGATCTGTCATATCTTTTTCTTGATTTAAAGGCTATTTTGATTACCCTTTTGTTAAACACATGCTACATTCTCAGTGTCATGCAACTGTTTTCTTTGACCATGTCTTTAATCTTTGTAATAGCCATATGAAGTATCTATAGTTCTATTTTATGACTAGAAGAAGTTAAGTGACCATTAATATAATTGACTTTTCAGTGTTTCAATAGTTAATATCAGAACAGATTTTGAATTCAAGGGAACCCTCTAAGGTGACCATACTTTTTACATAAGCTCCACAATCCCCTCAAACACACATTAGTTGAACCAAAAAAAAATAATAATAATAGTTTCTTGAAAACAAAGTTTTTTATCTCTATAATTCCCTGATGCATCATCCTCTATGCTTAAAATATTTCCTAGCATAGCAGTTGCAAAATAAGATTATGTATTATCTCAATAGGACTTATTTTCAAAGAATAATATTGTTTAAATAAGATATTTCTGTATGTAGAAATTATAGAATGTAATTTTGAACTCAGTATGCATTTAATAGTATTAGTAAATGGCTTGGGGTTTTTTGAAATTTATAAATGATTTATATCTTCTTGTTTGCTTATATAGAAAATAAAACACAGAACTAAAACAGTGTTAAATGTAGTAAGTAGGAAATTCTAAAGATACAATCATTTAATAACTAAATTCTACCAAGAGATAATTAAGACTATATTAACAAAAATATTATATTGTCTCCTAACCTGAAAAACTAAGAGATCTTAAGGTTATTGTGATAAATATGAAGAGAGATTCTTCAGAAAAAGCATTTGATACATTGTAACTTTCAAATTAATTATTGCCAGAGGATGGAGGGGGGATTAGTATTGCCTACAGATAACATAAAAAAAAAAACATTTGGAGGTGATGAAAATGTTTTATATCATGATTATGTTCCCATGTTCCTAGCCACCTGAGAGCATCAATATGTCAGAACTCTTGGAACTAACAATTTTAGGTGTATAATTGTATTTTGTTTGAATTATATGTCATAAAACTTGAAAGGAATTAATCTTACAGGGTGTTCATACAGTAACTTTTAAATTTCATTATTTAATTCATAGAAATTGATTGGTGAATTCCTTGATGTCTTCATTCAATGTGTTTTCATTTCTTTGAGAGATTGATATCACTTAAACTTTCTTTATTTTCTTTTCCAAGAGATCTTCTGCAGAGTTGGAATACTACCAGTCCTTATGAAGATGGTGGTGAGACTTTAGACACTACAGATAGGCAACTAGGGTACAGATAGGCCTATCACATCTGAATCTAATTGATTTTTAAATGATTTTTCAGATCAAGCAAAACTACCAGGTAAAATGACATGTGATGCCTTATTTGATATCTAGTATCTCTTTAAGTTTATTACTCAAAGAAGAGTTCCAAAAATATTTAAAGAAAGAAGTATTTCATTGATTGAATAGCCTCCAGTGATCATGATGATCATAATGATAAGCATTTGGGTATATCTTTATAGACAATTAGCTTCTTACTACACTATTTATGGTTTTTCTTTAATTTATAATGCTTTCATAAACAAGTTTTTATAATCTAGCAATGATTAAACACAGGAGAGTATAAAATGCAGAGACCTTGAAATGAGAGAAAATTGAATGCTAATTTATCATATAATTTCAGGCCAATGTAATTAAGTTTTGTAAAGCTCAGTTTTCTCACATATAACATAAGAATAAGATAGCTATCTTATAAGGTTGTGTGAAGACCATTTGAATTAACAAACAAATGCACCAGCCACTGTATCTGGAACTTAACAAAAGTATGATTAGTAGTATTGAAGCACTAACATTTACTTATTTATGAGAAAATTTACTCAGCAATGAATATTTTCTCTACTAGTGAACTTGTTTTAGAAAATTTTACAATCATTTTAGCTGAAGAATAAAAAAAATAGAGTTTGGGGAGAGTGAGATAAATAATTATAATTAATGGCTAGAGATTGAAAATATTCAATGTTAATAAACAAATCTCAAGTTCACTCTGATTCTGATAAATTGCACCTAATGTGAGCACAGCTGTTGGAGAAACTGAACACATGTAGTTGTGCAGAAAGTGACAGCATGAGTCCTGCGTATGGGACCATCTACGTGGTCCCTCTCCAAAAAAGATTCCCATATGGCTCTAATATGTGATGAGTTTTCACTAGTCTAATAGTAGTGCTTACACTCAATCTTATAGCTATATATCTTCACAATTTCTTTTGACTTTTATGGACAAAATGATAAAGATTACGAAATGCTCTTGCTTCCCTGAACAAAGGAAATTTGTATTTAGATACAAATGATTCTAGTAGATGTTGCTTATATTTATATCATCACATATGAGACAAATTGGAGATATAAAAATACTATCTTAAAATCACTTTGGATTTATAAATTGAGTGTGTGTTTATAAAGCTATGATACTGCCCTGGTACTGTGGAATGGGGGGAGAGTGGGGAGTCTGGTATCTGCCTAACAAAGAGAAGCAAATATTAATGCTGTGAATTCAGCTACGGTCACTAAGTAGTTTTTATTAGGACAAGGTGTATAGTGATAAATAGAAGGTTTCAAAGACTTTGATTTAGAAACTGAATTTGAAAGGAAAATAATATTAGGTCACTATATGTCTCAACAAAAGAATATAGTTAGAAATAGGGAATTCATTAGTAGTATTCAAATATTATTAATGAAGTCATATATTAAAAGATGAGCATGGGAACCAAACAATCTCACTAATTTTGGAAACTAAAAAAAAGTAAGCTGTTTTTTCTCTTTAGATTAGAAGTATAATGATCTTTGGAGTCACATTAGATCCAAACACTATCCAATACATCCAGTTTTCTAGAGCTGGTATATGATGTGAAAACTAGATTTGAAATACAAAGTTAAAAAGCATATATTGGAAATAGATTACATGATTAAGACGGGTTTATTTCTCTGGTGTATCTGAAGTTTTGTAAATTGTGTCCAACATCTTCCTTCAAATTGTTCAGAATAGGTTCTAAAGTTGATTCTAAATGTTTTTATTAAACAAAAAGTTAAGTGTGTGAAAATGCATATGTTACATAGCTTGTTTTAATCATTCTCCAGTGTATAGACAATCACAATATCATGCTGTACATCAGGCACATATATAGATTTTACTTGTCATTTACAATTAATTTTTAAAAAATCAAGATGGATTGAACACAGAGTGTTCATACAAAACTCAAAAACATTGGACATGGATGTTAGTTTTTCTTTACAAATATTTTAACATCACAACACTGGTTTTAGAAATTCACTGTCTAAGAAACATCTGGGATGCTTCGTAATGATGCTGAGTTGGGGGCATCTTGCACATAAATTCTGATCCAGCAGGTGTGAAATAGACAGTAAAATTTATTTGAAGACAGCATTAAAGGTCTTTTATGCAGGTGTTCCTAAAGGTTCCTTGAAAACCTTTATCTAGAATAGCACCTGGATCATTTCTAAATCTCATAGTATTTATTCTAAGAGCTGAGCAGAAACATGAAACTTAAATAGACAACAAGAGTGAACAAAAGCACAAGGAATTAGAAGGGAAGGAAATATTATACTACTTATAGATCTCTCTTAGTTTCTGGTATTGCTGAAAGATATAAAGACTTTAGTAATAATAACTGGTTTTATAAAATTTAGTTTTGACATTTTTATCCCAAATATTTTAATTGTATCATATTTTAGTGCACTTGCACCTGAAATTTTTCTTGAAAAAAAAACAAATATTTACTTTAGCTAATTACCTTTTTTTTTTTGGTACTAGGGATTGAATCCCGGGATTGAGCCACATTTTTATGTTTTATTTTGATATTGAGTAATGCTAAGTTGCTTAGAACCTTTCTAAGTTTCTGAGTCTGACTTGAAAGTAAGATCATCCTGCATGCTCCCAGACATTGGGATTACAAGTATGTGCCACCATGTCCAGAAACATGTCACTTTTAAAAGAAAACATGTACTTATATCTAATATACTTAAGACAATTTTTCTATTCTTTTATCTATACGTTCAGTATCCAAGGGATATTTGCTTTATGTGCTCATTTCCAAAATTGCAAACTCAAACCATACATACTTTTAAGTGAAATGACAGACAAAATGTCAAACACCACCTCTCTTTCTCTCTTTTTTTCTATATCTGTTTTGTTAACATATAGAAACTTTTTGGAGAAATTTCGATTTTGGAAAATTATTCATGTGAATTTTATGTGTCAGAGTCATTTCAACACAACTGAATTTTAAATTTGTTAATTGTTATGGTATTTCCATTAGGTGGTTTCTAGTGTACTTATCTATACTGAACAGTGGAATAAAGTAAAGCAGAGAAGTTTCCAATACAGTGTTCAAGATCATATAACTAGTATATACTGGTATTTGAATATTTACCTAGAAAACTTGACTCCACAGTATGGTCTCAAAATAAACAAAGATTATGGCAAAATAAAATGAATTAAGTTTAAAAAAATAGGTTCATGCACACTTGTACTTAAAGAGGACAGAAATCAGTGGATTAAATAATACATAAAAATATTATGTTGAGTGCAAGTATAAGTATTATTTCATTTCTTTATTTTCCTTTAATTGTTTTCTTTTTTCTTTATTTTATTTTTTATTCTAATTGTTTATATATGATAGCAGAATACATTACAATTCATACTAAACAAATACAGCATAAAGTTACATATCTCTGGTTGTATAAAAAGTATATTCATACCATTCATGTCTTCACACATGTATGTAGGGTAATGATGTATAACTCATTCCACCATCTTTTCTACTTCCATGATCCCTCTGTTCCCCTCCCACCCCTTTGTCCTATCTAGAGTTTACTTAATCCTCTCTTGCTCTCCCTCCCAACCCCACCATGAATCAGCCACCTTATATAGAGAAAACAATCAGCATTTTGTGTGTGTGTGTGTGTGTGTGTGTGTGATTGGCTTACTTCACTTATCATTATATTCTCCAACTCCATTTATTTAACTGCAAATGTCATGATTTTATTCTCTTTTACTGCTGAGTAATATTCCATGTATTAATATACCACATTTTCTTTATCCATTTATCTACTGAAGGGCATCTAGGTTGGTTCCACAGTTTAGCTATTGTGAATTGTGTTACAATAAACATTGATGTGGCTATGTTCCTGTAGTACTCTGTTTTTAAGTCCTTTGTGTATAGACTGAGGAGTAGGATAGCTGGATCAAATGGTAGTTCCATTCCTAGCTTTCTAAGGAATCTCCATACTGATTTCTAGATCAGCTCAGCAATTTGCTGTCCCACCAGCAATGTATGAGTGTGCCTTTTCCCCCACATACTCACCAACACTTATTGTTGTTTGTATTCTCAATAGCTGCCATTCTAACTGGCATGAGATGAAATCTTGGAGTAGTTTTGATTTGCATTTCTCAAATTGCAAGAGATGATGAACATTTCTTTTATATATTTGTTGATTGATTGTATATACTCTTCTGAGAAGTGTCTGTTCAATACCTTGGTCAATATATTGATTGGGTTATTTATTTATTGATGTGTCTTGTATTTGTTTGGTGTTTAGCTTTCTGAGTTCTTTATCTACCCTAGAGATTAATGTTCTATCTGATGTGCAAGTGGTAAAGACTTGCTCCCAAGGTGTAGGCTCTCTATGTACTTTACTGATTTTTCCTTTGGTTTGAATTCATCCAATTTATTAATTTTTTAATTTTAATTATTGTGCTACAGATGTCTTATTAAGGAAGTTGGTGCCTAATCTGATATGATAGAGATTTGGGTCTACTATTTCTTCTATTACATAAAGGGTCTCTGTTTTAATTCCTAGGTCCTTGATCCACTTTGAGTTGAGTTTTGTGCATGGTGAGGGATAGGGGTTTTCATTTTTATTTTGTTTCAATTTCATTTTGTTGCATATGAATTTCCAGTTTTCCCAGCACCATTTGTTGGAAAGGCTATCTTTTCTCCAATGTATATTTTTGGCACCTTTGTCTAACATAAGATAACTATAATTACGTGGGTTAGTGTGTGTCCTCTATTCTGTACCATTGATTTGCCTGTCTATTTTGGTGCCAATACCATGGTGTTTTTGTTACTATTGCTCTCTAGTATGGTTTAAGGTTTGGTATAGTGATGCCACCTGCTTCACTCTTCTTGTTAAGGATTGCTTAAGGGCATCCCTGTCTTGTCCATTTCTTAGAGGGAATGTTTTCAATTTTTCTCCATTTAGAATAATGTTGGCCTGGGGCTTAGCATAGATGGCTTTTAAGATTTTGAAATAGGTTACTGTTATTACTAGTTTTTTCTAGTGTTTTGAACATGAATGGGTGCTATATTTTGTCAAATGCTTTTTTTGCATATATTGAGATGATCATATGGTTCATATCATTAAGACCATTGATGTGATGAATTTTGTTTCATATGTTGAACCAACCTTTCATCCCTGGGATAAACCTCACTTGATCATGGTGCACACTATCTTTTTGATGTGTCTTGTATTTGTTTTGCTATAATTTTATTGAGAATTTTTTTATCTATGTTCATTAGAGATATTGGTCTGAGGTTTTCTTTCTTTGATATGTCTTTGGTTTTGGAATTAGGGTGATTTTAATTATGTTCTCTTTTACTGCTTTGGGTATTGATTTGTTTTTCCTTTTCTAGAGCTCTGTGATATAATATTAGGTCACATATTTGTTCACTTTTTTGTATTTTCTAAGAGTTGCTTTGTGACATAATATAGTCTATTTTAGAGAAGAATGTTTGTGCTGCTGAGGAGAAAGTGCATTCTCTCATTGAAGGGTGAAATATTATGTGTGTGTGTGTGTGTGTGTGTGTGTGTGTGTGAAGTCTAAGTTATTGATGTATTATTGAGTTCTATAGTTTCTTTGTTTAGCTTTTATTTGGCAGATCTACTTAGTGGTGAAAGAGGTGTGTTTAAGTCATACAATATTATTGTGTTGTGGTTTATTTGACTCTTGAACTTGAGAAGAGTTTGTTTGATGAACATAGAAGCTCCAGTGTTTGGGGCATATATATTTATAATTGTTAAGTCTTGCTATTATGTGGTTCCCTTGAGCAGTATATATTGTCATTCTTTATCCATGTTGATTAACTTTAGGTTGAAGTCTATTTGATATAAGAATGGAAACACCTGCTACTGCAATCCATGTGAGTAGTATGATTTTTCTCAATCATTCACCTTCAGTCTTTGGATTTCTTTTCCTGGAGATGAGTCTCTTGAATGCAGCATAGCATTGAGTCTTTTTGTTTAATCTAATCTGACAGTCTATGTCTTTTGATTGCTAAGCTTAGGCCATTAACATTCAGTGTTATTATTGAGACATGATTTGTACTGCTAGGCAATTGTGTTTATTTTTGGTATTTAACTTGACTTAGTTTCTCTTTTGATTGGTTTTTCCTTTAGTGTAATCCCTCCCTCTGCTGATTTTCACTGTTGTTTTTTTGTTTCCTCCTCATGGAATATTTTGCCAAGGATGTTCTGTAGTGTAGGCTTTCTATTTGTAAATTCTTTTAACTTGTGTTTATCATGGAATGTTTTTATTTCATCATCCAATCTAAAGCTTAATCTTGCTGGATACAAGATTCTTGGTTGGCACCCATTTTCTTGTAGAGCTTGATATATGTTGTTCCAAGATCTTCTAGCTTTCAGGGTATTTATTGAAAAATCTGCACATAACCTAATTAGTTTTCTCCTAAATGTAATCTGTTTTCTTTTTCTCATGACTTTTAATATTCTCTCCTTATTCTATACATTAGGCATTTTCATTATAACGTGACTTGGTATAAATCTTTTGTGATTTTGTACATTTGGCATCCTGTAAGCCACTTGAATTTGGTTTTCCAATTCATTCTTCATGTTTGTAAATTTTTCTGAAATTATTTCATGGAATAGATTGTTCATTCTTTTGGTTTGGAACTCTATGCCTTTCTCTACCCCAATAACTGTTAAATTTGGTCTTTTATGCTATGCCATATTTGTTGAATGTTCTGCTCATGGTTTTTTACCATTTTCACTATGTGGTCTACATACCTTGAAAGATTATATATTTTGTCTTCATTGTCTGAAGTCCTGTTTTTCAAGTGGTCTAATCTGGTGATGATGCTTTCAATTGAATTTTTATTTTGGTTTATTGTTTCTTTCACTTCAAAAATTTCTGTTTGGTTTATTTTTTAGAACGTCTATCTTTCTATTGATATAATATTTTCCTTCCTGTGTTTGTTTATGTAGCTCTTTGTTGAAGTTGTTTTTTTTGCTGCTTGCATTTGCTCTCTTATATCATCTTTTAATTCACAGAACATTTTAATTATCTACATACTAAACTCCTTCTCTGTAATTTATTCTACTAAGCTGGCCATGGATTCTAATAATGTGGCATCTTGTTTTGTTTGGGACACTTTCTTCCTTTGTCTTTTAATGTTGTTTGTGTGTTTTCCCTTCTAGCACTGTGGATCGGAGGCATTGTTGTTTTTACTTATAGGCTTATAGTGCCTCTGTAGGGCTCCAATACCTCTCCTTTGAGGGGAAGGACAATGTTAACAGTTCCCAATATTAACAATATGCAACTTAAAATCATATAGTTGCTATTAGGATGTTTACAGTTTGGTCATAATGTAAAGAAATTATGAATTTAATTATGATCTATACTATAATCAGTATGTTTGTAAAAGGGTTTACAGTTTCTGAGGGCTGACAAAACTGGGGATGAGATGTAGGATGATGTGCTGTGGAGGTAGGAGGTGAGGATATAGAGTTATTATATCTTAGGAACTGTGAAAAAGAAATCTAAAAAAGAAGGTTAGTAGCAGGAGAATAGAGAGAAAATAATTTGGGTAGACAAGCAAGTGGGAAGACAGTAGAGTACATATAACAAACACAAAAATATATTAAAAAAAATTTTAAAAGTTAAAATAGTAAAAATTGGAGGGAAAAAAAAGAATATACAACACAACTGTAATATACCATTCAGATGTCCCAGTCCTCAAAATTCTAATTTATGCAAAGTACTTGGTTTCACATATGTTGGGGATGTGAAGGTGGGAGAATAGAGAGGGGGAAGAAAAAAATCTCAAAGGAAGAAACAAGGATTGTTTTGGTTGGAGATCATTATCCTTCCTGCTTCTCTTCTTATCCAATAGGTGGGGTCATCTGTCTTTAGTTGGTATCTCCACATTCAGGATGGTGAAATTAACCAGGGTGGGATGGTTGTTTCTGTGTGGAGGGCACCTGGAAATGGGGTGTGGCACCCACCAATCCTAGAAGGGAGACTGCAACACAAGGATCTCTTTTTTGGCCTACTCATATGATATGAATGCTTGGTCTTATCTCCTTATCTCTCCTGAAGACCTCCTAGTTGCTGGTCTCTATGTTAGTTTCTAAACTGTGTCACACTCACCATCTTCTTTACCACTTCCTAATAAGGGACCTTTCTCTCTGGGCATCTTGTGTGTGGTGCTTTGCGTGCATTGCATACCTGACGCTAAGAGTTGTTTTGTGTTGGGCAGTCACCGTGCCAGGTTAGTGCTGCTGGGGAGAATGGGGAGTTAGAAACTGGGTACCTGGCCAGCTGGAGTTCCAAATTGGGAGTTGTCTCCACTAAAGATTGTGATGAGGGTGATCCAATATGGAGGTGGCTGCTTTCAGCAATGTGGTGTTAGGTTGTGTTGGGTGGGGGAGCCAGGTGATGGTGTTGTACAATGTATTCAGAAGTGAGCTCTGTGGCATGCAGTGTTTTATCTGTCAGCTCAGTGCCTGTGTGAAGGTCACAGGTATAGGCAGGCTACCGCTTGTAGAGGAGTATCCATTTCTGCAGAGTCCCAAGATGGAGGTGACAGGGGGAGCCCCACATGGGAGTGGTGGCCAGAGCTCCTATGTGTGGGTAGCTAACTGCTTGGTATTATGCATGGGAGTGGCAATGGAATTTCTACTCAGGTGGGTGGCTGAATGTTCTGTGTGATTGCTAATGCCCATGGTCCCTCTCGGACACCCGGAAGTCTTGCACGGGTGAGTGTTTGGGACACCTGCACTGACACTGAGGCCTAGAGCCCTGCATGGGCACATTGGATGTGATTCCTGCACAGGAGCAGGAATATCTCTCACAGAGAAACAGTATTCTGACTACTTGAGAATGCTGCCTCCCTCTGGCCTGCCATCTTGGATCCCCCCAGTATTATATCATTTTTATCATAACTTTTTTTTAATATTTAGTTTTGAATGAACTAAATATTTTTAAAAAAGAATTTTTACTATTTTAACTTTTAAAATTTTTCTTAAAGCCACAAATCTGAGATTGCAATCCAATTTTCTACAGGTCAGCTTTTACTTATTATTAAGCAGTGCTGAGAATCGAACACAGCGCCTCACATATTAGGCAACTGCTCCACCATTAAGCCACAACCCTAACCCCATAACTTTGGAAACCATTTATTTAAAATATCAGTTGAAAATATCTCAGAAAAAAAAAATTAAAAAGTTATTAACTTGGTGCTAGGAGAGAGGGAGACAAAGAGATAACAGTTGTTGACTACTAAAAGTACAAAAAAATAACATAGATATCATTTGTACTACTTATTTATACTACTTACTTACACTAAACAAACTATTTTTCTCTTCTATGAGCATCATTACCTAAAATTATACATAAATCAAGTTACATAAAATAGAATGTCAAATGATAATTCCATTCTGGAATATGTATCATTTAATACTATTTATTTTAAACAAACATACTAGCAAAATAAACTATCTAGGTCAATATTTGCCAAGTAGTTAACAATTTTTAACTCAACACAATATCAAATTTAATATAAAAGAAATTTTTAAAATCAATGGAAAAATATAAAATTGCCATATAATCACTAATCAGGCAAAATCTTCCAGGCTCAGTAATCATAACCAGATGCATAATTCATTCAGATAATTAGGAAACACAATTTTAAAATTGTACAGACTCCGTATTTTAGTATTGAGCATCCATGGTACTCAAATGCTTAACAGAAACAACACTGGGGAGTTGCTGCTGTCCATATTTGTACTAATGCAAAAAACAGCCACAGGTGGTAAACCAGATGATTACACATAAAGAAAACTGTCTGACATTTTGAAAATGGAAAAATGCATCAATAATTAGAAGCACTGTAGGTGAGGATCTCCATGCCAGACTAACAGTGGGTTTCCTAGTATAAAGGTAATTGCTGCTGGTGGTATACAGCAGCATGATAGATTGAAAAATGCATGGAAGCAAATTGAAGATTGGGAAAGATGCCAATTTTCCAATCTTCCTTCCTTTATGACCTAAGCATAATAAATATTAAGCTGAAGAAAATCATTCACATGTGAATGACTGCGGGAGAGGAGAGTGTTACAGAACTTATAAACAAAAAAATGTGGAAAGAATCTAATTCCTTTGGTTCATTTTTAAATTCTGAAATACTCCAATAGGAAATAGTCACATATGGTAGATGGGCTGGGGGAGCCGCAAATCTGAGATTGCACACCAATTTTCTACAGATCAGCTTTAATGTTTCTTTGTTTACATTTAATGACATTGTTACTATTATTCTTACATGGAAATGGTTTTTGATTTTTTTCACCTAATATATATTACTTTTGCCTGAAAATGTTCAACTAGTGGCTAAAGTAGAATTGAAGTCTTGGCACCTCTGCTTCCATTCCTATCTTTTTTGCTGAGTCACCTTGGATTCCAGGAACAAGGCAAAATCTGATAAAGATCTTGTAATAAGTTGAAGCTACCCACCAGGCAACAGAAACTTTAGGGGAAAAGGCCCTACCTTCCCAATCCTTCAAAATGATGGACAGATTACAACCAATAAATATCACTTGCTTTGGCTGCTATGAAATGCCCCCGCTCTGCAACCCTGGAATCCTTACCCTCACTCCCCTTTATACAAAACCTCAGTCATTTTCAACCCCTGGAAGTCAAGGTTAAGGATGTGGGTCCCCTTTTCTTCCTAGTATGGCTACATGAGATAAATATTCTTTTGGAATATTCACCGTTATATTTTCTGTTTAGTCTTTTGTGCAAGTGTCAGGACAAGTTCATTGAGTACCAAGAATCAGGCCTCCAGCCTAGGACACTGGCAACAAATGTACATTTCTACTGATGATAAAATGAATCACATTATATGTAATTTGTGAATGTCATGAGGAGTCGTCTTCATCTTTCAGTGGTGAGCACGACATACCAGATATCGCAAATGTTTATTATTTGATATGTATGTGCTGTTTTCCAAAGTATTTCATAATATCATTTACCTGGGCCACTGTTAAGAGTCTAATTCTGCCAGTTTATCTTGACTATGCATTTTGCAGTCACATTTTTATTCCTTTTCTCTACAAATGCTAATCCAAATCCATCTCTCACTCCCTAGTTTGCATTCAAGATTATCTCTTTTTCCTTAGGTACTGGGATTTTTTTAATCATAATTCTCTAAATAGTGCTATTTTTTTTATTTGTTTGTCTTATTTATGGACACTGTTTTCCAAAAGCATTCTGAAAACAAGTCTTTTTGTTTTGTTTTCCTTCTGCTATAAAGCATGTGCTTATAAGTAGGAGGGTAGACTTTCTTTTCCACATCCCTGAGTAAAATGCATCTATCATGGTGATAAAATGTTGAGAAAAGTTCAGAGAATGAATTCCGCGCACTGAAAATCTAAGTCATTAGAGAGGATATTTATAAATGGAAAAAGATGATCCTTACTATTTTAAATAGTACCCAGTTTTAAAACTGGGTACTATTTAAAATAGTAAGGATAAACTTCATTCACTTATAATTACTGCAACAGGAAAAATGGTTCAGCTTGAACTGAAGCCAACTTTTATTTGTATAGTGGTGCCTGGGTATTTTAAAATGGAAATAACAGTATACAGAGGGATAATAAGCAGGGGGTTAAAGCAGAAATGGACTTGGGGGTGCATATCTGAAGGAGAAGAAAATATAACATATCTTTATGACAGAAGTAGTAAAGCAACTTAGAAAAAAAAAAAAAAAACACTGAGGAGAATAAAGGAAAGAAGGAAGTCATTTCCCTAAATGTTTGCCTTTTAAAGATCCTTGAGTTCAGGATGGTGGAAAGTCTACATATTAAATGACAAGAGAAATGTATTCCTACTATATGCTTTCTAAAGTAACTGCTTTAAGGTTCACATGCCTATTATCAGATTTTGACTGAAACAAATAGTTATTCTCCTTGATATTCCTCATGTAGTTATCCTAACGATATTGCCTCAAATGTTCAGAAACTCTTCGTGTTACTGGAATCTTGTAGAGAGAGGGTCAAAAGATACCAGAGTGTACAGTTGAAAAGAGTTCCACTTTATTCTGAGACCTGATTTCCATTGGAAGTAAATCCTAAGATTTTGATAATCTTATTAAAAGTAGTTTGAGTGATATGGAAAAAATTATTCAAGTTTCACAGCTTGAATAATCATAATTCATACTGGAAAAAATGGATTATATTATTTTGAAGGAATCTCCTATCACTTGGAAAATTTGTGTTAAATAAGATGATACTTTTAAAAGAAATGTAGAGTATATAGTTATATAAACCAATTAAATAAACAAATTTACATCAAAAATAGATTATATTTAGCTCTTATAATATTAGTTCACCTGTTAGCATTTAGAAAATATTTTGAAAATCTCAAAGTTCCAAATTTTATAGTAAAAAAACTCTTTTTTTATTCCACACATGGGAGAGATCATGTGGCATTTGATTTGTTTCTCTGCCTGACTTATTTCATTTTTGTATAATTTCTATCAGTTTCATCTATTTTTCTGAAAATTGCAAGATTTCATTTGTGCATATGTATATGTTTGTGTGTTTGTGTGTGTGGGAGCATGTATGTTCATGTGTGAGTGTATACTACATTTTCTTAATCCATTGGTCTCTTGATAGAAATGAATGTGATCTCCATTTCATAGGTATTGTTAACAGTATAAACATGAGAATTCAGATCTATTCAACACACTTATCTCATTTTCTTTGCACATAACTCAATCATAGACACCTAGTCCATATGGTAGTTTTGTTTTTTATTATTTTTTAACCAAGGGTTGAACCCATGGGCATTTAACCAGAGTACCATGTCTACACACCTTTTTGATTTTCTGTTAATTTTGAGACAGCTTCTCACCAAGTTGCTTAGGGCCTCACTAAGTTGGGGGGGGCTGGCTTTGAACTTGGTATATTCCTGCCTCAACCTCCCCAACCACTGGAAATACAGGCATGTACCACCATACCTGGCATTTTATTTTTAATTTTTTAAGGGAACAATATACTGTTTTCAAGAATTACTATACTAATTTATATTCAGACATTTATATGTATTTTTTGAGGAATGTCTATTCAGGTCTTTGGCAACTTTAAATTGTATTATTATTATCATCATTATTTGCTATATTGAGTTGTTTGAGTTTATGAGATATTCTGGATATTTACCAGATGCATATTTTGCAAATATTTCTTCCTATTCTGTCAGCTGTCTCTTCACTTTGTTTATTATTTCCTTTGCTGTGCAGAGGCTTTTTAGTTTGATGTAATCACATTTGTCTACTTTTGTTTTTGTTGCATATGCTTTTGAGGTCTTATGTATAAAATCTTACCCAGATGAATGTTCTGAAACATTTTCCTTGTTTTCTTTTACAAATTTTATAGTTTAGTATAAAATTACTATTTGAGTCTTTAATCCATTTCAAGTGTGATTTTTTTGAATTAGTGAGGAATACAGGTCTAGTTTTAAATTTTTGCATGTGGATACCCTGTTTTGCCAATACTATTTATTGAAGAGAATGTCTTTTTCTCTGTATGTGCATTGATGATTTTGTTGAAAATAGCTGTCTATAAGTTAACAGATATAGTGCTAGTTGTTTTTTGAATTGGGTTCCACTTGTCTATTTGTCAGTTTTTAAGGCTGTCCCATATTGTTTTGGTTACTAGTGTAAGTCTAGGTAGTGTCATACTTTGAATTTTATTCTTTTTGGTTATATGACTTTGGTTATTTGGGGAATTTTGGGATTTCATCCAAATTTTTAAATTATTTTTGTGGAAAATACTGGTATATTTTGTGTATTAAATTGAATCTGTAGCTTTGGGTAGTATGAACATTTTAATAATATTAATTCTTACAATCATAAACACAGATATTTTTACTTATGTGGGTTCTCTTCTATTTCTTTCATCAATGTTTTATGGTTTTATTTTCCTTTGAATATGTTAATGATGGATAAATATCTTCTTTCACTTTCTTTTTTTTTTTTGTCTATACTGCTGCAGCTTTGTGCATGCTGAGCATGTGCTATACCACTGAGTTACATCCTTGCATCCCCAGCCTAATGATGGATAAATATTAACAGAACACAAAACTAGGACAAAGGGGCTGTGGCTCTGGCTCAGCCTTCAAAGAATAGGGAGCTTTCCTGCTTTGACTACTGTTCACCTGAAATCATTCTAAGAGAATTCCTAGGGGAATTTTACAGATGCAGGCTATCATTATTTGCAGCTGCTACCTCTAAAATTTTGTCTTCAAATTGGTGAGAATAATAAATAGGTAATTCTGCACTGTATGTGAGATAGGCTGTCAAGGAGCTGGCCATTCAGAAAGTGCAGAGAATAGAAGACATGAGCATTTTGTGTGATAGTTTTTTGAGAAAAGTATAACTTTAACTACTTGACAATATGTAAGGTATTCAAATGACTTATGATTTTCAAGAGCCTAAATTCAATCAGTGAATTAACTCCTAATGGAATTAATTGAATAGTAATCGAAGGCAGATGGGGTATGTATTTGTATTTGGCAGGTGCTCTCAGCCTCCTGATCATCATGCGAGCTGGTTCCCTTCTAAATACTCTTTCACTATAATATACTGCCTCACCTCTAGCCACTAGGAATGGAGGCTGCTGTGTTTTCTCAGGCTGCTGGGACTGAGAAAACATCAGCCCCAAATAAAATTTTCCTCTTCTACAATTGTTCTGGTCAAGTCTTTTAGTCACAGAAGCGAAAAAAAGCTAATTAAAACAGAAACTTTCCATTTATTCTAATATTTATCCCGATATTCATATGCAATCTTCTGATACTCAAAGAGAGAGGGAGAGCAGGAGAGAGAGGGAAACATTTTGTCTAGCATGCAATGTTCAAAATAATGAGATTATTGGAGAGAGGAAACATATCTTGTATATTTTTGCTGAGCCTACTAATTCAAGCAAGACTCCACTAGCTGCTGGTTCAGCATGATTCTACTCTTTATTATAAGAAACATATGACAGGTCTTCATTGGTTTATACATGTTTTGCTTGGGAAAAATAAAAATAAAAATAGGCACATCTTTTCTTGGAATTATGTTTTTACCTATTCATAAGCACTGGTTCTTAGTAATAATGTAATGCATTTTTAATAATATTAATGATAATAAGCACTCAGAGAGCCTTTTATGTTTCAGACTCATTTAATACAACAGTTTGATAAAGCATGTCTTTTTAAAAAAAACAAAAACAAAAGAAGAAAGTTATTGAAAAAAGAGATTAAGCCACTTACTCAGAAACACTTAGCTATGAACTGAGCGAGGAAAAATTCAAATACAATAAGTCTGATTCAAGGGTACACAACCTTAACCTTTATAATTTATCACCTCATTAAAGACATTCTAACTACTCTGCTATCAATTTTTTTGTTGTTGTATTCCTGGCAAGTGAAAAAACTTTTATTACTTCCATGATGTCAGACAAATTAAGACAAGGTATAACCCACAGAAACAAAGAATAATAGCACCATACTTTGGGAACAAATCAATGTAAATTTGTTATCAGCTTCAAGTGCAGTGGAGCACCAAGATGACAGGATGGCTAGAAAGCCTTGCTGAGTCTACATCAGTTTCAAGAGCCTGAATTTCCATGACTGACATATGTTTGGATAATTTCAAGCCAAATAATATAAGATTCAGAGTGGACCTGAGAGTATTGTCATATAGGGTGAAGGAGGTAACACAATGGTAAAACACTTGCCTGTCATTTATAACCGGCTGGATTAAATCCCCGATATTGAAGAAAAAAAACATTCAAAGCATAGTAAAATATTTTAACATGCAGGAGGGGAGGACAAAAATAACTTTAATGCAGTCAGGATTTTTGTGTTTTACGCCCTTCTCTGGTTCTCCAGTTTATATACCTTCACACTCTCTTTCTTCTTCAGTGACACATTGTTTTCATAGACAGCTTTTCTATTCTTTGCAGTAAGAACATAGAAAAATCCTACTTGAAAGTGGAATTTTAGCTATCAGCTACTGAGAGAATGAAGATGTACAGCTGTCCTTCTGACAAACACAAGATATTCTCTAGTTGTGCTCAAAACAATAAATTACCAACCAGTCTGAAATCTGTGCACCTTATGTCTGGTAAGAAGTGTTCACTGGTCATTGAATGATGAAGAACCCTCATTCCTCTCTCCTCCACATTTCATCTGGAATGGATTAGCAGAT
Organism: Ictidomys tridecemlineatus; assembly: GCF_052094955.1. NCBI lineage: Eukaryota > Metazoa > Chordata > Mammalia > Rodentia > Sciuridae > Ictidomys > Ictidomys tridecemlineatus. Next base: position 129,252,894 of record NC_135482.1, read on the forward strand.
GATAAAACTTCAAGCTATCTCCAACTCATAAATTGACCTGAGTCTGTCCAAGAGAGCTTCAACTTTCCACTGACCTTGATTAAACTTTAGACAATTTTCTTACTCACTTTAAGTCCCTGGACCATCTTTTTGTTTCTTAGAGCACTGACTTTAGAAAACTTGGAATCATGTATTCTTTCTTTGCTTTTTTAGATGTAAAACTTCTTTCAGGTTCTTGCTAGATTTACAAAAGAGGAATACCTTTTTGAAGGACATGGGAAGTATTTTTAGGGAAGTAAAATTATCATGGATGAAGGCACAACTATTTACCAGTCTCTGTAGGAGGATTAAAGCTGAACTTCAATAAAAGTAAGTCAGCGAACAGAAGTGGCCTAATCACCTTGATCAACTTTACCTTTGCTTTCATTCTTTAGTTTTTTAATATTTTACTATTGTTGAAGAAAGAATTAAAGACAGGAAGTCAGTGTAGATAGGTAATCAGGGCCCTTCACAAAAATGGAGGCCATTTTGGACCACCCCTGGGAGATTGAAAAGTTAATGCCTCCAGAACCTTTTGATTACCAAGATTACCTGTCTATACTGCCCCTTGCAAAAGGTTGTTAATGAGTTGCTAATTAATGTCCTGTGGCTGCTAACCCTTGATATCATTATCACACCCAATACATAAAAACTTGTCTTTTGTTTTACTGGAATAGAGCTTATTCTCACTTTGGCAGTTGTTTTGAATAAACTTCTTTGACCATTGAACTTGTCTGGTACAATTTTATTCCAATAGATTTTATGAATACATAATGCATGATATAGTTAGAGTCCACAAGTTCTAGATCTGTGGATTCAACCAACTACAGATCAAAAGTTTTCAGAAAAGAAAAGGTAGTTGAATATTGAACATGTACAGACGTTTTGTCATTATTATTCCTTAAACAATATGCTATAAATGTTAATTCGTGTAATATTTATATAGTATACTACAGTAGTCTCTAGATGATTTAAAGTGTAGTTATTTCCTAGTATAAAGAAGAAGTACAGAGGGCTCAATTGTAGACATTAAAGAATTGAAAGAATCCTTTTGGTAATTTTCTCTGTTTAATAAACTTTTCCTGGAAGTTGATGCTGATTTCTATTCACACTTTATTAGCTACAGGAGGATCAGAAGAAAGTCCTGGGTAAAAAGTAATCTATTTATCCAACAACTAGAGTGGAGGAAGTCAAGAAAAAGACTGAAAGGCCTTGGAATAGTCAGTTCACCCTTTGCTTTAATGTTCTATTTATATTTTTTTTTCAAAATTTTATGATACAATTAAAACCGAAATCTGTTTATATGGAATGTAAACTCTTGAGACTTTTTACGAATATATATTCTTACAGAACTACCACAACTATTATTTTAATAAATATAATTGGCTTAAATAATTAGAATTTTAATAATTGGAATACATACATTGGAATCCTTCCTGTAAGTTTAAATTTATACAGCCAGAGAGAAAGCTGATAAAATAATTCAGATGGTGTTTTAATAGAAGTCTTTTACAAATACTGTTTTGAGTCAAATTTTAAAAATAGTAAATATATGCTTTGCTCTTCAGGCTCAAAATAGAATATTTCTAATATATCTATGTATGATTAATTCAAGCTTGTACTGATTTTTAACTATATTTTTAATCAACCTTAAAATATTACAAAACGGTATTGGAGCTATAATAATGCCAGTTAACCTTGCTTTTTTTTTTTAAGAGGAATAAAAATGGGAGGTCTTTTTTTATTTTTAATTTTACTCTTATTTTTGGAACTACCAGTGATTGAACTGAGAGGCATTCAACCTCGAACTACACACTGAAACCTTTTCAATTATTTATTTATTTTATTTTGAAGTAAGATCTTGCTAACTTGCCCAGGCTGGCCCTAAACTCAGGATCCTCCTACCTCAAACTTCTAATTCGCTGGGATTACAGGAGACCACTATTATGCCTGGATGAAATTGTCAAATGACTAAGGAAATGTTTTGATTTTTTTTCTTGTACCTTCATTTACAAAACTATTCATTTTATGGGCTTTAGGTTTAATAGTTTTATGAAATTAATGGTACTGTACGAAAATACCTTTTACAAAATAGAGGAAAAATACTTGACTATGTCAAAAATAGCCATGCTTTCTTCATTCATTGTCAGCATTCTAAGACAATACTTTATTCAATAAATTGTCCTAATACTGAAAATTTTAGACTTGGTGCTATTTTTTTTAATTGGTTGTTCAAAACATTACAAAGCTCATGACATATCATCTTTCATACATTTGATTCAAATGGGTTATGAACTCCCATTTTTACCCCCAATACAAGTATACACAATGGAGTATTATAGCACTAAAAAACGACAAAATCATGGAATTTGCAGGGAAATGGATGGCATTAGAGCAGATTATGCTAAGTGAAGGTAGCCAACCCTTAAAAAACAAATGCCAAATGTCTTCTTTGATATAAAGAGAGCAACTAAGAACAGAACAGGGAGGAAGAGCATGAGGAAAAGATTAAACAGAGACAAGTGGGGGGTGAGAAAGGGAGAGAGAAGGGAAACTGTATGGAAATGGAAGGAGACCCTCATTGTTACACAAAATTACATAGAAGAGTTTGTGAGGGGAAAGGGGGGAAAAAAAAACAAGGGAGAGAATTGACTTGGTGCTATTTTGACAAGGAGTTTTGGGGGCTGGCTACCTTCCTGTGGGTGCTCCTTAATTTATGCCATGTTGGTTTTCCTATTCAGCAAATAAATAGAATGTGGTCCAGATTTTAAGGAAGTCCTCTCTACATTGCAGCATTAGGAGACACCCAACAGCATTTGTGATCTGTTTCTTGCTGCTAGGAAAAAAGATTATGAAATGTTTGCCTTGTATATAAAATTGACAGATTCTACTAGTACAGGTTTTCTATCCTTGTGCAAACTTTAGCCTTGACATTCTCAAAGAATAACACTGAACTTGTGTCAAAAGAGAGCACTGACATAAAAACAACCAAACAACAAAATACATAATTAAATATGACTAAAATAAAGCAAAAACACAAAACAATCATGTTTAATTATGTATCAGTATATTCAATATTAAATAAAAACTTGTAATATATTTTATTATTGTGTTGAAGAAGAATTAATCAGATTTCACTTTTCATTCTTTTATTTTTATTTAGAATTAAAACTCTTTCCTGAAAATAAAAATGTTCAGTAATTATTCATTGGGATCTAAACCTTCTAGTAATTTCAAATTTCATACTCATAGGCAATGCTAAACAAAGTATCTTAGTTACAATAATGAACAAACAGGAATGGGAAATAATTTATATTGTCAAAGTAGATACTCTTTTTAGGTACTCAACTCTTCTATATGTTTGTCACAATTGCAGCTTTTGGGGGTTGTAATCCACAATCTAACAATTGCTAAAATTGGCCTTGACAGGCCCAGCTAATTGGCTCCCAAGGAGCTGTTATGTTCTACCTGGTGAAATGTCCGTGAAGTATACAGCTACTTGTCCAAACCATGCACAGAGCTAATTATAAAGCAGCAGGAGATATCACATGGTAATAGGCTATGCACTGTTATTAGTACATAATAATTCCATACCCAAATCATCAATTATAGTACTCTTGCTACCTTGAAGAAAAAGCTATTGTAAGAATGATTACTTGGGGACTCTGAGTAGAAATTGTGCTATTTTTATTGCCTTAAATGACTAATTCTTTTGACTTTCCCTGGGAGATTAGAAACCCTATCTAGTCACCACACACAAAACAAAATGAAATGAAATAAAACAAACAAAACAAATAAAAAAATTTGTTTTATGGACTGCAGAAAGTAAATATAACGATTGAAATGATATTAATTTGGAAAATACAGTGCTGTAGCTTAATTTTATCTTTTGCAATTTATTTTGTTCTAGTGCTTGAATTGATCCTCTACTTTATGACTAATTTCAGAGAATATTGAAGTAGTATCATTGTAAGTTTATTTTAGTATGTATTTATATAATTACAAGACAAATGTGGATATATCAAAGGATGTCATCGTAGTCACCCTTTCCAACATCTTTCCATGCTGAAGTAATTTAACTCAGCGAATTTTTTTTAAAAGAAATTGTTTTTAAAAATTAAGCTCACTTTGTCCCAGACAGTTATGGTCTGGCTATGAGCTGTCCCCTGAAAAACTCATGTGACAAGGCACGCACAAATGTTCAGAAGTGAAAAACTGAGATTGTGAAAGGTGTGACATAATCAGTGGATTGATGTATTAGATTGATGCATAATATGAATGGATTCCTGGGTGGTTACTGTAGGCAGGTGGGACATGGCTTGAGAAAGTAGATTCATGGAGGCATGCTCTTGCAGACTCTATCTTGTCCCAGTTCCTTGTTCCTGTGCGTGCTTGCACTCTCCCCTACCTGCTCCCTGCTTCCCAGCCACCATGTCCTAAGCAATTTTCCTCACGCTTACTTTTCTGTCATGGTTCCACTTCACCTCAGACCCAGCGCAACAGAATAGACTGACAATGGATGGAAACTCTGCAACTGAGCCAAAATAACCTTTTAATTCTTTAAGTTGTTCTTTTCAGATATTTTGGTCACGAGGATGAAAAGCTGACTAATATACAGACTGTCTAAGTAGTTTCTCTAAATACTAAATTGTCTTCTCTGGACAATTTGTTTTATAATCAAGTTCAGTATTTGTCTAGGATTTGTTTGATCTTGGTTTGGGGTCACTAATTCTGATTTGTTCTTGTCTTTAGATTAAAACATGAGAATTCTTTCTTGTAATGAGATACCCCTTCAAAGCTTTTCTTCCTTGTTTCTCTTTTAAGTGTTTCAATTTAATTCATTTAATTATAATTCAAACTAAAAATTTCAGTGCCTTGCTTTTACTTTAACTACTAACATGGAAGTTTTGTTGTCGTTGTTGTTAATTGTACCTATTTCATTAGTATTAGGATCATTTCTTGACTGCTTAAAACTCAGTAGGTAATAGAAATGAAAACAAACGGTGATTCGATATTCATCAGAAAACCTAATTTGTACACTTTGTTTATAATAAATTAAATGGTCTATGCCAAAAATGAAATGAAAATCAGAATTTTTATTTATATATGTCTGTTCAAAAAATTCAAAATGAATCTGAAATTGAAACAAGTCAATTATTATATGTCACTTTGCCTTATGAATCATTTTGATGTATAAACATGATTTCTGTTAAGATTCATAGCAACTTTGGTGTATTGACCAATTTATCAGTTTTAACTTAGAATTTGATGGTTCATGTTACTCAATTCTTGTTTGGTAAAAAAGACACTAATTTTAAAAAGTTTCTGTAATTGTGGGTTGTATCTTTGTGATCTTCATGCAGTAAACATGTGACAATTTGTGATTATTTTGTCATGGATGGTTTTGAAGTACATATTAAATTTGAAACCATACTTTCTCAGATCATAAGACATAATTCATAATTAATCACTACTCTAGGCATTAAGAAAACTTACTAGATAGAAAAATTTACTGTTTAACTTCTATTTCTACACCTTATTTGAAGTTATCCAAACTCTCTGTGTCTCTTCAGCTGTGTCTAAGGATGGATATGTTTTAGGATTGAAAATAAATGCGTTGTGTGTATTTCAATAAATACATACATCTTGGTCCTTTATACAAACCTTAATTTGATAGAGGACAATTATATGGTCCTGCAGATTAGATCTTATATCTCTTTATTAAAAGCTACATAATTGGTACTTGGTCTTAAAAGTATTAAAATGTAAGAGTAAGTAGTAAACATAGTTTATCCAGTAGATCAGTTGAGGGTTCTGTCTTTTGCCTATCTCTCTCTCTCTCTAGTCATCTCTCATAATCTATTACTTGGGTAGTATTGAGTATGAATGTGAAATGAATGGCCAAAGCTCTGTGGAAGAGAAAAAGATATAAAGGATCATGTTTGGTCATCAAAATAAATATTAATTTTTAAATTTTTCTTTTTAATATGTTGTGATTTTTAATGTTTGCTCACTTTACTAAATATTTTAATAAGAATAATACTTTGTGTATTTAATATTGCTTATTTTTTAAATTGTTTTGAGAGATATCTGTAAAGATACAGCTTTTTTATTAGTTGAAAGAAATAGAAATAATTTGTATTTGAGTTACATATTTATATAAATGTGGGTTACTACCTTCTTAAACAACCTTTTTGTATTCATTGAACACAAAATTCAGTTGTGAAACATTCAATGTGCCATTGAGTTGTAAAATAATTAAGATATTTTATTCTTAATAAAACACAATCACCTTTGTCAAGCTTGTTAGAAGCTATTTAACTACTTAACGGTGAAATAGGATAGAATCTGATTTACACTAAATAGGGTTTTTACAAATTACTTTTACCTTGCAGCATTGATTATTGACGATTTATGAGTTAACAAACCAAATATATAATTAAATTATTATTTTAAAATATAAATGTTGGGGCTGGGGATATGGCTCAAATGGTAGCATGCTCGCCTAGGGGTTCAATTCTTAGCACCACATAAAAATAAAATAAAAATATTGTGTCCACCTGAAACTAAAAAAATAAATAATAAATAAATAAATATAAAATATAAATGTCAAATAATTTAGAATTTATTACAAAATGTGTTACTCTATAAGACAGAGATAGTTAATGTTTTTTAATGTATATCTAACAGCATAATTACACCAGTGATTTTGTCTATTATAAAACAAATTGGGAAAATATATTAAGCAAACTAAAAATCAATTGTAGAAATTAATATCAATAATCATATTATAGTCCCCATGCTTCTTTATTAAAATCCCTATACCTTTTTAACTCAATTGATACCAAATAACTAGGTATCTATTGTGCTATTGATGAATACCTCAAATTCCTGCCCTTGATCTCAGAATCTCTCTACCATTTCTTTTCAGTTATACTCACAAATATTTGCTTCCCCAAATCAAAAAGATAATCCTTTTATTGTTGCAATTTGTCTAATATTCTTCAAAATGTATTAATAGTCAGAAATATCCCTTTTTTCCCATTCCTTTAGTTTTCCTCATAAAGGAAAAAATACAAAATACTATTACTCTGTTTACACTAAAACTTGTCTATGTAATTCTATTTACAGATGTTTTACATTGTTTATTACATACAGATATACAAAAATACATATATGTATAAAAATTGTGAATAAATGTTCATATATATACATTTAAAGTGTGTTAAACATCTGTACATGTATATTTGTACACACATAGATATATGTATATATGTATATTATTACATATATACATATATCTCTCTATATATATTATATATATGTATATTATTACACATTATATCATATATCATTGCATATAACATATTTTGTAATATTTATATGAATATATCACATATACATTTATATATATTTCATAACTCTATATCTCAGAAATTTAGAATCCACTGATTCAATCAGTAGGCAGAAATGTTTAGACTTGTTTCATGGTAATTTTTTGACATTCATTGTGAGTAGAATTATATCTGCAGAGAAAACTCATTCAGGGAGGAATAATAAACTTTCAATTTTCCTTAATATTATATTCCATTAATATTTATAATGAAAGAAAAATTTTATTTTTAAAAAATTAATATATATCCATTGATAGAAATAAATCATTGATGGGCATGTTATGTTTATAAATTATATCTTTTTGTAAGCTGTTTAAGTTGATAAATTTATTTTTATTCTAATTAAAGAAGGTTTAAAATATAAAAGTATACATATTTAAAGACTTTGAACATATATTGAATAAAGATGATATTATTATAGTGCAAAACAAGATTTTGATTGTCTTCTGTTGTTGGGAGTCATATTCCTTCCTATTCCATACAACTCACTATTGTATAACAAGAAATAAGAACATATTTTTGTCTTCAGTTGTGTATGACAAAGATCTTTAGAGACATGGGGAAAAAAAGAATGTATCTTATGCCTATTTTACTTAACTCTTTAATATGCCAAATTTCAAAGCAATGTTCACTCACATTTAAAAATTCAAGGATCTATTCGCTTTGTAAATAGAGGAAAATATTTAGTTGCCTCAACTAAATATGAATGAAATAATGTTTACTATCCTATTTTAAAAACTGTAGTTTTGACAGATTTCACATTCTGTCAAAATTTTATTAATAATTTTCATTCCTATATGGGTACTGTTTGCTTCAAGAGTTATGGAATAAAATTGTTATGGTATCATCATATCCAAAGGAGTCTCAAATTTATTCATATAATTTAAGTGCCTGTTACAGTTATGGCAATAGTTATTCTATGAAATGAGATTTATTTTGAAGTATATTTTAGCATTCCTGAACTAACTGAAAAAAAACTTATACTTTAATAAAATCATTGTAGAGTATAGAAGGTATGTCATTTCCTTATAAATTGTGGGGAATTTTATTTTTTCTGCTTCATTTTCAACAAATTCAATATCATACACTTGAAGGCACAGGAAAATTAAATTTGGAAATTTTCTGCTCCAACAGGAAGAGTGAGATATATGTATATTATACTTATTCTTGGTTAATTACTTTTTCAATTAAATAAAGGCTCCTGAATGACATTTGTTCATTTCTCAGTAATGCATTGCTGGGAAGACATTTCTATACAATATAGCATCACATTTTACAGGGTGTTTAGACTAGTATAAGTCATAGCATAAATTATCATTAATGATTATCTTCAAATATGTTATTTTGAGAAGAACATAGAATCTGAGAAACATGAGAATTATATAAAGAATATGAGAAAATAATACATAAATTTGCCTTATAAATTTTGTAATTAAAGTTTATTGCATTGAGTATATGCATCACAAAAATATTTTCACAGGTAAATAAATTTGATATCAAGTAATTTATATGTAGCTTAAGTATTGAAATATATGGTATTGCATTGCTTACTGATATTTTGAAAGCATATCTTGTAAACACCAGCAAAAAAATAGAGGAATTAGAAAAAATACAAGACCAAAAATTACTTTCAACTCCTTTCTACTCATACTTTCCCTCTTTACCAAAGGCAAAAACTATCTCAAATTCCCTGTTGAATAATATTCTATTATGTAGTTTATAAGTATTCATTTCTCCAGGAATGATAGATATTCTCTTTTCACTTCTTGAATTAACTTGTCCTGTAGTAAACATTATTTGCATTACTACAGGTGAACAGATGTACAATTTCTTTTGAATCTATAACTTTATTAAGAATAAATGAGTGGGTTTTATCAAAGCCCATTGGTATGCATCTGTAACCTCAGCTACTCCAGGAACTATTGCATGAGGATCATAAGTTCAAGACTAGTCTCAGCAATTTAGTGAAAATCTGTCTTGAAATAAAAAATAACAAGATTGAGGATGCAGCTCAGTGGTTGAGAGTGAGAGGCCCTCAATTCAATTCCCAGTAGGGGGTGGGGAGTGAGGGGGGAGGGGGAGGGGGAGGTGGGGAGAGGAGTCAGAGACTATGCCTATATAGAGGCTTCGTAAATTCTCAAATATTTTTTATAAGCATTTGGATCCATTTAGATTTTAACACCAATATACTAGCATTCTCATTCATGTATATCTTGCTAAAACTTGATATTATAGATATTGTATGTGTTTTTATATTTAATCTATTTTGTTAAATGTAGAATGCTATTCGAATTTTATTTTTTTATAGCTTACATTTTCCTGATGATCGAGTTTGATAAACTCTTTCCAACTTAGTTGTCCATTTAGATATTACTTTTGCATAGAGAATTGTGCTCACCTTATTTATTTGTAGATTATACATATGTGAAAATTTTATTGCTGGTAAATATTGAAAGTATCTTCTCAAAATATTGTTTTTATTCATTTAATGACATCTTAACAGAAAAAATTAATATATGTTTCTTTACTTGTTTTTCAATGTTTATACCTTTTTATATTTTGCTTAAAACACTGTTTATCTCAAGATCATGAAGTTTTTAAGCACTGTCTTAAAAGTTATTATTTTTAATATTATAACTTACTGTCTTATTGTTGCCTTGTAAGAGTCTTCAGGTTTTTAGCCTTTACATTAATGTTCATATTCTGATGGGATATATTTTTGTGCATAACCTGAGGAAAGTGATCACATATCTTCCCCAGAGTTCATTCAGTTTTGTCATTTTCATTTAAGGAGAATATAAAAGTTTTGCCACTGTACTGCATTATCATATATGTGATTGTACCTTTGTTTGGTTTTATCCAATAGTGTTTTTAACTTTTTATCAGTTTGCATCACCACTTTATTGTGGGGAGCTAAGATGTGGATTGAGTTGTCTAATGGCCTTGTGGTTATAGGGGACTTGCACTGGGAATCTTCTATATAAAAGTAGAGGGTTAACATTTCCCAGTTGCTATAGCAATGGTGGCCGTTGGCCGCTCTGGGCAAATGCTCAGAATTATCAGTACTAATCTTGAATTGCATATAACTGGTTTCTAGGGATAGAGGATTCTGAACATAGCAAGTAACCATAATGTCTTCTCAACTCTGAACTTCAAGCTTGCCTGCTTTGCAGAAACTTTTTTACAAAGAATTTTTTGATGATAAAACCTATATAATATACATGGGGAACCAGCTCTGGGTCACTCTTCTCACACAAAGTTCAGTTTCCCACCTGATCCAGGCATTTCTCTTAATGTTTGTGTGCTTTTCTTAAGCCCCCATCATCCCTTGCCGGTTTCAGATTGCAGCATGATAGCTTTTGATTTATAACTTTGTATAGAGTAGTACAAATTTTTCAATTTTATTTTTTTTTTCATTTTGAAGTTTTCCTTAGCCATTATTAATTTCTTGAAAGTCTATATATGTTTTAAAAGAACAGTCAAAATTAAAATATTTAAAAGATAAATCTTAATCTAAATATATTAGGGAAAATTGAAAACCTTAAAAAAATATGAAGTTCACATATTTGATCCTTTTAATATCGTTTTTTTAATATTTATTTTTTAGTTATAGGTGGACACAATGTCTTTATTTTATATTTATGTGGTGCTGAGGATCGAACCCAGTGCCTCAGGTGAGTGCTCTACCTCTGAGCCGCAATACCAGCCCAAACATAGTTTTTAATAATACCATTGTGGCTGTTATTGGAAAATGTAATTTTTACATAAACATATAAATATCTACCTAACAAGCATGTGGAATTAGTTTTCTTAATCTGTATTATGGAGAATCTGCATACAAAAATCAAGATGTACAAAGACTAAAAGCTTATTCTTTCAGTTATGATGTTTATGTGTTTTATTAATTTCACTCATTTTCTTACACTGCTTGGGGTCTGTAATTAAATGCTAAATAGTAGTGGGAATCCTGCCCAATTTCTGAACTAAAAGTGAATTGTTATTTATTTTGATGAAAATTATGGTGTTTGCTGTAAAATTGTGGTTTATACTCTATTAGATTAGAGGTGCTTCTTTATTCCTTTTGTTTAGAGAATTTTTAAACATGAAATAATAGCATGTTTTATCAAAGTTCATTTTAGTATCATGCACATTTTCTTTCACCTTGTTAATGCTGCAAATTATATTAAATTGTTTGACTTTTGGATGTTAATCCAACTTGCATCCCTAAAATCATCCATAAACTGAGCATATTATTTTTATATATTGCCTACCTTCTGAATACTAATATGTCTTTATTATTGGTAATTCACTGATATTGGCTGGTGATGTTTCTCTGTGAGTTCTTGACAGGTTTTAGCAAAAGAAATGGTTTCTTAAATATATTTGAAATTATATACTTTAATATTTTTTAAAGTTATTTATATAAATTGACATTTTATATTAACCCAAAAGTGAAAACTTGGATTTGTTTTCTATATGAGATTATAGATTTGATTTTATTATTTTTATAGTTCCTGAGATGTTTAAATTGCTTTTTATTACAATCTTGATTTTTGGTAATCAGCACCTGCTTTCATTTTCTTCTTCTGATTTGCAAGGGCTTTTTTAGTTTTCATTAAACTTTAAAATATCATGATGTAGATTTTTCAATTGCCCAATTACTTTGCTAGATTTATATTCATTAAATTTTTTGAGAGGTGGATTTATAAAAACTGCTGATCTGATCATGTATTTGTCTATTTTACCTTACTTCTCTTAGTTTTTGCTGAGAATTACAAGTGTATTCCACCATTCTCAGTTTATAGTGCTTTTTGAAGCTGTATTTTGATATTTTCTGATATGCAAAATCATTTGCAATCATGTTCTTTCTTTTCTTTTCTTTCTTTCTTTCTTTTTCTTTTCTTTTTTTTTTTTTTTTTGGTAGGAGTGATTGAATTCAGAGATACTCAACCACTGAGTCACATCCCCAACCCTATTTTGTATTTTATTAGAAACAGGGTCTCATTGAGTTGCTTAGCACCTCCCCATTTCTGAGGCTCGCTTTGAACCCATGATCCTCCTGTCTCAGCTCCCCCAGCTGCTGGGATTACAGGCATGTGCCACTGGACCCTGCACAACTGTGTTTTTAGGCCATTTTCTGCTATGACTCTACTTTTACATTATATTCATTATAAATGTACATATTTATAACATGAAAATACATTTCTATAGCTTACATTGTGTATATATTTAGTATGTGTCTTTTTTTGAAATATTTGCATTATTTTTTTCTCTCCTGTTTCAATCTAGATTGTTTAGTCACTACAATTATCATATATTACAGTTCTAATATAAACTTTTTGTCTATGCATCTTAGAATACTTTAAACAGTGTACAGATTCATAAAAGTTGTGATATTCTCCAATACAAAGCATATTATTAAACTCCAAAGACTTTATTTAAAAACCAAAATTGAAATCCAGTAATACTGGTTTCAAGTTTTAACCTTGGGATTGTATCTTACTTCCAATACTGTAACAAATCTGACATTTGTAATAGTTGGATCCTCTTTAAAATGTCCCTTTAATTTAGTTATTTGTTCTATTTTCAAATAAGCTTAGTGATGAGACTCTCTTTCACTACTGAGGCAGTCCACACATGAATGACGATAAGAGGAAAAAGTTTATTGTGTAATTATAGTTAAAACAATGTGTATTTATACCAATTCTTAAAGCTAATAATATCACAGTATAATATTACTAAAAGACACCACATATTTCTTTTTTATAAGTATTTTTTGGGGGATTGGAAAGCATGTAATTTTTAAATTTTATTTATAGTTATTCTTAGCATCACCTTTTGAACAGTTTTTAGCTATTTCTAATCCTAGCCCATTGCTCACTTAAGTATAAGTTTAGGGAAACACATTTAAATATGTCCAGTCTTAAGAAACATGTCTTTCCATACACTTTGTCTTAGAAAGAATTTTAAGAATATAACACAGTTCAAAAGGCAGGTAATATGAATCTATAGATCAGTAAATATAACACAGAATTTGAAAGGGAGAATCTACTGTTCATTAGAACACATTTAAAAATGTTATTCCTATACTATTTCTGTTTATTAATCAATTAGAAATTACTAATTGACTCTACATTATATAATTAAAATTTTAATAGATTATAATTTAAAATCCTGTCTAAATTTTGATGCATCATTACTGTTTTCTATCTTTCATTAGTTACTGAAAACTTTAATGCTATTGCAATCCTACCTATTGTATGATATCTATAGTTGCATTGGAAACCACTCTTTTAAAAGCTGCTTATTTTGTATTGCCTTTCTGAAAATAAATTCTCTGAGTGTTTTTTCAGTTTCTCATTTCTGTACTTCTAACAAGTTATCTGTTTTTGTCTTTGTTTTCTAGCTGCAGTATCAAGTTCTCATATTGGAAGGTTTTTATCAATGTTGGTAATTTAAGTTACACTTTCATATTTAGTTCGTATTTTTTTCTATATTTTTATTGGCAAATTATAGTTGTACATAATGATGGGATTTGCTGTTACACATTCACATGATATAACAATATAATTTGGCCAATACTAATCCCCAATATTTCCTCTTTCCTTACTCTTCTCCCTCCCTCTGGTACCTTTCTTCTCTCCTGATCTCCCTTCCAATTTCATGAGATCCCTTATGACCTTTTTTCCTCTCCAGTTTCCATATATAAGAACAATACTTGACTTTTGAATTTCACTTATTCTCCTTTACACAATATTCTCAGGTTCCAACCATTTTCTGCAAATTATGTAATTTCATTTTTCTTTATGGCTGAATAAAATTCATTCAACCACCGATGGACACTGAGTCTGCTTTCATAGTTTGGCTATTGAGAATTGTGCTGCTATAAACAGGGGTGCATGGATCACTGTAGTATGATGAATTTAATTCTTTAGGATAAATACTTAGGAGTGGTATAGTTGGGTTCCATTCTAGTTCCTAAAAGTTTTACTGAAAAATGTTTGTGCATGTATGTTGCTTTCAAAAAGTATGATTTGTTGAAGGGAGAACCAGCAAGATATAATATGGAAACACAAAAAATAATACATATCACATTTGAACAAATTTATCTTGAAGTTGCCAAATTAAGTTACAGGTGATGATTGTTTTTTCCAAGATGAGGAGGACATAGACAGTAAACAATTGATTAGGATCTAGGTGTCTTTTAAAAGTTAATCCTTAATTACTTGCTTGTGTGGCTTTAGAAACTTTAGAAAGAAGAGATGGCCCTTGACTAATAGGAGAGATTTTTCAAAATACCACATTGGTGTGGGCTAGGAATGAGAACTCATTTATATTTTTGATATAAATTTTGATGTCAATTAAAAAAAATTCAGCTGAAGTTGTTATGAAACCATTTGGAAACACATAGCTGAAATTTATTCCAGTGTGCAGAAAAAAGGGATTCGAATTTGAGAGGCATCAACCTCTATATGATATTTATAGCCACAATATATAAAACCTCCTAGTTCTGAAAAATGAGTTCTAAACCATTCAGATGTGTGGCCTTCAAAGAAATAAACAGTAGATGTGAAAGGAACAGTCAGGGTGACAGGGAGAAAACATAATGCCAAGCTTATGAAGACAAGTTAAGAAACTGAGGGTGAGTTACAGGGTTCATTCCTACAGAGTGAATACAGATATGAAAAACAAAAATTGATCATTCCATGTTTATCTTCATTTAGCACAAATGATGTTCATATAAGGGCATTGGGGAGTAATAGAGGAATAGCCTGATAAAGTAAATTTAAGATAGAAAAGTATAAAAGAATTTAGAGGCAGCAGATATGGAACAGCTTTTTCAACATCTGCTCCTAAAGAGGCACAGAAATATATAATATTTACAGAAGAATATGGATTAAAAATTTTTTAAAATTTAAGGTGGCTAACATGTAGCAGTTATACAAGTTAGAATTGGTTCAGGAAAGCATAAGATATAGATAATGTAAAACTGAGAGGTTTCCTGGTAAGCAGCTTAGTGAAAAAATACATGTATAGTGTGTGAAAAACCCTGAGTAAGCTACCAGAACTAAATAATAACAATACAAATAATAACAACAACTGTAATAATAATAATACAATGAAAGTAAAGTAAATTTCAGATGGTATTAATGCTGCCACATGTCTGGTGAGCATTCTTGAAACAGTTTCACAACAATAATAGTAGCAAAGAATATAGAACATTTTGTAAGAAGTGAGTGGAAGGAAGAGGCAGCCTTGTTTCTCTTATTATGACTTCAATTATCTCAGGGAAGTAGGAGAAAACATGGTCATTGGTAAGAATGTGTTAGGAGACTTTGGTAGTGTGGTGAGCCGTTCCTGTGGACTGTGGTTGCCATTACATGATGGCGCTGGCTCCGCTGTGGTCTGTGAAGGACAACTCCTTATCAGAGAGAGTTGGCGTATTGTCAACTCCTTATCAGAGAAAGTTGGCGTGTCGTTTTCTAGCACCCTGTGAGAAGGGTCCACGTGGCAGCTTCGCATTGGGGTTCGCGGTGCTTTATTAAGGCTGGGAGGGGCATCCAATGATTATTCCGGGGATTAGAAGAATTATTAGAAGAAGACTGTCAAGGGCCTGAATAAACTGCTGAAAGAAGATTCCTGAGTCGCGTCTTCCTTGCGGGCAAGGGGGTCGTGACATGGTAGTATGAAAAAAAGAGGTAAAATTGATTTCTTAGAGTATTGACATGTGAATGAATTTGGGAAATGAGATTGCAGAGATCTAAATTGTCTATTGGCAGTAAATTCAGGAAATGAATCAAGGGAGAGCCAACTATGTAAGCATGAGAGTCTCCTTAATAAAGTGATTGGAATTAATGAAAAGCATTATCAAAGCTTTGATTTGAAAGCAAAAGGCTAATGATGGTATAGGATTCTAAATGTAATAATATTAAAATGTGATTAGATTGAATTATTCTTATGAGCATAATTCTATATATCTCTGTCTATATACCAAAATGTAAATTTAAATACTACTTTTATTAATGAGGTCTAAGTATTATGGTTAATTTTAACAGTTTGAAATCAAAGCTGCAAAATATAAGATTTTCTAAATACATTTGTAAATTATGTATCTGGTTATCTTTAGAAAAGAGATTAAAAGTCACAAACTTCCTCCATTATGATCTACTACATGTTTCATTGTAAAATTATAAAGATAAAAAAGAATTACAAACTGTCAGCAATGAGGAATGTTGATATGGCCCATGTATATGAATCCTATAAAAAACTTATGTTGATTTAACAGGAAATCCTGAAATATCCAGAAATATTTCTTCAAACACATCATAAAATTAAAGAAAAATCAAAATAGCAATCCTCCTCTAAAAATCAAAATAAAAATACAACTAATGATACTCCTTAAGATGACAGACTACACATAATATTATATTGAGTATTTTTAATAATTATTGATGAATGAATAACTTTGGAAGATAATTTCTTAAATCAGGAAATTTATAAAACTTTTTGTTTTACAATGAAGAAAATATAAATAAGCAAATAAAGTATCATTAACAGATAGAAACTGTTTTAAAAAGTGATTTTCTTCTCAAGAAAAAATATCGATTAACTATGGGGTGGGTATGTGATAAGAATATAAGCAAGAACAAGTCTTTATCTTTGAATTAGGAAGTTGAATGACAATATATAATATGATAAGTGAAAATACAGCAATGTATGCAAACAGTTGAAATAGTAAGAAGGACTGATCCACTCATTTAGTTTCTCATGAATATGAATAAAAAGTACATTTCCAGAAATGAAATGGTATTCAGAGTAAAAGAGGACACAGCCCTTCTGCTCTTTTTAATAATTTTCTGGCATTATGAAATTATAAAAATATACATATTTAATTTTTGAAAAAGAAAATCCTTAAAAAGTGAGAGAAAAGAGAAAAGACACTCTCAAAATATCAGATTGGCCATTAAGACTAGAACAGATAAAGTGAAATAAACTTCAGATATAAATATAGAAAAATATAAACCTAATAAAATAGTATCCATGCCCATACATGAAAGCAAATTTGATGGCACATCAAATTTTTCACAGTTCACACTGAAAAACAGAACAAAATAGAGTGGGTCAAGTAACAAAAATTAGGGAATTTGTCTTCTTGAAATCTTCAAAGACTTATGGATACAATGGGTCCTTATCAGAGGAGATATAAAAATACATGCTTCAATTTGTCATCATTTGAAATTTATTTTTATAAACATGATTTGATGCATTTAGGGAATTATGTACCATCAAGTTTAAATCATGATGAAAGGGATTAGATGTGTTCTACTTCCTCTTTCCAAAGCAATTGCGGGAGATTACGATTACTTTCTTGGAAATGATTAAGAAAAGCAGAATGAGTCACAAATGCTGAAGTTGAACAGAGCTGAAATGGTAAATTATTTCAAAGCAGATGTTAAAGGATGTAACCAACAGGTGACAGGAAAGAATGGGAATTAGAGAACTAGAACAGTCTTTTCAGCACCTTATAGTGTAGTCTAATTTTAACAGGATAAAAGTTTTCAAATCAATAACTATAAGCAAACAGTTGCTTTCCATGGAGATATTTTAACATTATTAATTAATATAATTCTATTAGAAATATTTCTTCTGGCAGGAATTCTATAATAATGATAACCAATAATATCAACAATTACTAATTATTCTCATTGACTCCTGTGTTCTGTAATATAACATTTAAATAGTTTAAAAATAAATGATTTAAAAAATTTAATGGTTTAAAAATAATAATACTCCTTTTTTATATTAAGAAATTATTTGACAAAGGTTGTGGGAGTTGGTCATGCAGTTATACATGTCTTGAATGATTTCTGGAGACAGAATTCAATTTTTGGCTTGGCTTTACACAAAGACTCAAACTTGTTATATTATTAGAGAGGTTTCTCCCCTATCCACATTTTCACTTTTGTATAGACAACTATGTTTGAGAAATATTAGGCTAATCCCATAAATAAGCAAATCATAAGTTTTAAATGACTTTTCTTGCTAATTTCTTACTGTAATTTATTTATATTATCTATTAAACTGTAGGATGTATATGTATATACAGGATGACAACCACATTACCTGATTTGGTACTCTCTGTGATTTTAGAAATCCAGTAGCAGGTCTTCAAATATATCCCTGCAGTTAAATGGTACTACTCTATTGTTTTATATAGTCTTTTTTCTTTGTCTTTATTTGTAGGGGATATTATTGTCAATAAACAATGAATTATTACAATGATATTTTAATTGATTTTGAATATATGTTTGTGAATAGAACAATGTCACCAACTCACCTACCCAAAAACATACAGTAGAGATTAAACAGGTAGTCACTCAAAAAAAAAATTTAACATCTGATCACTTATTGAAAATGAAGTAAACCAGATTAGTACTGTCACTTCCAAACATATCCACGTCCTACTTCTCAATATGAGTGAATCTGTTAAATAAATTGGCAGTTAGGAAATTTTATTGTGGATAAAATTAAGGTTGCTAATTAGCTGACCTGGAGATGGAGAAATTATATTGAATTTTCCAACTACAGCAATGTTATCACAAAGTTATCTATGAATGGAGGAGGAAGGCAAATGAAGAGGTCAGAGATATGACATTATAGTGAACATTTTCTTGAGACTTGCTAGCTTTGTAGATGGAGAAATGGGAGCAGGAATTCCAAAATATGGGCAGTTTCAAACCTAGAAGAGGCAATGGAACATACCTAGAGGATTCTTCCTAAGGAGGAAATGGATTCTCTCTAGAGCTTCCAGAGGAAATGCACCCCTGCCTGCCAACACCATGACTTTAGCCCCCTAAGAAACATTTGGAACTGTGATTCCTAGAACTGGGTAATAAATTTAAGGTAATAAATTTGTGTTGTATTAAATCAAGTGTTTAGGAAATTTTTATAGTGAAAAAAGAACTAACACCTACTAATTCTATAATCTTTTCTACATGTAAAAATAGATTATTAAACAAAACATCAAATTACTCTTTTAACTATAGGAGATTAAATTTTAGAAATTTAGGAATGAAACAAAAATAACAAGATTATGCTATTAGTATCTATGAAGGAGAAAGCAGGATTTGAGGAAAGAGCAAAAAGGAAGACCTACTTACATAGATCTGTACTCTCTTGGAGAACTAGAATCTCTGAAAATCAACACAGGCACTGATAACTATTTAAAATTAGAAATGAGCTATTCTCAGCTTAAAAGAGTATTCCCAAGGCAGAAACAGAAAGTTCATAGCTTTCAGAGTATAGTAAGTCTTGATGCAATGGAAATAGAATTATGGAATTTTAACTAGTAATTTCCAAGTGGAAGAGTACAAGTGGTGATTTTGGGAAAGTAGTTAAAATTAGAGTACATGGACATTTCAGGTCAACTGGGAAAAATATATGCATGCTATATTCAAAATACATAAGGAATTAGGCTATTCAGAACAATAAAATGAATAAGTCAATTAAAAATGAAAAAGAGACCTGAAAAGACATTTATAAAAAAGGCATAACAATGGTCAACAGATCCATGAAAAATTTCTTCTCAGAGAACAAATCATTGGTCTAGATATCAGAGAAATGGAAGTTAAAATTACAATGAGATGAGACCTCACACTTGTTAGATTGGCTACTAGCAAAAAGACAAAAGATATAAAATATTGTCAAGGATGTGAAGAAAATCTCAATAGTCTTCAAAGGGCTAGCTGCAAGAGGTATAATGCTGGGTGGACCACAAATAGGATTTTTGGAAAACAGTGTACACCTTTAATTCTATTAATTTCAGGGAAATGGGGAGGGATAAATAAAAATATAAGAAATGGGAGCAGAAATTCCAAAATATGGGCAGTTTCAAACCTAGAAGAGGTAATGGAACATACCTAGAGGCAAAAGGAATTGCTAGCAGAATGGATAGGAGAGGTAAAAACATGCTATGATTGACAGAGGTTTCTACTTAAATTAACTAGATGCATACACAATGTTTTTAGAATTTCAAAGGTTTTGTAAAGGATAGTTTAGGGGAAAAAATCTAGTTTTATTTTAATAAGTGAATGTTGGGCACCACCCTGTGCACGAGCTAAGCACCCCCTCCCCCTCAGCCTTGAGTAAGGGGGTATTGGCCAGGCATCATGGGCCACTCACTGTGTGAAGCTGTCTGACCAGCCCTCAGACAGAAGTTGAGGAGAATCACTAGACCAACTAGTGAGTGTCTCCAGGCTGAGAGAGAGGGTAATTGTCCACGACTTGGCCGCCACCCTGCCTGGCAAAAATCACACCTAGTCGGGAGTTGAGTCAGCCAAGATGGCGCAGTAGCTCAGTTTATTGTGGAGGGAGAGGACTGCTATAGAGAGAGGAGAAGGAGGGAGGAGGGAAAAGGCAGAGGCCAATCAGAGATGGGAGAGTCCCCCAGGTTGGGGTAACCCAGTCACCCCAGTTACAGAAACAGAGCCCGGTTACCTAGTTTCAGAAACAGTACCCCATTAGGTATGTGTGCCCGGTTGCTGGGGAGTTATTCTTTGTGTTTGCGGAAGCCATATCTTGGGGCCATTCAGGCACATCTATGGAAGCCATTTCTCAAGCTCTAACTGTCATGTACATGGAAAATCACAAGACCAAAATCACAAGACTGGGGATTTCCCAACAGTGGTTTCTCTTCCTGTTTCCCCAGCAATTGCACTTCCGGGGTCAGCAGAGGTCCCAACAGGAAGCAAGTAGCCTTTCCCTCAGCTCAGCAAGGAAGTACCTCAGCTCTGGGATTGAGCATTACCAAATGGGATTGGGCCACCTCTCTTTTGAAATACTATCCCCTGCCTTATTTGGGTGGCATATTCTATGGAATGTCTTTTCTCTAATAAATAGAGGGGTTCTGGGTGCTTTCACTCTCTTGCCTTCCAGCATGGAAGAGGACTCTTAAGGTCGCACAGCAGTCCCACCCTGGACCTGAGAAACTCATGTCCATGTGTTGCATGGTTTCTTTGCAGTTTTCTTAGTTTAATGTTACAGCCAGCTCCTTTGAACCCAGTTCATCTCGCCAGCATGGGCATCTGATTTGCATTGAATTTTCAGAGCACTAGTAAAAATCTAGACAAATCTATCTAAATTATTCATTACATGGATGTACACACACATACATGTATGTATACACTATATATATATATAATATATATATACACACAGACATACACACACATACAGAGACAACACAGGCATACACATATACATATATAAATATTTATTATGAAAAATGATTAATTAGGGTTGTTTGTTTATTTGGAATTTTTAAAGCATTTTAGCTACATTAGTAATATTAATTGTTAACATAATTAGTTGAATTTATTAGCAATAGATTTCTGAGGTTATAATAATAAAGTCCTGTCTTAATGTAGATAAATAAAAAAAAATTATCTCTAGGAGAAATAGATCTATTCTAACTCTAAGTGACCTCTAAGTTAACATTCATTGTTACCAGATTATAAACTAACAATTCTTGGAAACATCTAAATAAAAAGTAAAGCATAATAATCAAACATGATATTATAGGAAAATTCTCAGCTGCTAATAAACAGCTTAAAAATAAATATTTAAAATTTCAAATGGACCAAAAATTATTGAATGTATGGCAAATGTCATGTAATATTCACTAATATGCTTACCACACAAAGAAACATTTATTTATTATTATCTGCCTTGGATTATCAAGATTTGTATTGCTTAATGTTTCCTGCTATTGGCATGGAATCCTAGAAGTATTTAGGCTGATGATCATAATTATAATTTTACAAATGTCATGGTAGGATAGAAGCCAAGGAGATAAGCAGCATAATATTCATGTTTAAAACTAGAACAATGGAGAGATGACTCATACAAGTGTAGAACAAAAGAAAGGTAAACCCAGGGTGGGATACTGAGAGTATGATAAGCTACTAAGCAAACAACAAATGTCAAATGAGGCAAGAAGAAATTCTAAAGAATCTGGGATGATTTAGTCCAAGATAAAATAACAAGTCATCCTGCATACAGATTGAGAGGTTGAATAACATTGGGACATGAGTGGATAACAGAACATTGGATCCAAGATTTCATTCCCTGGGGTGGAGATCTATGGATTTTTTTTTAAGTAGCAGTAGGGAAAAACTCAATCACTGACGGTTGGGCTTGGAGTCCCCCAACTAGAGCAACAGATAATGACAGGGAGCCTTGCCTGCACTTCGGAATCAAGTTACCCATTTACTTATACCAGAGAAAGGAAGGAGAGACACCTGTGCACATAGCAACTAGGCCTATTAGTCACTGACTTTTAAAGCAATCATTAATTTTATCAATCTCTTCTGAATTACATAACCATCTCCAATGGGATTGAATAATTTATAGTTTGTGACAATGTTCCTCAACCTGGCAAAATAGAATAAAATTTTCAGTAGTTCATTAGTATACTCAGGCTAAAATTTATACCCCTCATTTAGAAATTCTGTATTTTTCACAATCTCCTCCCTGCTTTCAGTGAAAATATATCCTCCTATTATCTTTTACATGCGTTTTATAGTTATCAACCAATTACAAAATCATGTATGTTCTTAATCAAGCTTGACACCTGCATTCTTTTTATTAACTACCTGATCACTAGTCATTTTAATAAACCTTTTATATCAATGTATAAACCTCATACAGAAAAATCATACTACTGATAATTTAACACCTTGGTGAATTATCTCAGTGGAAACACTGCTGTAAACACCAATGAGGCCAAAAACTGTAACATCCCCTATCGAATTCACAACAAATCCCCCAACCCTGCTTCTGATGATTATGTTCTGTTTGCCTACTGATTAATACCTTACACCTGAATGTATTTTCACCTGTTTTGAAATTCATTTAAATGGAATCTTACAGGATGAATTATTTTGTATCTGTCTTCCTTCATTCTATATCATATGTGTGAATATCATTCACATCATAGTCATGTTTTATATGTTTTTATTACTGTACAATTTTTCTTCTTGTGATTGTACCACATTTATTTAACTTAAACTTGGATAACTGTAAATAATGTTATCATGTACATTATCAATGTATATGTATACATATAAACTATGACACAAATTACATGGAAGTCCAGATATTCAGAGAATCAAGGGAGTATCTGAATAAAATCATAAAATTAATTTGATCTTAATATAATAAAACATTGGACCTCATTGCAAACAATAAACACAAAATGTGCAAACACACACACACACAAACACACACACACACACACATATGCACAGATGCCTGTTCACAAAGGGGAGAATAGGAGGAAATTAAGTCATAAAAGGATACAGGGCTCAGATTTTTTAGTGTCGTCTAGATTGAGTTTGCTAAAATTTTTTAAGAGGAGTGTGATGGTTGATTAGATGTGTCAACGTGATGTGATTAAGGACTGTCTTTGGTAATGTTCCTATGTAATTACTCTGAAAGAGTCATGAGCCCTTGAGAGTGGGGCTGGGTGCCAAGACATCATGGCTATGGTAAAGAGGGTGAATCTCAATCTTTGTAAAAAGTATGATACATACTGCACTCTGTTTTATATCAAAGAAATATAGAACCATAGTTCAAAACTTTTGGGTTTTTCTTTCTTAAAAACAAATTGGAGGATGGGGCTGTAGCTCAATGGCAGAGCACTTGTCTCACATATGTAAGGCACTGGGTTTGATCTTCGGCACCACATAAAAATAAACAAATAAATTAAAGGCATTCTGTCCATCTACAACTACAAAAAATTAAAAGAAAAAAAAATTATTACTGAAATGAAAGTTAAAGAGTAGATATCAAATCTTGAATATATTCCATTTTGTACTAAAATAATAAAGCATAAAAAAACTTTATGTAGGAGATTTTAAATGATTAGTAATAATAATATAGACTTTTTCTTGATCTACATATACATTTAAAGTTTAATTAAATTGTAACTTGTAGTCCTCCCAATATTAGAATATAAGGCCATAATGTTGTAAAGGAGATGTTTTAAATTGCAATTAAAATAAGATTGCAGGCATATAATTACTGTGTTATTGTTTTACTTATTCATATAAGAATTTCTCTTCAATTTTTTTTGGAGGCACTTTGGTTTTATTTTTATTTATTTATTTTTTTCTGTCTTTTTTTTATTATTAGTTGCTCAAGACAATACAATGATCTTGACATATCATACATTTGATTCAATTAGGGTATGAATTCTCATTTTTCCACATGTAAAGATTGCAGGATCATATTGGATATACATCCATGTGTATACATATAGAAATCCTAGTGTCAGGTGTATTCTGCTGCCCTCCCTATCCCCCCTATCTTCCCATAACTATTCTCTACCCATTCTACTGTAACAACTGTAATACTGCTCTCTCTCTCTCTCTCTCTCTCTCTCTCTCTCTCTCTCTCTCCTTCTCTTCCCCCTCACACCATTGTATATGTATTTTGTGAACCCATGAGAGTCTCCTTCAGTATTCTGTGTAATTACCCTTCTCCCTCCCCTCCCCTCCCTCCTCTTTTCCTTGTTTCATGGTAATCTTCTTCTCATGCTCTTCCTTCCTACTCTGTTTTGAGTCATCTCCCTTATATCAGAGAAGACATTCGACATTTATTTTTTAGGGATTGGCTAACTTTGCTTAGCATAATCTGCTCTAGTGCCATCCATTTCCCTGAAATGCCATGATTTTGTTATTTTTTAATGCTGAGTAATATTCCTTTGTGTATAAATGCCACATTTTTTTAATCCATTCATCTGTTGAAGGGCATCTGGGTTGGTTCCACAGTCTAGCTATTGTGAATTGTGCTGCTATGAACATTGATGTAGCTGTGTTCCTGTAGTATGCTCTTTTTAGGTCTTTTGGGTATAGTCTGAGAAGGGGAATAGCTGGGTCAAATGGTGGTTCCATTCCCAGCTTTCCAAGGAATCTCCATACTGCCCTCCAAATTGGCTGCACCAGTTTGCAGTCCCACCAGCAATGTAAATGTGTACCCTTTTTTCCCACATCCTCGCCAGCACTTGTTATTGTTTGACTTCATAATGGCTGCCTTTCTTACTGGAGTGAGATGGTACCTTAGAGTGGTTTTAATTTGCATTTCTCTGATAGCCTGAGATGGTGAGCATTTTTTTGTGTACTTATTGATTGATTGTATGTCCTCTGAAAAGGAAATCAGGACAACCACCCCATTCACAACATCCTCAAAAAATAAAATAAAACATTTGGGAATCAATCTAACAAAAGAGGTGAAAGACCTTTACAACAAAAACTACAGAATACTAAAGAGGAAAATAGAAGAAGACCTTAGAAGATGGAAAGATATACCTTGCGCATGGATAGGCAGAATTAATATCATTAAAATGGCCATACTACCAAAAGTACTCTATAGGTTTAATGCAATGCCAATCAAAATCCCAATGGCATTCCTCACAGAAATAGAAAAAGCAACCATGAAATTCATCTGGAGAAATAAAAGACTCACAATAGCTAAAGCAATTCTAAGCAGTAAGAGTGAAACAGGTGGTATAGCGATACCAGATTTCAAACTATACTATAGAGTAATAGTAACAAAAACATCATGGTACTGGTACCAAAACAGGCAGGTAGACCAATGGTACAGAATAGAGGACACAGAGACTAATCCACAAAATTTCAACTACCTTATATTAGACAAAGATGCTAAAAGCATGCAATGGAGAAAGATAGCATCTTCAACAAATGGTGCTGGGAAAACTGGAAATCCATATGCAACAAAATGAAATTGAATCCCTTTCTCTCACCATGCACAAAAGTTAACTCAAAATGGATCAAAGAGCTAGGAATCAAACCAGAGACTCTGCATCTAATAGAAGAAAAAGTCGTTCCTAATCTCCATCTCCAAATTCCTGAATAGGACACATATAGCACAAGAGTTAAAATCAAGAATCAACAAATGGGACATATTCAAACTAAAAAAGTTTTTTCTCAGCAAGAGAAATAATAAGTGAGGTAAATAGGGAGCCTACATTCTGGGAACAAATTTTTACCCCTCACACTTCAGATAGAGCCCTAATATCCAGAGTATACAAAGAACTCAAAAAGTTAAACAACAAAAAAACAAATAACCCAATCAACAAATGTGCCAAAGATCTAAACAGACACTTCACAGAGGAGGATATACAATCAATCAACAGGTACACAAAAAAAAATGCTCACCATCTTTTCAATTTTTTTTAAAAAATGATGGGCCTTTATTTTATTTGTTTATATGTGGTAAGGAATAATAATAGTTAATTTAAGTATACTTACAGTAACTGATAAACATGTTTCAGTAACATTAGTGAAGCCCTGTATTTCCTCTTTCATTTAAAAGTTGTTGAAAAGAAACAGGGAATTACAATCAATTGAGCAATAGAGAATTTTTGGAGGAATGTTGGAAAAACAAATGCCCCCCACCTTTTGCCCTGGGTGGGTAGGTTGCAACTCTAAATGCAGTAAAAGCTAACTGTTCATATTTTTGCTGATCAGCAGAATTTATCTCAATAGGATAGACAGAAAAGTTTTGAGACTCCCTGACCTCCACAGCTTGTCCAAAACACTCAATTAACTGGGATCTAGATGGGCACCAGGTAGCTGCCACAGCCCACCACGGAGGCGATGGCAGTGAATTAGTTACAGGAGCCATTGGCTCTGGGATTGCTCCAGGCAGAGTGATATTGCAAGGGATGTGCTGCCACCACAGGGGGAGCAGTGGGTGGGTTTAAAGGGGCCACCTAGCCAGGCACAGAAGGAGAAGAGCAGGTAGGTTGAAAAATAGGGGTTTTAATCACTGCATCACGGCAAAGATACCAGCATCTAGCACAGTAATGGCAGCATGTGGTTCCTCATGAGGTATCTTACTTACCTCCTCCCAATCTTTTGAATTTAATGAGCCACTTTCTGGGTAACAAGATGAATCTATTTCTATCAGTGAGGCAGCAAGGTCAGTGTTGCTTAAGGTATGTCCAGCCTTGCAAAGTTAAAAAGAAAGTTCTGTCTGATGACATCGTTGAGCACACAATAAAGAACTTCCCATAGATACTGATTAGGGATCAGTACCAGTAGGTGAATGATGCATCAAAAGCATACTACAGGCCTGAGTAACTCTTCCCTTCCCCTGTAACTGTCAACATCTGGAAGGGTCTCTATTAAAATAGCTTTTGTTGACCCGAACTGTCTGTGGAGTGAGCAGCTATGTGGGAAGAAAACTCTTCTCATGCCCTAGTGTTGAGCGCCAGTTGTAAAGAATAATAATAAAGAGTGACACAGAGACAAAGTGCAGAGGCAGGGAAGGTGGCAGATTGGCTGAGAGACCAAGCTGCCAAACTTTATTTATATAATCAATACTTTGTATTAGGCAATTAGTACCACAACTACATAATTGTTTAGAGTATCAGTAAGGTTTCTTATTCTGTAGTTACATTTTATAGTTATAATATGCAATGTCACTAGCTTAATGCAGCTCTCAAGAAAGTCCATTGTCTAAAGCTACTGTTAAGCTGGAAGATCCAGGAGCACCAGAGCTTGGTGAAACATTGTAGTTATCTAGTAAGCAAATTCCTTTATTCCCAGGAGTTATATGCCTAAGATTAAGGTCAAAGCTGATAAGATGCTATAGCAGGGAGGGCATTACCATAGCAACTGGGCATCCTATGCCTTTGCACAGAAACTTTCCCAGGCATGAAGCATGCCACAGTCATAAAGTCATGAGGGACCCCAATCCCAAACACACAATTCCTACAGTGCTTAAAGTCAAACCCAGTGCCTCACACATGCTAGGCAAAAATTTACCATTGAGCCTCAACTCCAGCCACCTGTTTTACTTTTTATTTAATATGTTTATATATTTTGTCTATTTTCACATTTACCAGAGTCAATCACATTTTTCATCATTTAGTGAACAGCTCATATGTTGAGGAAAATTACAGTGTTTCAAAATACTGGTCAATAACTATAAATACAGTAATTTGTAAACCTCATCTCTGTTCTTTGAAATAGCTTTTTATTGGGGGGGAGGGGTACCAAGGATTGAATTCAGGGGCACTCAACCACTGAGCCACAGCCCCAGCCCTATTTTGTATTTTATTTATAGAAAGGATCTCGCTGAGTTAATTAGTGCCTCACTTTTGCTGAAGCTGGTTTGAACTTGTTCTTCTCCTGCTTCAGCCTCCAGAGCCACTGTGACTACAGAGGCCCAGCAGAAATAAATTTTTAATGGCTATCTAATTTTTATATTTACATTAAGGTTATAATCTGACTTATTTTATAGTAAAATAAAGATAATAAATATCATGCATGTATTTTATAAATAAAATATTTTTAAAAAATCAGTTCTTAAATGTATTTTAATTATGTATATATGACAGCAGAATGCAATTTGATTTAGTATACACAATTGCAGCACAACTTTAGATTTCTATGGTCCTACACAATGTAGCATCGCACCATTCTTGCAGTCATAGGTGTACCTAGGATAATGATGTCCATCTCATTTCATCATATTTCCTACCTCTATACCCCCTCTTTACCCCTCCCTCAACTTTGCCTCCATCAAAGTTCCACATTTTTTTTTCATGCCCCCCCCCATTATGGAACAGCATCCACTTATGAGAGAACCTTTGGCGTTTGGTGTTTGGGGATTGGCTTACTTCACTTAGCATTATTTTCTCCAACTCCATACATTTACTTGAAAATGCCATAATTTTATTCTCTTTTAATGCTGAGTAATATTCCATTGTGTATATACACCACAGTTTCTTTATCCATTCATCTATTGAAGGGCATCTAGTTTGCTTTGTATCAAGAATATAGACAATGATAAGTGTTAGCAAGGATGTGGGGGAAAAGGTACACTCATGCATTGCTGGTGGGACTGCAAATTGGTGCAACCAATCTGGAAAGCATGATGGATATTCCTTAGAAAACTTGGAATAGAACCACCATTTGACCCAGCTATCCCATTCCTCAGTCTATGCCCAAAGGACTTAAAATCAGCATACTATAGCAACGCAGCCACATCAATGTTTATCACAGCTCAATTCACAATAAAAATATCAGTTTCATCTAGCATTAACTAATCTATTTTTATTTTAGCATTGGAATTTTATAAATATTTTTAAGATGCTATGACTGCTAAAAAGCACTTTCAGTGTAAATGGTGTTAATGATTATTAGGTAATTTTTCTTATAAAATATTGTATCCCTTTCAGTGGTGCTGTTTCTGTTTAGCACAACTATGTGTATATAGTTTTACAGGTTACAAATCAAGCGCACATAAATTTTCCTATCCTCAATGCTAAATATCATCCTTGTTGGTTTTCATGCCTTACGAAAGTAATATAAAAATAAAAATAAAATTCTTGGCTTTTAATATTTGAAATTTAAGAGGTTAAAAGTCTAGAATATATATAAAAATCCCGCATCTCAGAAAGAAAAAAATGCCTCAGATCTTAAAGGGTCAATTTAGTCAGCTCAGACATTAAAACAGGTGTCTTGGTAGAGAAAGCCTGTAATCTCAACAACTGAGGAAGCTGAAGCAAGAGAATCACTTGTCCCAAAATTTGAGACAAGACTGTACAATTTTATGTGACCCTGTCTCAAAAATTCAAAACAAAACAAAACAAAAAAACAATAGGGGTGGCTATAAGTGTACTTCAGTGGTAGAGCACCACTGGTTTTAGCCTCAGAAAGAGGTCTCTATCTTGAAACTTAGCTTCTTCATGTGGGCTGGAGGTAGAGTAAATAAAAAGCCAGAAAATTGGGATATATGATTAACAGGGTTATGATAGACTAATTTCCTGAGCAATATATAAGAAAACAGGTGAGTTTCACTGAGAAGCAGCAGTATTTGTTCAGGCTAGTGGAGAAACCACATGGTTATATACAGTGTATAAGCTGATGGGAAGGAAGCAGACACAGTTTCTGTTCATCACAACAATGTAAAGGAGTAAGATGACCTTTACTATTCATAAAGAGAATATGGCACTGGAAGTCTGGAAATGGAGTGTTACTGTCAGAACAAGCAGAGTATGATGGAATAAGTAAAATGTTGAGACTTGTGGAATGCAAACATTTAAATCAATGTCAGCATAAAGGACCAGATAGAAAGTTGGACCAATCAGAAGATGCAAGTTTTGATGGATAGCAAATAAAGACCAGTGATCACATGACTTTTCCCCACTTACCTATAGTATCTCATAACACTCATATAGATGCATGTTACATGATAAATTAAAGAAGACAAAAAAAGAACATTATTCTAAATTTTGTGTTTGACTTTCTTCTATAATCAGCTATTTGAAAGTATAGTTTGTAATTATAATTAAGGTTCTCCTACAAATCTAAATCAGTTACAGAGAGAATGACCCCTTCTGACTTATGCATTAACTGAGGAAGAGAAAGGCTAAAGTGGCTTACACTAGTTAGAAACCTAGGTATTAATATAAAAGGTGTTTCAACCTAGGTCTTCTTTTGACCCTAAATCTAGAGTATGGTTCACTAATGCAATGTGTTCTTTTCTTTTCTTTCTTTTTTTTTCTTTTTTGATGGTGCTGGGGATTGAACCCAGGGCCTTGTGCATGCAAAGCAAGCATTCTACCAATGTCAGCATTTCCCCAACATTCAGTGCATTCCTTTAATGAGGAAGATAAACAATGATCAAGAATGCTCTAATAAAACATATTCAACATGTTTATGTCTCTAAAATATGAAGATTTCAAGTACTCAAGGAAGTTTCTAACTGAATTTGCCTGAATCTGATTTCATTGACAATAATATATATGTAGTCATTTTTATACCTTCTCATTCATTAGAATTTGCCAGATCCAATGAACTGACACCTATTTTATGTACTATGAAAGCGAATTTCTTATTTCTATGGTAAGCATAGAAAATGAAATATAGCATTATGGAAAGGTTACCAGACTTATGGAATTTATATCTATTCTGACTTATGTAGAATAATGAAGGCAATTTGCAAAGCAAGGTAGATGTAACTTCTTGTGATTTCTTTTTCTACATTATTGACGATCACTTTTTCCAATCAGTCTATGTTTAAGGAAGAATCAGAGTCCTTAAAATATCACTTCTTTTTTGCTTGACTATATCAATATAAATGTTTTACTTAGATTATATTTATGAAAATGTGAAGAAAAAGGATTTATCATTGTTTAGGTTCACTTACTTATATTTAAGTAAATCTGGACTATTAAATTCAAATATTAAAAATAAAAAAGCAAAATAAAATGTTCAAATATCTATATATTCTTTAAATTTCAAATTCCTAAGTTACATAACTTTACTGAAGAACAGTGGATTTACCCAAAGGTCATTTCCAAATGGTAGGGAGAACAGAGCACTGGCTATGGCTTCTCATACATAGAGGACATATTACTCTTTTGCCAACCAGCATGGTTCAGCCATCTCTGAGAGATTCTTTGAATGTAGAGAGTTCATTAATTTAGAAGAAAAATTACATTTTTCTTTTACTACCTCTGATTGAAAATTCCATTTCTTTCAATTATGAATCTTGGTTGCAAACTACATTAGAAAGACCTACAACATTTTTACAAATAGGTGTCACAGATAATTACATATCACATTACACTTGTTTCCTATATTCCTAAAAGTCATTTGTGCTCATGCTCAGTGCTAACTTTGAAATTAGGGTTTTGTTAACCTAAGGCTATATCATGTTATTAAATGAAGAAAAAGAATCATAGAATTTTCCACATAGTAATTTTAATAACTGCTAGTAGAATTGTTTTCTTTGTGACCCATGTGTTGTCAAAAGAAATTAGTCATTTACAAATATTATTCTGAAAAGTACTCCATATGCTTCACTATGCTGCAGAAGGTTGATGGCAAATTAAAAGAAAAATCAGAAGTCTTATTCAAAGTAAAATGTAGGGGGGCAAGGGAAGGAAGAAAAAAAGAGGAGAGGAAGAAAGGGCTAACAGTTCTTGTGGTCTCACCTTTCCTTTCCTTGCTTGCTACATGCAGAAAAAATATTCATGGATAACATAACACATCTGAACTCCTTAGACTTGTAAATAGGTGACAAGAAAATTCCCTTTCTCTGAAGCAAACTCCAAAGCTTCCCATAGAGCTGCTTGTTCTTATTCCCTCAAGAACCTGCCAGTTCCGTTACCAGACATTTTTCTGACATGGTAAGTGGTAACTGTGAATGTGAAATGTTATGTTCTTGTGTTCTATGTTCAAGAAGCAGATCCAAATATACTGATCAGCAGGTAGGAATATAATTCATGCATCCACTCCATGTGCTGGCTGCTCTACTCTGAGAGTTGTTTGAGTTTATACGTTTCTTGTTTTCCTTCTTTCCTTCCTTCATCCATGCTCCTTCCTGTGATACATTTTTTAATTTTCTTTGTTATTTTAGATTTTATGTTCTGATAAGATCCATGACTCATTATATATCTTTTAATTGATGATTAAATTTATGTGCCAACTTGACTGAGCTAGGGGTGCCTAAGATAATTGTTTGTCCATTATTTTTTATATGACTATAAGGATATTTGGGGAAGAGATTAGTAATTAAACTGGCAGATTGAATACAGCAGATTTCCCAGGGTGGGTTATTCTCCAGTTTACCTACTCTCCCATGCAGATCCTGAGATATGTCTGTTTCCATAATTGTGTGAACCAGTTACTTATATACATGTATGTACGTATTTTTATTTTCTCCAGGGTTCCTGTTCTCTTCCTATTTTTTATAGCTTTAATACTATTTCTTCCTCTTTTTTCCCCTTCCTTCTATCATTCCTCTACCTCTCTTTCTCTCCCTTCTTTTTATTTCCTGAATAGCATGCTCAAATTACTCAACATAATCTGAGCTAGTATGTATCTATGGGGGAATACTTTTGTAACTAATATAAAAAACACACTGGAATTTCTAAATTTCATGCTTTATAAATTTCTCCAATATTCTTTTTCTTCTTCTTTTTAAATTGAGGAGACTCATTCTGAATAGGTACATATCTTAAAAGCAGAACTTATAAATATGGAATTTTTTGGAAACACATCTCTATAACAAATTTTATATTCATACTACTAAATGTGTACAGTTTAATACCTCAATTTACTAAATGGATTCTTCACACATATTATCTGAGAATGATGCTTATAATGAAACGTAGAATTTTTTGTTATAATTACACATATGATGAACATATTGTAGAAGTTAGATTTATTACCCTAAGAATCTGTATACAATTCACAGCAATTCTAGCATAATTATTTTTATCATACATATAATTTATTGATACCAATAAGACTTCTCATTTATTATAATGAAAATAACTATTATAAAAATTATGATTAAATTGTTCACGTTTACTATACACATAATATTACTTTAAAAAAAATCACTAAGTTCTTAATTTTCAAAACAAGCTGTAATAGATGATTATTAAAGCATGAAGTTCTTCCACTATCATGCTGATATTTTTAAGTTCCACCTAAAATATTTTTAATTTTTCTCATATCTTGTGAAAAGTAAAACACACCCACAGATTTTTCTATGTTTTAATAAGAAGTACTTGACCTCTGCCAGATTTGTATTTGATTCTTTATTATACTGGGAATTATTTTTGCTTTTGCACAGAAATATTTAATACAACCAATTTTATTTTAATAAGGATTTTATTTTTCAAAACTGGCTATTTGGGGAACATATTAACTTTAAAATCACACACATTTATGGTGACTGGGTGTGAAATCAGCAAATCCTGTGGCATCTATAAGTAATATATATTGTTCCTCCATTATCAAAACCTGATTTTACCAATAGTTGAAACTTCTTTAATACTTTTGCTATAAACTAGCATTTTCTTCCACTTCCTTCTCATCTTTCCTTTTATTTATTATTTACCATATTCATTTGTGGTTATTTTCCCTGAAGGCTAAGTTAGCATAGTACTTTCATATTGACATTCTCTCCTTTAAAACAAAGAAAGAAAGGAAAAAAAGAACAAAAGAAAGAAAGAAATCAAGTGTTAGAATTGACCACTCTGTGAAGACAGACTTTTTTAAAAAAATGTTTTAGGTGCAGGTGGACACAATAACTTTATTTTATTTATATGTGGTGCTGAGGATCAAACCCAGAGCCTCATATGTGCTAGGTCAGTGCTGCACCACTGAGCCACAACCCAAGCCTCAAGAGAGATTTTCTTAAAATCCATACATTGGAAATTATTTGAATACTATTCAAGTCCCAGTTCTTATATTTGACATGTAATTCTTAAAGTATCTTAACAAGTAATATTGATTTAAACAGTTTATACAAATAGGGCTGAGGCAGGGAGGGAGGAAAACACACAGTACAGAAATATAACCCTATCCAAAGTATACCTTTGCACCATGTAATCCATTGTGCTCCTATATCAAATCTACTGATTTCTCTGAACTAAATGAACTAAAATGAGAAAACATAGTTCACTATCAGTAGTGAAAATATGTATTTTTACCACTTTTTATAAACATTAAAACTAAAAAAATGTATTATAAAACATAGTATTGGATTTTATCCTTAATTTAACAACAGGTTACTGCACATGTGCTGATTATTAGAATGATTTATTTTTTGGTTTTTACAACAGTATGTAAAACCATGTTATCAAGACTTCCATTTCATTTGACTTTAACATAAAAAATGTAAAAGAAACTATTATTTTTTTCAAAATTAAACTCTTGTCAATCGATGAATCAATTCTCAAAGGAAACTTTAGTCTTTCTTTCAAGGAATATCTGTGTTTATCTTTGTTTTTTTCTTTCTTTTGCTGTGATTCTTTAGCATACACATGATACAATTCTATTGTGAATTTTACTTAGCAACTGATTTACAATGCATATTTATTTGACATTCTATAATCAGTAAGAAACGGATTCACATACAGGTAAGAAATACAATCTTGATTTGAACAAAAGACTTTATAATGAACTTTATAATGCTTCTCATGATTATTTTTGCTTCAATACACAGTAGAAACTTAAATATTGAATATTTGTATAATGAGGATCCTTGTAGCTAAACAGAATAAGAAGGTAGTAGGGCAAGGTAGGTACTAGACCAGATAGGTGGGGCAACAAAAAAAGTCAAGGAAATGTGATAGTATAATGAATTTGTGGAGCAACAAAATTATGCTCTTACATATTGTTTATGCATGAAGTAGCAGAATGAGATACTAGAGATATAAGCACAAACAATTCTAACTTTAAAAAAGTAATATATTTTATCATATAGGAAATGAGAAACCACTGAAGAGGTTCCAATTTAAATGTGATTGGATTGTATGTAAATAGAAGCTGTGCTTGCAAAAGATGAAGGGATTTGATAGGAGATAATGAAAGGAAATGAGACAAGTTATCAAGTTATTGTAACCATTAAGGAGTGGTAGTGTGTCAGTCGGGGAACATCAGCACTTAAAATTAACTATTAGGATAGAACAAAAACATAACAAACATGTACTACATAACAAAGTACAAGGTTGACTTGTTAACTGTTTATATGTCAAAACTTATAAAAATGAATAATTAAAGGTTAATAGCAATTCTTTGACTTGGGAGACTGAAAGATGATAAGTTCAGGAATTGATAAATGAATATGGGAAGAGGTAAGCAGGCATATATATGGGATCTAGAATGCATGTGGAAAGTACAGAAAAGACTAGTGCAGAAAAATGAGCATATTAATCTGAGGCCCATTTGAGAACTGTGCTGGGGATTTGTATCTGCTAGTCCTGTTACATGTGAATTACTGCAGATGAAGTAAACAATTCTTGAAGCATAAAAATGAATGTATAAAGAGAAAGAGTGTATATCTACACAAAAATTAATAAAAATAAACTAAAATAATGTTTTAGAGAAAGATAATGATATTTCATTTTTATATAAAGCTTTAAGCTTGAGATACTCTGAAAAGATAATGATAACAAAAAAATTGTTGATGAAATATCATTGAGCTGAATCTGGAGATTGATTAGCATTTTAAAATTATAAGTGATAGTTGGAGCAGTGAAAAATAAAGACATTTCTTAGGAAAATAAGTGAAAGTGAAGAAAAATATGACTTTAGAGAGAAAAGTTGAAGGAATGACTAATAAAGAGTATACCAGGGCTGGGTTTGCAGCTCAGTGGTAGAATGCTTGCCTAGCACATGTGAGGCACTGGGTTCGATCCTCAGCCCACATATTAATAAATAAAGGTATTGTGTCCACTTACAACTTAAAAAAAGTGTGAATGTCTTAAAAAAATCAAATGTATGAAATATGATGTGTCAAGAGCATTGTAATGTTTTGAGCAACCAATAAAATAAAAATAAGTGTACCAAGTAAGTCTATGATAATAATGGTGTACCTCTCTCAAATAAAGATATAAGAAGCAGTAATAGGGCCAGTAAAACATGCTGAAAATAATTCAGAGCAGCAAATAATTCTTTACAGACAGCATAATGAGCAATCAGTGATGTACCCTAAATTTTAATGTAGGAAAAAGATAGGAAGTTTCTAACAGAATAATAAATCATGAGATCTATAATGAATTTATTCTTAAACTATTATGTGACAGATGGAAGATTTCAGTTTTTACTATGTTAATAGTAGAGGGAAGGGGACGTGGTGATTTCCATCTTATGGAAATTTATAGACAGGAACAGAGATATGAGAAGACTCCTTTTTCTTGGAAAATAACTGAGCATGTTTGGAAAATGTGCAATATAGCCAAAAACACAATACTGGATTCAGTATATTTGAGGAGGCTTAGGATGCAATATCTGCAGACTGGGTTAGGAAAATAGTGAAGGAACTTGACCAAAAGAGGAAATTTCTCTAGAAGGGCACACATTGTGTGTTTATACAATTTATTTTTAACATAAAATATGGAAACCAATTACAGTTCCTATCCAATAACTTTAATTTTCTTGAAGAGAATTGGGGATGGTTAGATATAAAAAAGTGCTGCTATCAACAGAAAAGTGGAGAAGTATAAAGGTCATGGAAATACATACAAGAGAAAATAAAAAATAGCACCATTTGCTCTGCACAGATAATAGTATCATATATTCAAAGTCATCCAGCTATATTGGCATTTCTAATATTTATTAAATTATTGAATGTAGAACTGAAAAGCCATCTGTAAAAAACAATATATTTTAGAATTTCTCAAGGATATTTTTCCCTCTCTGTAACCAAACATATGTGCCTAACTTTGTAAATAAGTTAATCCTGTAAAGGTTATATCTGTAGAAGGCTGCCGTGAATGGGAAATCAATTCTTAGCTTTGCTTTTCTTGCTTTCAGAGCAAGTGCCAGCACTGAAACCAGCAATGATGACCCCAAAATAGAAGTAAATCTAAGATAATAGGTCAAATTATATTTGCTGTGCTCTCAGGCCCCTATCTTTGCAAAAGGCTGCTTCAAATTTGATATATATATATATATATATATATATATATATATATATATATATATATATAAACTAGTGGAATTGTAGAGTACAGAAATCATTCTGAGGATGAAACTTTCTTCTGATATTTCAGGAAATATAACAAAAACAGAAAATTCCAAGAGCACTTTTTGATAATAGTGCTGCTTTCTGAGGGCTTGGCCTTTACGTGAATGGTGTTTTCTGTACAGAAGAGAACAAATAACCGGAGGCCCTCGTAACTGATTCCAGGAGTGAAAAGTGAAGGCAAGAGAAGACAAAATCAATACTGATAAACACCAGAGCTAAAGGTAACTGAGGCCTCCTCATCCCAACACACAATTACCTGAAGAAGAAATGGAGTGGGACAGATCACTGGGTTTTCAAAATGGTGTAACATTCTACCTATTTTGATCAGGGAGGGAAGATATGCCTCCCCATAAGTCATTATTCCTTTTAAATTTTTCTTTCTAAAACCATGGGATATACCTCCCTGAAAATGTCTGTGTGATTTTGTTTAAGATTGCTGCCAAATGTGAGTA
This sequence comes from Ictidomys tridecemlineatus, assembly GCF_052094955.1. Taxonomy (NCBI): domain Eukaryota; kingdom Metazoa; phylum Chordata; class Mammalia; order Rodentia; family Sciuridae; genus Ictidomys; species Ictidomys tridecemlineatus. The sequence continues at coordinate 129,291,343 of NC_135482.1, forward strand.
GCCTTCTGACTAATGCATTTGGCAACTGTTGACAGGAATGACAACAATCTCTGCAACCTTCTGTGGACAGTTAATAGCAAGATCATCACCTCAATCTTTACGCTCTCTTCTGCAGGACAACATCCATGCCTGACACCTCTTATTTAGATGAAATTGGCTCAAATTCAAGTTTTTTTTTTTTTTATCTATCATTTCGAGAAGATAACAGGTAGCTCTCCTGGTAATTTTCAGTCTGTTCTGCTCTGATTGGTACATGCCACCATGTACACAGATACATACTTGGTTCTCATTATTTTGAATGTACCTTAAAAATTCTACTTATGATCAGTAATGTTCCTCTGGATATTAATTCAACCTTTTGTTTTTATTAAAATATACTGAGGGTAGCTATTTTTCTTCTAATTAACAGCATTATTTTTATTTCTCTCAACATAGAATTCATGATATGGAATGGGATTTGGTATCACTCTCACTTCCAAACACACTTACTTTTCTGTAATTTAATAAAATATCTGATTCCTCTGATTATCATATTTTGTATGTATTTTATGTTTATACACTTTTCATGAAGATTATATACTAATTTTTGATAACTATCATCTATCAGCAACTTGAGCTCCTGTATTACGTTTCTTTACTGTATTAAGACTCTTCTAATTAACATTATTTACACATCTGTGTGAAGGGCATATTTATCATAATAAACTTTTGTTGTTTTAAACTCCTAAATCTATGGTAGTTTGGTATAGCAAAAATAAAAATGTTACTAAATATGAGCAAGAATTAAATAAAAATATTAATCATTCAATATGATGAGGGACTTTCGTATAACACGGGTATTACCACCTAACTGGTTTGAATTTTTATAAAGATGCAATTTAGGTAACCTCCTATATTGATGAGTTGCACTATTCATGATATTTCTACTTAGACTCCCAATATTAGAAATGAGGTGTCACCATGTATTGGACAATGCAAGAATGTTCAGAGGTGAAATAAGTAGATCATGAGAATTTTAAGTAGGGTGTGGCTGGTGGAAATGGATCACTGTAGGCATGCTTTTGACATTTATATTCTGTCCCTAGTGATTCGAGTTCTTTCTCTACTTCCTGGTTGCCATATTCTGAATGGCTTTTCTCTGCTACAACCTTGCTCTCTGATGCTTTGCCTTTTCAAAGACCCAGAGTTATGGAGTTGGTCAACCATGAACTGGAATTCTGAAATGGTTAGCCAAAAATAAACATTTCCTCCTCTGGGTTTTTCTTGTCAGGTCTTTTTATCACAATGACACAAAGCAGATTAAAATAGACATTAGTACTAAGAGCGTGGTTGTTGCTCTGACTAACCTGACAATGTGGTTTAGAAGACTTTGGAGTTGATTGTTGAAGGAATTTCAGAAAGTTAAGAGATGTAAGATTAATTAGTTTTGGGCTGGGGATGTGGCTCAAGCAGTAGCGTGCTCACCTGGCATGTGTGCGGCCTGGGTTTGATCCTCAGCACCACATAAAAACAAAGATGTTGTGTCCGCTGATAACTAAAAAATAAATATTAAAAAATTCTCTCTCTCTCCTCTCTCTCTCTCTCTCTCTCTCTCTCTCTCTCTCTCTCTCTCTCTCTCTCTCTTAAAAAAAAAAAAAGATTAATTAGTTTTAGGATGTTTAAGGTGGAAGTCATTGGTTGACTCTGGGTGGAGCACAGACCACCACAATGCTGATAGAACTCTTGATAGTAAACATTGGGTTCATGAAATTCCAGAAGAGAAAGATGACTCTATTGGAAATTGGACTAGAGGCCATTATAGCAAAGAACTTGTCTATGGTTTGCTCATGTCCTGAAACTTTCTTGAGGCTGGACTTATTATTGGTGATGGACTAATTAATGTGGCAGAAGATATTTCAAGGCAGCACAGCAATTGTGGGTGACATGGATATTGCTGCAATTATAGCTACATTTAGTGTGATAATCAAGAGCAGAACGTAGAGCAGAAAGATGTGGAAATCTTGCAGTTTGACCATTAAAGTGTGAATAAAGCTGGGGCTAAAGAGGGTGAGGCTAAAGAAGATAATTGTAGTAGTGAAAGAGATGCTAAGCACTTTACTCAGAAACAATAGGAAAGATAGCTTGAAGACATCTCAGAAATCGGCAAAACCTCACCATCTCAGGATCCAGGGTATAAAAGTAAAATTTCTTTTGAGAAGAAATCATGTGAGAATCTTGTTCACATAGGGATTCCCTAGGAAGTTGTTTGTTTCACTTTGCTCAGTCACTCAACTTGCTGCTGCATCCAGGGTTCCAGGAGGCTTACCTACCACTAAAGATGATGGCAGAGGTTGGTGTGAACCACAGGGTGCTGGTTATGCAAGAATGCAGGATGCTGGAGTCCTAAATTCATCAAGGCTTCCACAAAGATTTCAAAGAAAGGCCTGGGAGGCCAACCAAAGTAAACCAGAGTTGAAAGCCCTGCAGGCTGCCACTGAGTTGGATGCATAAAGAAGTGAGAAGGCAGCCAAAGCTGTAGTGGAGACCCTAGAGATTATGAGATGCCAGTACATTAGAATGCTTTTCAAAAAAGCTGCAGAAATTTAGCAGAAACACATCAAGAGAGAGGTCATGTGGGCAGCAATTAGCACAGATAAAGGAATAATCTATACAGTTCCTTTGGAGACAGCATTATGATGACTTGTGCCCCAGAAGCTGGATATGAAACTACAAAAAATGTTTGCCCCACTTGATTTCAGTCTTGCTTTGGTCCCATACCTTTATCTGCTCCCCTATTTTTCCCTTGTGGAATGGAAATTCTTATTCTGAGTCCTTATATGTTTTGTATATTGCTTTTGTTCTTACAGGGGAAAACATTGAAGACTTTGCCTTGAGTCTCAGATGAGATTTTGGACTTGGACTTTTGGGCAATGCTGGAATTGTTGTCTCTGTGGGGACTCTGGGAAATGCAGTAAATTCATATTGCAAATGAGATGGGCATGCCATTGAGAGGATCAGGGGGGTTATATTGTGATTTAGGTGTGAGATGTCCCATACAAACTCATGTGTGACACAATGCAAGAATATTCAGAGGTTAAATTATTAGATTATAACTGCTGCAACTACATTGATATATTAATCCATCTGAATAGATTAACTGGATGATAATTGTAGGCAGGTAGGATGTAGGTGGGTTTAAAGCACATCACTGAGGGAATATCTTTGGCCTTCATAGTTTGTCTCTGGTGAGTGGAGCTCTCTCTGTTTTCTAGTTGCCATAACCTGAGTGGCTTCCCTTTGGCATGCCCTTCCACCATCTTATGCCTCACCTCAAGTCTGAAGCTATGTAGTCGGACAGTTGTGGACTAAACCTCTGAAATCTCAAGCTAAAATAAACATTTTCCTTTGTAAGTTATTCTTGTCAGGTCCTTTTGTACAATACAAATCTGATGAAGACACCCAATTTGTACAATTGAAACTTCACTGTAATATCTAAATAATGATGCATTACTTTTATAACCATGTTTCTGTAGAATGTCTTAATCCCTGCTGTAGATATTTACCTAGTTATACTTTGTATATATAGCAGACATATTTGTGAATTTTTAGTTTTCCTCATATATTTTTTAAAAAGTTTGCCAAGTTTCTACATAAATATCCAGAAGTAGTTTTATTAAAAGATTAAATTTGAAAATAAATTGGAGGAAAACAATGTTTATACTATCATGTGATCTTAATTAATATCAGGAGATTTATTTTCATTTATCCACTTGTTGTACTTCTTCATTTAAGAATGATTTAAATATTCCAAATGGATGCCTTATACATTTTAGATTAATTCTAAATTTCCTTTCTTTATTTATTTTAAAATATTTATTTATTTTTTTTAGTTTTCGGCAGACACAACATCTTTGTTTGTATGTGGTGCTGAGGCGAGCGCGCTATTGCTTGAGCCACATCCCCAGCCCAAATTTCCTTTATTTTTGTTGATATAATATATAGTAATTTTTTTTACATAGACTCATGGAATGTGAAACAATGTAACTAATATAGAATAATAAATTTATTATACATATGAGTTTTAACTCACAGATGATATGAAAGCAGTATACCTCTGGGCAATAGCAATGATAAATAAATAGAAGGAAGCGCATTAGAGTAGAAGGAGAATGAGGAAAGTGAGGGAGGAAGGAAAGGGGAAAAACAGGGGATTAAAGTGGAGCAAATTATATCCCATGTTTGTATAATTATGTCAAAATGAACCTCAATATTATATATAACTATAAAACAGTAATAAAAATGTTTTATTTTCAATGGACATCTAGTATTTGTATTTATGGGGTACACTGCAAAATTTCCTTGCACATATATAATCTTTAATGATTAGATTGGAGTAATTAGCATATCTATCATCTCAGACATTTATCATTTCTTAATGTTAGGAACAAAATCATATATACTAGCTGTTTTGAAATATTCTTTTAATATTTTTTCACCATAGTTATCCTATTGTGTTGTAAAACATTAGAAGTTATTGCTTCTCTCCAATTGCTCCCCTGTTACCAGTTCCTATTTTATTATCAGATTGATTGAGCTCTCCCCTCTACCCCTTTTCTCCCTCTTTTGTTTTCTACCAGCAGGTACCACGAATCTTATTGCTATTAAACATATGTTCAATTACCCTTGTAGTCTCTCCTGACATATCTATGTGACTGTGGCATTTAATGCTTCAACAGAGTCTGGATGGTCTAATACAGGTCATCTACATGTGTATTGCTGGCAGCTTGGCCCTTTGCTTCCAGCAGGCTGAGCTCAAATTGATTATAAGATACTATGATGGCAGAAAAGTTCCCAGTATCAAAATAAGGTAAGCTTGTTACACATTTTTTTTTTTTAAATCTGTCCTCATAACATTTTCACCATTAGTGAAATAAACCCAACTGGTAAAGTACAGAATTAATGGAAGAGGGACTTATACAAGAACTTGAAATAAGAAAGGAATGATTCATTGAGGGCATTATGTAACAATCTGCCACAGAGCCTAAAATAGTTTTGTGGAAATTATTAAGACCACCTTATAACTTATACCCTGTAGTGCAGTTTGTAACAAAATTAATTTTTACAATTAGAAGTTGACATATTGAATTATTTTACAATCTATTATGATCTTGATATGAGCTCTGTAATTACAAATTTGAGATTTTTTTAATACATATAATGCCAAGGGGAATTTTCCTCTTAAATTTGCCTACTGAAATACCTTTTAAATATGAAACATGAATGGCATCCTAGATAAATCAGTGTTATCATAGAAGAAAATCTTGAAGCTAGATGATAATAAAATAGTACATTACTCCATGTTTCAAAAGACATTATTTTCAATAATACTAATGGTGTCTATTGTGTATTTCTTAATTTAAATGTGCTTACTTTCTAATTCAAAGGCTACATAATGACACCAGGGGAAATTAGAATTTCACTAAGATTTAAAAAAAAATGTATTACTCTGCTAAAGTAATTTAGTAAAACAAAGAAACACTATACCTTGATGTAGACTGTGGGATGTGTCCAATTCTAATTAAATGGTTACATAACATTATGATATAAAAATTATGGTGCCCAACTTGTGAAGAGCAAAAAATGTACTCTTCCTTATTCTGCATTCATTTGTTGTTTTAGAACATGGCAAAATTAACACATTCAAATTATTACTGCAATAGAATCAGAAATTAGTGTTGCAAGTATTAATTTTTTAATTTTTTAAATTTTAAAATTAAATTAGAAGACATACATAAAATATGGACAATAGGAAAACTATGCTAGTGTACATGAATTTAAAACAGAATTAACAGAATTACCTATTTTTTATCCAAGATAACATATAGTAATTACAACACTTAAATAAAGGACACAAGAAGGCAGTCATTTTCATGATCATTACTGTCATTATGCAGAACCCAGAAAAAGAAAAGAGAGAAAACGGAGATGTGGGGTTGTGGCTGAGCGGCAGAGCATTCGCCTACCCAATGTGAGACCCTGGGCTTGATCCTCAGCACCACATAAAAATGAATAAATAAAGGTACTGTGTCCAACTATAACTAAAAAATAAATATTAAAAAAGCGATGTTTCCTAAACAGAATGGTTTCTCTCAAATGACATTTTTTAATTGCCTACAAAGGTAGTTAACTCTTTAAATTATTAAAATAATTTTTTACAGATATTTTTCTGTTTAAATGGACATTATTGAAATAAAAATATAGTGGCCCTTGAATTATATTTTTTCATATAAATCTAAATTAATTCTAGTCTGTGTTTTAAAAATTATAAAATTTTGAACAATAGGATCCAAAAACGAATGGAAAATCATTCTTTTTTTTGTTTCGAGGGAGAGAGTTGTTACCAGGGATTGTACTCAGGGACACTCGACCACTAAGCCACATCCCCAGACCTATTTTTGTGTATTTTTGTTTAGAGACAGAGTCTCATTGAGTTGCTTAGTGACTTGAGGTTGATGAGGCTGGCTTCAAATTCGATATCTTCCTATCTCAGCCTCCTGAACTACTGGGGTTACAGGCCTGTGCCACTGTGCCAGGCTGGAAAATAGTCTTATAGGGCATTTATTGTATTTGCAAAATTCATAAATAAAAAAAAAGATTGTTTCCAGTACATATGTTTATTTTTTGCTTAGTTTTTCCATTCCATGGTCCTCCACAGATCCTACTCTTTGCTGTTTATTTTAAAATCTTCTCTCAGTACATTACATACTTTTCTTTATTGTTGTCTACCCACAGATAGTGAAGAAGTAGAATAAAGTGAGTCAAAAGGTAGGCAAAAACCAAAAGAGTTTCCAGCAGCCAACATGCTGTAGACAGGTATGGTGCTCTGCAGGACAAGGCATGTCCTTGATTTTCTCAGGAAACACTATCCACATATCTCATAAAACAAGCAGAAATCTGTAGTTGGTAAGAAAGCAGGGTACATATTGCCAAAATCTATAGAAACAGACAACATTTTCATGTGATAAAACAGTCATCTGAGTAACAGGGAAAAGGCTATACAGTCTTAGACAAGGGGGATGGCAAGACAGAAAAATCAGCAGATTCCATGCAATGTTGGATTCACGATTTTGTGTATGGGTGTGTACTTTACATTTTTTTTTAAGTTTTGTTTGATTGGTGCTGGGGATTGAACCCAGGAGTGTTAAATCCCTAGCTTTTTCATGTTCTATTTATAGATTTTTGATATTTATATTTATAGAGTTTATTTATAGAGTTTTGATTAAGTTCCTAGGTGTCTCACTAAGTTGGTGAAGCTGGCCTCACACTTGGGATCCCCCTGCTTCTAAGTTCCCAAGTTGCTGGCATTAGAGGTGTGCACCACCATGTCTACCTTCCATTTGTAGATAGGAAGTTACTATGTGCACTTGGAGCTCAGCATTGAAAAGTAGACAAGTCATGCTAGGAATTATAAAGTCATGCCTACACAACAATCTTTGTTGTACTATGTTATTTGTATGGAAAAATTCAACAAGGAAAGGAATGTACATTATTCTTGTTTCCTTTGAAATTTGGAGGGGAATAAAGTCTACTAATGTATTTACTATCTCTTCAGTCATGAGTTGGGAAATTAATGTGGCCTCTAAATGTAGAATTTCTAATATTTATTTATAAAATATCTTGGAATAGTGCTAGACAGCAAGGAAGTGTACAGAATCAAAAGGGAGAAATACTTTACATCAATTTCAGTGTAAAAACCAGGAATATAATTCTGAATGGTTAATGTTATCCTAGGTGAGGAGAATTAGCCTCTACTCTACAAAATAGGACATTTATTCTCATTATAATTTTCCAGAAGAACATATTTAATCATGACAATTAAAACTTCTCATCTCTAATCTCTGTTTTTTAATGATTTACCTCCTCCCTAAGGATGCCTAAGATGTTGTAAGGATGATTCTACTTTTGAAAAGAAATGGCTAGGATGGCAGAAATAAAACAAAACCCATTGCCTTAGTAACAAGTAAATAATCTTCAATATCTGCAAGTGGCTGATAACTGATCACACTTTTTTGTCAGAGGAGTAGGTCCTTAGGAGTAGAAAAGCACTCAGAAACTAAATAGAAGAGGTATTTTTCTTCTGAAAGAGAAAGTTCTGTTTTAAAAAAAAAAGAATCTTGAACACACTAAAACACAGGTTTAAATTCCAACACTGCTGCTCCAACATATAAAACTGTCAGAACACTTGGTTTTATCAGCTGGTAGATCTCAGAAATGTAATTCAAAGAGTTCAAAAGAATCATTGTTAAGGATGATTGCTTTTATAACATCCCATTAAGATAATGGGATTTTGAAGGATATGGACAATAGGCCCCAGGGAGGGAATTTCCCTCTCTGCCCTCCTGCCCAGCCCTAAAAATCTCCTCCCCTGATGAGGCCCTGCTAAATCCCTACATAAAGCAGGCCCTTGTGGGAGCCCCCTGCCATTCTCCCGCCTAAGACATGTTCCTTGGTGCTTAATAAAGCATTCCTGTTCTACAGGTCTTCTTCCATTTTCTTTTTTTTTTTTTTTTATATTCTCTTTCATGTGCTTTCAGATTTCTATTTGGTTTATTTAAATTCTATGATATAAAAAGTAGAAATAATACATTATCTGAAGTTAAATTTTAAACTTCATTCACTACCTTAATGGCTTATTATAGTATGATTATGTCAGTGTTATAAATGAGACCACTTTAAAAATTTAGGTGAATTTATAAAGTATGGAATTGAGCACAAACTTAAAAAATTCAATAGTAGGTCTGCATTAAGAATGATATAATTTGTGGATTAAAATTTAAGATGGACTGGTTCCTCACATTGTAGTTCTAGAGAATAGAAAAATATACTATTAAATAATTGTTTTTAATGATTTAATTTGTAAATATGTGGATAAACTCCAGCATAACTTCAGAAAAGAGTTGAGGAAAGAAACAATAGAACATCCATACAATAAATTGATCAATTCTCTGAAACCGTGAACCACAGTAAACTTTCACTCCTCTGAGTTATTTTTGTTAGCCATTTTCATTATAGTTATGAAAAGCTTATTAACAGAGAAAACAGAACTGAGAAGTGGGTCATTGCTACGACTAACCCGAGCATGTGGTTCAGAAACATTTGGATATGATTTAGAGCAGTGTGGAAAATTTTGGAGATGTGCAATCAAGAAGCTTTTGAATATTATAGAGGGTCAATGGGAGATCCTGGTGGGAACTCCTAAGACCAGAATGCAGACAGTGGAGACTATATTCATGAGCTTTCAGAGGGGAATGAAGATTCCATTGGGAACTGCACTAGAGGACCTTCATGATATATTCTATCAAAGAGCTTGTGTACATTTTGCCCATCCCATGAAATTGTGTGAGGCTGAAATTTTACAAGTGATGGAGTAATTAATCTGACAAAGGAAATTTCAAGAAAGCACAATGCTCAGGTAATGGCATGGGTTTTGCAGGCAGCTTTTAGCCAGGCTTACTTTGCTAATTTGGAGCAGAAACTAGAGATGAGCAAACATAAAGTTTGTGGTTTAAAACTGTGCTCAAGCAAGTTGTGGCTGTTAATGAGAAGTTAGATCCTTTGTGTAGAGACAATAGGAAAGACAACTTTAGGGCATCTCAGGAATTGGCAAGACCAGACCTTTTGAAATCTCAGGGGTATAGTGGGGAGAATTTCTTTGAAAAGAGATCCTGGGGGTGTGCTGTTCACACAGAGTAACCTGGGAAATTGGTTCAGTCTGCTCTGAGACCCCTGTAGCAAGAATGGGGGGGGGGCTACATTCTTGGCATCATTCACACAGTGCTGGTTTTGAAGGAATGAAGAATGCTGGAGTCATGGGGGCTTCCACTGAGATTTAAAAGGAAGACCTGGGAGGCCAGGCAAAGTGTAGAAGGATCAGATTCCTTACAGGCTATGGCTGAGAAGGGGCTTGTATGAAGCTGAGAAAGTGAAGCCAAAGCTGAAATGGTAAGAAATGACAGTGGTGTGCATTTTCCACCAAAAAACAAAATAAAACAAAACAAAACAAAACCATTGCTGACTGCAAAGCTCATTCTAGGCTGAAAGAGAAGCCATATGTGTTATAACAGCTAGACCAAGGAAGCCTGGCTGTGAAGCCCTTTGGAGGGGACATTTCACCATCATGCATCCTAAATGCTGTACATTAAAAACAGTTAAGGAACCTGTTTGCCCATCTGGGTTTTAGTTTTATTTTGTTTTCTTTCCTTCTTTCTATGTTCCATTCCTCCATTTTGAAATGGAATTTTCAGTCTCTGTCATTAAATACTGGTGCACAGATAACTTGTTTTTAATTTTTATGTGGGTTCACAGACCTGAATTTACCTCAAAATTCAGATGAGACTTGGAACTTGGACTTTGGGGCAATGCTGGAACAGTGATGACTGCAGCATTCTTGGAAATGAACTAAATGTATTTTGCATTATGAGGCAGATATAAGCTTTTGGGATCCAGGGGCGGAATACTATAGTTCAGATATGACATGTCTCCTGTATCAATGCAGGAAAATTTAGAGGTAAAATGATTGGAATGTGGTAGCTGTGCTAATTAGTTGATCCTAGTTTGGATGGACTAGCTGGGCAACTGTAGGCAAGTAGGACATGGTTGGAGAAAGGAGTCAAATGGGAGGTATCCTGGAGGATTCCATTTTCTCTGTAGTACTTTCCCCTCTCTTTTTCATATCCATTCATTCTCATTCTCTCTCATTCTCTCCCCCACTTCCTGGTTGCCAGGAAGTGAGCAGCACCACCCTTCTGCCATGTTTCCTCACCTTGTACCCAGAGCAATGAAGCCAAATAAATCTTTCCTCCTTTGAGTTGTTCTTATCAGGCATTTTGGTCACAGCAATGAAAAATTGGTTAGCACATACATGTATTAATTAATTTTAATATTGTAATAAATTTATATTCTAATAGATATTTTCTTAGGGTCAAAATTGTTCTATTTAATAAGAACTTTATCTTAATCCCTGGCTTTTATCAATAGTCTTTTTGCTTTAGTCTTCTGTTCAGTTTTCCTTGTATCACCACATGTATTTTCTCACTTCCTCTCTGGGCTCCTGGTGGAGGCAGCAAGCATACTTTAACACACAGAACCATGGTGCCGAGTTCATGGACCTGTATGTGCTGCAGTTATGCACTTCCAGCAACCATATCACTTGTGCCAAAGGTCATGCATCTATCCAGATGAATGTGGCAGAGGTAGAAAAAGTCACTGGCAGGTTTAATGACCAGTTTAAAACCTATGCTACTTGTGGGACTATTTGAAGGATGGGTGAATCAGATCATTCCATTCCCCACTAAGCATCCTCTCAAAGAATTTTTGGCTGGAGATATTTGTGGATTTGGAATATTTGTCACAAATAAATAACAAAAGCCAGAAAAGAAAGGTGTTTTCTCCCCCCAAATACATTTTTGCTTTAATGCTCTTTACATGGTGGTAAAACTTTGGGGTATTTTATAGCTTTTTTTTTTTAGGCATTTTTCTGAATAAAAACTTTTGAGATATGCCATTTTCACATAGAACTTACAAAAATTAATAAAGTTCAAACAAGAAATCACAGGAGAGATAGTATAAAAATTTTTGAGAGAAAATAAATTGATTGCGAATACTACAATTCTAAGGGAAAACAGAATTTGAAACCTTGTTAATGAGAAGAAATAGATTTTGGGGAGCAAATTTATCTAATAATCCATAAATCCTGGTAAGTTTTAGATTCAGTATAAACTAATTGGCATAAAAAAATACAAGAGAATATCCCCCATGGAATCATGGAATTCATATTGTGGTATTTGAGAGACTTAGCTTTGATCCAAAAATATACACATATCTGAAAGAAAATAATCTTACCTATATTGTCTCCAGCTTGTTCATAAGATCCAAAACTCAAATAATTCTCATGAATCTATCAAGGAAGTGGTTTTTTTAAAATTTTCAACAATTTGAAGATGATGCTCATAATGATAAATATTCTTATTCTAGGTGCATGACACATAGTTTCCTTCTGATCAACTATACAAACAAAAATATAACAAAGTCCCCAAATGTTGGAAAATCATGTATATGAATGCAAATATTACTTTTTGTGTGAATTTTGTCTAAGTTTTATTTCCCTAATAATCTCTCACCAATTCTACTTCAGACTTTGATAATATTTACCGATCACCTCCAGTTTTCTTTTTTGTAACCAAAACCTTTTGAAAAACTAGGCAAAACCACTTGGCTTTATGTTTTCTAAAGCTAAGATCCCAAACAACTTTTAAAAATATATTTGGTATCAAATAAAATGTAGGAAAATAAAAATCATACAATTCAGATTCAGTCACCCTTTACTTAATGACAGGAAAACATTTTGAAAAGTATATGAGGTGGTTTCTCTTTGTGTGAACATTATTGAGTATATTCATACAAATCTTGATGCAATAATTCAATCTTTCCACTTGGCCTCTTGAAATAATCAAGAGACATGGTAAACTCAAGATGGATAAGGCTGCTGCTAGTTTTATATAACATACTATCTTACAGTGAAATTTTAAAAAAATTAGAGAAAGAGTACACTCTAAAATAACAATAATACATACTACCTACATACATCTGTAACTTAATAGTTTGCAATCATTGTTAAGTATTATGTACTATACGTTATTGTCTATGCCGTATGTTTGCATTACTAGCTACATAAACATGAATGACTTTGTGCTAAGACATTACAAGGCCATGGCATTGCTAAGCAGTTCTCAGTTCCATTAAAATCTAATAGGACCACCATTGTGTATGCAGCCCATCATTTCCTGAATATCAGATGAGGCATGTAAGTACATATAGTTTCATCAACCCAGTATTATAAAGTAACTATTATAGGTCAAGGAAAAGCTTTTTCAACTAATTCAGATGATGCTCATCACAGGTCCCTCCATCCTTTGGTGAATGGCAATCAATTAAAGTATTTAATTCTTTTCATTTTTTTTTAATGCCAGACAAATGTCCTCTTCTTGACAATAGAGAATAGTCCTGTTTAGTTTTTAAAATGTAATATAACCTTATATCCTTTTTTAAATTTATGTTTTCCTTTTATCCTTCCTTTTTCTTAAAAATTTCCCATTTTGTGTGACCTATGAAGTAATCTTTGAGCAAATCTACACATATTTTGTACTTAAGTTTTCCTGAAACTTTGTACCTGTAATAGAGATCAGATAAGACACTGGTTTGATCTTTTTGACAGGACTAATACACACTGTTGGTAAGTGCATATAGGACACATAAAGAAGTCTGTTCTCTTATTTTGATTTTAGCAGTCATTGATGCTCAATGATAGAAATTATTCATGTACTGGAGTTTGCAAATATGATGATGTTTTAATTATCTCATTTTTTTAAAATGTATTTTAGAAAGGACATTTTCTTTATCTACTATAATAATCCAAAATCATTGTATAATTTTATTAGCATACTAAAAGGAAAAACACAATAAATGCTCAATTATTTTCCTTTCTTTATCACATAATAAATTGTTTCCCATCATCCATTAAAAATGACAAATTATTTTATAATTATGACTTCATAAATATAACCATTACAAAACTTTTTATTGAAATAATTTATTAGTTTTTTTGAAGCTCATCTCATTCCATCATATGTCAGTTGAAGCATCATCATGTTTAATCCTGACTTCGTCACTCCATCACTCCACTACTCTTAGAAGTTTATACTATCTGGAATTATAAAATTCTCTACACTCATCATACCTGTTTTTTATTTTTTTTTGCCTCAAATATACAATCAGCTTTTTTTCCCCGTAAGGCTCTATGATTTCTGTGAAAAATAAAAATGGTACTTCCTGTCATAAACTAGGGATAGGGATGTGGCTTGGAGATAAAGCACTTGCTTACCATGTGATTTATTTAAAACCCACTACAGAAAACAAAACAAAACAAAAAACAAAAACCACAACCTGGATATTAGGAGTTGTTAGTATGACTGAGTTGATGATTATTTCTAGAGTTTTTCAATTTACAAATATTTTCTCTAGACAGATAACAGGCAACATGGAACATTCAGGGATATATTTACATATATGTAAATATTTTATGTTTCTGTATATAAATGATATATTTTATGTAATTTATAACACATTTATCTTGCTAAAAATTAGGAAAAAATAAATATTTATGTAAATTATAATATTAATAGCTTCACAAATACAGTTATTAAAGATATGAGTGATTTTTTTTGTATATGCTCTTCTAATCACTGTATCCATTTTTCAAAAAAATAGTTGCAGCGTAATTATACTGGAAAAAAATGTACAGCAACTACATACTATACTGTCCCCTTCTTAGTACACTGTTTTTAGTTAGAAACCACATTTCACAATTACTGCCAAGCCTTATATAGATGACTATTCTGATCATTTGGTTTTCTGAAGAGCAGTCTCTAGTAATTTTTTTTAGAAGTTACAAATAAGTAATTACTTGTTGAGTTCTTTCATGCTAATAACATTTTATTTTTGCCTATCATATTTGATATTCAATTATATTGTCTATAAAATACATATCTTATACTTTTTTTCTAAGCATATTAAATAGCGACTATGCCTATCTCTGGGATAAAGCAAAGCTGCAAAGATAATTTATTTGCCTCATAAATGAGGCTTTGCTATTTACGTTGATGTTCAAGTCATTTTATTTCTGTGTTATACATTATAGAATTTCAAAATCTAATTATGAAATTTTTTAAATTTAGCAAAATTCTTAAATTACATATTTGAGGATTTTTTTCAACTTATTTCTCTTTTGAAAGTGAAATAATAGTGACTGTTATTATTTATGTATTTGATTTTATTTGACCCTGATGAATATTTGTTATTTTCTACTCAGTTTTAATTTTATTTATATCTTTTTTTAGTGTTTATTTTTAATTATCTTTTATTTTCTATGTCTAAGGTCTTAGCTTTTGTAGAATTTCTTGTCTGCTTCTATTGATATTCTTATTTGTCACTTCATTTCCTTATTTTTTCTAATTGTTATTTGTCATTTCTCTTTTTCTTTTGTCTTTGTAGAATGATTTTATTGTAATATTGTTATCTTCCCTTTTCTCCCAAAATATATACAAATTAATAGACTTTTCCATTGCCCTCCCAATTTTTTTTAACTTTATATTCAATATGATTTTACTTGGGTTCTCCCTTTTCTTTCTTTTTTTTTTTAATTCCATATTATTTGACAACACCTTTACTGAGCTTTCAATAGGAGATTGAGTTCAGAGAAAACAAAAATTAATTTAACTTTTTCCTCTTTTTCAAAGAAGTAGCAATAGATATTGATAGACTGATTAATAAAAATGTCAAACATTTCAAAAACTATAAAATGTTAGATGATTTTCAAAATCTACACATCATGAAAGCACAGATAGTTTTTGCTTTTCACTACTTTACATGCAGTATCTGAATGATTGCTTTTAATTGATTGACTTATTAACCAAAAACTGTTCTCAAGTATTTTTTTTTTGAGGTTATTGTAAATAGGGTAGTTTTTCTTGTTTCTTTTTCAGAGGATTTGTTCATGATGTACAGAAATTCCTTTGATTTATGTGTGTTGATTTTTATATCCTGATACTTTGCTGAATTCATTTACTAATTCTAGAAGTTTTCTGGTGGAATTTTTTGAGTCTTCTAGGTATAGAATCATTGGTCAGCAAATACTGCTAATTTGAGTTCTTCTTTTCCTATACATATCCTTTTAATTTATTTTGTCTGTCCAATTGCTCTATCAAGTGTTTCAAGAACTATGTTAAATAGAAGTGGTGAAAGAGGGCATCCATGTCTTGTTCAGGTTTTTAGAGAGAATGATTTCAATTTCTCTCCAGTTAGAATGATGTTGGACTGTGGCTTAGCGGAGATAGCTCTTATGAGATTAAGTTATGTTTCTGTTATCCCTAGCTTTTCTAGTGTTTTGAACATGAAGAGGTGCTATATTTTGTCAAATGCTTTATCTGCATCTATTGAAATGATCATATGATTTTTATCTTTAAGTTTGTTGATGTGATGAGTTACATTAATTTTTGTATGTTGAACCAACCTTGCATCCCTGGGATGAACCCCATTTGATCATGATGCACACTATCTTTTTGATGTGTTTTTGGATTTGATTTGGTAGAATTTTATTGAGAATTATTGCATCTATGTTCATCAGAGATATTGGTCTAAAGTTTTCTTTCTTTGAAGTGTCTTTGCCTGGTTTTGGAATCAGGGTAATATTAGCCTCATAGAATGAGTTTGGAAGTGCTCCCTCTTTCTCTATTTCCTGCAATAAATTAAAGAGTATTGGTATTAGTTCTTCTTTAAAGATCTTATAGAACTCAGCTGTGTATCCATCTGGTCCTGGGTTTTTCTTGGTTGGTAGATTTCTGATGGTGTCTTCTATTAATTAGGAGGAAAACATTTTATATTCTTTCTTGGTTACTGATCATATTATAACATTAATATGAAATCTAATAAGCAACTCCTAATGTAGACCCCAACTCTTGATATAATTTTGACAGCTGAGGAAAACATAGAAATGGCATTTCTTGGTTACAAATGATTTCTATAGACATATAACATGCAACGTGAAACATGCAACATGTTTTCTTGTTACAAAGGAGTGGAAAATCTAAACATATCATGTCTGTCATTTTAGGTAATTTACTACTTATAAATGAATTTAACAACAAACAAATATAAAACATATTTCAAGTAAATTGAGAGATTGAAAACACAGGGCTATCTTATCTAAGAGATAATTAAGTGACCTACATAAGTTGGTGATGAATAGAATCTTTGTTTTTGAAAAGGAGGATTTCTTTTGGATTAAGACTTTTTCTTACTTCTCCTTACATTCTTGAACTAAATCTTTTCCTTAAACTTAAAAAAAAAAGACAAACATATTGATGTAAGGAACTGAGAAAACTAGTAAATATGCTAAATGACAGGATTGTAATGAAAGTAATTCTATTCAGGAAACAAATAAAACACAAATACAATAACAAAACATTTATCAGTGGTTGCAACCTCAAATGTAATATGCAAAACGTTGACAGCTATATGGAGGAGAAAAGAGAGCTGTCACACAAGGATAAAGAGGAGTTTGAAAGTTAAGTTTTGAATTTGAAGAAGTTGGCTTTGGAGAGAGTTAAGGCCAGAGTGCCAGCACCATGACTAGGACTCTAGTGGCGATGAAGAAGGGTACTGAAGTTTCTATTCCTGTGAATGCCTGGGTGGTTCCTGGTGGATTATTTATCAAAGTTCAATCATAAACTAAACTTATATTCCATATGATGAAAATGTAAAATATCTGAGCTAATCTGTGTGCTCTTGACTTGCCCAGTGTGATCACAAACTGAGTAGGTAAAACTGAACCTTCCTAAAATTAATGACTGCAGCACTGCCTGCTGTCAGCCCCAAAGATCTCACAGTAGATCTTCTCTGTAGATCTCCCCTCTACAGAGAAGAAGGGAATAAAAAAGCTTAAAATTCTGAGACACAAGGATGCTTATTTTTTAGAAAAAGAAATTCATAATAAGTAAGTATGTATGTTCAGATGAATCATTTCATTTATTACTAATTTTTTTTTGTTATAGAAAGGCTGTATTCACTGTTAGCCATGGTAACCCTGTAAGTTACCAATTGTAGAAGTTGTAGTTGTGTTTCATATATATATATATCTGCTTTATATAATCATAGAAGCACTGATTTTTAACTGGTTGTAAGATCATCTGGAATAGCATATATTTCTTATTTTTTCTTGAAAATAGGTGATTTAGGATGTGAAGAGTAGCAAGATAAGATACAGAAATTTCATATATGGCAGAAATATATATGTCTGGCATATATATATATATTATATGTATATAATATATATGATATTTTAATGTCGAATTTATATCAATATATTCCAATATAACATAGCACACATCTACACTAAAATTTGTTGTTTATGTCAAGTTTATATTTGAGTAAGAATCCAGAGTTTTTAATGTGTTAAATTCAAAAGTACTAAATGTAAAGAGAAATTTAAAGTTTCAATGATGTATTCATCGAAGAGATGTATCATACTTTGTCTTATAAAAGTTCAAGTGTCTAAAATTTGTCTAACACATTTCCATTTTGCAAAATTTATTTGAGGCTGTCATACTGGAATCATGCCGAGGAAGACAAAAGGAGCCAGTGCACTTGATTTTATTTTGCAACAAGCTTTCTGAAAAACTCTAAAAATGGTATTACAGGTTAAACTCGGGTAATTAAATCAGAGAAATTCAACTTGAAATTTGTTTAAGTCACGATGAAAGTTTGGTCTTTATTATAAGTTGAAGTCATATCCTAACTAATACAATATGTCCTACCTGGAAAGTCATGCTGATCATCATTAATTATTATTATACTATTTTCTTTCTCTCTTCTCCCTCTTTCTCCTCCATTTGATAATTTTATGTAAATTTTGCTGTTTTTCACAATTGCTAATAGCTTAATTATGATTAATTGCTTTCCTTCTACGTTAATTAACTAGCCATAATAAATTGAAGTCAATTTAAATTGTGTCTTGCCCTAAAGACTCCCATCATAATTATGTAAGACAAAAGTGATAGAATATTTGATAAAGATATTTTAAGCTAGTGAAATATGTTTTTTTAATGAGACATTTTATTCACACTATTATGCTCCTGATATTTTAAACTATCTTTCAATTTTAGTTGTTTGGATACACATTAATAGCCAGTAGTCACAGAAAACACGCATTCTGTGAAGAGATGAAACAAAACTGTACAGAGAAAATAATTTACTCCATATATGAATCAATAAAATATGGTTTATCTAATCCCACTAGTTAATTTTCACCTGTAGGTTAGATCTCAGACTAAGCACTGAGAGTCAAGTTATTCTAGATGTGCAGACAGACTGCTTCTCATGCAATGCAAACACTTGCCCATCTTCTCTATTTGGAATAGCTGTACCTCCACTTATTTTAATCTGACCTCATACCTTTCTATTCATCTTTTGCTCTATTTCTTTCTTTTGCTTGATAGGTTTTGTTAGTATCAAATAGTTCTCTAGTATCAGAATCCATGTAACAACAATGTCTTCTTCTGTCTTAGAAAAGTTAAAATTTGAGTATTTTAATTTTAAAACCATTGGCTCATAGTAGAACTGAAAGAATAGAAAAATAATGTTCAGTTCAAATCTAAAGGGACAATATAGAACATAACACAGATTTAAGAGCAATTTTTTTAAAAAATCTTCTGTTTTTTTACAAGAAATTATTTTCTCACTATAACATGCTTATTCCTAATACATGAAACCCTCTAGTTTGGTAGAATGGAAGAGAAAGGATGTTCATAACTTTGAAGAGAAAGTCAGAATGATTTAGCTGAGTATGGTTCCATTCTTTATCCATCATAGGAGGCCCTCCAGAATATTCTGTATTGAAATTGTTTTATTTATTCAGCATTTCTCAGTAATGCTGACCTATCTGTGCTTAAGTATGCATGTTATTTTTTCCCCTCTTGCAATATTCCAGCAGGCCAGGTGTCTTAGTTAAGTAGGTGAGAAGGAATTACAGTCTTAGGTATCATTTCAAGAGTGCAATCTTCAGGGGACATAATGGATGACACCAGTCAGTAGACAACATCTACTGGTCTGTTCTTAGGTCTACAATGGCACATTTTTAGTGAGAGAATTCTTACTTACCAATTAAGACCTAGATACTTAGCTGTTTATCAATAATGAAATATTTTGTTGTAGGTTTTATTAATAGAAATAGAAAAATAGTAATTTTACATGCTTCAACTAAAAATCATCAGTTCGTATGCATAGTTCTATTTCTACTCCAAAGCTGCAGGGTTTTGCTGGTCTTCCTTCATGTAATATTTACTCATATACAAGGAAATTCTGGAACCCAACACCATAAATTCATCTTTCTTTTCCATTTCCTTAATCATCTAATATATACAAATAGTTTTAGAATTCCTAAAACCTTCTGGATAGTATTACAGTGCATATAGGTCTGACAATGCCAATTTAAGAAAGATGATGCAGAAATTGTGAATGCAAAGAGGTTTTGTTATAAAATAAGTACATAGTATTTCTGAATGCTCTTTATTCATCATTCAGTACATTTTTCAAATTTCTACTAGAGCTTAAATTATTTATTTTCTTGCTTAAAATTATCATATCATCCTTAATAGCCATGCAATAATATCAAAACTACACTGGCATTTGAATGTATTCATGAATTTTCTCAATGATTACTTCTCTCCCATTTTATCCACCATTTAACTATGTCAGTTGTCCAGTATTTAATATAAATCCCTGCTCTTTCTCATTTTTCAGCTTTTACTTACAATGTCTAAAATAAAATTGTATTCTTCATCTCCAGCATTAAATCCTATTTAACCTTCAAACACCAAAATGGTACTTTCCAAAATATTTTCTTTCCAAAGTCTTCCGTTTTTAAAGACTCTTCCCAAATATTTTGGGATGTTTATATAACCTTCTACCAGATTTTAAAATAGTAATTAAAGATAATACTTATTGGCCAGGTGTGATGGAGCACTCCTGTAATCCCAGTGGCTCAGGAGGACCAAATATTCAAGGCCAGCCTCTGCAACTTAGTAAGATGCAAATAAATTTAGCTAGACCCTGTCTCAAAATTAAAGTAAAATAAAATAAAAAATAAATCAAAAAGGGCTGGGGATGTGACCTAGTGACAAAGCATCCCTAGTTTCAATACCTGGTACTAAAAACAAAGATAATCTTATTAGAATGTGAATAGGTCCCTTAGGAATTGCTCCTCTCACACACAACTTAGCTCATGTTTTTCTGGTGACACCTGATTTGCTCATTGAATATGTTTTAATTTCACAATCCTGAGACTGGTTTATTCCTTGAAAATTAAATTTATGTAACTATAAGCACCTTGTCAATTCAAATGAGATCAACATTATATTGCAACTCAGAAAAATATTGGTCTTATTGATAAATACTGCCATCTTAGCAATTACCAGTGAATCATGAATAAGGCCTATAGAAAATTCCAAGAGATAACGTAGATCTTTGAAAATAAATTTAGTCTATAAACCTTGCTTGCATGTGAATACTTTTGTTTGAACAGACTTAATAAAAATAAATGCACATATTCACGTGAAATAAATAAACCCCAAACCCTTTGGTTTCTTTCTAAATTTTTGCATGCTTAATCTTCTTGGTATACAAGTTACCTGGAACTTTTGCTTTGCCACTATTTATTCTGAGAAATTCAGATTTCACAGTATAAACATCTACCAAGTAAATAAGCACACTGACTATTTACTAGACTTATCTAAAACATCTAATGCTTTCCTACATTTCAAAACCTTTCAATCCAGAAGGAAAAGCACAAATCTTATGGGGATTTTTTTTCTCTGCTAAAAGTTAATGATTTAAAAGGCAAAAAAAAAGGAAATAATATCACCTATTATGAAATTGATAATTCAAGTTTTCACATTACCCATGTTAGGATATTTATTCTTCTTTAGGCATATTTTTATATTGGAACCTGGCTCAAGGAACTAGAATGCTCTCTATTACTTGAATAAACTATTTTAAATTCTTCAATATTCCCATAAAAGCTTGTCCATTATTTGGTTTCTTATACTTAGTATAATCTCACTTCTCATAAACATAAATATCAACTTATGTATGTTTTTCATGATTTACCAAATGTTCAACTAAATATAGTCCATATTGAGATGATAGTCACTATGTCAATAGAATTCTCAGGTTTTTGAAAATTTTTTCTCATTAGTTATATATGATAGCAGAATGCATTTCGGCACATTGTACACAAATGGAACACAATTTTTCATTTTTCTGGCTGTATATGATGTAGAATCACACCATTCATGGAAGCATACCATATACAGGGTGATAATTTTCATTTCATTCCATCATCTTTTCTACTTCCATAATCCCTCCCCTTTTTTTCCTCTCCTTTGCCCATCCAAAGTTTCTCCATTCTTCCCATGCTCCCCCCTCCTATTATGGATCTGCATACACATATCAGAGAAAACATTTGAGCTTTTGTTTTTATGGGAGTGGCTCAATTTGTTTAACATGTTATTCTCCAGCTCTATCCATTTACTGGCAAATGCCATAATTTCATTTTTCTTTAAGGCTGATTAATATTCCATTGTGCATATATACCACAGTTTCTTTGTCTCTTCATCTATTGAAGGGCATTTAGGTTGGTTTCAAAGTTTAGCTTTGTGAATTGAGCTGTTGTAAACATTGATGTGGCTCTGTCACTGTAGTATGCTGATTTTAAATCCTTTGGGTATAGACTGAGGAATGGAATATCTAAGTCAAGTTTTCTAAGGAATCTCCATACTGCTTTCCAATGTCTCACTTTAAATAGTACATGTGCTCAAAGACATTTTTAGTTAAAATCAAATAGGCTAATGAACCTTACACTGAAGCAGTATTCCAAGAAATACTGTTGTAATATTGGTGTTCCTTATATCTGCCTATTATTGTGAATCAGTGTTAAAATGCTCTGTTAAAGTTGAGAAAACTACGATTACAGTGGTTTGTTTTATTTTATTTAAACAAATCCTCATCACAACAGAACTAGGTGGTTATTATTATCTTGCTTTGCTGTCAAATATTCTTTGATGACTGGTTCATTTATTGCTTTCTTATTAATAGCTCAATATATAGTCCCATTAATTCCGGTATTGTATTTTAAGTGAACATCTTTTGTCCTATCAACTAACATATTATTTTTTGGCCATTTAATATTTGACTCATTTATATTGTCTAATCTGATAGTTATTATCCCTTTAATCTGTATAATTTATATTATCTGCATTCAGATGATATAACATGCAAACATGCAATCTTTCATACTTCCATAGATTTTACACAGATGCAGCTAACTAAAATATTTGAGTTGACTATTAAATTTTCCAACCCAAATATCTTTGGGAAGAAATCCATTATGGGATTTTGCTTTGGATAAAAAATAATTTACAAGTTTTTCTATGGAATACTAAGTTTTCCTTATGCTAATTTTTCAAAATATATGGGCACAAATAATGGTAAACACTTAAATTTTCTTTACTCCTGATTTCTTAGATGAGGTTTTCATCAATCTCTCATTAAATAATAGTACCAAGCCCTCAGAGAGTTCTTAGAGAAATTCCTTTACTCTAAACTATCTTTGGTTCATTTAATTCTTATTTAAATACTTCTCATCATTTCCCATAATTACTACATTTTTAAAGCTAAGGCTCCAAATTTGCTTTGATTTAGATGACAATATTTGTACACATATTATTGTAGATAAGTATCAAGATGTCCTCTAATTAGATTTTTAATATTTATAAGATGTAGTGTTTATCATTAGAATAAAATTTACACAATACATACAAATTTATATCCTAATGATACATACAGAAAAAGGAAAAGAGTGGATGAATTGATATAGAATTTACTTGATTAAATCAATCAATGTATACATGAGATTTTATATATATATAAGTCAAATTTCAGCAGATGTTTGAATGTTAAAATATTAGAATTGTAGATTTTACCTTGTAAATAGTTCAATATACTTTCTTCCTATGAGATTTGTGAAATTTATGTAGGATGCTGTTCATTTAGATGTGTAATCTTGGTATTTCATTATTATTTTCTGATTTTCTAGGTGAGTGCATAGTAGCATTAAGTATAAGGTAAACCATTCCCAGAGCCTGAAATAAGACCTTCCTGGGCACTCTGTCCAATATTGTCCTAACCCATACAGATTGTTATAAAAAAAAATCTAAAATTGGGTAGTTTTAATAAATAAACTATACAAATTTATTTCTCACATTTCTGGAGGATAGGAAGTTGAAGATCAAAATATAAACAGATTTATTTTCTGGTAAAGGCCCACTATGGGTGCATGGATAGAGTTTGGCTTCTGTGTACTCATGTAGTGAAAGGTGAAAGACAGTTCTCTATTGTTTTTGTTGTTGTTTTCCAAATGTCGTGAATCTTGTTTATGAGAGCTCTACCCTCACAGCCCAATCAATTCCCAAAGGCTTCTCTTCCTAACATCATCACCTTTGAGGTTAGGATTTGAACATACAAATTTGGGGAAAATACAAACGTTAAGACCATAGTATATAACATATAAATTATAAGGATTTTCTGGTTTAGCTGATGGGATGAGGTCCTTTATTATCTTTATATGAACACTGGATACTATTTTCTTAGATTTTTGGATTTTCTAATCTCTTGTTATTGTGGTGGTGGTGGAGGTGGGTTTTGCTCAACATTGGATAATTTTATCAAATATTGAAGTTGATTAGTATTCAGACTATTTTTAGATATGTGTATTTGTGAAAACTTTTTCTTTTTAGTATCTGAATTCTGGGCATACTATTCTCTCTGAACTTTCAGTCCTATCTCCTTAATTCACCTTTACTAAAAAAAATGCAATGTATCAAAAAAAACATTTTTTGGTAGCTTAAATAAATGGGTATCAAGATAGTGAAAGAAAATATTTAGCTATACCTTTAAGTCTGTTCATATTTATTTTGAGATTAAAAAACTTTAATCATGAATAATATTGAAAGTTTTTTAGAAGCAATAAAGATGTAAGTACTTGAATAACTATTCAGAGATAAAACTTCTATTGAATGTCTTTATTTATCAACATAATAAAAATGGATATGTCAGCTTTTAAAAAGTTAAATAATTACAGCTGTAAACATTTAAAGCTATTTCCAAACCTTATTTATATTTTTAGCTTGCTGTGTAAGCATTGTTTTTTTAATTGTTTTTTTTTGTTTTGTTTTTATAACTAGAATACTTAATGCATGCAATAAAGGTACCAAGAATCGCATTGTATGAACAAAGGAAATAGGTTTATTTTATCTTCTCTAGCAAACATAAATGTTTATAAATTCTATAGGTATTTATCTAACAATAAATTCTTCTCTAAAAAGGAAGTCTTTTGAAACATTTTAGAATAACTGATATAATTACCTCTTGCTTGAATTTTATTGTTTTACATTTTAACCATATTCTATTGTTATACAATGGAAGTGATGCTAGGAGATAATATATGTATGAAACTATATAAAAGTTTTTTTTTTTGCTTGCATGCATGTGTATGAGTGATTTGCAGATTTTTAACACACACACACACATATACACACACACAATATTTTTAAAGTAATAACTTTATTACCTATTGAAAATTACAATGACCTCTAAGAATTCCAATCTACCATGGAATTCTGAGTATTTTATGGACAACTTTATTATTGTACTGATACATTTTTCTCACAAGTTGATTTCATATTTTAAAATTAATTATTTAACTCTTATATATGACAGCAGAATGCATTTTGGTTCATTACACACAATTGCAACATAAATTTACATTTCTATGGTTGTACATGATATAGTGTCACACCATATATACAGTCATACAAGTACTAGGGTAATAATGTCCATCTCATTCTAACATCTTTCCTGCCCCCATGCTCCTTCCAACTCCTCTCTGCCCTTTGCCCCATCAAAGTTCCTCCATTTTGCCCACAGCTCTCCGCTCCCAGTTATGGATCAGCATCCATTTGTCAGAGAGAGCATTTGGCCTTTGGGTTGGCTTACTTTGCTTAACATGATATTCTCCAACTCTATCCATTTACCTGCAAATGCCATAATTTAATGCTGAGTAATATTCTACTGTGTATAAATACTACAGTTTCTTTATCTATTCATCTATTGAAGGGCATCAAGGCTGTTTCCACAGTTTAGCTTTTGTGAATTGAGCTGCTAATGAACATTGGTGTGGCTGTGTTACATAGTATGCTGATTTTAAGTTCTTTTGGTATAGACCAAGGAGTGGGATAGCTGGGTCAAATGGTGGTTCCATTCCCAGTTTTCTAGGGAAGCTCCATACTGCTTTCCAGATTGGTTGCACTAGTTTGCAGTCCCACCAGCAATGTATGAGTGTGCCTTTTCCCCTACATCCTTGCCAACACTTATTGTTTTTCCTATTCTTGATAGCTGCCATACTGACTAGCATGATATGAAATCTTAAAGTAGTTTTGATTTGCATTTTTCTAATTACTAGAGATTTTGAAGATCTTTTTCATGTATTTGCTGATCAAATGTGTTTCTTCTTTTGAGAAGTGTTTGTTCAGCCCCTTAGTCCATTTATTGATTGAGTTTTTTTTTTTTTTGGTGTTAATTTTTTTGAGTTCTTTATAAATCCTGGAGGTTAATGCTCTATCTGACGTACATGTAGTAAAGATTTTCTTCTATTCTGTAGGCTCTATCTTCACTTGTTTCCTTTGCTGAGAAGCTTTTTAGTTGGAATCCATCCAATTTATTGATTCTTGATTTTCCTTCTTGTGCTTGAGGAACCTTGTTAAGAAAGTGAGATTCTAAGCCAATGTGATAAATATTTGGGCCTACTTTTTCTTCTATTTTGCACAGGGTCTCTGTTCTTGTGCCTAAGTCTTTGATCCACTTTGAGTTGATTTTTGTGCAAGGTGGGAGATAGAAGTTTAATTTCATTTTGATGCTTATGGATTTCCAGTTTTCCCAGTATTACCAAATGTTTAAGGTTTTGCTATCTCACCAAGACATCCTAACATCTCCTTGCTACACTACTGGACACTGTCTTACAATAATACTTACTCTATCATACTTTTTTGTTTATGTGTCTATCTCTCACATGTTCTTCCCAAAGGCAGGGTTTACACCTATATTTAGGCTTGTATTCCTAGCAACTAATTCAGAGGCAGGCTTAGCGAATATGCTCAATAAAATTATTTTTGTTGTAGGGTTAGGATTAAATGACAGTTAGATATTTGCACTAAAAAAGATAGGATCTAGTTGGGAAGATAAGTGCTAATTATTGAAGCAATTCAAAGCAATGTAGATTAAAAACTCTTCAATAATAGCATACATAATAAAGAGTTCAATTATAGGATGGTTTTATTAAACTTAGTGTTAAAATTTGTAAATGAGATAATATTACATAATCATGTAAAACTGTAGTCCTCCTAGTAAGAAAAGCAAATGTTAAATTCATTAAAAATTGTTAAGTAATTCACTGGAAAGTTAAAAACAAGTCAATTTAAAAATGGAGGCATGTGTTTTAGTTTTGATAGGTTAGTATATCATACAGCATTGTTCTCAATGTAATATTTCCCTTTTTAAAATAGGGATGGACTCCAATTGGCTAAAATATGGCATTCTCTTTTAAGTTCAACATGTGAGATTTAAATAAATTTGTTCATTTTAAAGTTTGAGTTTGTTGCATCTGATTTTAAATTCTGTCTTTTGTAATGTACAGAGACATGAATATCGTTCTGAAGTAGCCTGGATTATGGGAGGGATTCATGCTTAGCCAATTCTGATGACCATAATCTGAGGTTGAATTTGTAAAATAAACTTAGTTTAATCCAGTTATATACATTTACAAATTTATTTTTATTTACTCTTATATTGGAAATGATAATAACTATCATGTTTAGAAATATAATTGGGTAAAGATTTATATGCATTTATTTACACAATGCAATATAGCAAGATTTTTAAACTTGTAGTTTCTGTTCAACATATGAAGGTTTTGTATACAAAGTATATTTTGTATTTGTCCTCCCCTTGTGTTAAAGACTAATACTATCAATCATATATATATATATATATATATATATATATATATATATATACATATGAATGATTGATGTCCAAGCTAATTTAATTTTCTGTGCATGCTCTAAAATCTGGCATTGTTTGGGGTAAACAGTATTGTCTATGTAATTTTAGTGAAAATTTTTCTTTCTTCTTGCTGATGAGCTCTGTTACTGCAAACTGTTGAACTTCTTCTTTAATTGAGAAAACAGTTCATTCTCTTTTGGAAATGTATGCTTGTTATAAGTCAGTTATCTCTCCTAAAATTAATCTTCCTTTCAAATGTAGCTTTACCCATATTGTCAATACATGCTTAGAATATAGCAATCCCCCTAATGAAAAGGCTAAATGTCATTTTAGTAGATTACAGAATGGCTTTCAAATTTGTGTAGTCTGAAGATATTGAATTATATTCTTAAAAAGCTTTTAAAATATTCTTGTGAACATAGGTAAATACTACAAATGTGCTTATAACAGTTTAGATATTTTTATATAATTGTTGCATGAAAATTATTTGGTTAAAAATGTCATAATGTATATTGAATTTTTAAATTTCCATAACTAGCAAAAGTATAAAAGTTTATAATTTGTTCTTCTAAAAACAAAGTCCCATCAAGGTAGAATAGGAAGAATAAATGTAGGTAGATAGGGAAATAAGTGGAAAAAGAGAGAGAAAGAGAGTGACTAGATAGCTATAAATTAAGACTCCATGTTTAGACTTACTCCCCAGATATAATTTTATCCTCTAAACCTGTAACTTTCAAATTTCTGAGAAGTCTACATACCTTAATGTTACTATAAATTCACTCACAATCTTAAAGTTACTATAAATTCATTCACTTATGTACAATGTACTAACATATCTATTTTTATAATAGGTTAAGCAAAAGGAGATATTTTAAGAAATCTATAATTTTTCAGTATATTCCAAAAATTTTTCAATTGATCAGATACTAAAGACTATGTTAAGCTAAAGAGCCAGAGAGTGGCACACACAAATTAACATAGTGTAATTGATTTGTTCATTATAATAAAAATATTGCACTAGAGAAACTTTACTACATTGTTGTTAAGTATAGACTAGTGAAATTTAGTCTGTGTATGAAGATTCTGCACTGCTGTCATTGGTTTTCTGTGACTCACCATCCTCAGTGCCACTCATGTAAGATGTGTTTACTATTAGTTCTGCAGTGCTCTAAACACACCATGGATGTGGGCTTTCGGAAATATACTGATAATGTGCCAGCACTGAGAATTTAAGACATTTAACTCTCAGTGCACAAGAAGACACATGCATATCTATATGCTACTTTTTAATATATTGCTATTCTGTTTTCCTTATGATGATTACTCAATGAAAGGTTATAAATTAAGTTTGGGAATGAAAAATAAAAAGTGTGACAATTATTTGGTGGTGTCATTTATGTTGTGAAATACAGTAAAGCTTTTCTTTGCTGAAATCTGATGTATCCTTTAATTATTTTCTGTGATGGGTCAAAAGCCTGTAAATATGAAGAAGAGGTCTACTCTGCCTCTTGCAAGACCTTCTCAAACCCTCTTCAAAAAAATGTGAAGGAAAAATCATTCCATCCATCTCTTGCCTTTCCTTTACTTGCATATATTTCCAGATTGCATAAACACATACCTGAAGAAGTAAGAGCTGCAAGGTAAGGTGCTCCCTGCTGACTGGGCCCTAGGTAGTCCATTATAAGCAATGTTGTCATTTTTGCATATGGATATATATGACCTAAAGACAGATTCAGAATAAAATATGTACTGAGAATGTGTTCTCTAATTTGCTTCATGGTAACCTCTATGCTGACAGGTCTAGATACAAATGGCATGTAATATTTTTAGAGAGTAAACATAAAATTTAAGATTGTATTTCATGTTTAATTTTTTATATTATCTCCTTCTAATACTTAACTTTTCTATTTGTGCTGCTTCTATGTGAATATACTTTTATGAATATCCATCTACAATAGCATGTGAATATCAGTGTCTGTCAATGTCTCCTAACGTCCCACAAAAATTAAGACTCTTTTAAAAGAAAAATTAACTAAGACTAGAAGTCAATTGATATCATGAATAAAGAAATAACTGCTGAATTTGTAGAATCCAAATGAGTATGACAATAGTCAAATAAACTATTTGGCTTTATAAAGGGAGGGCAAACCAATCAGCTTCTCAGTTGTAAAGGGGATTAAATTTCTTTGTTGTGATCACCCCCCCCCGCCCACCAACCTGCCCCCAGCCAGTAAACCAGGGCCAGGTTGGGGGATTAAATGAGAAAAGCTTTCTGGGGACCCTGTTAAAAACCTTAAAGCATAACCTCTCTCTGAAGGTGACAAATACTATTCAGTTCAAGTCCATTTTGTCATTTATAAATGCTGGGTCTTTTGCCAGATATTTTTTTTTTCCCAAAAACACATCTCCAAATTGAAATGTCTACATAAAAACAGTAACAATTATTTCAAGCCCTACTTGCCCCACTGTGGTTTTTCCACTTACAATATCACGCAGAATAATTGTCACACAAACCTTTGATCTGAGCAGAAGAGAGCAGAATGGGGATATACAGAGAGTGAGAGAGAATGGCTTAGAGATATTTGCTGAAAAGTTGAAGAAGATAAATAATGTGGTAGCTGTATAAAGATGTGTCATTAAGATAGATTGTTGTGTCTTTTCCTTTTAATGTGATACATTTTTGTAAGAAGCTCCCAGAAAGTTGGGATTTTTTTTAAAGAAGCCTAAAATTGCTTTTTTTCCTCAGGCACAGCCACTTTCCTGATAGCCTGTTCTTTAACCTGTTTTCTCCCTGCAATCTTTCATACTGAGAACAGAAGTTGAAACTGCAATAAAACCCAGCCCCTGACAATAGGAGCTAGAAGATGCAACAAAACTCAGAAAACCAGAATCACAATGTATCTCTTGGCCTCAATCCCTAGTCCATTACTTGGCTAAATCCACATATATGTATTTCTTAGTTTTTGTTCTACATGAATGACACCATTATAAATTATAACTCTTGTTACACTTTAGGTTTGGGGAAGGTAGATTAGCTGTCTTCCCAATTTGGCTAAAATGCAATTAAATTCATTGTTCCTTTGCAGATATTTTTTTTCTTTTATTCCTAACACATTTGGTGATCAAATCCAGTTAGACAGAACCCCAGATTCAGTCTGGCCTGAACCCTAACTTTGGGGCACATTTTTAAAGTAAAGAGAAATAATCCAGTAAAGAGTAAAAGGAATAATCCAGCAAATCTTTAAAAACAGAGAGGGATACCAAACAATACTCTCGAAACCAGAATTACAACATACCTCTGTGGCCATCTCGTAACCTGCCTGAACTGAGGAGACATATTCATGCATATATTTGAGATGAAGCTAGCAGGGAAAAACAATGTAAAGAGGTTATTTCATTTGATTTTCATTCTTATTGGTTCATAACAGCTATACATAACATTAAGATTCATTTTGAAATGACTATAAATATAAGTAATATGATATACTCCATTTTAGTACCTCATACTTACCCTTGCCACCCACCCCTTCTTTTCTTCTACTCTATTGATTGTCTGCTATATATATATATATATATATATATATATATATATATATATTTGTGTGTGTGTGTTTTAATTAGTGTCTTGTGGATATACATAATTGTGAAATTCACTGAAGTGTATTCATACATGCTAGACTAAAATAAGAAAAAGAGAAAAAAAAGGGGACATTTAAAAGAAAGATCAGGGAGTAGAAGAAAGGGACTGAGGGAGATGGAAGAAGGATGGAACTAGGGAAAAAGAATGGAATAAATCTGAGCTAACTTTCCTATTTTATTTTATTATAAAAGTGCCTTTGTTACAGAAGTAAACCAGAATTGCTTTATGTTATACCTACTCTACCCACTAGGTTATCTTGCTTCCTATTCTTTTCATATAAGTAAATTTAATTATCACAAAAATATTATGATGTATTTCTATTGTCACAAATTACAGAAAGAGAGATGCAATATAGAAACATTAAGTAACTTGTGCCAGATAATAGTAAAGATAGAAGTTTAAACAAAAATACAAACAACCTATTTACAGAGTGAATTCCTGATATCTAATTCTCCATTAATAATATAGGTCCTCAGTAAATTCACTCTCACTTCTCACATTTCTTATTCTGTACTTTCTGCTGTCTTCAGTTTCAACCAATTACTTTGTTTATTTAATCACAAAATATTTAATCACAAAATTTATGTGAGAATAAACTAAAATTATGTGAGAATAAACTGATAGATATTATTAGTTTATACGATCTTCTGTGTCTATAATGTATCTCCTACAATATAGATTTTTTTGTCCTCCTGTATCCAATCATTTAATTGGTGCATTACTCAGGGAGTTTCTTCCTTCCTTCCTTCCTTCCTTCCTTCCTTCCTTCCTTCCTTCCTTCCTTCCTTCCTTCCTTCCTTCCTTCTTTCTTTCTTTCTTTCTTTCTTTCTTTCTTTCTTTCTTTCTTTCTTCTTTCTTTCTTTCTACCACGGATTGAACTCAGGGGCATTTTGACCACTTTGCCATATCCCCATGTTACCTTAAATTTTTAACTTTATTTTTTTTTAATTTACTCATGAATATTGTACACATTTATGAAGTGCAAAGTGACAATTTTTTACATTTTTACAATGTGTAGTGACAAAATCTTGTAAAGAGTAATTCCATTTCTTTAAACATTTGTCATTTATTTGTGTTAGAAGTGTCTGAATTCTATTCTTTTAATTATTTATAAAATATATAATAAATTATTGTAAACTATAGCCATATAACTGATTTGTATAAATAAAAAAATTAATTGGCATTTTTTATTGTATATCTTGTGTTTCAGCAAATGGTTATTTTTATTTTAAATAATGTAATTAATGTTCTTATTCTCTATCTCATGCCATACAGAACATACAATTTGCAATTGGGCTAATAAATTAAGTCTCCTGAAAAATATTATATTTTTTGAGGATAAAATGACAAAGAAATTATGAAAAATCTTTTTTTTCACATTTACAATATGTTTCAGAGACAATATATTTTTTCTCTAAAAGAGAAATAACTTCTAAGGGAGCACTCACAATCAGAGTCTCCATTTAATGAGTAAGTTAATATAATCTGCATTTTTCCTAAAACCCATCAGTTTTTCACACTTGTCAAATTGGTAATTGATAGTAGATAGAGTAGGAATCAACTCACACAAATCTCAGATTTTTTTTTATATATTGGCGCTGATTAAGGAAATTTCTCAAGTATTTTGATTAAGTATTTCTCAAATACTCTTGAATATTTCAATCTAATGTGAAAATCAAATCCCTAGTTAAACATGTGTGTGACAAATACAATATCAGATTCTGAAGAAGTAACTTTGTGCCATTTCAAAAATGAATATGATATTAACTAAATTGAAATTTGATCAAAATTCATGTTTTCATATAGCTCTGTATCTCCTCTGGTCTGAATGAAAGATTGCCATTATGTATGGACCATCCAGTATTCATTAGCTTGATTGCTTCCCCCAGTATTCCATGATATTTCTGCATTTCCTTTGTGCCTACTAACAGCAATAAGGAAATAACATCTGCATTCTCCTTTAAGAAATATTAAGGGAGGGTCTAGAGGGTTTATATGTATTTCAATAATACATGATCATCCACATGTGTTTTAATTTTTAAGAAAAACTTTTTCAATATAAATATCTGAAAAAAAGTTCAGAAACTACATTATAGACTTTAATTTGATATAATTCTGTAAAATGTTAATTTAATTTTTAAAAATAATATATTTGCATGGTAATTCTGAAAGCTTAATTTTCAATTTAAACATGACAAAATATTAAAGCTATTTAAAATTATTACTATGTTTATACTTAATCATAAATGTATCTACACTATTTAATAAATATGAATTTATTTTTATAGCCACATGAAGCTATTTTGCTATTCCTAGTAGAATTGGTGTAAACTACTGAATTGAAAAGAAAAAAACATATATAATATCTCAGGGCAAGGCAATGTTATTTGAACACAAAAATAGTTTAACAAATCCTTGATCATATTAGAAGCCTTGTTGATTGCACTCAGGTTGTATGAAACTTGATCACTAAATATAAATCTGAGCATAATATTAACAGGTAAAGAAATTTGTGATATCAGAAAGAATATTTAAATCTATACTAGATAATTTTCTTGTTTAATTTTTGGGTAGTAAATTCAAGTAAGACATTTTAGGCTGTCTTATGAACTTGATTGCTTAGTACTATATAATTTATCTGCAACCAAATAGTTTTAGACAAGCTCTTAAAACCAAGTTACCATGTCAATGTTGCTGCCCATTTTTTAAATGACTTTATGACCATTGTTTTTCTTGCAATACTGCTAGGATATATGATTAAATGATAAAATTTGACTTTTTTTTTTTCAGTATTGGGAATGGAACCCAGGGCTCGGCTCCTGCTAATCAAGTGCTCTATCACCAAGCTACAGCCCCAGTCCTAAATTTGATCTTCCTATCCCTATTGAGAGTATAGAGTTTCTTTCAGTTTCAGTCTTTTATGCCATAATTCTTTATCTACTAAAAAGATATTTTTCCCCAAAGATTAGTGTGACTTCCTATTAGATTACTCCATATGGCCATGTACTTTTTTTGCCCTTGTTAGGTAAAATAAGCTATAGGCAGGTAATAGTTTTATCTTCAGTTGTCTTTAAATTGATTTTTCTGCAATTTGATAACATTTTCCTATTATTTTTATCTTTCTTGTCAGGAGCCAGTATTTGATTTGTGGTTTTAAAAGCCAACCATTCAACAATCAGAACCAGAAATCCCTGTCCAAAATAGGACAGTGGAAACCCTTTGAGTGTGGTTCAAGATAACATTCCATTCTCTCAGTTTGAACATATCCATAAAATCTATGCCTTCATATATTTGAGACATATTAACTAATATTTCTTCTCTTCATTATGTTATTCTTGGAAATGTATATGTTAAATGATTGCCAGCCATATCTCTGAGTCTTAAAGCTTTTCTTCCCATTTCCCCCTCCTCTTTTTTAATTTTTCAGTTACATTTAAAGGTCCAATTTTGAATATATGCCTTCAGTAAACAATTCTGAAGTGTATTTTTACAAATATAAAACTGAAATAAGAAAATTTTAAATGAATAACTGGATCTTAATTATTGTTTTTATGTGCAGTATCAACTTCAGAGTGTGACAGAATTTGTTTTAAAGATTCTATTGAGGGCTGGGATGTGGCTCAAGCAGTAGCGCGCTCACCTGGCATGTGTGCGGCCCAGGTTCGATCCTCAGCACCACATACAAACAAAAATGTTGTGTCTGCTGAAAACTAAAAAAATAAATACTAAAAAAAAAATTTAAAAAAGATTCTATTGACTTTGGAAAATGATGCCCATCACATTCCACCATCCTTGCTAGCCCCCTGCCCCCTCCCTTTCCTTCCTACCCCTCTGTCCTATTTAGAGTTCCTCTATTCCTCCCATGCTCCCCCTCCCTACCCCACTATGAATCAGCCTCCTTATATCAGAGAAAACATTCGACATTTGTTTTTTTGTGATTGGCTAACTTAGTTTTACCTTTTCCAACACCACCCACTTACCTGCAAATGCCATGATTTTATTCTCTTTTATTGCTGAGTAAAATTTTATTGTGTATATATGCCATACTTTTTTTATGCATTCATCTACTGAAGGGCATCTAGGTTGGTTCCACAGTTTAGCTATTGTAAATTGTGCTGCTATAAACATTGATGTAGCTGTGTCCCTGTAGTATGCTGGTTTTAAGTCCTTTGGGTATAGACCAAGGAGAGGGATATCTGGGTTCAATGATGATTCCATTCCCAGATTTCCAATGAATCTCCATACTGCTTTTCATATTGGCTGCACCAATTTTCAGTCCCACCAGCAGTGTATGAGTGTAATTCGCTCCCCCACATCCTAGACAACACTTATTGTTGTTTGTATTCTTGATAGCTGCCATTTTGACTGGACTGAGATGGTATCTTAGAGTAGTTTTGATTTGCATTTCTCTAATTCCTAGAGATGATGAGCATTTTTTCATATATTTGTTGATTGATTGTATATCCTCTTCTGAGAAGTGTCTATTCAGGCCCTTAGCCCATTTATTGATTGAGTTATTTGTTTTTTTGGTGCTTAGCTTTCTGAGTTTTTTATATACCCTAAAGATGAGTCCTCTATCTGATGTGTGAAGGGTAAAAATTTGCTCTTATTCTATAGGCTCTCTATTCACCTCACAGATTGTTTCTTTTGCTGAGAAAAAACTTTAAAGTACATGTATGAAGACACAAATTGGTGTCAACATACTTTATATACAACCAGAGATGTCAAAAATTGTGCTGTATATGTGTAATAAAAATTGTAATGCATTCTACTGACATTTTTTAAAAACATCAATAAAAAGAAAAAAAGAAATATGCTTTATAAATTAATTTACAATACTACCATTAGAAAACATAATTATATTCAATATTAATATTATTAAATAAATAAACACCTGTAATACAAAAAAGGAGATTCTATTCACTTGCTTGATAATTTGAAATAATTCTTTGACATTATATTCTAATTTCTATTCTTATATTCTCTAGAAGTTTTTGCATTTTGTACGGTTTACAAACATGACTAAACACTGAAGAGAAGCCTCAGACATTCACAGGTACCTTCAGCAGTTACCAGCTTTAGAGCATTGGGGGAATTGTTATGATAATAAGAGGGAATATAATGTGTGCCAAGAAATTGGGATATAAAACATTGTAATAAAATTTGAGCTTTAGATTCTAAAATCTGCTAAATCCATGTATCAACTGAAAATTAGTACAGTATTTTTGAGAAAAACATTTCTTATACATTATGGATTAGTCTAAACATTGGTTAGGGTAGTATGTGGGTTGGCATATAATCCAGATGGTTAAAGTCAAACAAGAACCAGTGTCCTAAGAGAAAAGTAGAGACAGATTCACAGAGCTGTACACATGTTCCTGAACTCCACACCAGTATTTTTGTGAGAAGATACTTCTGTTGCATGTCAAACAATGTTTTACTTTGAAATTTTATTATGTGTACCCATGACACATGCATCAATCGAAATAACTGTTTAGAAAACTTAATATTGATTTATACATCAATGTAGGCTTGAGTTTTACTTTTTAAGTTCATTGTTTAAAATAGTATTTCCAGTGATGCTAAAGAAAGGCACCTGGATAAATTTAAACACAAATATCAGTATTCTCTAAATACTGATGTAAAATACCAACCATAGCAGGAAAACATTTTCCTTACACAATTTCATCTGAGAAAATAATATTGTAGCCAGAAACCATATGATTTTTTTTATTTTACCTTATTTGAATCAAATAAAATGTTTATTTGCATTACAATTTCAAACATTCTTAATACACAGGTTATAAATTCTATCTTGATATGCAAAATTACTTCCCCTGGGGTGAAAAATAAATTGTTTCTACATGTGGCTGTTTTGGTATTTCAGTTTTAAGGCATGTGTGGATCATCACCACCTTTAATACAGGGGATGTTTTTAATATTAAATAATGTTATCATTTAAAACAAAATAAAATGCTTAAAATGTAGTGGCACTTAGGATAATGATTTATTGGTTACTAGTGTGACATGTAAATTTTGTTTGAAAGGGATCTCTTTATATGAAATAGGGGTTCTCCTTACCAGAAAAGCAAGCAGGTTTATCGTTAAAATGTATAGAAATGTGAGGTCTGAGATAGGAGACACAGACATGACAATGATGACTAATGAGAAAATATTTGTAATTCATATGCTATTTTCTTTACAATATTATTGATAAATATAAAAGTCAACTTATATATATGTGTATATGTATGTAATATTTAGTCCTATTACATATTTTATGAGTTTTAACAGATGTTATCATATCAAGAGTTACATCAACAATTTTTAATCAGTGCATAACAACTTGACATTTTCTAAAGCTCTAAGAATTTCTATTCACTTATGTAATATATTTTAATTCAAAACCTCAAGTCTCTATTTAGGTTGTTAAATATGCGGTTCTCACTTGATACACACATAGTTTTTAAATATCTAAGTGGAATTCCTTATGTTGACTCAATGCAAAATTACACATTGTGACATACACTTAATAATTAAATTTTAAAGTATTTATATCCTGTGCTATAGCCTATCTCTATCCTTCCATAGAGGAGGATAGATGGATAATATTTCCATTAAAGTACTATAGTCACATGTTAATATGGTGAAAATAACAACAAAAACATTAAGATAACTAACATAGTGGCTCATTTGTGAATTTTAAATACTATAATTAAATTAATCTCATGATGCTGATGATTATTCCCACTTTGAAGATGAAACACTTGAGGTAATCAGAGGTTACATAAAGTTTGTAATGAGTTGAATTATATCCATTAAAGTCTTAATTCCTAGTAACACAACATGTGAACTTATTTAGAAATAGTATTACTGCAGATATAATTAGTTAAGTGAGAATGAGATAACACTGGAGTCAGGTGGGCTTTTCATTCAGTGTGACTGATATCATTATTGAAAGAGGGGAACATGGACATAGCCATTCACAGGGGACGGCCATGGGAGGACAGAGGCAGAGATTAGAGTGACAGATGCAAGCCAAGGAATGCTGAAGACACCTGACCATCACTGAAAGGAAGAAAGAGGCAAGAAAAGAATCTACCAAGAGAACTGAGAGGGTTTATTTCAGGATTCTACCCTTCAGGACAATGAGGTAATACACTTCTTTTTACAGCCACCCTGCTTATGGTACTTTGTTATGGCAGTCCTAGGAA
This sequence comes from Ictidomys tridecemlineatus, assembly GCF_052094955.1. Lineage (NCBI taxonomy): Eukaryota > Metazoa > Chordata > Mammalia > Rodentia > Sciuridae > Ictidomys > Ictidomys tridecemlineatus. Next base: position 129,329,962 of record NC_135482.1, read on the forward strand.
ACTGATATAGGGTTCAATATCACAGAATTAGTAAAAGTCAAGAATCATGAATGGTCTGGAATTTTATCCTACTTACAAGCTAATAAGTTAGTCTAAGAGAGTTTTATGATTCTGTTAGAAGATACTAGAATACTGGGTCAGAGAAAGGACATTATTTACATGGCAGAGCAAGCTATATAAAATTTATAATACTTTTGTTCAATTTCTCTTGTGCATAAGTTCAATTTGGTAGTATATATAGGTCAAGATGCATGCTTGCACACACATAATTTCTATATCAGGAAAACAAGATATTATGGAAGTTAATGTCTACTCTTTTCTATATAAAGAGATAATGTCCTTAATTTTTCAAGACAATGAATCTGGAATTTGTATTATAAGAAGACACTTTCCCTATTCACCAACACTCTTCATTATAATAGCATTATGGAAAAGATAATCCTAAAGTTCAGTCTATTCTCCGTAGTCTGTGCAGAATGTAAGAGACGCATAAGGTATTGTTTCCTCAAGTACCTATCAGAGCTGAAGTTCTCACAATATCAGGTTCTGAATTATGTGCTTCCATTATTAGGATTCCTATATACTCATGGTCAATTATTGAGGCTTTGCTCACATGGGATTTGTTTTCTTTACTTGATTGCATCATACTTGTTGTTAGCCAGTAACTTTGTATGTGTCTCTTGTTTTCTAATCGTGGCATATGTTCCTCTATGGCCTTCACTTTTGTGGCATCTCCTTTTAAATAATACTTCAGAAACAGTTCCATGATTGGCTGGCTTCAAGGCAGAACATAATGGCAGAACAACATGGCAGAGGACAGCTGTTCATTGCATGGTATCCAGGAAGCACAGAGACAGAGAGAAAAGGAGGGGGGTAAGCGGGGAGAGGAATCAGAGACATGATACAGCCTCAAGAACGCACCTCCAAGGACCCACTCCTTCAACTAGGTCCAACCTCTAAACTTTCCACCAACTCTAAATAATTCTTTCAAATTATGAAGCCATCGATGGATTAATCTACTTTGAGATCAGAATCTTCAATTTCTAATCACTTCCCAAAAACCCCACCTCCGAAAATTATTGGAGACCAAGCATTTGACACATGAAGATTTATGGGACATTCCAGATCCAAAACCAAAAACAGATCAAGCCTCACCACAAGATCCTTTAGGGGGGGGAACATTGCAGATTCAAACTATAACACCTCTTCATTGAGTTATGATATTTTTATATAATGTCATGGCAACTTTTACATTTTAACATGTAACCAATATATTATTTGAATGAGTATTTTATCAATTTAATGTTTTACATAAAATTGAAAATCCTTTAAAGAAAAATGTCTCCATTTTTTTTCTATCTCCTATGCTTTATCCTCATGCCTAGACCTAAGAGTGATACTGTTGACATTTACTGTGTCTATAGTAACTGATAATTTGTAAGTTTACTCTTAAGATCAATATTAATATAGAAGTAATTATCAGCCTTATTTAGTAGAAAAGTGTTAATTTGTACTGTATAGATGCTAACCTTGAAGAACTCAAGGTGAAAAGTGAAAAAAAGGCAGATTAAGAAAAACAACATCAGGCTGTTTTTAACACAAATATCATGCTTCCATTTTCATTTATATTTTCAATTTCATCTTCCAAAATTGCTCACTGTAGTTTTCAATAACACCATTAAAATTTAAGTTTTTCAAATAAGAAAATTGGAGCTTATGGAGAATAAATATCTTCTAATAGCTAATAACTTCTTGTTGAGCCTTCAAAGAATCTGAAGCTCAGTTGATTAAGAAACAAAGTTTATTTGGACTGATCATAGTTGAAACTCAGGAGATACAAATTTCAGAGGACTGAAATGTGTTCTGAAATCTTATGTATTTCAAACAAGTTTTAAAGCAAATCTGCATTTCTGGAGGGGGTTATTTCAGTTCTTTGTCAAGAATTTAAATTGGTGCAAGGAGAGGATAAAGTTTTCTTGTAAGAAAGGGATTTGGTATCTTAAAGAATAGGCATAAAGTAGGGAGGAGGGGAAGATAGGAATGAAGAAATTCTTAGGAAATGAAGTTAAGGGAGATATAACCATGGTCGTTATCTACAGGATTTAAAATATTCTGCTTTAATGAAAAGTATAGCTCTCAGCACATAATGGACACATACAGCAACTTTTGACCTGGTAGGATTTCATAATGTCTAGCTTGTACAGTGTCAAAAGTTTATTTGGAAAAGATGGCAGGCCTGAGGAAGACAGCATTCTGTGTCTTAAACATGACCTGGGACTCAAGTAGTGATAATACTGCTTCTCTGCAAGTGATATTCCTGCTCCTGTGCAGGAATCATGGCCACTGTTCCCGTCCACTGCTCCAGACCTCAAGGTCAGAGAAGGTCTCCCAACTATTCTACCATGCAGGACTACCAGGTGCCTGAGCTGTTTCAGCAGCATCAGCACCCTGACAAAACTTTTGGCCACTAACCAAGCAGAAGTCCTGGGCAGCTCCCATACAGGACACCTGGCAGCTACTCACTCACAGAATATCCAGCCACCACTATCAACCAATGTAGGGCTCCCCTGGTCATCTTCATCTTGGGACTCAGCAATAATGGAGATAGTCCCCTATGCACTGTAGTATGCCTGGACCTGGGAAGTACACACAGCCTCCAGACACAGCACCAGACACATACTGCATGCGACAGATCAGGTCTCTGAACTAATCATCCAATACCATCGCCCAGTTCCCCTCACCTGACCTGAGACTCCATTGCTGAAAGCAAACACCTCCATTTTGGGTCACCTTCATCCCCATCTTTAGTAGGGACAACTCCTTGTTTGGAACCCCGGCTGGCCAGGTACCCAGTTCCTAACTCCCCTACTCTCCTCAGCAGCCACTTACACAGTGACATTTACACAGTGACTGCCCCCCCCCCAAAAAAAAAAGAAAAAAAAAAAACAGCTCTAAGCAGGGTAGGTGTGGAGTGTGCCCAAAGCACCACACATAAGACCCCTGAAGAGAAACGTCCCTATTAGGAAGCAGTAAGGGAGAGGGTAAGTGTCCTACAGTTTAGAGGCTAATGGAGACCAGGAACTGAGAGGTCTTCAGGCAAGATGAGGAGATAAGAGAAGCCTTCACATCACAGAAGCAGGCCCCAAAAGAGATTCCTTACGTGCAGTCTCCCTTTGGGAACTGGTGGGTGCCACACCCCACTTCCAGGTGATCTCTACACAGGAACAACCCTTCCTCCTGGTTACCTGCACCGTCCTGAGGGTGGGGATACCAGATAACAACAGATGACCCCACCTATTGGATGAGAAGGGAAGCAGAAAAGATACTGATCGCCAACCAAAGCAATCTTTGTGTCTTCCTTTGAGATTTTCTTTTCTTTTTCTTTTTTTCTCTCCCTCTCTATTCTCCTACCCTCTCATGCCCTCATATGTGAAACCAAATACTTTGCATGAATTAGGAGATTGAGATCTGAGACAATTGAATAGTCTATTGTAGTTTTAATGTATATTATTTTTTTCTTTCTTTTTTTTGTTTTTGTTTTTTTTCTCTGATTGCTACTATTTTAATATTTTTTAAATTTTTCATCATATATATGTATGTTTTTTTTTATGTATGCTACTGTCTTCCCTCTTACTTGTCTATCAAAAATTACTTCCTCTCCATTCTCCTGCTTCTTTTGATTTCTTTTTCATACTTCCTAACATATAATAACACTATATCCTCACCTCCTACCTCTTCAGCATATCTTTCTATACCTCACCCCCAGTCCTCCGTCTGCCATCAGAAACTGTGAACCCTTTTAAAAACCTACTGATTATCGTATAGATAATAATTGAATTCAGAATTTCTGTTCATTGTGACCAAACTATAAACATCTTAATATCAACTATTTGTTTCTAAATCATTTTAAAATTATACAATTGAATTTTGGTACCTTGAATCAATTAATCTAAATTTCTCACTGCTTTAAATAAACAGAACAAAGATGGAATATGAAATCTTTCTGACTCCAAATCTTATACTCTTTTAGGAATCATATTGGTGTCTCCATAGTAGATAAATAGACACTTGCATGATGAAACAGAGGTGGATGTTGTGAAAAGATTTTGTATAGGGAAATCAACCAATGCAAAATTTTGTACATTTTTAAAAACTTATGGAAATACATAATAGTAATTATGCATTTGTGTAATTACAAAAATGTAATTGTAGATTGCCTTACAGTGAATACCAGTTATCTGCTGTCACTTTTCCATATTGTCTTTCCAGCTTAATTCTTGTACATATTTGAGAGTAACTAAATGATCATAGTTACCTACTACTTAAATTGACCAAAAACTATCAGGCTTCTGTCCTCATAGTCCTTACATTTCCAATTTTTCCAAGCTTAACCAAACTTGAATATGTGAAACAGTCCAGTTAACACCTTATTCAGAAAACTGGCCATCATGGAGAAATGAATTTCCTGGGGAAAAGCTTTGAATCTGCCTTCTGCTAAGGTCATCTCTCTTTCCTGAACTCCAAGATATTCCTGCTCGTACTGTGTTCCTCTCCTTATTAAAGGAAAACCTTGATTTTTTCTTTAAGATGCTTACAGATTGTGAGGTCAGAGCATTCTCCCTACTTAAATAGTCTTTTAAAATATATTTTAAATGCTATTTTATCTTTAATTGATAAATAATTACATATATTTCTGGGGTATTCTGGGATGTGTTCATATATGTATACATTGTAGAAAGATTAAGCCTAAGTAAATATTGATCAGTGTCTTAACAATGCTGATGAACAAAATCTTCCTACCTAAATTGAGATTTGTTTTTATTTGACTACAGTTTGGGTTCTCATGAATTTTAAGTTTTCTTTCATGCATTGTGCTGTTTCCTTTTAGAGCTTAGTGATACTGTGGATCTATAAGCCACAGGTCTTTTCTAATAATAAGATCAACATTTTTACATTTAAGTGTGTGTGTATTTATACATATATACATATATATGTGTATATATATATATGTGTATATATATATGTATATATATATATATATTTAATGTATGAATGTTTATAGACAGCAATAAAGATAAAAATACAGTGATAGTGTTACAGATATAGGCTTCATTTTCAAAGTACCTAAAAAATGAAGTCACTATGCCTTATTTATTCAATTAATTAATTTATTTTACCTTGCAAAGCATCAGTGACTTTACTAAGCTCCATAGCAGAGTGGGGAATAGAAAAAGTCTACTGGGATACATTACTTAAAAACAACTTGACATTTCTCAAAGCTCTCAACACTCTTAGCATCAATTTAATTAAACATACTTGTACTTTCTTTAAGTGGATAATGTAATGCCATATAACAGAAATTTAAAGATGTAGTAACACAAATATTTTATGCCATTTGTGAACATAACTGATACAACTTTATAATAAACAGCAATTTATGGGAGGAAATCAAATCCCAAATTTAAAAAACGAAGCAAAATGACCCATATTCATTGAATACATTTTTTTTTTCAAAATAAAATCATATCATATATTCAAATTCATATTTAAATTAGAATTACAAATTTAAGACTGGAACGATATGATTAAATTGCTACTCTTTTCTATGAAATCATTTTGATAGATTTATAATATAATAAATTATAGAATTCACTGTTTTTATTATCTGAATTGCAGATTTATAGAGATAATCAACATGTCATAAAAGTCAGTTCTTACAGTTTATGATTTAATATGTTTTACATTAATATATTTATGTAACCATTGCCACTTTAAAATTTCATGATACTTTCTTCACCCTGTACAGAAATTCCATACTTTTAGTTCTCACTCCCCATTGTTCTCTGTTTTGGCAGCCACAAGTCTACTTTTGTTACTATGTATTTGCTTATTCTTGATAATGCATGTAAATTTCAAAGAAATTTCACATAAATTCTTTTTAGTTTTTTGTAACATTTTTACTTCAGGTATTTTTACGATTTATTCAAGTTTTAGCAATTGATTTTGAATATTTGTCTCATATTCTGCTTTCACTCCTTTATTAGTTGAAATAATATATTTTTAATACATTTCTCAGGATTTTCTCTAAAAAAGTGTCATCTATAAATAGAGACGAATTAACTTCTTTCTTTTCAATCCAGATATCTTACTTTGTTTTACTTGTCTAATTCATACGTTAGAAACTCAAAGTACAATGTTGAATAGAACTGCTCTCAGTAGCCATTTTCAACCTCTTCCTAATTTTCTAGAGAATACTATTTTATAAAATTAATTAAGAAGTTATCTGTGAGTTTTTTTATACAGGCTGCTTATCAAATTGATATGTTTTCTTTCAACTTCTGCTTTGTTTTTGTTCTGTTTTTCTTATCCTGTGGAATAAGTCATTCTCTCTCTTTCTTTCTTCCTTCCTTCTTTCCTTCCTTCTTTCCTTCCTTCCTTCCTTCCTTCCTTCCTTCCTTCCTTCCTTCCTTCCTTCCTTCCTTTCTTCCCCCCACCCCCTGCCACTTTGGTCAAGTTCTTTTCTGGGACTATTTTGATGATTATGAGAGGTTTTTTTAAAATATAGTGATATATATGCAACATTATTGTAATTAATTTTCATAAATTAAATCACCCTTGTATTGAAATGAAAAATCCATCTTGATTACATTATATAATTATGTTTAGTTATGAATTGATATGACTAAAATACCAGACAAGTTAGGGAAGGAAAAGTTTATTTTGGCTTCCAGTTTCAGAGATTAGTCATGGTAGCGTAATTACATTGTTCTTGACCCAAGAAGATCCTGGCTGAAGGCTTAGTGGAGGGAGAAAGCTCAGAACATGGTGGCCCTGGGAAAAAAGAGAGAAAAAGGAAAGGTACAACAAGGAAGATGCACCATCCCAGGCCACTCCGCAGTGACCCACCTCCTCTAGTCATGCCCACTTGTCTAGAGTTATCCAGTTGGTTCATTCAAACTAGGATGCATGATAGATTATAACTCTCATAATCTAATTCTTTTAACTCTGAGTATTCCTGCATTAGTACAGGTGCTTTGGGGAATAACTCATATCTAAACTGTAATAATGATCTTTTTCATGTGTTACTTGATTCAAAATACTTTTTGGAATCCTGTTCCCCAGCTTTGCTTTCTGTTTGTTTGTTTGTTTTTGTGTTATTTGTTTTTCTTTTTGTTTTGTTTTATTTTGTGTCTTGTTAGCCTTTGCCCAGTTGTTCAATTATTACACCAAACACAGATAAGTACAATATTAGTTAATTTCAGCTGATTTATTTCAACATATGTCCTTTGAAAATGTTGTTGCGAGTAAGTTCTCAGTTCAAATATGTGTGGGATACACAGGTCAAATTTTCTCAAATTATGGCCAGATGTATTAATGTGGCAATCAAGGAATAACATTTGGGACATACTGAACCAATCTGGATACCTAGTGTCTGCCAGGTCCTTAGTTTTCACTCTTTGTGTAATTGTGAAGTTTTGGGTTTTCAAGCCTACAGTGAATCAGGAAGAGGGAGATTAAAATAATGTGAATTAAAACATGACACATCTCACCATTCTTTTTCAGATTCTGGCTTTTTCCCCCTTGAATAGATATCTCACAGATGATTACAAACCTTTGGTTAATATCCAAAGTACTGAATAAGTTTATTTTGACAACTTTTGCACAGTTTTTGATTTGTGGGATAGTTGGTTCTCTGAGATTGTTACCTTGCCATTTTAGAAATTACTGTTTTTTTCATTTAAAAATTTTACTTTGAGTAATGTTGTTTTATTTAGTTTTTAAATTTATTTATTTCAGTGCTATTTTAATAAGTTTCATAGTAAAAAAACGGAATTCATTCATTATATTCATGTTAATTGCAAACATTTTTAAAATGACATTTCTAAAAATATTACAAAATGTTGTTTCTTTTTTGTAGTGTATTGAGTTGTTAGTGAGTTCCCAATATGATCCACACCTCTATTAGCAATTCCAAGTTCAGCATCCCCAACAACATTCCCCATATTCAGTAATTTATCACAAGGTTTCAAAGAACTCATTTAAAGGTCTTCACTCAGAGCTATGACTTTTTATAGTGAAATTTTCACATTAAAATCAGCCAGTGGAAGAGTCATGAGAAAGGACAGTTCGAGATGCGGGGAGCTATTTTATTTTCCATTTCCAGTGAAGATGAATATAATAGGCATTTAACCCAGCAACTGTATATGAGAATACAAATAAGGACATTGCTAGTAAGTGGAACTCACCTGAGTATTGATGCCCAGAGTTTTACTGTGACGGATCATGTAAACTTGTTTGAGCTCCTGCACAGATGACCACAGCCTGCAAACCATTCAGAGGCAGGTATCACATGACACCACAAAGTGATACCCCAAAGTTCTTATCATAGAGCATTATTACTATACCTTACCTGATTTTGTTGTCCAAGAATCTAAGGTAAACAAAGATACTGCCATCAGGGAGGATACTGTTAGGGTTTAGAGAATGCCTCACAGGAGCAACTGAAAGGCTTGATTTCTGCTTATCTAAGGTTAACTTTTTTCTACACACTTATTTTTATGCCAGTTGAATAGAGCAGGAACTTAATATATATCTGCATCTACACTAGTGTTTTCTTCCCTTTTATACTTGTTTCTGCAAAGGGACAAAACTTACCATTAGTAAAAAATGTAGCCACAAAGCACCATTTCTTTTCTAAATTATATATATATATATATATATATATATATATATATATATATAATTTTTTATCTGTACAATGGGATTTTATCAATCACATTTTAGGAGTTTAACATTAGATGAAACTGAATAAAGTGTATAAATTAACTCTGTTTTGGTTCATTTCTTTCCTTAAAACTGGAAAATACATTGCTATACAGAAAGAATACAAAACTGTGGTTGATAAACAGTCTGAAATTTAGTTAATAGCATTGCATAAGTATTTCTGCAACTTTTACTGTGCCATATTATTAACTAAATTTCAGACACCATAAAATACCAAGTTTATCACTATTGCATTTTTTTCTGGATCCAAAACCCAATGCAAGTTTCCATATTGAATTTATTTGTCATATTTTATTATTTTATTTCAAACAGTATATTTTGGTCAAGTATACAACCAATATGTATTAGTTGTGTCCCCTAAATTATATTTTAAATCCTCATCCCAAGGACCTGTAAATGTAACCTTCTTTTAAAAATAGGGTTTTGCCAGGTATGGTGGTGCATGCCTATAATCCCAGCTGCTTGGGAGGCTGAGGCAGGAGGATTGAGAGTTTAAAACCAGCCTCAGCAAAAAGTGAGGCACTAAGCAACTCACTGAGACCTTGTCTCTAAATAAAATACAAAATAGGGTTGAGGATGTGGCTCAGTAGTAGAGTGCCCCTGAGTTTAATCCCTAGTACAAAAAAAAAAAGTTCTTTGCAGATATGATCAAATTAGAATGAGGTCATGAGGGTAGAATTTTAACTCATTCAGATTCATATATTTGTAAGTGGAGCAGAAAGCCAGGTAAAGACCTCGGAAGTTATACCATGTGACACTTCCAAGACAAGGAATGTCAAATATTGATAGTCACAGCCAGGCACAGTGACACACACCTGTAATCCCAGTGGCTTGAGAGGCTGAGGTAGGAGGATTGTGGGTTCAAAACCAGCCTCAGCAAAAGCAAGATGCTAAGCAACTCAGTGAGTTTCTTTCTCTAGAAATAATTTTCTTCCCATGCTCTCCTTCCCTACCCCACTTTGAGTCACCCCCCTTATACCAGAGAAAACATTTGGCATTTTTGGAGATTGGCTAACTTCACTTAGCATAAACTTCTCTAATGCCATCCATTTACCTGCAAATGCCATGGTTTTGTTCTTTTTTATTACTGAGTAATATCCCATTGTGCATAAATGACACATTTTTTATTCCATTCATCCACTGAAGGACATCTAGGTTGGCTCCTCAGTTTAGCAACTGTGAATTGAGCTGCTATAAACATTGATGTGGCTGTGTCCCTGTAGTATGCTGTTTTTAGGTCCTTTGGTATAGTCCGATAAGAGAAATAGCTGGGTCAAATGGTTATTCCATTCCCAGATTTCTAAGGAATCTCCATACTGCTTTCCAAATTGGCTGCAACAATTTGCAGTCCCAGCAGCAGTGTATGAGTGTAACTTTTCCCCCACATCCTCTCCAACACTTGTTGTTGTTTGTCTTCATAATAGCTGCCATTATGACTGGAGGGAGATGGTATCTTAGAGTAGTTTTGATTTGCATTTCTCTGATTGCTGGACATGATGAGCATTTTATCATGTATTTGTTGATTGATTGTATTTTCAACAATCCTCTTCTTAGAAGTGTCTGTTCAGGTCCTTGGCCCATTTATTGATTGGATTATTATTATTATTATTTTTAGTACTGAGCTTGTTGAGTTCTTTATATACCCTAGAGAGATTATTTCTAGATAGGGAAGAGGGGTTGGAGAGAAAGAGAGGGTTAAGGGGATTTGCAAGGATGGGGGAATGTGATGGTCATCATTAAACAAAATATATGTTTGAAGATTTGAATTTGGTGTCAACATACCTTATATACATACAGATATATGAAAAACTGTGGTATATATGTGTATTAATAATTGTAATGCAAAAAGAAGAATACATGTATAAAGGCATGATTTTGGCGTGAACATACTTTATATAGAGAGTTAGGAAAAATTGTGCTGTAAATGGGTAGTAATAAGTGTAAGGCATTCCACTATTGTCATGTATTTTAAAAATAAATAAATAAATAAGGAAGTTGATAGTGTAATTCATGATATTATACAATTATATTGTTGATTTTGCTACATTTGTAAAAGCAATAAAAGAGCAATATACACCCTTAAAAAAGAGAGAGAGAGATTCTGTCTCTAAATAAAATACGAAATAGGGCTGGGGATCTGGCTGAGTGTTCAGGTGCCATTGACTTCAATCCCATCCCCCACCTCCCTTACCCTGAAAAAAAGATTGATTATTACTGAAAGATGCTATCAAGAAGCAAGAATGTATTCCTGCCTATGAATTTCAGAATAAGTATTGCTCTGTTGGAGCCTTGATAATGTGGCCTCAAGAATAAGTGAGGTACTAAAGTATTTTTGTGTTGTTTTTCGTTTAGCCTCATAATTAATTATGATAGTTTTAGTAAGGCAACTGTAGGAAAGTTATACAATGACAGAAACTTGATTTCGCTTTTCTATATGCATCATATCAGAATTATTATCAATTTTATTGGTGTAAACATCACATTATTTGAAAGTACTGACAGATATCTTCACTGAAAAATTTCTGTTTCTCTTTGTATTTAATAAATGTCTTGTGAGAAAATATTTTGAAATTATGTATGTGTATATATATATATATATATATATATATATATACACACACACACACATAATGTAATTATGTGTGTGTGTGTGTGTACATTTATTGATGAATCCAAGATGCAACATTTATTATTGTGGTGGTTGGCTAATGTTGAGTATATCTGTTTTATTGCTTTTATACTTAATTATTTGAATTCAGTTATGAGGAAGAGCTGTGCTTTCCCCTGATTTGTTAACTCAGTTGCTTGCTTATACCCATATGGACTCATGAATATTTATTTAAATCCATTGGTTATAATTCATTACTATCTGTATTCATTAATATTTATTTTAATCAGCTTTGCATAGCTGTGTCCAAAATATCTGATAAGAACAACATAGAGGAGGGCAAGTTTCTTTTGGCTCATGGTCTCAGAGGTTGAGTTCATGGTTGGCCAACACCATAGCTCTGGGCTTCAGGTGAGAAAGCATATCATGAAGAAAGTTCATGGCAGAGGGAAGTTGCTCAGTCCATAACAGTCAGGAAGCAGAAAGAGCAGTACTCACTGGAGACAAAACATAAATCCCAAAGGCACCCCTCAGTGACTTACTACCTCCAGCCATAATCTTCCTATCTATTGTTACCACCTAGATAGTCCATTCAAATATATAATCTAATGATTAGTCTTCAAACTTCATAATATCATCATTTACCTCTGAACATTCTTGTGTTGTCTCACATGCAAGCTTTTATAAGCACCTCTTACCCAAACTATAAGAACATCATCATCATAATCATCATCACCATTATTATCAAAATTTCTCAGTTTTTACATGGACAGCTCCTTCAAGATTATTTATCTGTTCCTCACATACACTCACTTCTATTATTTAGATATTTTCCTTATTTCCTACCACCACAAATTATTCCAGTCTCCCCTTCTACTTTTTCTATCTCAGTTTCAGAATAAAACATTCCTCTTTTCTTTATGAAATAAGGTATTTAAAGAAGAAGCTTAGCAAGTATATATTAATAACTTTATTTAGAACTCCACCAAGTCCAGTGACAAGAAATATATATTCATAAAGCACTTATTGTATATGTGTATCTAATATTGTTTTACAGTATATGAAAAATGATATCTGATAAGTTTTTATCCTTATAAAAGTGCTCATTGTGAAAAACTTTAGGTAGTACTGTCTCAATTTGCTAGACAATGTAGTGATGGACAATCACAGTGATTTGTCTTCACAGACCCAGTTATTGTTTTAAGCTCTGATAAATTTATACCATCACATCTGTCCACCTCTGTAGATAGACTAACTCATATTGTCTAATGCCTGAGTCATCGGATATCCATCTTGCAACAATTCTATCAGTAGTTAATGGGAATCTTCAGCCTTTAATATCTCAGGTAATCTATGAAGTGTCTTATATTAATAGGCTTATTTAATCATGATGACAATCATGATTGTACAGGTAATATATCATAGGTTTCAAGAGAATGACAACTTGATAATTACAACATCGCTTGAAATGGTGAGGAAAAAAATGAGCCAAAGTAAATGGACTCTAGAGACAGTGTTCTTGAGAATTGCCTTTAACAGTGTTAAAGGATGCTGTTGACTACAAGCGACAAGAAACACAAAAATGCATAAAAACATGAAGTATGTGTGAGTGTGTGTGTGTGTGTGTTTGTGTGTATAAGCCAGTTGTCCCACAAAATGAAATCTTATGCTAAGGAAGATTTCCAAACCAAGTATCAATGATGTTCTCAAGGACATTTGTGCTAACCAGTTTCAGCTTGGTTTTCTAATTTGCATTGAAGTAGTGACAGCATTGTCAGTCATAACATACAAAACCAATTAACAATAAAGAACATCGATTATTTATTTCTATGGCAATTTGATTAAAAAATAATCTATGACAACCTAAACTGGAAGCACTTTTTAGAAGTCTTCCTGTAGACACATCACAAGTTCATTTTTTAAATTTGTTCTAGTTAATTATACATGACAATAGAATGCATTTTGACACATCATACATAAATGGAGTATAACTTCTCATTCTTCTGGTTGTACAGGATGTAGACTCACACCAGTCGTGTAATCATCATTTTAAGCTAAAAAAAATGGCAAATAAGTAATATTTTAGTGGATAAGTTAGCAGAATGATTTAATATATAATGCATTCAAAGGAGTTTTCTATGATGATTCTAGAATGTGGAGTTTGCTGACTTATTTCCACATATTTAGAAATAATTAAACATATCCATTGTTATGGTATGAATATCCAGTGAGCCAAGCACCTTTAACAGCTCTGGTCAAATGTTTACAAAATTTAGAAATCTCAGCAACTATTTGTGGCAATCAAGAATTTGAATTAATGCTATCTTTACATTTTTGACACTCTTAAGTAATATAAAGTTTTTCTGAATCCCTGCCCTGTAATGTGGCTATTACAGAAGTCACTTAGTACTCCTTATCTGTCTTTATGTGGAGGAAACACTGGTAATAGATTTCATGAAAGCAGTACTTTGTATTCACTGGAGAGCAAAATAAACACTGTTTGGTTTTAAGCAAATTCCCCTTGTGTGAAAAATGACTTCCTACAAATAATGAGTTGATGATATCTCCCTAAAACTAATAAAATCATAAAGTTAATTATCCACAGTAACTCTATATAAGGTAAATATATTTGTTTTACATGAATTTATAGATCACTTCAAAGGGACAAAGAACTATTTTCATTCTATAAACATAGTACTTAATTGAACTTGCATAGTTAACATTCTTTTTCTCTGCTGAACTCTAAGCCCATTACCAGTAGAAATAAATCTATATTTTCATTATCAGCATGTTAATTCCCTACTATAATACTGACACATATTGAATCTCAATAAATATTTTGTCAAAATGATTGAACAAATTAATTTAGATGGTTCATTTTCATGAGAAATGATTGCATTTACTAAAAAAAAAAAAAAAAAGCAAACTTGTTAAGGAAGATTTCCAAACAGTGTATCAATGATGTTCTCAAGGACATTTGTGCTAAACAGTGTCAGCTTGATTTTCTAATTTGCATTGAAGTAGTGACAGCATTGTCAGTCATAACATACAAAACAACAATAACAAAAAAAAACAAACTTTTCAAGTTTGAATTGTGTAGCATTTCATTTAGGCTAAAATGACTATCCAATAATATATAGAAAAGATGGAAAGCAATATAGAAAAAAGGAAGAGTATTTTGGAGTGTTTTAAAATAAAAATTGCTGGGCTAGGTATGTATCTCAATTGGTAGAATGCTTTCCTCACATGCACAAGGTCTGAGTTCAATCCCCAGCACCACAAAATAAATAAATAATAAATAAATAAATAAATAAATAAATAAATAAACAAATAATTTCTATGGATAAGAAAATGGAATGAGTAAGTATGGAATATTTTATCTTAAGCCCTATTGAATTTCTATCCTTGAAAAACAACCTCCAAAAATTCCAAGTATCTTTGATTTCTCTTAAGAAAGTTGCAAATTTATTTATATGAAATGGCTAACTTAAAAAGCATAGCCTAAAAACCTTATAAAATTCACTTCATAAACATACTAATGGAATATATACACACACACATAATTATAGCAACAATTCACAATAACCAAATTATGAAACCAGCCTAGGTGTCCATCAAACTGGAAAACATCACAGTAAATGAAATAAAGCATATTCAGAAAGGTTACGATCATATGTTTTCTCTCGTGTTTGAGAGCCAGAAAAAGAAAAAAAAAATAACAGAACCTCACAAAAATAGATGTGATAAAGAGAGACCCATAAAGGATGGAGATCAGGGGAGAAAGAAGTGAAAGTAAACCGGAGGTACTGAATAATAAAACTGACCAAATTAGGTGATTTGCATGTTCTAATATATCCTAGTGAAACCATTATTATGTGCAATTATAATACACCAACAAAAAATCACTTCATACAAAACAGTATTTCTTCTTCTGGAAGAAGAAAAAATATATATGTAAGACAGGTTTGCCTCCAAGATGTAGGTGAAGAATACCAGGACTAAGTTATGTAACAAACAAACAAAAGTGGAAAGACTTAAACAGAACAGAAAAATGTGATACAATACAAAAGGGGAACATATATTTGAACAATATAACTTTTCATCACCCTTCCTTTCCTTTCCCTTCTTTCACTTCCCTTTCGTGTATCATCCTTTCTACTCTCCCTTCCTTCCTGTCTTTAGACATTCCTTCATTTTCCTTGTCTTACCTCTGCTGCTATAAATCTTTATAGAAAGCATAACGTATGTTTGACTGTTTCTTTTGCTGCAGAGATGACCATGATGGATTAAACTCCCAGCTCCCTGGAGGTTAGATCCACTCAGCAGCCATTATCCCAAATATTAATAGAATTACAGGTTGATCTCCCACCATGCAGATTGTAAACATGGGCAAAAATTCCTGTAACATTTTTTGGCTTTTTAATGTTCAAAGGATGGATAGGTGATCACAAAGACCAGCTGATCCCATGGAAATGCTTCAAGCAGTGGACCTATTTCATGTAACGACTCAAAAGTTAAATATCAATATAATGATAACGTAATTGGATCCCTGAATTCCACACTAGAATTGAAAAGCCAATAGGATGCAAATGGATCAGTTGGACTAGAAAATGCAGAAAGAGCTATAGTTTTCAGGGCAAATCATTGGTATCCTCTAGTAAGAAATTTTAAATATGGTGAGCGGTATTTGGCTTATGGTAAATAGTAAACTATAATCTTGGGATGAGGAAAATTTTATGGAACTTTCTAGATGAAAGTTATTTCTTAGTAGGATGTCAGTTGACTATTTTAAAAAAAAGGATTTGTTTTGTTTTGTTTTGTTTTGTTTTACTGCGTCAATGTGCTTCATTGCCTTAGTACAACTTCCAAGCTCCATCTCAAGTTCAAAAATTTCTAAGAAATTTCTTTTGACATAAAAAAGTAGAACTCTTAATATAACATGTAATATCTATTGTTATTTATCAGCCCTTTCCAGTTAACAATATGACAGTGTAACTTGGTATCAGTGTATTCTATGCTATTCCATGTCTGTACATATTTATTTCCTTCTTTCTAACGTCTGTGTAAATCACCTTCTGTTGAAGCTTCATAATGTGTCAAACCTGTCTCTTCAAACATAAGACAACAACAATCAGGCTGCCAACACCAGATCATGTGACAATTGGAATTTTGATGCCATTCACTAAAATCAGAACAGGATATATTTTCCCTCTGCTACTTGAGTGTTAATGAGATTCCTATTCTCTTTATTTAGTTTCTACTTCTGTTGATCCTCAAACATATTAAGAATTTTTGATAACTTATATTTACTTTTATACTTGGACCATCTAAAATAGAAACCAACCCATCAGTATCCAATGAAAATCATATTTACCATCAGTTGCCAGTTAAGAGTGAAATGAGTTTCACCCAAGACAGTTATTGATCAGTGTTCAAAATAACCCTTACTTTGTATCTTGAAAGAATAAAATACATTTATTTTACATCTACCTAAATATTCCTGAGAATTGATACATAATGGAAAATTGACACTATAATAGAAAATTCTCTTTTGCTCGAACTACCTTTGCCGATAGGAAGAGTAATTTACTTTTCTAATAACATTACACAAAAAAGTAGAACAAGAACAATAATAATGAAAGTAAAACATAAACAAAGACAAAATAGAAGCATTGTAACAAGAATAAAATAGTCCTCCTTTCTTAGACTGTTGACTCAAATAATCTCAAAATCTCTGTTCCATGGACTGATACACACCTCTATTTCTTGTTTGTTTGTTTTATTCCTTTATATTCTCTTATTAGCCACTTTACTGCTCTTTTCTTCTTAGCTTAAATTCTAAATATTTCTGATTTTATCACTGGTTTAGTAGCATTCAAAGCATACAGTATTCTTCTATATTTAGAATTTATATCTGCAAAACCCATAAACCATTATAAAACTATTTGTCTTCACTATCCATTCAGGATTTTGACAGTGTTTATAAGAAATAGTTTTCTCATAAATTCAGAGCCATTGACCATAAACTGAACAATGCTCAAAAATGCTGCAACATTTTCCTATTCCACTCATCTTTCAACAATAGTTTCTGAAATCAATTTCAGTCTCTACAAAATTTGGCAACCCAACTTTCTTTTTCATTCCTGGCAAGAGAAATTGTTTTCCATTACATAGTTAATAAAAATCCCTAGATTGACAAGCACTGGTATTTTATCTCCCAGATGACTTACAGCCAGTCTGCCATGTTTCCTTTCATTTATTTTGTACTAGAAATATATTCTGCTTTTTATGTATTCTCAACTCATTCACTCACAATTTTATAGACTTTGGATTATCTCTTTTCTTTTTCTTGTTTTTTCTTTCAACAACTTTCCTATGCAGAATATTTTAGACATATATACAAACCTTCTCAGCTGCCATGTAGTTTCCCAACACCTTTATGTATTCTGATAGTTTTTCTTTCATGATCTATCAAAAGAGGTATTATAATGACTGTCTATATTTCTACACCTATCATTCACACTTCACTGAACATATTAATAATGGCTTCTGAGCAGACTGCATATGGAAATTGTCTCTATTTCTTTCTCTAATATCATTCTATGTCATAAAATTCCAAGCCATACATTTTTATTTTTAAATTTAAAATTTGATGATGTGAACTTTGGATTTAAAAATATTTGATCTCAAAATATTTTATTTTTTTCTAATACCTAATATCAAGGTTTTTTCATAATATTGAAATTTTATCCCTTCTCTTTATTACCAGAAAAAAAATCATTTATCAGTGAACATTAAACAAAATATGTGCAAATTAGCAGAGATGATAATTTGGACATTGTGAGGTTATGTCTTAAATAACAGTCTTATTTGGTGAAGGTAAAAAATAAAACCCCAAAACTTCCAAATTTTAAACCCTAAAAGCAAACATATATCTAAACTTCTATTACATTACAATGCCATCCATTTAATACGAGAGCCCAATTTTAGTGTGATGAAAAATTCTAGGGTTATGCTAGTATAAACTATTCTAAGTAATAACAATATTTGGCTTTATTTTCTTTTTTTTTTCTTTTTTTTTTTTTATTTTTGGTCGTTCAAAACATTACACAGTTCTTAATACATCATCTTTCACAGTTTGATTCAAGTGGGTTATGAACTCCCAACTTTACCCCGTATACAGATTGCTGTTTCACATCAGTTACCCTTCCATTGATTGACATATTGCCTTTCTAGTGTCTGATGTATTCTGCTGTCTGTCCTATTCTCTACTATCCCCCCCACCCTCCCCTCTCCTCCCCTCCCCTTTTCTCATCCCTGTTTAATGTAAATCTTCTTCTCAAGCTCTTCGTCCTTACCCTGTCCTTGTTTACTCCCCTTATATCAAAGGGGTCATTTGGTATTTGTTTTTTAACGATTGACTAGCTTCACTTAGCATAATCTGCTCTAATGCCATTCATTTCCCTCCAAATTCTATGATTTTGTCGTTCCTTAATGCAGAGTAATACTCCATTGTGTATAAATGCCACATTTTTTTTATCCATTCATCTATTGAAGGGCATCTAGGCTGATTCCATAATCTTGCTATAGTGAATTGTGCTGCTATGAACATCGTTGTAGCAGTGTCTCTGTAACATGCTCTTATTAGGTCTTTAGGGAATAGACCGAGAAGGGAAATAGCTGGGTCAAATGGTGGTTCCATTCCCAGCTTTCCAAGAAATCTCCATACTGCTTTCCAAATTGGCTGTACCAATTTGCAGTCCCACCAGCAATGAACAAGAGTGCCCTTTTCCCCGCATCCTCTCCAGCACTTATTGTTGTTTGACTTCCTAATGGCTGCCAATCTTACTGGAGTGAGGTGGTATCTTAGGGTAGTTTTGATTTGCATTTCTCTAACTGCTAACGATGGTGGGCTTTATTTTCTTTTTCCTTTTTCATTGACAAATAAAAGCAATATATATTTATGGAGTTCAATGATTTGATCTATTCATACATTGAAGAAAGATTTAATCAATTAATATATCAATAACCTCATGGATTTATCATTTATTTGTGGTAAGAATGATAAAAATTAAGTCTTTTAGCAACTTTGAAATATATATTTACTATGGTCATCACTGACATTTTTCATCCAGTTTAACTTAATTTTTGTATCCTTTAACAAGCTATATTCTTTCTTGTCATACCTTCTTCTTCAGGTCTCTGAGAA
Source organism: Ictidomys tridecemlineatus (assembly GCF_052094955.1). NCBI lineage: Eukaryota > Metazoa > Chordata > Mammalia > Rodentia > Sciuridae > Ictidomys > Ictidomys tridecemlineatus. The sequence continues at coordinate 129,349,563 of NC_135482.1, forward strand.
CTAACCACCTTTAATTCCTTGTTTTTATGAAGTCATCATTTTTTATGATTTTGCATATAAACGAAATCTTGCAATACTCTCCTTTCTGAGCCTGGTTATATCACTTGGAATTATGTCCTTTAATTCTATACATATTGTTGCAAATGACAGAATGGCTTTTTTTTTTTTTTAAGGCTCTGTAGTTTCCCTTGTCTATAGACACTTTAGTTTTCTTTCCTTAGTATATATTAAAGGTTTTCTTTCTTGGGTCATTTCATCAGATATTGAATTAACTGTCATTCTTCAAGAAGTTCTTGAAGTTTAGAAGATCTCCAATGTCACATCAGCTAAACTATCATGTGGATTTCTGTTTGATAATATCCATTCAAATTTACTTTGTGGCTGCTATGTATCTCTCAAAGAATATCAGTAAGAACAGGAATAATTAACTAATTATTGTATTTTACATGCAAAATATGAATTCAATAAGTATGCAAGTTGTTTTGTACAAACATTTCAAAAAGTTGGGTTCTGAAAAAATATGCTATTGCAAGCATCTTTTATATGTATCTTTCTACATATTTTTAAAGAATAAATTTATTAAATGAAACACATAAATAGCCTTACCTGTATATAGTTTTCTTGTTTTTAATACATTACTCAAGTTGCAAAATCAATAGTCGGGCCAATTTAGGCACTTTATTATTAAAGATTCTAGGAGAGGGCTTTATTCTCAAAATCATTGTTTTGGCCTTCTTTTAAAAAATCTGTTAGGAAGAAATGCACTCTCATCATTGTCTTAGTTTGAATGTCTATTACTCAATGAATATTTTGCTAATTAAAAACAAATATTTCCTTCTATTTATTTTTCTGAACATTTTCCATTGCATTTCATAATTATTTAAATCACAGAATTAATGATTATTTCAAAAATAACTATAATTGCATATTTGAAGGAAGGGTTATGGCAGAAAATGCCATGTGTCTCAATTAATGTTGAAAATTTTTCACATATAATGCACAGTTTATAAATAAAAACTAAAACACATTTTAGCTATAATTATGTATAAATGGCACCTGGAAACACATTTAATAATAAATGCAACCATTTCAGTTTGCAAATAATAAGTATTGTAAATTCCATTTGCAAATCCTAATTAAATTACCAAATGCCTAAATGAGCTTCTAATTGCATAATTTTGGAGTTGAAATCTGTGACATTCCTTAAATTAATATAAAAGTGAACATTTTATTCATGTTAATAAAATTTCAAAGAATTTGATAATTGTAAACTATTTCTAACTTCAGATGAGAAACAGTCTCAAAAAAAAATAAAACAAGAGCATAATTTGTTGTCATCCAAGAATATTTGAAAACTGAAAGTTTATGAAGATTGATTTCACCTTTATCTTTTATGTATACAAAACTTTCAGGTTTGTATAGCCGTGATTTTACGATTAGGATTGAATTTTAGCTTTCTTCATACAACATTGGGTAGACTAGGAAATAAAATTGGAATTTCTGGAAGCGATAACTTGGATAAAGCCAATTACTTCATTTTTTTCCTCTTGCTATATTTCTTGTTTGTTGTTAGAAAACAAGCACAAATGTGTAATTTTCTTTGTAGTCTAGCTGGTGTATTTTTTTTCAACAACAATTTATTTTCACTCTGAGATGAAAATCTTAGTAACTAATGATAACTCTGTTTATCATATATTTTTGTTTGTTTGTTTTTGGTACCAAGAATTGAATCCAGGAGGATTTAGCAATTGAGCCACATGCCTAGCTCTAGCCAAACTTTCAATCTTCCTGCCTCAGCTTCCAAGCCTCTGGGATTACTGGTGTGTGCCACCATGCCAGCTTAACATGATTTTTAAGTATAATTTCTTTCTGTGATCTTATGTTAGTCATTGTTTCATTGCTACAAACAAAATATCCAACAAGAACAATTTGGAAGAGAAAAAGTCTATTTGGGATCAGGGATCCAGAGATTTAAACCGTGTTTGGCCATATCTATTGCCCCGGGGCCCTCAGTGAGGCAGCCTATCATGACAGAAGGATGGCTAAGGGTAGCTTTTCAGGAAATGAAGGGCAGGAAGCAGAGAGAGTGAGGGGGAAGGGCTGCAGGGAAGATGCACCTTCTAAGGGGCCACACCCCCATGACCAACCCCCTCCAGCCACATACCTCACTTTCCTATAGTTATATCCCAGTCACTGCATTCAAAAAAATCCAATCATTTCATCTCCAAATATTCCTGTATCAACACAGAAGTTTTGGGAGGATGTCTTATATCCAAGCCACAACAGTTAGTGAAACTCAAGAAATATCCAAAAAAAAAATATTGTCAGTTGAAACATATTAATATAATTTAAAGCATGATTTTATTTTGTTGTACATTTTAGATTATTACAAATGATAGTTTGTATTATTGTGTCTCTAACTATAGAATAAATCATTATATTTTATATTTTCCCTGTGAAATCCATGCATATTAACACTTATTTCTGTATAAAACACTTTGTATTGCATATACTTTAGAAGTAAATCTCAATAAAATCTCAAATGTAAGGGAAAATATATTGATTTAAATAAAATTAATAGAATACTCTAGAAACAAATTCTTTCCCCTTTATATATGTATCTAATATATTATGTATTAAGCAAGAATTTCTTCATAGGCAGTGCAGATAAAATTTATTGAATGAATTCAATATATTCAGGGGAAGAATATAAGTGATTTTGACATATTTGTTTCACTGTATTTTTCCCCATAAACACTCTCATTCAGTTATTTCTTTGTTTATCTCTGTACTGTATTCTTTCTGAAAAACATTACATTTTTGTCACTTGTTACTTTCAAATCAGTTATCTCAGGTATAATACATAGTGTGCACTAAATATATGTTCATTTGAAGTCCAAAGACAAATATTATGTCACTCTAATTGTTCTTATCACAATTACAATGAGTATGTATTTATAAAGATTACAATGAATAATAGATTGTTTGCTATGAAGTAATATCCTGTGTAGCCACATGATGTGATAATTTTCACACACATATACCATTAAAATATAATTTTGAATGGCATGGACAAATGAAAATGATAAAATTTTGTATAAAAATTTTATATAAAACAGCTATAAATACATAGTGAGATAAAATATAAATTTTAACATTTTATAAATATAATGTACAATTTGAATATTTCATGGAACTAGTGGATTTCAAAACTAGAAAATATCAGAATAATTTTAGTAGATATATGCAATGTGTACTTTCTTATGGTGAAATATAATTTGAAGCATCATCATAATTGGAAAATACTAATATTGTTGTCTAGCACACCACTCTGACAAGAAATCTGACTCACAGTTTAAAATCTAGGATATTTATCATGCATGAATCTTAGAGAAAATACAAATGTTTACTTTTTAACTAATATATCCATCAATTAATCCACTATATTTCAAATATATATGTAAACAAACTCAATAGAGACATTATTAAGAGAGACACATCCATTCATGAATGTAAGATAATTTATCATTCCTTTCGCTTTTGTATATATTATTCATAGTGATGGGCAAATCTATTTGTCTCTCTCTTATTTTCCCCATGAAGTCCTTCAAAGCTATGAGGGAAACTTCTATATCAGTTTTATTACTCATGTTCAAGTTCTTGTTTGGAGCATTTATTTTTGGCAAGAGTTGGGATAGGAGGCAAGTAAAATGATGCTTTAGATGGAAGATTGAGCACTGAAGAAAATGAGAGGTGAGATCTTACTAAAGATGAGGTGCAGGGTTGAAAAGAAATTGAAAACTATAGTTTTCCTTTATGGTCTCAGGGATGTAAAATGAAATGCATTTTTCATAGAATGAAAACAGAACAAACAATAATGTTTTGTACTACTTGTAGTTTTTTATTAGAATCACATTATAATCAGAATAATTTCCTTAAATGATTGGTACATGAGTTTTAAAGTCTAAAAGTATTTACATTGATTTGAAAACAGTTTGATTGTTTTTGGAAAATAGTTTTCCATTCTCATTTTATCTCTTGAAAACTTTTAAATACACCTTCTTGTTTCCTCTTTCTTTTCCTGCAGTGCATCTTTAGCATTTAAAATGTATACTTAAGCATCTTCATCACACATAAAACTTCCTTCATATTTTCTGTAAGGAATGGTCCAGATTTTAAGCATAGCAATAAAGAAATTAAGAAAAATAACTATGCTAAAATTGCTACAAATAAAATAACTTTGAGAAAAGATTTTCCCTGGAAGATGGTATGCATATCCATTTACACATAATGGTAAATTTCCTCCCCCAAACAACAGTGTATCAAGTTTCAGCTTCACTTCAGTTGTGATAAACTGGAGAAATGCCCATTGATAGTAATTGAGAAATGTGAAAAAAAAAAAAAAAAACTTTGCTTCTTTGACATGAAAGCAGATGCTATAAAGCTATATTATTTGTGCTAGTTAAGATTCTGAGTTCTGTCCTCATTCTTATTCACTTTAGCTCTTTGTCACAATGAAAATATAGTGCTCTTGGATTTAAACCAAGTCATTTAATTGTGGAATGCATTTGTCAAACCTCTTCATTTTGAAATGTCCTTTAACCTTTTATATTTTCTCACAAATGCCCTAGTTCTTCCTTGCATGCTGCATATACACAGCAAAAGTATAAAATTAGAATAAAAATATTACCTTATTCTATCACTTCTGTGTGAGCTCATGAGTGTGCATGCCTTCTTACCTCAATTAAGTTATCTTAAAGCAGAAATATTGTCCTTTTTATAGTTGCTCAATGTCTGGCAGAGTTTATAGCATGAAGTAGGCATTTAAAATCTTTGCTGAATTAATTTAGTTCGCTTATATTTAATGTCAAAGCTATTTATTAGCTAATTACTATGCAAGTCACTGAAAAATTTGAATATGAAAAAGACAAGTTATTGCCTACAAGGGATATGAAATCATAGTGATTTTTGTCATCATCAATGCTAAGTTTTTCCCCACTGATAGTTTACAAAGAATAAAACACAATTTCAGTTAAAATTTGTCAATAGATGAAAGACATAATCCAAATTTTTAATGCGAGAACAGAAATGTTCAAAAGCCAGTTTGTGCAAAATAAACAAAAGAAAAATTAGTAGAACTATTTAATGGAAGGTCACTATCATTTTTGGTTATTTTATCATATAGCAGACCATCACTGGCTGCTGTGGTGGCTTTGACATTTTCTGTATATGTGATTTTTAAACTAAATAGTAATTTTAAGTGTCATTAAAATAAATTATAATTATTCTAGTCAGTATGCTAATATTTCTCTAGACATCGATATATCTACATGTTTTTATATACCTATGTATTAAAGTTGACTTATATAATTCATAGTATTACATATAATTATAGTAAATTTTATTGATATTAAATAGTATTTACAAGTGTATTGTAAAAATAAGAGCTTAGAATAAGAATGTTGAAAACAATTGAGAATTGTGTCATGAAACATTAAAATATCAATGTTAATATCAAGAGAAAAATTTAAATTTCATATAAATGATATTCCACATACTGCTATAGCATACTTACTTAAATCTTATCATTTTGATATTTAGAATTGTTCCCTAAAAATCTAAAATATGGGGTTGGGGCTGTGGCTTAGTGGTAGCGCACTTGCCTGGCATGTGTGAGGCATGGGGTTCGATTCTCAGCACCATGTATAAATACATAAATAAAATAAAAGTTTATCAACAACTAAAAGAAAATTTTTAAAAATCTAAAATATATCTTATTTTGCACTTATTTTTTGGAAAAAAATGTTTTTTAATTTTATACTTATTAGATTAGTATGTGTTATATTTATTTTGTTAAAATGTGGTTAGTATGTGTTTATATTTTATACTTATTAGGTTAGTATGTATTTGTATTTATGATATATATTATAAGTATATATTATGAACATTATTGAATTTTAGAATAAATGCTATATTATTTCCAACATGCTATTTAAAAATGTGTTAAATTTAAATCACTTATTGCAAATAATATATGAGAAGTACATTATAAATCATTAATGATATATTGGTATGAGTTATGCATGTTGAAAAGTGTGTCTGCATGTTCAAGTGTATGTGTGTGTGTGTTTAAATCATAAGACAGAAAACATCTCTGTACTTACTAGTGTTCTTGCAAGTAAAACAATGAAATGTTATAGTGGCAACTATCTTCCCACAGCAATCATTATTGAAGCAGATTAACAGCATTTTAAAACTTGTTATTTGATGAGTCCTCAAAGAAATCAACACTGAATAAATATGCTGAAAAATGCAAATTCAGAAAAATCAATATGTATTAATTCACAGAATATTAAAAATGATGCAACCAAAGTCATATAACCTTGGATGTATCTTAAATCACATGCTTAGTCAGTCTGTATATTATAGGAAATAGTTGGGAACATCTATAAATATATATTTTCTGTATGTCTGGAACTCCATACAGTGGAGATCAAGTTTCTATGTACATATTCCTCTGATTGCCTGACATGAACTGACTTTCATTATTGCTTTATTTTTTTAACATTGCCCTTGTGTGATTACCAGTCAAATATTCTTGACAGTGAATAAAACTTGAAATTTCTCAGTGGACTCATTTCAAATCAATCATGAGATCCTTCACCATGCATAGGTTAATTCATACCAGTCATTTGCTCAAAACTCTACAATCAACTCAATCTCTAGAGTAAGAAGCAAATTGTAAAACTTGCATTCATATTTGTAGATAATATGCTTCCTGTCACTTTTCAGGCTTCCTAGCCTCCTACTTTTCCCTTTGTTTTCTTTAGCCAAATACTATTGACTTCCCTGTGTTGCTTATTGAACTTCTGTCTGTCTCAGGGTCTCTTCATTAGCTGTAGAGTCTTTCTCAAAATGCTCACTCTCATCTTTCTGACACTTTTATTTATAAATCATCTTATAAATGAGACATTTAAACTTCTTATTAAATTTTCAACCTCTCTCTACTACAGACCAGATTGACTTTTCTCTCTCCTTTACTATTTTCCACAGCAATTATCACCTCCTATTTTTTAATCATTTTGGACCTCATAACATGAAAATATGATCTATTCTTGGATTATGTTATTGACAAGTTTATTTACATTATTTGTTAGTTTGATTTATCCTTAGAGGTCTACTTTTCTGGGCCATAAGATGCTCAGATATCTAGTAATTATACTTTCTGGATGTATATTGAGGACACTTTTGGGAGGCAGTAACATTTAAATTGGTAAGCTGAGGAAAACAGGGTTTTCCCAGTGTGGGTTGTTATCATCCTATCCCTAGGGGTCCTAAAAATAACAAAAAGATGGAAATGTGGTGCAATTTTCTTTATGCCTTATAATTCAAGCTGAAATATAGATTTGCTCCTGCTCTGGGTGCTCCTGGTTTTCTGGCCTTCATTTTTGCACTAGAAACTATAACATCAATTTTCCTGCTCTTGGTATTCTAAGTACATTGCTGGTTTTCCTGGGTTTACAAATATCAGACAACAGATTTTAGGACTTTTCAACCTTCATTATCATGTAAGCCAATATCTTAAAATAAATACTTGTCTAAAAAAACATACATACATATACACAATATATATATATATATATATATATATATATATATATATATATTATACAAACTATATAAAAAATGTAGTAGGAAAATATCATTTACAAAGGTAATTGAGATGGATTCTAGCTGTATATTATAGAACAACATTAACTACTTGTGGCTCAGAGAGAGAGAGAGAGAGAGAGAGAGAGAGAGAGAGAGAGAAGTTATAGAAGTGGAAGAGTCACATAAAGAAGACTGTGTTGATAGAAGCAGTAGTCATTAAGTGATATAATTAGCTTGAGCTAAAGAGCTAAATCCAGGGGAGAGATATTGCAGAATAAATACAATTGTCTTACTCTCCAATATTCACTAAATTTCTCCAGAAGCTCTCAATTGGCTAAATCTATCATAAGCCAGTAAGTCAAAGGTTCAGAGTAATTTGTTCCTTCAGGTTTGCCATATGGTACTAGTATTAAAGTAGAGAAGCATATACAGTGGATTCAGAGAAGCATCAGAAAAAAAAATCCAAGACCACCATGTAACCAATACAACTAAGAGTCAAGATAAGCCATTAACTATTAATTATCTATCTTTCCTAACTAGTAAAGAAGAAATGTGCTAGCTTCATTCACTGATGTTTTTCAAGCACTGAGATTAGTACCTGCTATATTACAATAAGAGTTCAACAGTTACTAAATGAATACTAAATGAACTAATTTTAGTACATCTAATAGCAATAATCAATTATAGTATGTCATAATAAAGACAATGATGGTGAATCTAACAGTTATTATATTTTTGGTCCTAAACAGGATATATAAGACATATTAATACTTTATACTATAAAGTTAAATAAATATATATATAATTTATATATTTGTGTATTTATAAATTATATATACATATATATGAAAAGACTTACTACATATTTATATATGAATATATACTTACTATAAATACATAAGAACTTACTATATGTATACATATATATGCATATATTTGTATATATATGTGTGTGTGTGTGTGTGTATATATATATATATATATATATATACATATATACACGAAAGCACCTACCGTAACACACATTGTATAGCAACTGTGCTAAGACACATCTTCATGCAAGATGATCTTCATATATTAATCCTTATATAGTTAAAGCAATCCAAAGAAATGTTGCTTCCTATTATCAGTACTTTAAATTGAAACAATCACAACTGAGAATAGTGTGTAATTTGCCTAAGATCCCATTTAAGCAATGCAAATTATGTTAATTACTTAATACATATCTATTCTTAAATATGTTTGTTTATATTTTAAGTTCTCTTGACTATGTCAAAGAATTTTCACCATGTAACAACTAAGTTCATTAGTTTGCACAATTATTTTTCTAAATTCACATGATTTGTAAATATATTACCAATATGCTAAATTTAATCTTAATTTAGCTTTTAAAATTTTACTAGTATCATTAAATAAAACATAAGTGAAATTAGTTTATATAGCCACCCATGGCATAGATGGAGAATTTTTAAATACTATACTTTCAGTGATCATTTCTATAGTTTGTTACTACAGAATTCATGTTGCATTTTTTCTAAAGGGAAATGCTTCCTAGTCTTAAATATATGCCCCCTTTTCAATAACTCTATGTCCCAATATTCAGGAGACACACATTCACAGCTAGATAAGTTCATTAATAGAGCCTAACCTGATTAATCCATTAAACACAATATCAGAAAAAGAGTGATGATTTTTTAAGAGCTAAAAATAAGATGATTTAGCAATCAATGTGACTTCTAAAGAAGGGGTGTGCCATTAAGGAATAATTAAATAATAGTCACTCAGGCAAAAATCATCTTTCCAAACTTTATGGGCAATCATAAAATCAACACAGGAGAATTATGAATTATGAAATGAGAAACCAAAGGTTCCATCTATTTTAGAAATTAAGGACATAGAAATAATCATTTTGGAGTCATATGCTAACCTAGAGCATTACAGTCACCATGCAGGAGAATTCATTGATTTATAAAATCGAACAGCGGACATCCAAAATGGGACAGCTGAGACTTTCAAATTACATTGCAACAGACTCTCTGGAGTATGAATGCAAATTAAGTATAAAAAGAATGTGCTGTGCTCACAAGCCATTTTTATTTGCAACAAGGAATTTTAATGGGCCTGGTCTCATTGCTGTCTTTGATGCTCAACAACCCTACACACAACTCTCTTGGGAAATAAGCTGTCTGAGCCCAGTAAACAGTATTACTCCCTCACACACAATTGCTTTTGTGATTAGTCATTCTGAAGTATTCCTTTTGACAGATTATTCAGTGCTAGGTAGTTTGTTTATATCATATCAAGATTCCCCCCCCAGTACTGCTAGTGTTACTTTTTACTATTTGTTCATATGTTGAGAAATATATGTAGATTTTATGAACTAAAGTTTAATAAACTTATATTCTAAACTAAAACTTCAAATTTTGTCATAAACCAATACTAACTTATTGAAGAAAGTATGTTGTGGTATAACTTACAAGTGTGACTTGAAAATAGGTATTTAATAAGATTGTAACAAACTCAACTAAAATGCTAGGAAACAGTAATGTCCTTCTCATCTTTAAACATATAGTTATTTCTTTCATTATTTAGCAGCTTACATTTTAAAACTGGAAGAATAACATGTATTTTAATTCTAAATCAACTGGGACCTTGCTATTCCAAGTTTAACCTATAGACCAGAAACACTGACATCATTTTAGAGCTTGTTAGAAGTGCAGAATCTTAAGAATCACCTCAAGTTTACTGAGATTCTGTGTTTTAACAAAATTCTTAGGCAATTCTTGTATTCCCTACAGTTTGATAAGCATTCTTCTAATAAATGTGAGAATTAAATAAAACTACTAACAACTGTTTTGTGATTAATGAGGATCATGTCAAGTGTCTCTTGGAAAACTACATCAACAAAACAAAACACTTCCTTCACAAAGAACAAAAACAAAACCATAACAAGAAAAAAAAAAAAAAAAAGGTAATCTTGTTACTTGGGGCCTGTAGTTCATTCTGGATACACTTGGCTGAAACTGAACAGTACCAGCTTAATTTCAGTGGAAAACTCTCTGCCAAATCCTTTTATGCTGTCTCCTTATTTATGTGACCTCTGTTTGTGTTTGAAGACTCTGACTTATAAGAAAGCTAATTTAGTCATTTGCTCATGCATTTTATTATTTTTTAACCATAATTTAATTGATGCAGCTGTGGTTGCAATGCTAGTACGATATATTCTGCATGGATTTCTGAGCACTGCCATGTAAAACGAAGGTATGCCATTTTTCTCCACCATGCCATTCTACCTTGATGTTCTACCTCTCCTAGGGCCCAGAGTGATGTAGCCAATGACCATGGGCTAATCTTCTGAAACCATGAGCCAAATAGAATTTTTTCTCCTTTAAGTTGTTCTTATCAGACATTTTGGTCACAGTGACAATAAGCTGACTAACAGAGTCAGATATAGTTGAGAAAATGAATAAAATAATAATAATAGAGTTAAAAATATTTTCAACTATAGAAATCACAAAAATGTGAGTTATTTAAATTATTCCTCAGTTAATGAACAGTTCTTAAATTCTCTCTCTCTTTCCTACACACACACACACACACACACACACACACACACATATATACAGAGAAGAATAAGTATATGCACAAACACTTTGTGTTCATTTGATTTATAAATTATATGATTAGCTTAGAAAAGACTTTCTTGTCTTGAAATTTATTATATATATAGCCTTATTTTGTTTTCTATTTAAATATATGTCCATCTAATATTTATTTTATGGTAAAGAATTTGATAAAGCAAATTTTTAACAATGGTTTTCTATTAATTTTAAATAATAAATTAATAATCCATAGCAAAATTAATTATATAATATGTCATATATTTGTTTTTATTATTGAATTTGTCAAATAAAATAATATTAACAACAATACTAAGCAATTGTACTTTTAAAAAATATCTAAATATTTGATATCTATAGCCTTTCACTAATTATGTAAATATTTGACACATCTTAAGTGATTGAAATATCTATTTCATAGATATTTTTCAAATTGTTTTTCGAAATGTGATGTTAAAATGTTGACTTTAAGTAGATTCACAGTAAGCTTGTAGAATAAATTAGCTGCAAAAACAAATTTTATATTCATAATATCTATTATTTTATCTTCACAATATTATGGTCCTTTTTGTAAATAATCAAATAATATTTAAAACTTTAAAATATAGGTTTCATGGAAATTGTAAGTTCTTTGCCCTAACTTACTTGAAGAAGGAAGAAACACAAAAACAAACAAGCAAACAAAAACTAAACCCTAGTTTTATTTTAGATTAAGAAAGAAGAACATATTTTGCTGTAATAAGTTTTTCTACAGAATGTTTACCATGCATTCTTTGAACAACTACTTTATGTAACCTAATGTCTAATATATAAGAATATGACATGCAGGCAAATATTGATAATTGAAAACAGATTAATGTACTCCACAAGAGAAGCTCATCTACCCATTTTAGAGAAATTAGAATGAAGAAAAATTTCTTCTAACTAGCCATAAGGAGCACTTTGCCTGTTGCAGATAGAAGGTCTAGTTTCTTGAATGAAAAGAGAATTCTGATTCACGACACAGGAAGTGGATTTTATACATGTCATGAAGACAGTACAGTCTGAGTGTTCAGATGAGGAGTGTAGAGGAAGGCAAGCTAATAAAGACAGGTTAAGGCCTTAGTGAAGAGCTCTGTTCCCTGAGCTGAGAGGACATGGTTTAGGTATTATAATACTTGTAGGCTCCCTTCCACTCTTGAAATGCAGGAAATGAATTGATAGTATCTTCTTGTCATTGGAGTGTAGTGCACTCAACCAGCTATCAATCCTTTTAAAAAGAAACCACTTTCTAAGAGTAAAAAAGCCCCAGGATATACAGCTCTTGCTCTGAGAAGTGCATGACCTTTTGCTGTTTCTAAATCCAAGTTGGCTCACATACATGCATCTCTGTGTAACAAGCTAAATTTTCTTGAATTTCTTTTCATTTTCAGAACAGAATTTACTCTGGATTAAAGCCAGGCTAGTCCACTACTAGAATTCCAAAGTTACTATTTCATAGTCTCTATTAAAATTCTACTACCTGCAGTTATACTTATTCATTTAAAAATATGGATCACTTACTCTAAAAAATTCAGTGCTGCCTACCCAGAAATCAAAATCAATAAGGAAATAGAGCTATTGCTATTAAGAAGACAGACAGTCAATTGTAGTACAAGATAAAATATAATATGAAAAAATAATGGCAAATATGAACATTGTAGGGAATCAATTATCATTGTATTTCTTTTCTAACTACATATCACACACACACGACAATAACCTCTCCTTTGTTCCAATCTATTTTTTTCTAACATTTTGGGTATTATATATAATAAAATGAAGACATAATGAAGGACCAAGAAAAGAATTATTGAATATAAATGTTCAGACATATTTTTAATCTTTGCTTTGCATTTTCTTTGTTTGTATTGTCCTCTTCACTCCTTTCCCCTTCTATATTTTCTTCTGCATTCATACAACTGCCCACTAGAGAATTTTTGTCTTGTTACTATGTATCTTTACAATCAAGGGAGAGAACTTAAGCAAATCATATTATCTGAAATTATAACTAATGCTTACAACACGACAACAAAATAAATAAATATTTCAATTAGAAAATAGACAAAAGACTTGAATATAAATTTCTCCAAAGAAAATATACAAATAGTCAACAGGTATATGAAAAGATGCTATATATCTTAGTCATCATGGAAGTGCAGAGCAAAATTATAGTAAGATATAACTGTTTACGTATCTATTAGAATTAATATTAGCAGAAAGAAAATTTAATAAAGGCTGGCAACAATTTGAAGAGTTAAAACCTTTGTGTACTTGTGATGTGAAAGTATCCAGAAGTTGTCCCTATAGAGAAGAGAATGGAGGTAACTTAATATGTCAAAAACAAAACCATAGTATGATGCAGCAATTCCACACTTGGGATTGAAATGAGTATATTGGAGAGATATTTGTACTCCTACATTCATCACAAAACTATTTGGTAACCAAGAAATGGAGAAGACCTAAAAGTCCATCAGTGGATAAATAGGTAAAGAAAATATAGTGTATAAATACAGTGAAATTGTATTCTAACTTAAAAAATACATTCCTGTTATGTTTTCTAACAAAAATCTTTTCATGTATTCACTAAATAAAAATTTATTTCATGTGGTCAGGTAATATTGCAGCAAAATATATTCACAGTAAGATAATCATCTTGTTAATAAGAAAAAAATTTATACATGAAGCTAGAAAAATAAGCTCTCCATCTCTGAAGATATACTTTGTAATACTTAATTTTTAAAAAAGGATAAAAATAGTCTGGATGAGCCAGATAAAATTAATTGGCACTAAAAGAAAGCTTTATATTTGACTAGAAGTTATGAGCAGCATCAGATTAAAAGAGAAAAAAGTCTACATTTTATATAAAAAGTTTTTTTAATATAATCTGTTTACATAACTGTTTTAAGTGTGCTTAATGAACAGAAAGGTTATGAAAATCTCATTAGCTATTCTTGCTTCAAGAAACAAAATAAAATTTTATAAATACATAATTGTGTAAACAGCATAGTTGTTTTCATATGTATGAAATATAATAAACACGTTAATATGATGTTTTCCAATACTCAATTTTTAGAAGTATTCAAATATTTATTGCTTGGATTTTGTAATTGTTGAATTACACTTAATATTTAGAATGAGATGCTATGAGACTGAACCAAGAGGGACATGTGACAAATTTTTTTTCAGTAAGTTTGTAAATTGAACAAAGTAGAGAGAGTCATATCAGGTATTGAGGGATGTGAAATCACCTGTTACTATTTATATATGAGGTGTTCCTCAACGCTCCTATGTTAATACAGGAATATTCAGAAATGTAATGATTGGATTTTGAGAGCTGTGACCAAATCAGTATATCCTAGTTTGAACGAACTAACCAGCTGGTAACCAGTGATGTGTAGCTAGAGGAGGCAGGGCACTAGGAGTGTGCTGTAGAAGGGTGCATTTCCCTGAGAGCTTTTCCCCACTCCATCTGCTTGTTTATTGCCCTGCGGTTTAGCTGGGTTTCTCCGCTGAACTTTTACACGATGTTGCTTTGTCTCACCTCAAACTTTGAGCAATAGAACCATATTACCATAAACTGAACCTCTGAAAACATAAGATGAAATACATTTTACTCCTCTGAGTTGTTCTTTTCAGGTATTTTGGTCATAATGATGAAAACTTAACTAAAACATAAATTGATACCTAGAAGTGGACAATGACTGTAACTAACCTGACCATGTTTTTCAGAAGCATGTAGAAATAGTTTCTGAGAAAAGTTTGGAAAAGTTTGGAGATAGAGACTAGAGTAATCTTAGAATGCAGTAAGCAGAGCTTAATGAGTGATTCTGGTGGGAGTTCAGAAGATGAGAAGGTCATGAGGAATGTGGACAGTAAAGACTGTACCCACAAGGTTTTAGAGAGAAATGAAAACTACGTGGGACATTGGAAAAGAGGTCACATATGTTACATTCTGGCAAGGAACTTAACTACACTTTGCTCATGTCCTGAGATTATTAGGTAAATCTGAATTTAAAAATGAAGGAAATTTCAAGGCAGTGCAGAATTCAAACAGTGGCATGGATGTTGTTCTCAACTTTTATTCAGGCTTATTGTAAGAGAATCAGGAACAGAAAGCAGAACTGTAAGGTTTTTATAACTTAGAGTTTGTCAAGAGAAGTGCATATAAATCTTGGTCCAAGGAAGAAGTTAATAACTTCTTATAATAAAGAGATTAAAGCACCTAAAGAAATGCTAAGGAATCTTCACAGAAACAGTAGAAAAGATGCTTTGAGGGTTAGGTTATAAAAATAAAAACTCTTGAGAAGAGATCTTGGGAGCAACTGGCTTGCACAGGGTAGGGTGGTGGGTTAGGAAGTTATTTTATCATGCTCAGGTTTCCAGGAAATCAGAGGCCACTGTAGACGTGGTTCAAGGAGCTCAGCTACTGCTAAAGTTAGCAGCAGACCCTGGTGTCATCCATATGGTGCTGGTTCTACAGGAATGCACAATACTGAGGTTGAAGAGTCAGGGAGGCTTCTGCCAAGATTTCAAAGGAAAGATTAAAAGTCCAGATAAAGAGTAGCATGGTTGGGCAATGCTGCAACTGATAACACCAAGGGTTTTTTGTTTGTTTTTTGAGATGGAGTAATGCATTTGTATTATGAGATGGACATGAGCTTTGGGGGACCAAGGGTAAAATGTGATAGTTTGCATATGATATATCCCCACATGCTCCCATGTTAATGCAATAAAATTCAGAGTTGATATGATTATACTATGCAAGTTGTAACCTAATTTGTACATCCTAGTTTGAATGGATGAACTGGGTGATAACCATAAGCATGCTGGGTGTGGCTGGAGAAATTGGGTCACTGGGAGTGTGTCCTGAACATCTTCTCTAGGGATCCTTCTCTCCCTTCTCTCCTCTATTTCTGTTTCCTGACCCCCATGAATTGATCAGTTGTTTCTTCAATTCATCATTAGGCCATGATGTTCCTCCTCACTTCAGGGAGAATAATAAATTTGGCTAACCATATATATTGGATGTTTGAAACTGTGAGCCACAATAAACTTTTCTTCCTGTAAGTAGTTATTGTCAGGTATTTTGGTCACAGTGACAAAAATGTAACATGTCACCTATTTAGGTAAAATAGACACAGAAATTGTTGTTCAAAGTTTGGTCCACAAATGTCAAAGGTCCTGGAGAGAAAGATATTTAGCAAAAGAATTTGAAATGGAGATAGTGCTTAGCAGTTTAAACAAAGGGGATTGGTATCCTGAAGCTGAAATATAAAATAAATAGGTAATATGAAGTAGTATCAGGAATCTAGGAATGGAATAAAATAGGACTGCATAATACAGGATGTGGTTATTGATAGTGAGGCAGAAAGGAGGCTGGAACTTGTACATTGGTAATGAATCCAGAATTCACTTTATAATATGATGTGTAGTAAGTATACTTTACATATGTATGTGTTAGACTAGGTCAACTGTAAGACTCAGCTAAGGCAGTTCCTACAGCATGATTTTTCATGACAATGGATAAAGCTCCTTTGGGAATTCACTATATGAATCTTGACTTTAAGTTGAAAATAAATTATCAGAAGAAAAAAAAAGCATAGAGGAGATTATTGTAAACATTGAGACAGATCTTTAATTGCACTGTAATATTTAAGAAAACACTCATAACTGCAGAAGAAACTATAATAAAAATCTATGCTGTACACCAGTCTATTTAACTTTTTATTTCAACTTTTAAACATGCATATTTAGTTTATGATCAGGATGACCCAATGATCACATTTGCCTCACTTTTCTGCCATGCTTTCTTCACCAAATCCACAACAAAATAATATTTTGAATGAAAACCATAAAAACACAAAAGAAGAAAAATGACTACTATATGCATGTTGTAAAGTTCAAACAATATATTTAATTGGAGTTTGGTTTAGGAAACAATTTCAAAACTTAGATGGGTAACTAGGACATTAACCAGCATAAATAATTGCTGAAAAATATTCATAGGGTTTCAATCGGCTCAGTCTCCTCCTACAGCTAAAGTTTAGCCATAGGCATCTCAATTATACCTATGTGAAGTTATTTTGTGATATTGCCATAAGTGTTAGACCAGCATGAATGGACATCAGATTTATCAATGACCATTAAAGATAGGAAGACCCTCATCCACATCACAAAGTTTTGTTAAAACATATCCTGTTATCCATCATGATATGTTGACTATGGACAGAATTGTCAATTGTTCATGAGACAAATATTTATTTATTATGTATTGTATAATAGAAACTTTTATAGGTATTTGGGATACATCAGTGAACAACACAATGTATAAGGAACTTACTCTGGTAGCTTTCTGTGTTAGTTTTCTCAGGTGTAACAAACTACCTCAGAAAATCACCTTAAAGGAGAAAAGATTATTTGGCCCAATGTTTTATAGATTTTAGTCCTTTAGCAGCTGGATCTTTTGCTTCTGGGGCCATGATGAGGCAGAACATCATGATGGAAAGCACGTGTGATGTAACAAAAATTGTTGGCCTTGTGGATACTAGGGAACAGAGGGACACAGCAATCAAAGTGTTAAAGAGGAAGGGACCAGAAAAAACAAACAAACAAAAAAAAACCTTCAAAGGCCCACTCCCAGAAACCCACTTTCTCTAACTAGGCCTGATTTCCCAAAGGCTACATCATCACCAAATCAGTTCCTTGTAGCAACATCTATGTTTTATTTATTTGTTTGTTTATTTTTTAAACAAATCTATGCCCTTACTTTCAAGCTTCCATTCACTAATTGAGAAACAATATTTGAATTTCTATTGGGTTCGGTGGAAATTATACATTTAACCAGGAAATAGTCCACTGTAACAATCACCCAGTGTTATTTCCATGAATTGGTTGTCATCTTATACAAGAAGTTATCAATAATTTAGTACTGTAATGTGGACTCTATCTAGTTTAATAATTTTTCTACTCCTTTAACTATTTATATTGTACTTTAAGTAGGTAGTATATTACTACAGACTTTTGGAAACAATACTTATTTTCATATCACAGTACTTTCATTTATGTTTCCTATTTTTTAACAGAGATTTTCTCTCTTCTGCATTGGGAGATTTTCCCTAACTGCTTATCTAATATGTGGCTACTCTGATAAGGCCAATTAATCATTTTATTATTCAAATGTGCTACATTTTTGTTATTGAAGAAGTAACATAAAAATCATGGAAGAGTACTACAAAAACTATATTACAAAGATCCTTCAGAAAATTTTGCAATAGCTTGGAACAAATGACACAGGTTTTATTTCTCTATTCTTGTTTCAGGGATAGGAGTAAATACCTGTTATGAGTTAAGAAATTTTACTTTTTTAATTTTTCTAAAAATTTTTGTTGATTATAATTAGTATCAATTTTGTTGCTTTAATTTTTTAGTGTCAACTTTCTTTAGATGTTGTATATTCATTTTATAAAGATTTCTGGACCTCATCTTATATTCTTGAAGAATATCACACATATCCTGAACAGGGAGAATCTGGAGTTTAGTATTGGTGACATATTTACTACCATTCCATTGATATTACATATAAAACATCTTAACAGTTCAAATTTATAGAAATTTATAAGTATAAAACACAACTGATATACAATAACACACACTTGAAAAGACCATTTTAATTATGGCAGGATATTTTAATTATTTTAAAAAGGACAAAAATAGGGTGATTGCCCAAATATGTCAGTGTAAAGAACTATTAATTTTTCTAATTCCTAAATATTAAGCCTCAAGAGCAAATATTCAACAACCAAATTTTCAGCATGGGTTAGGCAAGGGAGCAGCTAGAGATCAATATATAGCATGCAAGTTAGTAATTCTGACCAAAGAGACTGAGTAAAAAGTAACCTAAGAAAACAATTGGCCTCTCTTTAAAGAACTGCTAACACATCAAGGGCATCTGTCAATTATCCATAAAGGAACAGAGATGTGCTGTGAAAGACGATGAAGAAGATAGGGAGATTAAGAACACCCATTGGTTTCAAGCAGCTTTGTGTTTAGTGGGGACAATGCAGGGAAATTAACAAGCAATTAAGATTACTGTGAAAGTGGCTCAGCTGTGACTCAGCTCCTACCATCCACAGAGCAACCCATTAAAGGTATCATCCCAGGGGATAAAATTTACCCTTAATCCTTTCCATATACTTGTTCATGGTCAGAAAACTTCTCTCTATCAGCCAAGTTCATTCTTTCTGCTTCATTAAACTTTGTTCAAGGTTTTCATTCTTTGTGAAGCCCTTCCTACCATGTTGTTTTGTTGAGAGCCACAGCTGAGTCGGGATGGCGCCTGGCATTTTGCCAGAAGGGGAGTGCTTGCAAGGTGAAGCCAGCAGCGAGCCATTAAGATGATGATAATTAAGTTAAGCTGTGTATAATTGTTGTGACTGGATGATGCTGGATTGAAACAGGCTGTGCATTCAGTTGTATATAGACCCCTGCTGTCCAGCAAGAGGGCGGCTCCTGCTACTTTTGAGTTCTCACACGGAGCCCCATAGAGGGCTGAGAGAGTTCCCGGGGAGTGCTTGTGGAGTGTCCACAAAAGGAGTTCCTGTTTGAACCTACAAGTGCCTCATGGCGGCTCGGTTATTTGGGGCCCAGCCAGACTGAGGCATTGTTTATAATGTCAATTAATACTCTTCCTCCACAGACCTTTCTATTCTCCTCTTTTGCTTTAGTTTTCTCCAAATAGAGCTGTGATCTTTGATCTTGGTAGATATTTGGCTAATTTATTCATAAATTGTGAATCCCTGCTTTTTAACATTAAAATGTCTACAAAGAGACATTTTCCCCCTATAACACCTAGAAAAGTACCTGTTAGAGAGTAAGCACTCAGCAAAATAAATATCTGCCACTATTTAGTGAATTTTCATGGGAAGTAGTTTACAGTACTTAATTCCACACTTAGTAGTGTATAATGTACACTTTATATGATATTGATAGCATGACAAATTATTTTTATTGCTCACATAGGCCAAAGTTATCTAAAAAAATACTGTATTTTTTCCTTTATGTCTTTTGTGGATATATTTACCAGAATCTTAATAATGTGAACATGAAAGATCTCATTTGGCATATTGAATTTTCAGAATAGCCAGTTTCTCTTGTTGCATAGTCTCATTATTATTATATTTTAATAAGTTCTGCTTTCTCCTAAAATCTTTGTTCTGATTTCTCTTAAAATCTGTGGTGGACTGGGATTGTGGCTCAGTGGTAGAGTGCTTGCCTGATACATGGGAGGCCCTGGGTTCTATCCTCAGCACCATATAAGAATTTAAAAAATAAAGTTATTGTGTCCAACTACAACTAAGAAATAAATATTTAAAAAAAAATATTTGGGGAAATTGACAGGGCCCATCTTAGTCTTATAATTTAAAGTATTATAAAGCTGCAAAGCACACCAACCATAAAAATTCAAACATAGTGAAAATATATACAAAGTTTAGAAGAGACTGGAGAAAAGATTAAAATGTTTTATAGGGATTTTTTATAGGGAAGAAGCAAGCTGTAAGGCAGTATGACAGTCATACAAACTGGTGATCAATTTTTCATGGCCTGCCTCAAGATCAGGTTAAGTGGGCAGGCTCTCCTATCTCACTGTCTTTAATAAATAATTGAAAAAGAAGTCATATTTGCAAAAATGAATCACTTCCACAAACAGATCTAAGGTTTTAGCATTCATCTGTACTCAAAATTTCAGTAATCTTCTTAAAAAGGAACTCACCAAGTAAAAATTGCTTTGGAATTTACAAAATCTTTGTTCATTCCAGCTAGAAGAGTTGATAGTATTAAAACCTTCACCCAATCCAAAGAGTACAATAATGGAAAGAATGTTATATTAAGTCCCAGGACAGCATTGTGTCCAACACTACTATTGACTTGTTTCCTGCACCTTGGAAAACGTTTTCAGGTCCTACATCTTATATAAGCTCATTATTTTTTTCTGCTTTTGGTATTTTATACACGCTTTTCTTCTTATGTCTGAATAACTGCCTATTCTATACTTATAAATGCTTGGATTCAATTGTGTGCTTGGTTATTGACCTGAGATTTGCACCTGAGACCTGCCTTGGCATCTTTGTTGAATCCATGTTTCTAAATACAGTGAGAGAATCAATTCCAGGCTGCTCTACTCTACCAGTTTCTGTGTTTAGAAACATTTGATGCTGTGTTTATCTAAGATGATGTTAAAATTGCTATGTATTCAGCTCATTTTCTCTGCCTAGGTGTCCAGACATAGAATATTTACACATATCTATGAATAAGATAATCATGTATTTTTTGGAAACATTATGTTATTTTTTTCTTATTTAACCAACATCAAAATATTGTGCACTTTTTAAATTTTAGTGATTAAATATTGTATCTATTCCTTTTTTAAAAATTAATTTTTAATTGACAGATTTTTATAGGCATATTCATTGTTCATATTTGTCAGATATTTAGATTTGGTAAAAAATATGAAAACATATTTAGTTTTTACCTCACAATAAGCTTTTGAAGAAAAATATATTTCACAGAAAAATACCTGCCTAAGTATTTTACATAACATAAAATAGCAAGTAGTTGGCTAAATGTAGAAATCACAGGTTTCTTTCATAATGTAAATTAAAACTATTTATTGTTTATTCTATAACACATTGATATTGATTTGAAGAATTCTACATTTATGGATGTTTCCATAAAATAACTAAACTAAAATAGGTTTCTTTTTAAATTTCTAAAAAATATCCTGATTTTTCTTGATCCAGCCTCCTGATATGGTCCAACATCTTAGTTTTCTATTTTCTCAGAATTTTTATTAATTTATTGAGGAAACATTCTTTTATCTAAAAAACAAATGCATTATTATATTATCTCATGCCACCTTTATTTTGATCTCTTCTTAGAACTCTTAGCGTTACCCTTTATAAATTGAAGTTTTACTTTTCAGAAAGGAAAGAATGAAAGATTATTAAAATGAATTCCCTTTATGTCGCAAGAAAATCATAGATGATAACTGTTTTAGAGACTCACTTAGATTTTTAATTTCCTTTCTAATCTGTGAAAGCCAATAAAATAAACATCTCCTTGTATTTGAATCTAAAACACAGATAATTAAGCAAAATAATCACTATGGTCTAGGACCAGAGGATTTTTCATTTAGTTTTTATTATGCTATTGCTATATAACAAATTATCACAAATTTAGCAACTGACAGTACATTTATTTTTTTTTAAGTCTCATTGTTTTATATGTTACAAATTAAAGCAAGCTCAAAAGGTTTTCTTTGTTAGTGTATTTTGAAGTTTAAACTCCAGATATTGACCAGACTGGACTCTTTTCTGAAGACTTTGGGGAAAAAACCTTTACTCTTATTTAGTTGGTTGACTCAGTTGTGGTCAGTTGTGTCAAAAAAAAAAGTGGTTGGACTTGGGTTTACATTTCCTTGCTGTCTGCCAGTCTGTCCATTCTCTACTTGTATAGGCCAATTTTATTCATTTTCATATGCCCACTACTGTATTCAATCCAGTGGTAATCTGGATTGAGTGGTAATCCACTCTCCCGCAAGCCATCATTACTTTGATTTCTACTTCTGCCACTAGATAAATGTATCTGCATTTACTCAAATAATATCTTTATTAATATACAGGTCATAAAACCTACAATTCATACATTATAAAGTGCAAAGTTAGATGCTATTTAGTGGATCAAGAATAGTTGTGAGAATATTCACAGCAATAAATTTTAGAGACTTTTCATTAAATCAACACATTAAACTACTTTATTAATAATCTTTGAACATATTTGTTTGACTAAAATTTTTCCAAAACCAATAAAAGTATGTGGTTCTTTAATATTTCATATGAATTACCCTATTATTGATTAGTTTTTTTAAAGGATATATCATAAGAATATTTTACAAGCAGAAGATGCATCATGAATTGAGGTATCCCATGAGAGTCCTGGGTCAATGTTAATTCAGAGAACTTTAATATAAATTTAATCCTCCTCAGATCCTTCCTTTACTTAGCATTTGTGCTATTATTATTTTGAACTTTAATTTATTACCATTTGCCAGAGCCATTTATTCCTCTCTTCATATGTTCTTTTTTTAAAAAATTTTTTTGTAGTTGCAGATGGGCAGCATGCCTTTATTTTATTTATTTTTATATATGGTGCTAAGGATCTGACCCATGTCTCACATGTTAGGCAAGTGCTTTGCCACTGAGCCACAGCCTCAGCCCCATCTTCATTTGTTCCTTGTGATCCAAGTTCTTTATTATCTTACTGTTGATATATTACTGTTCACAATGCTAGAAAAAATGGAGGAAAAAATCTAACCTTCAAAGTAAAACCAAAAATGGCCATGCAAAAAATAACTAGAACTACATATAAGTATTTTGTGAAACATTAATATTTTTCTGCCTAAATATGAATAAACCTAATTTTATTTGAAAATGTGCACAAAACAAACAACCCACATTTAATTCTTGGTAAAAATAAATACCTTACCAAAGAAGAAATGTTAATACATTCGTGTAATAGCCCACCAGGGCTTCATTTCCTTTCTATATGGTTTTTTCCACAGGAATGCTTGAGTTTCTTCACAATGTTTCAAAGATACAAGAATGAGAAGCTTCCAGTCTTGAAGAATAAGTTGAGAAACTGATACATTAATCCAACTCTATTTTATTGACCTAAACAGTTACAGAGCCAATGCAGGCTGGGAGATGGGTACAAGAAATCCATCTTTTGAATTTTTAGCCGTTGTTTTGTGACTTTCTTAGCCATCATTTTGTGGCTCATGCTCTAAATGAGAGGTGCAATGCTAATTTGTTTATAAAACATTCCTAAAAAATACCTCATATTCCTTAGTATTCCAGAGTAACATATTTAGAAAAAAATAATATATTACTGAAACTTGAGGAAAACTCCTATTGACTATTGTAAAATATTTCTAAATATCCTTAGATAAAGGGACAAATTTGGTTCCTTATTGCAATTTAATTTGTCATTCTCAGTAGGATTATGGAGTCATTGCACTGAGGTCTAATTTTATGTCGTTTTTAATTTCAATTTATTAATATTTGATTCCATTTTATGCAAGCATATTGTTTCCTCGGGTCAGATATTAAGTCTATGCCAATTTCTTGATAGTTATAAACCAATAAAGATTTAATAGGAGGAGCCTGAGGGAAAGTATGCATTTAAATCAGGTGGTGTTGTTTTTATATTCTAATAACTTTAATCTATATGGCAATAAAATTCAATTTCTAAAGTTTTAATGAAAGAATCACATGATTTATTCTGCTGGATATTCTTGAATCCCTTAAGTGCTTTTTTTTCATAAATAAATTGTCTGGTGTTGCCTCTCTTATATTGTTTTTCTGAAACACTAGTTTTAGTGAATGTTAATAAAGCATAATGTAACTTAGAATATTACCAAAAATTATTTTTTCAAAAAAAAATTTTTTTCTCAGAGCTTTAAATCTTTTAATTAACATTCTAAATCTATGATAAAATATATGTCAATATTTAATATAAATAAATGTATTCATGGATCATCACTGAGGATTGATGACTCTAGTTACACTCATAGGAAAACAATGTTTTATATTTTAGTTTGAAAAAGATGTAGTAAAGACAGTTTAAGACTTGCCATTGTGAGACTGAAGGAACCAGTTACTGGACTGAGTTTAAGAATGTATTCCAGTATTCCAGTATAACAATAAAATTATACATTGTGATAGATGAGTAGTTAGGTAGGTAGATAGAGAGTTGGAATTATCTCAGGCATTTATATGGAGGCTGAAATGTCTCATAATTTGCTATATGCAAAATAGAGAATCAGGAAATCTGGTGGTGTGATTCAGTTCCAGTTCCAAACTGTTAGAACTAGGTGCTTCTAAATTCATAAAGAAAATAGATTCCCAGCTCATGAGGAGAGGAAGAGAAAACTGTCCTTCACCCATCTCTTTGCACAACTGAAAAGTGTTCATCTGAAGAAATGTGGGATTGGTATGAACTTAAACTATGTTATTTAGATGCAGGCCCAGCCTACATGGGTGGTTAACCATCAAAGATATCACTGTTTTCATCATATGAAATAATAATCCATTCAACTCATAAATATTAATTAAATGAATGTGATTTATTTTTACTAATGATGTCTTAAAATTATTCTATTACTTTTCTGAAAACATAGTTTACTTATTTCCTTTCAAATACTTTAAATTTGTTTCTCATGATTTCTCTTTGGAGTTGAAATTAAATATAAAATTCTTAAGATGACATACAAATCCTTCATGACACGAACCAATGCTACCTCTCTGACTTCCTTATAAGTCATTCAAAACGTAAAATTCAACATAATAATTCATCCAAACTGTATTTCTGTGTCTCATTTAAATTCTCAGATATCTTTGGACTTTCACATCTTATCAACTCTCAAAAATGGCCTCTCACACACACATACACACACACCCATACACATGTCTTTTGACTAGATTGTAAACTTCTGAAATAAAAGAAAAAAAAACTAATTTTATTTGTAATGATAAATTTTACATTTAGCATGGTGACCTGCATATAGCAAATTTTAAGTATTTGAATAACATAGGATATTAACCCAGGATGGAACTAAAAATTCCTACAAGGAATTTACGACATGAAAATCCATTGCAGTTCATTTGAATGACAGAAAAGTTAGAACCTTTAAAATAATTTGAAATATTGAATCAATACATATTATGCAATATAATTATATAACTGTGAAAATGGATAAACTGAGTTATTAATATAGACATTTATAAATTGCATAAATATAGGCAGTAGAAAATATTGCAGCATAATATTTACAACAGTTATCGTATGCCTTAAAATTTTGGCATCTTAGATATAAGAAAATATAAACATTATTTTTCTAAGCTAAACTGTAAAAACTGACCATAATATAAAATTCTATGTGTTTGATGAAGTATCAGTGATGATTCCTCTAATGCTTATAAAATAAATCCCTAAAACTCCAACACAACCACAGAATATTATCATTGAAACAAGGAAATTATTATGTATAGTTCTTTATATCAGTGTTATTTTACTAAAAATTCTTACTGTTCAAATATAGCAAGTTCATTAAATATATTATGATGAAGACAATGTATGGTTATGTATTTATTGTTTCATTATCACATGCTATGGAAGTGAGCTTGGAATTATCATTTACACATCATTATAGAGTGTGAAATATTATTCATGCTTACATACACATATTTTGAAGGTAATGAATGGCTCTTTGTTTTGGGTAGTGGTACTAGAAATTGAACTCAGGGGCCCTTGCTCACTATACCACATCCCCAGTGGTATTTTGTATTTTATTTAGAGATGGGGTCTCACTGAGTTGCTGAGTGCCTTGCATTTTCTGAGTCTGACTTTGAACTGTGATCCTCCTGCCTCAGCCTCCACAGACACCATCTTGGCATGTTCCACCACACCCAGTATAAATGGATGTCTTTTAATTTAGTTTTATTGTATTCAGGTACATATCATTTGTAAAGATTTATAACTTATATTGTAGCTTACACAAAAAGCTCTTTCGAGGAATGTTCCTAAATATACTAGCATTTTTCTTTAACAGATTTATCAAGAACGTGTGAACAATTAATATAGAAGTTGTCCACTCAAAAATGAACAATTAGTCAAATTTCTGGATAACAGGATTTATAGGTGATTTGTAAAAGAAACAGCAGGTTACAATTGAATTAAAACCATAAGAAATATTCTAGCAAATAAAATATTTCATGCTTTGAATTAAGTTTCTATTGCTCCCATACAGTCCCCATGTGCTTGATTCCTAAAACAATACAGATTTATTATTGCAAGAGTCGTAGACATCAGATGTCCAACGTGGGTTTCACTGGGCTAGAATTGACTTGTCAGCACCCATGTGTTCTTTCTGGCAGCTTGAGATCAGCTGCATTGCCTCTTTTCTAAAAGATGTCTAAATCCCTTGCCTCCTGATCTTATTGCATTCTGATTTCTATTTCAGTTGTCACTTATTCATCATCTCTTTCTCCTGTTGTCACATTTCCTCTCTCTCACTTTTAATTGAAACATAACGTCCTTTACATTTCACCCAATTGCCTTCTTTTTGTAAAAAGTTTATGTAATCCAAGGTAATTTACCTTGTATGTGTCAAGATTCTTAATCCTATTTGTAAAGCCCCTTTTGCCATATAAGGTAGATACATTCACAGATCTAGAGATTACAGGGATATGAATGTGTTTGGGGGACCATAATTCACACTGTTAAATACATATTACAGAAAATATTGATTTCAGAAATGAGTTAAAATGGCTGTGCTTTAGGTTAGCTTGATAGTCAAATACATATCATCAAATTATCACCTTCTGGGTGCATAAGTAATTTGTAAATTAAATTCATAATAATTTTAGATGGTAGATAGATATCTAGTTTGGTTTGGGTGGATAGTAAATAGTTTTATGTTTTCCAAATTCAAAAATATGAGTAAAATACTATGCAAGTTCAAATCACAGATTAGAAAAATCAGTGACATAAAATTTCATTTCTTTTTTGAAAAAATCTTAAATGTCATCTTGAAAATCTATAAATTATAGGGTTCAGAACATATATGACTCATTCGATTTTTATTAGCTAGAAAATAAGCATATAATTTAGTATGTACATAAATATTTTATAATTAAATAAAAATATATTCTTAGGAGCCAAGGATATTAAAAATCTAGGAGATTAGTGTTCTCTGAATAAATAGAAAACAAGATAATACAAATATCATATCTTCTTTCTTCCTTTCCTCTTTCTGGTTTTGAAGCCCATAGCATGGTCAACTATTAAAAGAAGTGTTTTTATAGTCAGGGAAGGACAGGAAACTATTTTGAATACTCACACCTGTTATAAATATTCTTAATTAACTGAAAACACCGTTGATTTTCTTTTGTGTATTTGTTGCTGTTTAACCCTGTATTAATCCAATAAGTTATACACCTGTAATGGTTCAAAGACAATCTCAGTTAACTCTCTTAGTATGACAGTTTCTCTTAAAATACAAACTTAGAAAACAAATTAAGGTATTAAAAACTTGCATATTTGCACTTTATTAGGATAAATAGATACTGGTTGAATGAAGCTAAGAAGGGATATATAGACATTCTATGTACATATGGTGTGTTAAATTTTGTAGTTAAAATTATTTTTAGTGTTATTTATAATTCCACAATTTGACTACTCAAAGATGTTTTATTTGATCAGTGAATTCAATTCCTAGTTTAAAATATAATTCTAGTTTTTATTATGATGGAATTTATGTAAATATAAAACAAGGTTTTGATTGAAAACCAAATATACCTGAGTTGAAACAGGAAGAGTCAATCAGTTTATTTATTAAAATACTTATTTCTCTGCCGTTTCCAAGTAAATTATCTGTTTGAAAATCAATCAACTTTAAATGTATTTGTTGAGCTATATAATGTTCCTTGTATTGCATAGCTATGATTCATGCTTTCAGAAACGTATTTCTGTATAAACTTACAATGGGAAATTCTTACTTGAGTTAGATAAGTAACAATTATGTACTGTATTAAATTGGTCCAACTTAACTTAGTTCTTAGCAAATATAAAATAGCTTTGATAGACATGGTTTGGATATGAGATTTATTACAGTAGCTTCTTTGTTAATTCAGGGATATTCAGGGGTGAAATAATTAGATTATAAAAGCTGTAACCTAGTTAGGTTAGTGAAATAGTTTTAGCTTCAGTGAAATAACTGAATGGTAATTTTAGGGGCATAGCTTGGAGAGGTGTGTCAATCAGGGTGTACCCGGAGGATTCATCTCTCTCTGTATTCTCTCTGCTTTCTGGCTGCTGTGAGGTGAGCAGCTTCTTTACCAAGCCTTTCCACCATGATGTTCTGCCTCAGCTTGACCCCAAATCAATATAGTCAGCTGATGGTAAGACTGAGGCCTCAGAAACCTTAAGCTCAAAATAAACTTTTCCCTTTCTATGCAGATCTGATCACAGAGACAAAAAGCTAACACAGATATTATAAAAGTATAATTACCATGGCAAAAGTTTGACAGGAAATAACTTTAAGCTTGCTTACTTTTATAAATATTTAAATTTTTTCATGTACTTGTTGATTAGACTGTATGTCCTCCTCTGAGAAGTGCCTGTTCAGGTCCTTGGCCATTTGTTGATTGGGTTATTTGTTTTCTTATTGTTTAATTTTTGAATTCTTTGTACACTCTGGATATTAGGGCTCTATCTGAAGTGAGATTGGCAGCCATTATGAAGTCAAATAACAACAAGTGCTGGCGAGGATGTGGGGAAAAGCGTACACTTGTACATTGCTGGTGGGACTGCAAATTGGTGAGGCCAATTTGGAAAGCAGTATGGAGATTCCTTGGAAAGCTGAGAATGGAACTAGCATTTGACTCAGCTATTGCGCTTCTTGGACTATTCCCTAAAGACCTTAAAAGAGCATACTATAGGAATACTGCTACATTGATGTTCATAGCAGCACAATTCACAATAGCTAGTCTGTGGAACCAACCTAGATGCCCTTCAATAGACGAATGGATAAAAAAAAAAAAAGTGGCATGTATACACCATGGAGTATTACTCAGCACTAAAAAATGACAAAATCATGGAATTTGCAGGGAAATGGATGGCACTAGAGCAGATTATGCTAAGTGAAGCTAGCCAATCCCTAAAAAACAAATGCCAAATGTCTTCTTTATATAAGGAGAGCAACAAAGAACAGAGTAGGGAGGAAGAGCATGAGAAGAAGATTAACATTAAACAGGGAGGAGAGGTGGGAGGGAAAGAGAGCAAGAAGGGAAATTGCATGGAAATGGAAGGAGACACTCATCGTTATACAAAATTACATATAAGAGGAAGTGAGGGGAAAGGGAAAAAAACAAGGGGGAGAAATGAATTACAGTAGATGGGGTAGAGAGAGAAGATGGGAGGGGAGGGGAGGGGGGATAGTAGAGGATAGGAAAGGCAGCAGAATACAACAGACACTAGTATGGCAATATGTAAAAACGTGGATGTATAACTGATGTGATTCTGCAATCTGTATACAGGGTAAAAATGGGAGTTTATAACCCACTTGAATCAAATGTATGAAATATTATATGTCAAGAGCTATGTAATGTTTTGAACAACTAATAATAAAAATAAATAAATAAATAAAAATATTTTAATTTTTATTATTAAATATATATACTTATTATGTTGAATTATCCTGAATTTAACATAGTATATATATTGCTTCCAAAGTCAAAATTGAACTGGGTGTGGTGGTGTATACCTGTAATCCCAGTGACTCAAGAGGCTGAGGCTGGAGAATATTGAGTTTTAAACCAGTCTCAGCAAATTATTGAGGTTCTAAGCAACCTTATCTCTAAATTAAAATTAAAATTAAAAAGGCTGGGGATGTGGCTCAGTGCTTAAGCACTCTTGGGTTCAATCCTCAGTACCAAAAAATAAAATAAAATAAAATTTTTTAAAATGAGATAATAAGCTATAAGATGGATGGTCACATTTTCTTTTACTTTACTAAAAATACCCAATGCTTTCCAGTATTTTCTTAAGCAGCAACTTATCAACAATATTATAGTTTATCAAATATTTAAGATTAAAAATATCTGGCTGGGGATGTGGCTCAAGCCATAGCACACTCGCTTGGCAAGCGTGCAGTCCAGGTTCAATCCTCAGCACCACATACAAACAAAGATATTGTGTCCGCTTAAAACTAAAAAATAAATATTAAAGATAATGGTGATATTATGATTATAATATAAAATGATACAAAAATAAAATTATTTCTAAGTTTTTTTGTACTTTAATTATTTTGGTAAATTTAATAAAAATTAAATTTACCTATTTTTTTCAGACATTGTCACTATTTTCTAAGTACTTTGTCTTTATTTATTTTATTACTATATGATTGTGTTAACTTCTTGTTTCATCCGAAGTATAATTTATGTCTCCTCTTTTTGAAGTACTTTTCTTAGTGTTGGCCAATCAGAATTGAACATTATTTCCTGGTGATAATTTTTAAACAAATGGGGGAACTTAATAAATAATCCTGAAATGGATAAGAAAACTATGGTAGAAAATAAAGTAGAATCATGTAAGACTACCTGACTAACTCATTTAAGTGGCAAAAAGGCATTTTTGAGAATGTCTGAGAGTTGAAATGGTCTGAGGGAAGTTTTTGTTAAATATTTGGGTTAAGAGCAACCAACGGGCCAAGACAACAGCTAGTGCAAAAGAGTGTAAAATAGGAAGAAACTCCAAGAAGCTAAAAACAGTAGGCTGGAGCACACTGAGTCAAATGGTAATAGCATACATATTGATGACATCAGACAGGGAAAGAAGACTTGATTTCCTCAAAAGAATAAAAGGAAACCACTAGACTGTGTTAAGCCAGTAAGTCATTTTAATTACCAGATTTTTTTTTTCATGGTTTATCTGCATTTTTTGAAGAGAAAGAAAAAAAAAGCAGAATTCAGGGTACACCCTCCATTTATCAGCTTGAGCAACCTGTGTGTCATTGGTGCTATTTACCAGAATCTAAGTCAGTAAGGAAAAAAATGTGTTTTGTAAGTAATAAAGAATTCACTCCTAGTTAAATTAGTTTGAGATGACATTCAGTCATATTAAGACACATAGAAGGGAAATATACTTGCAATTCAAGTGTTTTAGTGAACAAAAGCATCAATTCTATGTCTCTAACTAAAACAAAATTTAATTCTTCATCAAATTACATGAAAATTTCAGGTTGGCTCCATGTTTACTGTGTAGGTTAAACTCAGCTGGCCCCAGCAGAGCTCTGTTAGGTGATAATGGCATTATTCCAGGGTTCATGCTGAAGAAGCATTTGCTGTTTGGGATTTTTTTTTTCCCCTACAGAATGGCAAAATATCAAAGAGAATGGATACAGAAAAAAAGGAGCAATAACATATAAAGCCTATACTTAGGAATGATATATTTTGTGTTTTCTCTTAGTTCATTTATTCCGATGAGTCACACAACATGAACAAAGTCAAAAGAGCAGAGCAGTACTATTCAAAACGATGTCAAGGCTGAAGAGAGAAATATTGATTGTCAAGGGAGATAAAAGTTAACATATAGAGATACATTATAGTTATTACCTAGTATTGAAATATGTTATTTACTTCCATTAAAATTTACCTATTTTAAAATGTACTTTTCCTGTAAATATTAGAAATGTCGTGATGATGCTATGTCAGAAGGAACAATTCACTGCCTGCCAAGAATTTTTGTAATCAGTATCCACCTATCTTTTTAACTCATCATTGCCATGTTCATAACCTTCACTTTTACAAACTTAGAAACTGGATTATTAGAGTGTATCAGATACATCTTAAAAGTGATAACCTCTCATAAGACATCACGTTCATGATTTCAACTGTTCTATTTTCTTGTTACATTGTATTTGAAGAGCATGACAAACGTGTTTTCTAAGTATTTTTACACTGTATGGTTTTAAAGCTTTTGACAGTGAATAGACTGGGAAGCAGATATACCATCAAACCTTCTTTGTAACTACTCTTTCTTTTATGATTTTTGTCTACCCTTCAACTGAGGACTAATCTTCTTTCCAATTGAATCATGCTATCTAATCTTATGTCTATACTATGTCATAAGACTCAAGCCCTAGAGTCAGTTTGACTCCTCAGATGTTTATACTCTTCACCATTCTGATCCATCACAAGTTGAGCTAATAATTATTTTTGAAATCTGTGTCAGGTGTAATGAAGAGTGATACAATCTGGATACAATGGACAACAATGCAAATGTGATTCAAATTGTTCTTTTATATTGAACTTTATAATTCAACACCTTCAGTGAACCCAAGCCCTAAAGCACTACTAGACAGAGAAGGAATGGGACATTTCAAAAACATTTACCATTGTTATGATTTAGATATGAGGGTGTCCTCCATAAATTGTGTGAGACTCTGAGAGGTGAAATCATTAGATTATGAAGTTGTAACCTAAACAGTGGATTAATCCACTGATATGAATTAATTGGATGGTGACTGTAGGCCAGTAGGTTATGTCTAAAGAGTGTGTGCTTTTGGGTTTTATATTTTGTCTCTGGTGAGCCGAGCTCTCTGTCTCTGTGCCCTTGTTGACATGACCTGGGATATTTTCTTCTGCCATGCTCTTCTATAATTCTGTCTCAACTCATAATTCTGTCTCAAAATTCCATAGTTCTGTCTCAACTCGGACCCAGAGCTAGGAAGTCTGTTGACAATAAATAGACTTAACCTCTGAACCAATAAGCCCCAATTTTTTTTTTCCTCCTCTATGTTGTCAGGTTTTTGGTCACTGTGATAAAAAAGCTGATTAAAACAATCAGTAATCACCAAAATAAACAGAGTTTTAAAGGGCATATCCAATACTTAGGTTATTCTTAAACTATGCATTTCAATTTATTTTCAAGTATGTGAAGTGACTGGGAAATCTGCTTTTCAGTTTTATTCTGTAATATAATCTTCTTCAATTATTCCCAGTAATACATGACCTGTTTTTAACCTTCATAAATCTTTAGGAAAATTATCTTTTTCTTTCAGAGAAATACTTTCCCTCTTGATCTTCCATTTCTTTTTACTCATTGACATAGAGAACCTTCTGAAGATCCACCATTATTGGCCTTTCTAATATTTTAGCTTTTCTTTTTTTCTTTTTTTCTAGTCCATTGTCTTTGAACATCAGAGAGAGCTAAATCTTGATTTTTGTGAAGTCCTGATACTTAAAAAACTTGGTTACAATTCTGATGATAAAAAATAAGACAGCAACATATTAAAAGTTACAAAATGAATGGAAAATCACTCATAAAATAAATTATTCTTTCATGGATAATGAATTGAAAAGAAAATACTGTAAAGTAAAACATAAAATAGAGAAAAATATATTTTTTTCTGCTAAGTAACTCATTGATATCTCTATGTTAGAAAATTTTATCTAGAGTCTTGGTCTCATACATATTATAAAAAGCCACAAATAAATTTCCATTTTTTTAAGACAAATAACTGATCTAAGTGATTTTATTATTGATGGTAAAAGGGGAACTTTTCTTTCCTGTTAGTTTCAGATTGCTTAGGCTTTTGTTGTTTATTTTCTGTTAGTATGATTATTCTTATTATTTTACTTTTTTTGTTATGATGTATTCCTTTTCTGTTTTTTTTACTAATATAAACATTTAACAAAAGGAGTATAAATATATAATATATAATAGATTATTTAATTTTTGGTACCAGGGATTGAACTCAGGGACATTCAACCACTGAGCCATATCCCCAACCCTATTTTTTATTTTATTTAGAGACAGGGTCCAATGAG
Source organism: Ictidomys tridecemlineatus (assembly GCF_052094955.1). Taxonomy (NCBI): domain Eukaryota; kingdom Metazoa; phylum Chordata; class Mammalia; order Rodentia; family Sciuridae; genus Ictidomys; species Ictidomys tridecemlineatus. The sequence goes on from NC_135482.1 coordinate 129,384,301, forward strand.
TTGCTTAGTACCTCTCTTTTGCTGAGGCTGGCTTTGAACTTACAATCCTCCTGCCTCATTTTCCCTGGCTATTAGGATAACAGGTGTGCACCACTGCGCCTCGCTGATAAATATATTTTTAAGCCTATATTCAAAATTATCATGTCAACTTTCTCCTATAAATGTCCCTGAATTCACAAAATCACTCATTTTAACATCAATCAAAGTAAGAGAAAATCTGATAGTGGAGAGTTTAGAATAGAAAAATATATAAGCTATTATCTAATTGTGGTTAAAATATTTTACTTTCTCAAAAAAATTAGAGGGTCATAAGATTGTATAAGAACATTTTGAGGATCTTTTCAAGGATTTTTAAAATGGTCATGAAAGGGGTTTTTACCTTAAGTTGAGTATTACTGGGTATTATCTCCTGTGGAGAAAAGATGTTAATAAAGAAAATGAGGACTTTAAAGTTCTTTATTGCTTGGCTCTGATATCTGTTCAATAATCAAAACTTTTATAGCACCCCAAATTAATAAAGTTTTGGCATCTAGTGTAAATTATGTTATTTCATTTCTTTGGCTTTCATCCTTATCCTAGCCATCTTTAGGATAGAATTCAAATGTTATGCATATAATGAAATAAAATTTTAATTGCTTTGCTCAGTTATATAGTGAAAATGGCAAATATACATTTGCCTACATATGAGTAGATATATCAATGTCCTTGGATATATTTTCAAAAGCAAATATCATTGGTTTAGTAACCTGATTGAAGAAGTGTATGTTGATGTTAAGAAGACCTTGGATAACAGACAAATGATATATGATAGATATAAAATATAGACAGACAGCTTCACTGCCCTAGGATTTGAGTAGTTTATGCTTAGTAGTAAGAAATCCTTTTTGATATGAAATTATTCTTCAGAATTATTGATATTTTGTGTCCTTTATTATTAGTTTAGAAAGATAGCCATAAATATTCTTAGGCTGGAAGTGAAAAAAATTCAACCTGATTTTAATATATTATATCATATGTTCTCAGTATAATTGTTAGCATTCATTTCCTACTGTTGCTGTAATAAATTATCACAGAATTTGTAGCCTTAAACAATACAGTTGTCTTACTAATCTAGAAGTCAGAAGTGTTAATCGGTTTAACTGATAGAAAAAAAATTTTTTTTTTTTGGCAGTCCTGCATCCTTCTGGCTGTAGGAGAATCACTCTCTTTCCTTTCTCATTTTCTAGAGGTAGACTGCACTTCCTGGCTTGTGGTGCATTGCCTGTTTAAGGCAGCCATGGGCACCTGAGTTCTCACCTGATATCATCCTAAAACCAGTCTTTAGTCTCACTAACTCATGATTAAATGGCTTACCTTCATCGTCTAGAATAATCTTCCATCTCAAGATCCTTTATTTAATCAATTATGAAAAGTCATTTTGTCACATAAAATAGCCCATTTATAAGTTCCATAGTTCAGAATGTAGACAATTGAATGAGAGTCATTATTCTGCCTGTCAGTTTTGTACTCTAAAATACCATCTGGAATAGTAAATCCAAATTATTTCCCTTCAAATCTAAACAAAAATTCATTCATAATACCTGCATAAATTAAATTTGATTCACTCTTCAAATATCTTAAGGATTTTACTGTATGATGCATCCTTATGGATGTTGATGATTTTACATATTAACAACAGAAAAGATGCTATTCTCTCTGATACATTAAAAAGTACTGGAGCTCTCTGCATATTCTAAAATAAGCTCTAATTCCTATTTGTGACATAAGTCCAGTTATACTAAATTTTATATGACATTATATGTAAATTCTATTACTGTTGTTTTCAGGACCAGATTTGATTCCCATTTTGGTTAAGTTTTACCTCATCAACCTAGCTATTCCATGTTATGTCCTCTGTCATGTTTTCAAAGTTTGCTTCTCACAAACTACGTTATTAAATTAAGTAGTCATTTATTGCACTGATTGAGGAGTACCAGAATCAGAAAAAAATATGTATTTATCTTTGTAAAGCCCATGACTTGCACAGAGATTGGAAGTAAATTAATCTTCCTCAGTACACATGCATTATTTATTAAACAAATTAAGAATAATAGGTGATTGAATGATCATTAATTAAGAAAAATATATATTTCAAGTCTCATTTTAAAAGAAACACTGAATATTTAAATATGAGATAGAAGTATGCTTCTGTCTCTTTTTTTCCCATTTCTCTGTTTTTATTATTAAGGCCAGTCACAGCATGAATTTTACATTTGGTATTTTAGTCTCTCTAGGTGATCATAAATGTAGCAACTTTACAGAAAAGCAGTTGGCTCTGTATGTCTAGGAGTCACCCTGGGAATATTCACCCAGGGGTTTATTATGCTGAAAGTCTAGAAGAGTCATTTTCATGTCGACTATTACATTCTACAGCACTTTGCAGTAAGTGACTCAAGGCTGATTCTCTTTGTTCTCAAAGCATCATCAATTCTAAAGGAATCCATTATAACTAGATGGCATTCATGTTATTTAAATATCTGCTGACAGTCAAAAAAAAACTATTCCTATTCTATCATACCATTTTTGTTCATTTGATTCTTGCTGAATTTTTTTTGAGATTCCTGGAGAAAATGATTTAAAAATTTCATCTTAGTCTTTACTACTGAGTAAAGCAATAGACATTGTTTTAAAAAATATATAAATTAAACATAACAGTCAATTTGTAATTTAAAAATAAACATGTAATATTAAAATATGCAAGTTTAAGCTTAATATATATTTGTAAGTAATGAGATTTGGTGGCTGCGAAAGAAGCCACCTTTCCTATTTTCTTATACTCTTATCCTCCTTATCATCTATCTAGTTGGTTCCCAGTATCAGTAACCTTAAATTTATCAAACAAAAAAATGTAAGCTTCATGTAAATCTTCAGAAATTGATGCTCAAGTTTTACTTCAATAGTAGAAAGAAACAAGAGCATATTTTTTAATTTTATGCATTACATTAAAATACACCTCCCTTTTTTAGGAAAACCATTTAGCAGGACCTGCCTATTTAGTTATTTTTTTTTCCAGTATGTGTATATTTGTATATATAAGCAAGCAAGTCATGTGGTCATTGCAGTCTTTAGAGGGATTGAATTCTCATTTTAATTTTCATTAGTTTATTTATACAAACAATATACATGTAGTAAGAACACATAAAATTATATGTGTTCCCCCATCTTCCCTTAGAGAATGATTCCTTCTGTCATTAAAGATCCATCACTCTCTAACTTACATTGATCAAATCTCCTTGTAGACTCTGTTAAAAAGAATTGGACGGGGCTGGGGTTGTAGTTCAGTGGAAGAGCACTTGACTCACATGCATGAGACACCGGGTTCCATCCTCAGCATCACATAAAATAAATTAAATAAAATAAAGGCACTGTGTCCACCTACTATCGATCGATCTATCTATCTATCTATCTATCTATCTATCTATCTATCTATCTATCTAAATGAACTGGACACAGGTTATACCACTTTGAAACATCCTGCATCTTAGAAAAAGAGTCACATCAAGGTCACTTTGACTGAAGGTGACTTAACTCCCAAACAATACTTCATCCTTGTATAAAGAAAGGAAATTGTTATCTAGATCTAGAATTCTGAAAACACCTGGTTCAACATGCAATATTGACCATCTCAAATAATAAGGGGATGAACAAAAGGACCCTTCCCTTCAACCCGCTAGCAACAGCCTGATCTCAAAAATTCCTCCATTCCTTCAAACCTGTGTATCTAATCCAGACTCTAAGTCTCCATTGGGTTCCTTTCTACAGGTTTGTCTAGAATAAATCTGTGTTACTGTTGATCTGCCTCTCCTCTTTATTTCTTTCATTCAGTTCTTTCCTTACAGTCCCCAATATGTTGAATTTTAGGACAAGAGAACACTTTTTTCAAGACACTCCATCTTAATGTACTTAAATCCAATACAAGTTTCTTCTTTGCTTTGGCTAGAAACTTGGACAATGTAACTTCCTCATGGGACTGCCTCATTCTTCTACTTCAGGGAATATATTCCCTTTGATGCCAAGTTGGCATGAGAAAAAAAAATGGGCTCTTTTCAGTAAGTGAATACTTCTGACATACTATCCATAAGAAAATTAAGGGAATCCTTTAGGAAAACCCAAAATCAATTTACCAAATTGGGTATGTGAAAACCTACACTTTCAATTGGCTTCCAAGAATTTTGCAGCCATCTCTTTTTCTATATATTAAATTTCTCAGAATTCTGGAAGCATAATGAGGTAAGATACTTAACTCTTGATTTATTTAAAACTATGCTGAATTTTAATAACAAGTAAACCAATATTAAGCCTGTGAGTTATTACTCTAGGGTATTAGTTCAGTTTAGATCTCATTAAAGAGGGAAGATAATGTTATAAATGTCTAACCACTGGGATCCTTAAATGACGCTCCTGAATGTGACCTAAATTTAGGGGAGAGACTTGAGTACTCTGACCTCCTAAATAAATATCCCCATTATAAAATTTTTTCTTGAAAGTTCTTAGATTTTTTTACTGATTTATATTCCAAAAAACCTACATATTAAAATTGTGCTGAGAATTGAAATCAATCAATATCACCCAATCTGTCAATGTTGTTTTGATTAGAATCACCTCTAATTCATGAAATGATTTAATAATTGACATTTTGGAGCTATACTATTGGCATAGATTGACTTAGCATTAATCAAATGTTCCTCTCTATAACTCATTAAAACTTGTTTACTTTTGTCTGTGTCTACAATTTTCAAAAAATCTCTTATTGAATATATTTTTTGATTGGTAATATATTTTGTTGTCACTGAAAAAACTATTATAAATTATATATAGATTTATTATATATTGTATGTACAATACACACATATTGTACTTAAAACTTATATATAGGTTCTATAGTTTATATGCTTCCCCCAAACTCCCATGTTGCAAACATAATCTCCAAATTCATACACCAATACTACTTGGAGGTGGTGCCTTGGTAACAAATTAGGTCATAAGTCATTCCTAGGTTAATTGATTAGTTGAGTATTGTTGGATTTGGTTTATTATAAAAGCCAGCTCTCTCTGGCATGTCACTCAATGCCATCTACGATGTAATGAGTCAGTAGAAAGCTCTCTCCTGATTCTTAGCATATGCTAGTATTATGTTCTTGGACTTCCCCACCTCCAAATCTATAAGCTAACAAAGTTTCTATTTTTACAAATTTCCTAATGTCAGGTGTTTTGTTGTAGCAACAGAAAGTAGACTAAGATTGCATGTCACCAACCTGTATGATCGCGTTATAAAATAGCTTTTTATAAAAATAAATGTTTGCATTTTACACGATTTTCCTTAATTTTCAAGTGTATAATCACATCATCAGTAAGTTATTCAGCTCTACCTTTATATTGTTCAGAATAATTAAAAACATGTTTTGGCTATAAATAATTCTATGTGATATCCTGAAAATAGGCTTTCCCACCTATTGCTTTTAGTTTCTTTGCTAATTTTATTTCAGAATCTCTATTTCTATTTGATAAGTAGGCTTTTATTTTATTGTCTTAGGAATAATTTATTTCTTTGTAACATTGAAGTACAAATTGGAGGGCTTCCATCAGTTTTGATTCTCCATATTTGTAGTGTCATCTATAAAATAAGTACATAAATACTTTCAGAAATTTAGGAAGATATTGGCCACTGTAATATTTTCTGTACTCCCACCCTGCTGCACAACCCTCAGAAAAAAGTAATATTATCTGATATTGGATATTAAAATGTGAATATGCTTCTCTTTTTTATTAGTTAACACTTCTTTCTAAAAAACATCAGGGTAAATCTCTTCTTTGTCACGGCAATTCCCTTTGAAATGAGTGAATTATATCTGCAAAACAAAGCATTAGAAAATGTGCATGAAATATTTGAAAGCTGGATTTAAGTCAAATGTAAGATATATGTAAATTGTTATTTCTATTCCAGGTAAATTATTAGGACCAAAATTTAAATCTTACTTAATACTCATATTTATCTGCATGAATTGGGATTCACAAGGGAAAAGTGGTGATAATAACCTCATAGAGTTTCCTCAGTTTGTCTTAGCAAGGAGTTCTCATGTGTTGGTTGGGACCTGTGCAGAAAACACATTTAGGGATAAACATAATCCATAGGAAAACTGAAGCTCCTGAAATGACCAGTGTGCAAAGATGCTCCTTTTGTAGAAACAAGGGCTTACTGTGATTCTAATCTTTATTGAACATTTCCTGATATCAGAACACAGGTGGCAAATGTATGACTATTTTAAAGGAGTATGTTCTACCTTGGTCTTTTTAGAAAGATCCTTTGCAGTTGATCTTAACTCATCTCAGCATGTCTGTAATAGAAACAATCATTTTTATCATATTACCAGGAAAACAAAGCCAATAATTCTCAGTGATGACTCACAATGGACAGAATTTCAAGTTAGGAGACCATAAGGTTTTGGTGACTAAAAATATACTCTTCCTACATATCTATGCTGCACAACAAGGTCTACAGCCTGGAGACCCATGAAACAGCTATCTTTAAATTATATTTATTTGTTTATTTATTTATTTGTACCAGGAATTGAACCCAGGGGTACTTAACCACTGAACTGCATCTCTAGACCTTTTTATGCTTTTTTTTTTTTTTGAGACAGGGTCTATCTAGCTAAGTTACTTGAGGCCTCAATAAGAGAGACTGGTTTTGAACTTAAAATCTTCCTGCCTCAGCCTTCCTAGCCACTGAGTACCTTACACATTTTTATAGCAGACTAACTTTTAAATTCAAGTATATATTTAAATTTTTATGAATTCTTTTTAGTTACACATGATAGTAGAATCCATTTTGATATAGTTATACAACAATGAAATATATTTTATTCTAATTAGGATCCCAGTCTTATGGATATACATGATGGTGAGATTAAGTTATGTCAGATTCTTTTGGCATTGATAGGATTTACTCACCCTGAATTTCTTTGTACCATGACTTGTATTTATAAAAGTTTTAAAACTATGAAAAAAGTACAGAGGGACTAACTGCTAAAGTTAATGTGACATTATCTTAGGAATTTACACAACAATATTGTGGGTTTATTTATAAATATCTATCTTCCATTTAGAGGTTATAGCTAATATGTAGTATATAAGTATAAAATAGGTAAAGTTGAAATTCACTCTATTATATACATATTTAAAAATTTTTTCAATGTTCCTTTCTAATCAATCATACTATATACTCTGATATCTAGTTAGTATCTTCATATTTTCTTAATTTATATGTGATAATACTTTAGTATATTGATATGTACTTATTTTTATTCTTGCGTTAAGGTAGTGAGGATCTATAGACTAAAAAATTTAATATCTGATTATTTACTATTGATATTTATCCAGTAAAAAAGTAAAGTATTTAGGTGATAGCATAAAAATTATTTCTTAAACTTTAAAAACACTTCAATTTCATTACTAACGAGCACTCTGGTTTGAAAGATATTAAAAATTCTCCAAGTTGACAATGAAGTGCTCTTAGCATTTATCCAACTCTTGAGAATTTCATGCTGACAAGCATAGGAAAGAAACATATGTATTTGGTATAAATGGTGTGTCACTTGCTCTTTGTGCTAGAAAATGTTAAACTATGTGATTGCTATATTATGCATATTTAGCTTCTGAAAAATGTTAAATGTTGACCCAGAAGACAGAGCAGAATGAAAATTGGACAGTCATAGACCAGAAACAACTGTACTATTATACCAAAGGACTAACATAGAACAAGCAATGGAAAGACTAAAATGTAGGGATGATATTTTAAAATAAAGATGACTGAAATAGTTACTAGTATCTTTCATGCTAAAGTACATGATGCTTTTAGTAGTATAATTTAATTTTCTGTTGTACAAATAGAAGGGACATTTGTGTTTCTGTTCCTGTTGCCTTTGATCTCAATAACTAGTTTCTTTCAGAAGCCAGGAACTATTTTGTAGATTTAAATCCACACTCAAGGCCCAGAAATCAGCAAAAGTTTAGGAAGATCCAAAGGAAGACTAAGCCATATAGAAGTGAATTAATTATTAATTGGTATCCATGGAATATTAACATCAAAGTACCGTGTTTAACTTTGCTAACATGCTATGCCCTTTGACAAAAATTCTCTCTTTGATCAAATTTTAAAGAGACTTCTCTGAGCCCTACCTCTATGAGGCCTGATTGGGCTTCTGTGTCCATCATTGTATAGTTGTAGAAAGAATCTTGTTAAGCCAATTAAGCCAGAATCCCCAACTCTCAATAACTGATCATGTGCCACATATGATCAAATTAATCATTTCTCAGGAAATGTCTCACATCTGCCTTCAGCAAGAAACCTGAAAGACTGTTCTGCCAGTATCCACATTTCCTCCTGATATTACATTTTGATAATTTTTGAATGGCTATTATATTACATTTTGTCAAAATTACTTTTACATCTATTGATTTCATCATGTATTTTTAAAGATAAATATCTATGGATTCAATAACATAAAATTAAGTGTTTAGCCAGTTTTGCATTATTAGCATATGTCAAACTCTTTAATTTTATTTTTATCAACATTATATATTAAAGGGTTCAGTGTGTTGATATATTGCTGAGGATGCTAACATTCAAATAAATGGTAAAGGTTAGTTTTATTTTCCTTTGCTAATTTTGTCTTGTTTCAGGATGAATTTAATGCTGGACTCATTAAAATGAGTTGAGGAGTTCTTTATCCTCCTATATATATATATTTTTTTTCATTAGTTACACATGAAAGTTCAATGATCTTTACAATTCATACATTTGAATCAAATGGGGTATAATTTCTCATTTTTCTGATTGTAAAGTTTGCAGAATCACATTGGTCATACAGTCACCTATATACATACAGCAATAATAATGTCCATTTTATTCTGATGCCCTTCCTCCTATATTTTTTGAAGAGATTGTGAAAAATTGTTATTTCAACCTTGTAAATGCCTCAGAAATCATAGTACTCCTATCTAAATCTGGAGTTTTTCATCTTGGAACTGAAAAAAAATAAAATAAAACTGGCTTACTGGCTTACTTTTGTTTTAAATGTATATGAATATATAATATAAATATTTATATTATATATTTCATTTTCAAAGGCTTTTGACATCTTTCAGTGAAGTTTTTGCTGCACCTAAGCTGGTGAATTTATGAGCACAATGTTTTATTGTTTCCCTACTTTGCTTTCAATATCTGAGGAATCAATAATAATGTTTCAGATTTCTTACCTGAGGTTAGTAATTTGTGTTTCCTCTCCTTTATGATTTAAACATAAGGGATAAAAAATTGTTAAAATATTTGTTATGACAATAAACTTATTAAAACATGTAATAAGAAAGCATAGTATTAGCTATGTCATAAATTGTCAAGCAATATTTTTAAAAATCACCAAATATTTATATATAAATTTATATTAAAATAACGTTAAAATATGCACATATAAATATTAAAAATACTATTGCATTTGAAAATGGGAACTCTTGTCATTTTGAAAACATAGTTTTTTTTAAATGTGCAAATCAATTAATTTTGTGATTATACTTTTTATAATTGAAAGAATCCCAGAAACTCTTACAAAATTATAAATTTGAAAGCTTGTGGTTGTGTCACTTTGAGAGTGGGGAAATTCGAAGGCATCTATTAAAAAATTTTAGAACTAATAAATTATTTGAAAAAGATTATAAGACATAAGATCATATGTAAAAGTCAATCATCCTTTTGTTAACTGGCAATTAAGATTGAAAATAAAAAAAACAAAGTGTAATCATTTACATTAATTTACATCCAAACAAAACTAGTTTTAAATTAAATAAAATGTATTCAAGACATAAGCAGAAAATTTCAAATTACTGAGGAAATATCTTCAAATTAGAAATAAATATAAAAGACATATCATGTTAATAAATTTGGAAAATAACACAGTTACAAGGAAAAATATTTTAAATTGATTTGAAGTCTTACTGTAAACCTAATTGGTGCCACACAGTATCGTTTGTCATAAAAATACACAAGTTGATCCTGAAATTTATATGGGTACATAAATGGATTAAGATAATCCAAAATAACTTTGCAAAAGAACATATATGTTATACTCACAGTGTTTATGGGTTGAATTTTATTCCTCTCCCACTAGAAAATATTGGCATTCCAATCTCTAATGCTTTAGAACATATTATTTAGAAGTAGTGTCTTTACAGAGGTTATCAACATAAAATGAGGTCTTTAGTCTGGGCCCCAAACCGATTTTATTTGTATGTTTATAAACAGAAGACATTTGGACACAAACAGAAATACAAAGCAAAGATGCCATGAAGATATACCAGGAAAGTCAGCCATCTTTAGGCCTGGTGTAGATACTTTTCTCAGAGCACTCATAAAAATCTACTCTACTAAACCTTTGAATTACTATTTTTAGACTCCAGAATTAAGAGCCAACAAAATTTCTGTTGCTTTAATAACTCAACTTTTAGTACATTAGCAAATGACACACAAATGTAACTGATTTATTAGTAAAGCAATTGTGATATTGTCTAAAGAATAAATATCAGAACCAACAAAATAGAATAAAAAAAATCCACAATTAGATATACACAAATAGGATTACCTTGATTCTTGACAGAAATGAGATGGTATCTAAAAGAAAAAGGCCAATATTCATCAAATTGTCTAGAAAATGGGACCTCTATATTTGTTTTAGTCAGTTCTTTATTGCTGTTACCACAGTACCTGAAAAGAAATAGTTATGGGAAGAAAAGTTTATTTGGGGCTCATGATTTCAGAAGTCTCAGTCCATAGATGACAAACTGTTCTTCTCTGTACCCAAGGTGAAGTACCCCACCATGAGGGAAGGGCCTAGTGAAAGGAAGCTGATCAGCTCATGGCAGGTTCAGGAAGCAGAGAGAGGAAGGGAGGAAGGGGTTACACAAAGATGCACCCTTCAGTGTACACCTGCAGTGACCCACCTACTTCAGCCATGCCTTACCTACCTACAATTACCAACCAGGAAGTTATTCCAAACTAAGATAGGCTCCTTAATTCAATCATTTTACCTCTGAATATCCCTGCATTCACAAGAGCTTTTAGGGCCACCTAATATCCAAACCATAACAGCATTATGAAAGAAGACAAAAAAAATATGAAGAGGAGTAGGAGGAGAGAAAAATCTTGATTTATGTCCCATAGCACATAAAAAATTAATTCCCAATATGTTGAAGAAGTAAACTTAAAAGTTAAAATTATGAAATGCTTGGGAGAAAACAATTTACTTTATCAGAGATAAAATATCTTTAATCTTGGATTAAGCAAAGTGACCTTATAAATTGTATCAAAAGCATATTATGTAGTTCACCAAAATTAAAAATATTTTTATTCTGTGAAGAACTCAATTAAGAGATTATAAAGACAACCCCTGAGACTGAGAGAAAAGACTTGCAAATCTCACAGCAGACAACAGACATGTTTTCAGAATGTATAAAGAACATCAAAACTCAATAGTAAAAAATAAACAATACTACAGAAAAATTGCAAGTGAGTGCATATGCATTTCAACAAAGAAGCTATACAATTACAAATATGCATATAAACTGATGCTGACCAACATTATTCATTGGGAAAATAAAAAAAAACATAATGATTGACAACAAAAAACCTATTAGAATAGATAAAATTTAAAAAAATGATAAAAGCAAAGACTAGCTAGGACAGGGGGCATCAGGATTTGCTGTAAGGACTGCACATTATTATATTCACAGTAGAAAACCATTAAGCAGTTTCCTACAAAACTAAATATGTACTTACATTATAGCACAATAATCATGTTCCATACAAAGGAAAACTGATAATCACAGAAAATTCTGCACACAAATGTGTATTGCAGTATTCATCATAATGGCCCCAAAACAAAAACAATCCAAATGGCCTTTCAGTAGGTAGATGAATAAATAAACTGTGAAGCATTCACACTCAGCAATAAAGAGAAATGAACTAATGTTTTATGCAACAGCATGGCTGGATCTCAAATGAATTATGCTAAGTGGCAGAACCCAATTCCCAAACATTGCATACTATCTGATCCCATATCTGTGACATTCTGGAAAGAGAAAAATGCAGAAAATGGGAACAGACTAGTTATCACCACAGACTATGAGAGAAAGTAGAGTTTTAATACCAAGGAAGAGCATAACAGAATCTTATGAATGTTGCAATTGTTTTGTATAGGAATTACTATCCTAATTATAGTAATAGGTATATTCATAAATATAATTGTGTTCAAACTGTATGTACACACACCATTAGACAATTAAAAATTTTAATATTTTACTAGTATAAATAATGTGGAAATCTTTTGAAAAACTTAAATGGATATACTTTAAATACTTAATTTTATTAAACAGATATCATTGTTAAATCTTTTAACATTACTCAATATTTGAGCTTCTTTTTGGTCAATGTATATAAGTAATAAAACTTGCAAACTTTGTATGACTACTAACTACTCATCCTTTGAAAAATTTTCTTACAACATCACTGCATTTAACAAATTCAAAGGAATTATTTGTTGTCTCTCCCAGGTATGAAGTTTAGGTCTGATACATAATATTCTTTGAATAGTTTTCTCTTTAGAGATTCAGCAATATATGAAGATGGGTAGATGGTTGATTACTAAAATAAAAAAAAATATTACCACAGTTCAAAACCTAATTAAACAGTTGTCCTTAAAAAGTCATCAGGTCAAGTAACATTGATTTCTTTCTCAAGATCTGCATTATAATCTACCAACTCAGACTTGGGTAAACTACACTTAATGCTTCACACCATAATGCTATAGCTAAACTATAAAATCATATTAATATAGAGTTAATCTCAGTAGAGTCATTTTTGCTTTGTTAAATCTGAAAGAAAGAGAATTATAGTCTTGTATTTATTTGTTGCCATGTATAGATTTGCATATTGAAGTAAATAATAGCAGATTGGTGAACAAAAAGAAAATGCATTATGTTGTTCATCTTCTAAATACTAATGAATGTCAACTTGTGTTCTAATGATCCCTCTAAGGGAAAGCCTATTGATCAAGAAAAAGGCTGGATTCATGAAAGAAGAATCCCAAGGCAGCAATTCCATGCTAGTCATAAAGCAAATTATAATCAAACAGATGATGGTTTGTTCTTTTTAAAGAATGCAAGTTTTAATATATTGAAGTTCATAACAACTGATTTATTTTTAAGGAAGTTTTGTTTATATGCTGTTTAAATTTAGGGGAAGAAACACAATAAGAAATAAGAAGTTTGGTACATATGTCTGTCAAATATTTCCTTATGGTTTAATGGGACTCATTTTAGATACTAGTATGATATTTATTATATTGTCCTTAAAATGAATTTTGGCCAATTATATGACTAAATATGATTTTTAAAACCCAAGAAAAGAATAAATTATTTTATTTATTCCTCTAAAAATTATTTATCAATTACTTTCTATAGGCTACACACTGCCCATTTTGGGGCTAACATTCTCCCAGCATTCAATAGATGAAAAAATAAATCCAGTAACAATGAAAATTATATCAAAGCTAAAAAATAATAAATTGTAACAGAAAAAAAGTATAAGTTAAGTAAGATTTGGAAAATGTCATTACTTTTAAAATGGTGGCCATGATCACATCATTGGAAAGATGATATCTACATACACTTTTAAAAAATGTAACATAGTTATTGTTATAAACAACCCAAAATTTGATTTAGTTTGGAACAACTGAAACACTACTTCCCAACCTATAAATATCTTTATAAATCTTGGGATCAGAGCAGTATTTCTTTTTTGCAGTACTGTGGATGGAACTCAGCGGGCACTGGACCACTGAGCCACTTACCCAGTTTTATTTTGCATTTTATTTAGAGACAAGGTCTCACTGAGTTGCTTAGCACCTCTCTTTTGCTGAGACTGGCTTTGAGCTTGCAATCCTCCTGCCTCAGTCTTTCAAGCCTCTGGGCTAGAGATGAGGCAGGACATCATGATGAAGGGAAGCAGCAGAGGGGAGCTGCTCACTTCATAATCAGGAAGCAGAGAGAGAGAGAGACTCCACTTTTCAGATACAAAATATATAGTCCATAGCCACATTCTCAATGAGCCACTTATACCAGGCACACTCCACCTGCCTCCAGTTAACAGTTAATCCCACCTGGGATTAATTCACTGATTAAGATTCTCACAGCCAAATCATTTCTCCTCTGAATCTTCTTGCATTGTGTTACACTGAGCTTTTGGGGGACATTTCATATCCAAAACAAAATCCTGCCCCTGGCCCCCCAAAGCTCACACTCATGTGAAACTACAAAATAAATTTAGTCCATTCCAAAGAATGCCCATATCTTAGCAGTTCCAACATTGCTCAAAATTCAAGTACAAAGTCTTCTCTGAGTCTCAAGACTATCTTGCATTGTGAACTCCTGTAAAATTAAAAGCAATTTACAAAGATCCAACATATAAATGTACCGGGTAAACATTTCCATTTACAAAAAAAAAAAAAAAAAGGAGCATTAGATGTAAGGAATGGGACCAAAGCAAGACTGAAATCCAGCTGGGCAAACAAGTCCTGTTGCTCCATGCCCAGTATTGGAGGCATATGGAATCATGGTATTCTCTCCAAATGGCTCATGTAGCTCTGCCCCTGTGGCCATGTTGGTTATAGCCCAAGACGCCTTTTTGTTGGCTTGTCTCTGCTCAATTCTTGCAGCTTTCCTAAAACCATGTCCCATGTTACTGGTATTTCTTAATCAGAAGTCTCCACTGCAACTTCAGCTACCTCCTCAAATTCTTCACACTTTGACTTCTCAGGGAATGCCTGCAGAGACTCTGACCCTGCTGCACTTTGGCCTCCCAGGACTTCTTTTGAAATCTTGGTGGAAAAGCCTCCAAGATCTCCTAACTCCAGCATCCTGCATTCCTGCAGAACCAGAATCACATCCTTGATGTCAAGGTCTGCCATCAACTCTAGTAATAGACAACCCTCCAGGAACCTCTGCTGCCGCAGCCTCTGAGTATCTAGGTGGTGAGCATGTGGAAAAAACTTCCTAGGCCCCCTTGTGCAAAAAGTGTACCTTACTTTTTTTTTCCCCCTCAGGTGAATTTTTAACTTGACTTCCTTAGAGTGTGAGATAGGTGTGGTCTTGCCACATCCTGAGATGCTCTCAAGCCATCTTTCTTATTGTCTCTAAATGCTTAATGTCTTTAGCATTTCTTTAGTGAAGGTAATGTGTTAAACAACTGCAAATTCCTCAGCCTAAGTTTTACTCCCAACTTTCAAGTCCAAGTTTTTCAAATTTTTCTGCTCTGCTTTCTGTTCCTGATTATCACAATAAATTTGGCTAAAGGCTCCAGCTATATCCATAGACACCTTCTGAATATTATGCTGTCTAGACATTTCTTCTGCCAGATTAAGAAGTTCATGGCTTTTAAGATCAGCTTTACAGAAAGTCTCAGGATACTGGAAAAATGCAGACAACTTCTTAGTCTAACATAACACTAATGGCCTCTATCTCAAATCCCAATCGTGTCCTCCTTCTCTGAACCCATTTGACCCCAGTTTTTACTGTCCATGATAATACTGACATTCTGGACTTCTGACCTCCCACCAGACTTGGCCATTAAATTCTATTTACAAAAACCTAAAGCTTTTCCAGCTTGCACTGCCAAACATTTCAAAATTTCTCCCACAAATTCCAAAAGTTTCAAAAAGCTTCTCAACCACATGGTCAGATTAATCACAGCAAAAATTCCACTTCTTGGTACTAATTTCTGTTTTAGTCAGCTTTTTTGTTGCTGCAACTAAAGGATGCAATGAGCACAGCTATAGAGAAAGAAAGGTTTATTTGAGAACTCATGGTTTCAGAAGTCTTAGCTCATAAAAAGCCTGCTCCATTCCTCAGGGCTCAAGCTAAGACTGAACATTAGGGCAGAAGAGTGTGGCAGAGAGAAAGAGCTCACATGGTGATCAGAAAGCAAAGAGAGAGACTCCACTTGCCAGATACACAATATAACCCAAAGCTATGCCCCAATTCCCAACTTCTTCAGCCACACTTTACCACTTCAGTTACCACTCAGTTAATTCCTATCATAGGAATAATTCACTGATTGGGTTAAAGCTCTCATAAGCCAATCATTTCTTCTCTGAACCTTCTTGCATTGTCTCACATGTGAGCTTTTGGTGGACACCATATCTAAATAATAACAAACACCATAACTTATTCCTTCTATGAAACTGTGTTTTGGTACCCAAGGTTCTTTTTGAATCCCTTCTTTGAAGGTATCCACATCTCTTAAATGATGTGCATCTTGCTTTTGTATACATCTTGTTAAATATGCCTCCAGGTGTATGAGTCTTCCTCTGTTTTTTGGAATCCACTGGGAAAAAGTATAATACATGCCCTTCTTAACTCACACCATATTATCCTTTCTGTCTTCAAAGAATTAGGATAGCATATGTGCTATATACATATAGATTACATTCTTGAATTATTAATCTTTTCTAGGTAATCTAAGTAGGAAATTACTACTTGAAAGAATCAAATTATAGCCTTCTAAGCTAATTTGAATTTGTCTTTAATTTCATGCTAGAGGGACTTAAACTTTTACTTAGGCTTCTGCAATTCTCTCTGTCCCCTAAACTGCCATTGTTACACTGAATTCATGACATCAAGCATTCCAGGCACTTCAGTATTACAGGACAGGCATATTAATCACATATCTAATGACCCAAAGGAGAATATTTAAATAAAAAGAGGGAGTAGATACATTTTATAAATAGTTTTGTTACTTACAAAAAAGGATATATAGATGCACTATATTTGGTATATAATATTTAAATACATATTTATAACATACATATATTTAAATGTATATATTGAACATATGCATGTTAAAAAGTGTGTGAAGTTGTCTTTTTGTACACAAGTAGAAATCTGTAGGATTTTCATAGCTATATTTTATGTTCAATATATATGGTAATACAATTTTAATCCTGTCATTACTAATATCTTCAATAAAACCTAAATCATTCCAGCTGAAATAAAAGTCCAGATCAAATAATATGCTTTTTCAGGTTATCTTTTAGGTTTTTGCTTGTGTTAAATATTAAGTAATAGAGTCACTCTTTAATTAACTAATTATTTTATTTTTTGAGATGTGTTATCACTATGTTTCCAGGTTGGTTTCAGATTCCTAGGCTCAAGTATCCCTCCTGCCTCAGTCTCCTGAGTAGCTTGGATTATATGAGTACTATTAAGTCTGGTTTAATTTATGTTTTGATTTAAGTGATGAGATCATTACCTAACATACATATAGGTAAGTTTTGGTTTAAGGAGAACACACTTACAAAGTATGTAGTGAAAAACAAAAGCTCACATGTCAGCCAGAATCTGGAATCATTCTCAAGGGCAAGAATTATATTGAGAGAAGTCTGTCAATGTTTTGACCAACCCATGCAACTATATCCATCACAGTAAATCAAATGTACTTAATTTCATTTGTGAGCACTGGTATGTGAGTGCATGTGTGTGCATGGATGTAAATGTTTAAATATAATACATGTATCTGTGTAACTGCCATTCAGATTAAGAAATTTAGTGTCAGAAATTTACAACTACTGGGGCTGGGGATGTGGCTCAAGCGGTAGCACACTATGCGTGTGGCCTGAGTTCCATCCTCAGGACCATATACAAAGATGTTGTGTCCACCGAAAACTGGAAAAACAAATAAATAAATAAAAGTTAAAAACTCTCTCTCTCTCTCTCTCTCTCTCTAAAAAAAGAAAGAAAAAGAAATTTACAACTACTTATAAGGCATTCATAACTCTCATAAGTAATACATCACTCTGATTTTGTGACAAATTCTTATGATACTTACATTAACTGTGCATTTGAATATTGAACCTATCCTGCATTATTATCATTGAACACATACTATATTACATTATGACATAATCTATCCCTCTGTCAAGTGCTCTTAAAGTGACCTTCATTATAATACATGAGATCAGCAGACAGTGGTGAGTGTGAAGTTCAGTGAGGCACTCTTAGTATCCTTGGGAATGAAATGTAAGGGGAAAGCAAAGAACTCAATAAGTAAATTTTACCTTTATACAGTATTTGAAAGGAAGTTTAATAAAACAAATTATGATAAATTAAGTAAACCAGGCATGGAAAGACATGTATTGCATGATCTTACTCATATATGGAACCTAAAAACATTGATTTTATGAAAATTAAGAGTGGAATGCTGGTTGCAGAGGCCTGGAGAGTGTATGTATGAGCACAGAGTGGGTAATTGGCAAAAGGTTGATCAGTGGATACTATGTTATATACAATTCTAAGCAGTATGGAGATGCCTCACAAAACTAGGAATGGAACCACCTTTTGACCCAGTTACTTCAATCCTCAGTATAAATACAAAGATTTTAACATTAGCATACTACACTGCTGCAAGCAGATCAACGTTTATAGCAGCAGCTCAGTTCACTAGAGCTAAGCTATATAACAAACTATGTGCCAATTAATAGATGAATGGATGAAGAGAATGTTGTATATACACACAGTGGATTATTACTAAGCCACAAAGAAGAAAAATTTTATGACAATTGCCATAAATGGGTGGATCTGGAAACTATCATGTGAAGTGAACTCGGTCAATTTAAAAAACAAAAAACAAAGTTTTAATGCTCTTGCTGATATGTGGAAGATAACCCATAATGGAAATTCAGTGGATTAGACAAATGGGAATAAATGGAAGGCATAGGGGATAGGAAAAGGAAAGACAGTGTAATGAATCTGACATAACTTTCCTATGTACATATGTAAATACACCACAGTGAATCTCACCATAGTGTACATTCACAAGAAATTAATTTTAAAAAATAAAAATGACAGAAAGATCAATTGAGGGAAGAGAACGGGATATGGGGAGAGGAAAAGAGAAAGAAAACTGCTGGGGTTCTAATTAGAATAAAGCATATTCCATGCTCGTATAATTATACCAAAATGAATTTAACTGTCATGTATAACTAAAAAGAACCAATGTAAATTTTTAAAATTAAGAATTTCTTGTGTGGTATTGTATAGCAATGTAACTATACATGACAATAATGTTGTGTGTATTTCAAAGTTAGAAGAAAGATTTAGAAAGTTTTCAGCATAGATGATACATATTCTAGGAAACATTGTGAAATGTATACATGTATCAAAACATTACAGTGGTACTAATTAATTTACATATTTGTGCTTTTATGTATCAGTTAAAGGTAAGAAAAATTTTTGAAAAATCAAAATTCTCAATAAATACCAGGTTGTACTCCAAAGTTGCACCACTTTCCTCACTATTTTCATCCTTTTCTTGGCCCAGTTGGTGTTTTCAACATAAGCTTGTCAACATGACTTAAGTAGAATGTTAGCATACATGAAGCTGAGAGTCTTTCCATGTGATTGTGTAATTTGGTTTGACATAGTACTTCAGAATTCCAGATGAACATGCCCTGTAAAAACAAACAAAAAAAAAAAACTGGTCCTAATCTATGAATGCAAGAGCAGTTGACATAACTTTCAGCTTGGAATTAGGATGCAGATCAAGATCAAGCCAAGCAATGATTCTTGAATAAGAAATGGACATACATTTTTTTGTGTGTGAAGACACATAAAAATGGCAGTTTATTATATATGTTTAGCCTACAGATTACCTTGCACAAACTTCTTGCTCTATATATTACTAGATACATTTATTCACTCTTTTTTTTACTAATTATCTTTAGAATGTTTTCCTATTTTGAAAATTAACATTAAATGTACATGTATAAAATGTATATACATATATGTTCATGCATGTTTTGGGGGATATTAACATAGGATATGAATTGGGTGGTACACAGTGCATTTGGATAAAAAACTTTGGTAGATGCTACCAAGAACCTTCTCAACTGTGTTGAGTGAGGTTGCTAAGACATGATATTAATAATACTGTTGGACAATATTGATAGTTGAGTTCAACTTTGAATAAAATTTGTAATATATTGTTGCAAGCCAAATAGGGGCTGTGTGTGAGCTATGAGCATTTGAGCACATGAGGGGACTGGAGTGACATTGCTGTCCTGACTGGGCTGTGCAACTTATGTGTCCATTTTGTAAACTCTGCTGTTGATCCCACACAGCATCTGAAATAGATTTGACCTTCCAAGATGTGAGTCAATCTGCTGACTGCAAGATTTCACAAAGCAGCCCCCTGAAACCCAATCCCTTGCCTTATTTGGGTTGAATCTTCTTGAATGTCTTCCCCTCAATAAATAGGAGGTTTCAGGTGTGTTCTCTGTCTGTTTCCAATGGACCCTTAAGGTCAAGAGATGTCCCTGATTCCTGCAAGTAAAAGGTATTTCTGTGTGTTGCATGCTTTCTTTGAAGTTTTTGCAGTTATTGATGTAGCCAGCTCTTGTGAAGCCAGCTCAGGTCACCAGCCTGATTAGCTATTGATAATAAATGCCAAACATTTTACATGAAATTTCCCCCATAAACCTGTAATTTTCAACATGAAAATTTTCATAAGAAATAACGAAAGTCTGTAGAAAAAACTAAGTGTATTAGGATGATTTATGATAGTAAAATATTTGTAAAATAGAATATAGTTACTAGAATATTAATTAGATAATTCTGGCTGCATATGAAAACAATCTGTATCAAATGTATATTATGTGAAAATTACACACATATTTAACAGAGGATTTTAAAAGCAAAAGTCATATAATTTTTCGATAAGGTACGTGCCTCACAATTCTTGATAGTAAAATATAGAGTAAGGCATACTTCACATATTTAAAAACTTTTTTTTTCAAGTAAGAGGTGTAGAATATTTGTTTTTTTTTATTTAAGTGATTGGTGCTCTTTCAAAAAAGCATACTTAAAATAATACTTACAATATTAACATTTACAGTAAGGTAAATAAATATAATAAAATGATGATGTTTATTGCTTTAAATAAAATTTTACTTAAATAATTTTAAACTCTTCTCCAAATTTGTATTATATATATTCTTTACACAATGTTACTTCTTAAGGACAAAAGATTTATTCTTTTATTTGTTCAATTCCATTCATGCATAAAGAGTCTGGTTGAGAGGTGCTAAATTATATAGAAAGAATCTTGCTGAAGAATTACTGATTTGGAAGTTGACTTTATACATTAGCATATGTAATTTAGAATTTGGCATCTATTTTGTGCTTAAGATATATTGTTGAGAAAAATATTCTGTTTGAGTTATTTAATATCATAGGCCCTAAACTTTTTTTGAGTGCAAAAATAGAAATAGTAGCTGATTTGTAAAATTATACTAAGGATTCAAGATGATCTATAAAGACTTCCTTGCAGCATTGCATATGACAGTTTGTTAAAAGTTCAATGAAGGGCTGGGGTTGTGGCTCAGTGGTACAGAGAGCTCACCTACCACATATGAGGCCCTGGGTTCGATCCTCAGCACCACATAAAAATAAATAAAATAAATGTATGCGTCCAACTACAACTAAAAAATAAGTATTAAAAAAGTCTACCCTAAAAAAATTAATAAATATTGATTGAAAGTCAAAATAACTGTGGGAGTCTGCCATGTCATGTGACCACCATTTGCCTCTCCTGATTGGTTTGAGGCACTCCCAGTGATCTGGCCACTTTCAAGTGGCTGTAGACCATAGCCCCAACCTTGAGAGTGGTAAAAATGCAGCCAAATGTGTCTTCATGTGTGGGTGTGTCTTATCCCCAGGGATCTAGTTACCTTACCTGTCCTTGTAACCTTGCCCCTCTTGATGCAAGGTTACAAGAATATACAAATAAAGAATAATTTGGATGGAAATTTCTAAGAACCAGAGTCCTCCCAATAAAAGACCACTCCAAAATGTGCTAGCTCTCTCTCACCAGCCTCTCATGACATTCTTCACTCTCCCATTTGGGGAGCTTGAGGCCAAGAGCAGAGGAGCCATCCTGGGGCTTGAATTTAAGGTAAAAAAAAAAAAATGTGTGTCTGTGTTTTATTTGATACCTTAGGAAATTCACTCAAGCGACATCTAGTTTAGCTATTTGAACTGGCGGAGGGCGGTAAATAACAATTACATTTTTCCTGTTTCATATAAATTGCCCACTGAGTCAAATACTAAATAAATTTAAAAAAACTTATTCGATTTCTCCAAGACAGATCATCTGGAGAAGACAACATAGGAGAAATATTTGCAATGAATTATAGCCACTTCAGTGTGCACACATGAACACGTGCATCTATGCATATCATTGTGTGTGTATATAAAATCAATTTGAGCAGTTGCATTTGTTGACTTTATCAACGCAAAAATTTTTCAAGTGTGGTGACTCTAAGCACATCTAATATTTACTGTAATATTTCAAAAATAAAATTATAAAAGAAATTAAAACTACTTAAAGAAAAATAGTCTTTGTGGTGACGGGAACCCCAAAATTATAGCAATAATGCATGTACTCTCCCACATTTTTAGAAACATGCACATATTTTACAATAAGTTATTGTGAAATATGTTCATGTTAACAATATTACAACATTTTTGTGAAGAATTCAACAATTATGTTTACCCATTATTATAGAAACCCATCAAAAGAAAATACTAAAAATAATTTATATGAATAAAATGAATCAGTATACAGTTATCAAAAATTGCAAATATTTAAGAGTCATATATATACCACACAATTTAGACAAGTAATAATTCAACTATGAGTATGATTCATAGAATTGTACAGAACATTTTATTTTATTTTATTAATTATAATTGGACATAGCACCTTTATTTTATTTATTTATTTTTATGTGGTGATGGGGATGGAACTGGGTGCCTTGCTTGTGCTAGGTGAGCACTCTTTTGCTGAGCCACAACTCCAGCCCCCCAAAACATATTATTTTTAAAACAAGCAATTACAAACATATGCACATAAATATTATACATATATAAATATACAATATTTACTTTTAAATATATATTGCATTATCTATACATAATACTTAAGTTTTATGTATTATGTAAATGTTGCATAAATACATAATACATAAATATCATTTAAGTATAATATTTATACAAATATTAAACACATATGATATATAAATATATATCTATAATATGGTTATCTAGAAGTGTGGACATAAATGCTGTAAATTACACATATACAGAAAATATGGAAGTTGTACACCCTTTTAAACAGCTATGCTAAAAATGGAGCAGACTATGGGGAAAAGGTGCAGATGCAATGTAAGCAACCAACTGAACAGCACTCAAAAAAACTGGATTAGTTCCAGAAATAGCTATCATACAATCATATATGTATATGAATATATGAAATATGTATATGAATATATATCATATGATTATTTATCCATTATGCCTTAAAATAAGTAGATCCACATTTGCACTTCATAGTAAAAGAATCAAGTTAATACTAAATGTTTACTGCAGTTTTATTGTTGTGTACATGTGTGTTTTTATATATTTGAACAAAGATAAGAATGCAGCATTTCAGGGACTGGGGTTGTGGCTCAGTGGTAAAGTGCTCACCTAGTGCATTCAAGGGCCTGGGTTTGATCCTCAGCACCACATAAAAATAAATAAATAAAATAAAGGTATTAATGAAAACAAACAGAAAAAGAATGCAGCATTTCAAATTGCTAACTTTTTGATCTGGATAATTAGAATGATGCAAAGAATAGCCTTGATTATACTTTTTTCTATGATAACATGGTACACTTTAATTTTGAAAAATGAACAAATTAAAAAACAAAGCTGTGAAATTCATAAACTAAATAAATGGCAATAAAATAAGATAGGAATTGTATTTCAAATTCTGTGTTTTGGTAAGTGATGTTTACTTTTACATAGTCTTAAATTATGCTTAAAAGTATTTTGGATATCATTTTTCATGTATTATATTTTAATATATTTCCAATAGAAGAAAATTATTTAATAAATCCATATGGTAAAATAGTTGCATTAACAATATAAAATATGGATTCAATGAATAGTAAAATAAGGGTAATTCTAATCATTAAGTGTTATTTCCTTTTGAAATTGTCTGCCCTTTATAGAATGTAAAGTTATAATAAAACAAACCATAATCAGAGATTGATTTTCTAAACCAACTTTCAAAGTTGAAAAGTATTATTTATAAGAAAATACATTACATTGTGAAAACATCTTTTCTGTTGATATGATTTAGATAATTTCATTTTATTTGTTTTTCATTTTGTTCTTACATAAAATATTTATGAAGAATTTACTTTTTTTCCTTATATTACAGAGTTAGTACAGCAATAAAGAAGATTTCATTGTACTTTTTTTATTATTGGTACTTAGATATATTGAGAAAATTTGAATTACTGTTAAAATTTCAATAGACTATGACTGACTTTGCTTTGTTACATGACAAGATGCAAATAACTCTCTTAAGTTTGCTATTGTTTTTTCATGTATAAAAAATTATTTTGTCAACAATTTATTTTGTATTTTAAAATATATTCTTTGAAGTTTTATTATTTGATCTTCCAGAAATATGTGTAAGAAATGTTAAAAGGAGCAAAAAAGATAATTCCCTACTATTCAAAATGTAAATAAACACAGAATTTATAAAAAAATACATTGAGTATTAAAAAATTATGGGTATCCAGCAGGAATGAGTGTTCCATGTATGAGCAGAAAGAACTAGAAAAAATATGCTTCCCAGGGTTGAAGGCAACAAAATTAATACAAATCCAAATTCCAAATTTTCCAAAATAATAACTTAATAATATGGCTAATAACAACAAAAGTCTTCGTGTTGTAGGTAGGTCTTAGAATGGTGTCATAGCTAGAGTTGAAAGAAACCCTGTCTCTGTGACAGGAGCAAAGGGCATTCTGGGAAACAGGCTTTGTTAGAAACAAATGCATGCTACGGTGGCATATCAATAAATATAACAGCACAAAGAAAAAATAGTGTTGCCCTTGATAGTGAAAAGTACTTAATGATTCCAAATGCTATAATTGGCAAGATAATTATTGGAGATTTAAACTCAATAAAAGAGAACTACAAAAATAATCAATAGATGTATTTAATAATGTGTCTATCAATACTTGAATGAACAATGAGATTAATTACAATGTTTTCTAAATAAAATTAATATAATACTTGATTAATACTAATAATTTATTGAACTAGAAAGAGAATATTTTTTCCTCTATGTACTTATATAGTATTTACAAAAAAATCAGGGCATGTTGGTACCTCAATTTACATAAACACTTTGATCACAATGATACAAAAATTAAATTCAATATTATGCATATCAAAATTTCAAGACACATTCATATGTATATATGTGTATATATATAAATATATATATAATGAATATATATTCATTATATATAAGGAATAATATATATAATATATAATAATATATATTCATTATATATATATATATTATATATTCATTGAATGGGCTTCATTATATATATATTTACATTGAATGGGCTTCATTATATATATATAATGAAGCCCATTCAATGTAAAAACAGGAATGAAAACTAACATCCACTATAGCCAGGATAGGAAAGGATACATTTTGATACCCCAGGTTCAGGGTATAGGTAAAAGTTTATGTATTTAGCTATTTATATAAAGAGCAAAAATAAGTAAATAAAAAATTTAACAGAACTTAAATATAAAATTAACAGAGAAAAAAATCTTTAAAAATAAATAAATTTGGTAACATAAAACAATAAATGAGGAAAAAACAAAAGCAGCTTATTAAAAAAAAGAAGAAAGAAAAGAAATATATAAATTGGTAAGCAATACTACCTCTATCATGTAAGGGGTGAAAAATAACAGGCACATTTTAAAATCTTGTGTATAGATTATAACTCTTCATCATGACACCACAAATTCCAAATCTTAAGGGACCAATAGATATATAAGAAAATAGTCAGCTTTTCATATAAAGTCAGATCAAAATAATTGCTAAGGTGAAACCAAAATTATAAATTTTCAAATATATAAATTTAATAATATTTGAAATCTTTAAGTATATAATTAAGTGAACATTTTTGAATCAGAAGAAGAAAGCAATTAACTTAAAGATCTAAGATTTTATCAAATAATCTATAGTATTTATCGCATACAAATATCAAAAGTAACATAAAATTAAAAGGCAATCAGAATCCAGTAGTGTATTAAAAGATTAAGACCATGATAAAATTTCAGTTTTTTAAATAAGAATAATTAAATATTGGATATTATGTAAATATAATTAGCACCAATATAGAAATCTAAGAAGAAAAGAATATATCATCCTGGCATTAGCTGAAAAATCATTTGCTAAATGACAATTGCTATTTTTGTTAAAACATTTACTGTTGTATAAATAAAATAATTACATGACATAAAAAACAATTGATTACAATTGCAAAATTATTTTATGAATGGCCAATAGACCATTGCAAAAAAGATGTTCAAGAAATTTAGATTTTATTTTAACAAGGTGGTTGATTTAAAAGTCAGGAGGGTCTGCTCATTGCAATGGGAGCAGGGAGAATATCTTAGTAAACGTTTTGAAATAATGATTCTGAATATAAGAATATACAGACAAAACTGTATTAATGGTTTTGTAATTGTTGAAACTAAAGCAGTAGAACTGTTCCAAAGAAAGTAGTTCTAAAAATCCTTAAAGTATTTTTGTCATAAATTAGCCCACAAATAAAAAAAATCTAAAAATACTGATATATTTATATACATAAACATATATTTTAATTATATGAAAATATTTAAAAACCTAACTGATAATTTCAATAATACCTATTTGATTAAATTATCCACATACAGACATATCTAGTATTATATAAATATAGTGTATACTTACATGTCACAATCATTTCCAAGAAAGCAAAACTTCTTTAAAACAAATCAATCTTTACCCAAAAAACTTTAGCATTTGATAGAAGTGAGTGTGAGTTAAATAAAGGAGAGCTTCTACTAAAGTAACTATGCTTTAATGGTAAATAAAGTTAAGCTGGCACAGCCCAGGTGTTCCTGCTGAAGTAATGACTATATTTCATACTGTTATTTCTTAAATAGATATTTATTTATCCATATCTTAAAATGCTAAATTTAAATTATAGTCCATTTTTCTTCCAATAATGGTCTTAAATTTCTTAAGATCCACATTGATGTTGTTAGATATTATTTCTCTGATATACCTTGCATAGTTTCCCCTTTCTTGCTGATTAAATTCAGCTTACCAACTTCTCTGTAGGACTTTGAAAGGGCTCCCTATGGATAAACATTTTTTTTAAATGTCAGCAATGAAATAATAATAAAATTATCATACATTAAATTCTCAACTCCTATAGCTATATCAATTTCCTACTATTTAAGTTATCTATAATTGTTTACATAACAGCTCTCTGTTATATTCTTATTTTAAACTCATTCTGCCCAAGGGTTAAGTAGATCTTAATTTTGATCCTTATTTTAATGGAATTCTCAACATTATGCTTGTTGCACAGTAATATCAATATTCTTTTCAAAAGGTTTACAGAGATAATTATCTTTAAGTGATGACAATGTTTTTAAGTTAGAAAAACTTTGCCACTTAGTTGGGCATATTTAATGTTATGAGTCTTTCATTACAGAATGTGTTTGTTTTATTTTCATCAATATATTCTAATAGTCTATAGAAGTGGTAGTGAACATTTATGGTTAGTATTTCCAAAAACATGAAACTGACAGTTATTAACTACGTGATTAGAGCACATTAGGAATAGATAACTCTGAAATAATTGTACTTGACATATGTAATTCTGCTCATTAGAAAAAGCCATTATGATTTTAAGAGGTACATTTTACAATTGATTATAAGATAGGGGCACACCTTTTTTCTAATGTTATGGTGCAAAGAAGAAACAATTAGAAATTTCAAATATGTTTTACTATAGCTTTATAATATTATATCTAAGACATGAAAAACAAATATTTTCGAAGTTTCTATAATCAGAAATATGAATAATTTTATTGTGATTCTAAAAAGAATTAGTTAATCTGAAAATTAGAGTTATTAGCGTATGGCATGCCTCTCTAAAGAAAGTTAGCTTTTTTTCCCATCTTTTCTTTTTTTTTTTAACCTTTAGTCAGCCAGTGCTAAACCTTGAACGCTTGCTTTATAAATCTTTACTCTCTTTGTCACAAAACTTTTCTAGACACTTCCTTTTATACCATAGATAATTTATTTATATTGGGTGAAAAAAATGTCCCAAATGATTGGGCTGGTTTCTTTTAATTTTTCCTCAGAAATGTTCTCTTTTCTCTTGAGTATAACCTATGTTATTCTCATTACTGCTAATTACACTATTGACACTATCCCATGTTGGCCTTCTGTAATTCTGTGAATTCAAGTTTCTTCTCATAAAATATTTATGCAAATATTAATAACATAAAAACAGATTATTATGTTATTTTGAAGTATAAAGAAGTTTAGTGATTATCCAATTTACACTTAGAACCCCCTTTCAAAAAAAAATTAATGAAAGACTGAAACAGAAAGTTGATAGTACCTTGGGAAGAATGTTTCTTCTTGTTTTCAAAGTCTGGAACTAAATACCAAACCTCGTCGTAGCTATATTTTATTTTTATTACACTCCAAAATCATTATTTTGCCTTTCATTTTCTCTTCCTTTCTTAGTTATCATTTTCTCTCATTGCAAAAAATAAATAGACTGCTTGAGTTTAATAAACCACATATTTAATCCACCAGAGCAATTAATATCTTGGTTGATTTTCTTATTTTCTGTATAAAAATATCCCCTACTGTACTACTGAGGACATACCTAGTTTACACAAGATTCTCAATTTTATAATTAAGAAGGATTTTAATTTTGAGCTAGAGAAATTAATTAATTCTCATCCCAAATTTAAAAGAAAAAATATAATTGAATCCAGGGAGTTTCAATGATTTGATGATATCTCTGAAGATTGAGACTTTAATAGATTCGGTCACATCAATCTGTGCAGGACCCAGGTTGACAGTAGGCACAGGTCCATCACCTCCAACAGCAGGACAGACTCCTGCCAGAACCTAGCCTTAAGTACAGGACTTCCCCTTCCAAATAGTAGACTACCATGGGAGCACAGGTGTGGCTCAGATCTGCCCGTACCTTTCATGATAAACAAAAGTTAAAAGAACTTACAACTAGAAAGCCTGCAGTGCAGAACATCCTCAGCCAAATAGTCCAAGAAGAGGAAATGAAAAACAATGATGAAAATCAGCAGAGGGAGGGAATTACACTAAAGGAAAACCTAATCAGAAGAGAAACCAAGTCTTTTTAAATACCAAAGAATAAACAAAAATGGCTGGGAATACAAATCATGTCTCAACAATAATCTTGAATGTTAATGACCCAAACTCACCAGTCAAAAGACATGAACTAGCAGATTGGATTAAAAAAAAAAAAGATCCAGCAATATACTTCCTCCTAGAGAATCACCTCATAGGAAAAGACATCCACAGACTGATGGTGATGGTGAAGGGTTGGGAAAAATCATAGCACTCATATGGACTGCAGAAGCCAGCAGGGGTTTCCATCCTCATATCAAATAAAGTAGACTTCAAGCTAAACTCAATCGAAAAGGATAATGAAGGACACTTCATTCTGCTCAAGGGAACAATATACCAAGAAGACTTAACAATTATAAATATATATGCCCCAAACAATGGAGAAGCTATGTTCATCAAACAAACTCTTCTCAAGTTCAAGAGTCAAATAGACCACAACACAATAATTTTGGGTGACTTTAACACACCTCTTTCATCACTGGATAGATCTTCAAAACAAAAGCTGAACAAGAAACTATAGAACTCAATAATACAAATCAACAACATAGACTTAACTGACATATATAGGGCAAGGCTGCCCACTTCCTGGTCTTGAGGTCACACATGTGGCTGGGGTAGCTCCTGGCGATCAGCCAGGAGGCAGTGCTGTGGGCGCTGATGGAAGAGGTTGGCCACCACCAGGATAGGTCCAGGACTCTTCCGCCCTCATGGACAGCTCATGCCTTCCCTTACAGACTATGGGATGGGTGTACATGTGAACTTGCTCCACCCCTCTGATCTTTATTCTGATTGGCTCCTGTGCATATATAAGCTGTGTGTACTTCCTTATTAAAGATCCTGCTTTGACTGTTCTCCCTGGCACGTCTGATTGTCCTCCTGGGAGGGAGGGCTGGGTATGGGCAGCCAGTTGACCTTTACCTTTCTTGGCTTGTCTTGGTTGGGGAGTGATTTTCCTGCTTCTCCTGCTGGTCAGGAGGAGATGGGGGCTAAAAACCCCGTCAGACATAAAATAGAATATTTCATCCTTCAAGGAGAGAATACACTTTTCTTCTCAGGAGCACATGAATTTTTCTCTAAAATAGACCATATAGTATGCCACAGAGAAACTCTTAGCAAATATAAAAAAGTAGAGATACTACCCTGCATTCTATCAGATTATAATAGAAAGAAATTAGAAATCAATGATAAAATAAGAAAAGCTACTCCAACACCTGGAGACTAAATAAAATGCTACTGAATGAACAAGGGGAGATTAAAAAGTTTTTAGAGATGAATGAGAACACAAATACATATCAAAATATATAGAAATCTCTGAGACACTAGGAAAGCGTTCCAAGAGAAAAGTTCATTGCACTGAGATAATTCCTTAAAGAATAAAAAGTCATCAAATAAATTTTTTTTGCCTTTTATTTTTTTATTTATTTTTATTTTTTTATTGTTGGTCGTTCAAAACCTTACACAGTTCTTAATACATCATATTTCACAGTTTGATTCAAGCGGGTTATGAACTCCCAACTTTACCCCATATACAGATTGCTGTATCACATCAGTTACCCTTCCATTGATTGACATATTGCCTTTCTAGTGTCTGATGTATTCTGCTGTCAGTCCTATTCTCTACTATCCCCCCTCCCCTCCCTTCCCCTCCCCTTTTCTCTCTCTACCCCTTCTACTGTAAATCATTTCTTCCATTTGTATTATCTTGTCTTCAAATAAATTTAATATTACATCTCAAAGCCCTAGAAAAAGAAGAAATCAACGACAAAAGCAGTAGAAGATAAAAAAATTATTAAAATCAGAGCTGAAATCAATGAAGTTGAAACAAAACAAACAATTGAAAAATTTGACAGAACAAAAAGTTGGTTCTTTGAAAAAATAAATAAAATTGACAGACCCTTAGCTATGATCATGAAGAGAAGAAGAGAGAAAACTAAAGTCACTAACATATGTGAGGAAAAAGAAAATATCACAACAGACACTGCAGAAATACAGAAGATAGGGGCTGGGGTTGTGACTCAGTGGTAGAGTGCTTGACTAGCATGCATAATGCACTGGGTTCGATCCTCAAAACAACATGTAAAATAAAGATATTGTGTCCACCTAAAACTAAGAAATAAAATAAATATTTTTTAAAAAGAGTTAAAAAAAGAAATACAGAAGATAATTAGAAATTATTTTGAAAACTTGTACTCCAACAAAATAGAAAATATCAAAGGCATAAACACATTTCTAGAGTCATATAATTTGCCCAAATTGAATCAGGATGATATACACAATTTAAAATATCAATTTCAAATGAAAAATTAGTAGATGACATCAAAAGTCTACTAACCAAAAAAAGCCCAGGACCTGATGGATACACAGCTGAGTTCTCCAACACCTTTAAAGAAGAACTAATACCAATACTGCTCAATTTATTTCAGAAAATAGCAAAAAAGGGAGCACTTCAAAACACATTCTATGAGGCCAATATCACCCTGATTCTAAAACCAAGAAAAGACACATCAAATAAAGAGAACTTCAGACCAATATCTCTAATGAACATACATGCAAAAATTCTCAAAAAAATTATGACAAATTGAATACAAAAAGACATCAGAAATATTGTGCACTATGATCAAGTAGATTTCATCCCAGGGATGCAAGTTTGGTTCAACATACAAAAATCAATAAATGTGATTCATCACATCAATAGACTTAAAGATAAGAAGCAAACTATCAGCTCAATAGATGTAGAAAAAGCATTTGACAAAATACAACACCCCTTCTGTTTCAAAATACTAGAAAAATTATGGATAACAGGTACATATCTCAACATTATAAAGGCTATCTTTGCTAAGCCCCAGGCCAACATCCTTCTAAATGGAGAAAAATTGAAGTCATTCCTCCTTAAATCTGGAACAAGACAGGAATGCCCTCTTTAACCACTTGTATTTAACATAGTTCTTGAAACTCTGGCCAGAGCAATTAAACAGACAAAATAAATTAAAGGATACACATAGGAAAAGAAGAGCTCAAATTGGCACTATTTGCTGATGATATGATTCTATATCTAGAAGACGCTAAAAGTTCCACCAGAACATTTGTAGAACTAGTAAATGAATTCAGCAAAATAGCAGGATATAAAATCAACACCCATGAATAAAATGTATTCTATATATCAATGAAAAATCCTCAGAAAGAAAAACAAGAAAAACTACTCCATTTACAATAGCCTCAAAATAAATAAATAAATAAAATACTTGGGAATCAACTTAAGGAAAGAGGTGAAAGATCTATATAATGAAAATTATAAAGCCCTAAAGAAAAAAAAAAGTCAAAAAAAGTTAGAAGATGGAAATATCTACCTTGTTCTTGGATAGGCAGAATTAATATTATCAAAATGACCTACTACCACAAGCACTATATAGATTTAATGCAATTATGATCAAAACCCCCAAGGACATTCCTCATAGAAATATAAAAAGCAATCATGAAATTCATCTGGAAAAATAAGAGACCCAGAATAGCTAAAACAATCCTTAAAGGGAAGCGTGAAGTAGGTGGCATCAATATACCAGATCTTAAAATATTCTACAGAGCAATAGTAACAAAAACAGCATGGAATTGGCACCAATACAGACTGGTAGAGCATTGGTACAGAACAGAGGAGATAGAGACTAACCCACAAAATTACAATTATATTAGACAAACGTGCCAAAAATGTTCATTGGACAAAAGATAGCCTCTTCAACAAATGGTGCTGAAAAAACTGGAAATCCCATGTGCAACAAAATGAAATTAAACCCTATATCTCACCATGCACAAAACTCAACTCAAAATGGAGCAAGGACCTAGGAACAAACCAGAGACCCTGCATCTAAGGAAGAAAAAGTAGGTCCTAAACTCCATCATGTGGGATTAGGCCCCAACTTCCTTAATAAGACTCCTTTGGTGTATGAATTTAATCTAGAATCAATAAATGGGGTGGACTCAAACTAAAAGTTTCTTCTCAGCAAGCGAAACAATCTGTGAGGTGAATAGAGAGCCTACATCTTGGAAGCAAATCTTTACCCCTCTAATATCAGATAGAGCACTAATCTCTAGGGTATATAAAGAACACAAAATGCTAAGCACCAAAAATAAATGGGCCAAGGACCTAACAGACACTTTTCAGAAGATGATATACAAGTAACCAACAAATATATGAAAAATGTTCATCATCACTTGCAATTAGAAAAATGCAATCAAAACTACTCTAAGATTTTATCTTACTCCAGTCAGAATGGCAGATATTAAGAATACAAACAATAAGTTTTGGCAAGAATGTGGTGAAAAAGGTCCACTCATACACTGTTGGTGGGACTGCAAATTGGTGCAGCCAATATGGAAAGCAGTATGGAGATTTCTTGGAAACTTGGGAATGGAACCACCATTGGACCCAGCTATTCCTCTCCTCAGTCTGTACCCAAAGAACTTAAAAACAGCATAATATAGGGACACAGCCACATCAATGTTTATAGCAGCACAAATCACAATAGGTAAACTGTGGAACCAACTTAGATATCCTTCAGTAGATTAATGGATTAAAAAAATACTTCATTGTGCATATATGCCTCAGCAATAAAATAGAATAAAATCATGACATTTGCAGATAAATTGATGGAGTTAGAGAAGATAAGTGAAGTTAGCCAAACCCAAATAAACAAATGCCGAATGTTTTCTCTGATATATGAAGGATGTTTCATAGTAGGGTAGGGAGGGGGAGCATGGGAGGAATAGATGAACTATAGATAGGTCAGAGGAGTGGGAGTGGAAGGGAGGGTGCATGGGATTAGAAATGATGGTGGAATGTGATGAACATTATTATCCAAAGTACATGCATGAAGACATGAACTGGTGTCAATATACTTTGTATACAACCGGGGATATGAAAAATTGTGCTCAATATGTGTAATAAGAATTGTAATGCATTCCTATGTCATATATAAATTTTAAAAATTAATTGAAAATAAAAGAAGATTGAGACTTTTAGTATAAACGAGTGTCAGTCAGCTTTATGTCACTGTGACAAATGTACCTGACAAAACAACTTTAAGGAGGAAAGGCTTATTTTGGCTAACAATTTCAGCACTTGGTTGACCAGCTTCATTCCTCTGGGCCTGAGATGAGGCAGAACATTGCGACATAGGGCATGACAGAGGAAAGATGCACAACTGTCAGTCAGTGGAGTTTGGGTGGAGGGAGAAAGTACTACAGAGAAGATGAAGCCTTCCAAGGCAAACTTCCAGTGACCTATTTCCTCCAACTAGGTTCCTCTTCCCAGTACATTCAACCATGAGGGAATTAATCCACTGATGTTAGAGTCCTTATGATCCAATTTCTTCCCAAAAGCTCCATCTTTGGACACTTCTGCACTGGGGACCAATCCTCAACATGAAGCTTTTGGGGAACACTCCAGATCAAACCCTAACAACAATAAACACACACAAAAAATGGATTTGGGGGTATAGAAAGTTGTTGACATGTAAACTTTTTTTTGTAGGAGACATAAATAAAGTAGTTTGAATTATATTGATGAGATCCTTTTATTTCTTTTCCTTTTTTTCTTTTGTTGTTGTTCTTGTTGAACCAGGGAGTAAACTCAGCAGTGCTCAACCACTGAGCTACATCCATGACCATTTCATTTTTTATTTTGAGACAGGGTCTTACTAAGTTGGTTAGGGTCACTAAGTTTCCGAGGCTGGGTTTGAATTTACAATCCTCCTACATCAGCTGCCTGGACCTCTGGGATTATAAGCATGTACCACCACTCCAGGCATAATGATGATATTCTTAGTGTTTACTCCATAACTCTATGAATATAAAATAAAGCACTAACCTAAGTAAATATAAGATTTATGACATTAGGAGCTCTTTTCTTCCTGTTATTTAAAATTTACATAGAAAATAACTTCAGTCTTCTGTCCATGTCTATAGCTGAAAAACACAAAATATTGTGTTTTTGTCAGCTTTTTGTCACTGTGACCAAAATATCTGACAAGAAAACTAGAGGAGGAAAAGAAGATTTTGGCTCATGGTTTCAGGGGTCCAGCCAATGTTCAGCCTACTCCACAACTCTGGGCCTCAGGTGAGGCAGAATCGTGGAAGAATGGTGTGGTAAGGGGAAGTAGCTCAGAACTTGGCACCCAGGAAGCAAATAAAGAGCTCTGTTCACCAGGGTCAAAATATGAACTACAAAGGAATGCCCCCAAAGACCTACTTCCTCCCTCCACAAGACACCCACCTACAATGATCACCCAGTTAATTTATGTCAGTGGATTAATCCCTGTTAAATTACATGTCTCATAATCTAATCGTATCTCTTCAGGATATTCTTGCATTGTCTCACACATGAGCCTGTGGGGGAAAGCTCATATCTAAATCATAACATATTGTTTTTATTATAGGTACTATTTAGAACTTACAGTGTTTAAAGTATTAATATATCCAATAGTTTATTTGATAACAAAGAAATTTTATAAGAACATTTCTGTATCACCATAGTTTTAAATATCTTATGAAAAAATGTCATCTTAAGTTTCCAGCTTCAAATCAAGATATTTTTCAAGTTCACATAAGTTTTATAAAGCTTTAATCATTATATTTGATCTGTA
Organism: Ictidomys tridecemlineatus; assembly: GCF_052094955.1. Classification (NCBI taxonomy): domain Eukaryota; kingdom Metazoa; phylum Chordata; class Mammalia; order Rodentia; family Sciuridae; genus Ictidomys; species Ictidomys tridecemlineatus. The sequence goes on from NC_135482.1 coordinate 129,420,398, forward strand.
ATCTGTAATGTGTAATACAACTAATATATTATAGAACTGTCAATTTCAGAGCATCTTCCACAGATGTAGCAGCAATTTTAACAATTTTGTTTCATATATGTTTTAAGTCTTATAGTACAATTTAGTATTTGGGACTGTTTATAAATTATTTTATTAAAAATCAATAGAAGGCATTTGTGATGTTAATATATTTGAAAAGTAATTATAATCTAAACATGTAATGAATTGAATAGATTTAATTATTTGTGTGTATGTAGAAATTAAATTTATAGCATACCCATTTCCTTCCTGATGTCTGAACTAATGCAGAAATAAGGCCAAATATAAAATGCCTTATTATAAATATGTTACTTATATTGTGAAATCCAATTGGATTCTCAAACTAACATAGCAGCACCTGATGAACAATTCCTTCCAAATACAATTCCTGTTCCTCATGAGGACCTGACTTTCTAAAATATGAGGAAGAAAGAAAATGAACATATGCTTCCTCTTTAAAGTCTATTGCAAAAATCAAGAGAGACAGTTACAGAAAGAATGAAAAGGGAGACTGATAGAGACAGAGTGGGAGAAACATTAAAACTACATAGTTTATTCTTTCAAAATTTACCATTAAATAAGGGCACTCTATTTTTATTAATGAGAATTTGAGGAGATACATAAAAGTCAGGAGTTATAAATGACTGGGTTTCTTCCACACAATAATGTTAAGAATAGAAAATAAGCTAGGAGAAGACTTTTATTTCTCCATCTTCCCTAAACATATTCTGTTCTTTTTTCTGTTTGGGAGAATCCTTGATTTTAACTTTAGATTTTTACTTCCAATAATGTTTATATATATATATATATATATATATATATATATATATATATATATATATATATATATAAGAATTAATCACAAAAGTTTACCCTAAGACCACATGACTCTAAAAGCTTATAGTTAATTCACTGTTTAGTTGTCTATTCCAAAACCTGTTTGATTACATAAGGTGGTATGTATCAGAGGTTCTACAATGACATCAAAGGATATGAAGCTATTTCAAAATTGTCATTTGAATTAGGTACCTAAATTTGAGAATATAGTTTTTATAACTATCAAAGCATTTGCATATGTTTTTATTCAGGGAGGGATTAAAACTGAATTTTAAATTCCCTTAAAGGTTCAAATCCAAAGAGTCAATTTCCAAAGAAAGTAATTTCTGCAATAAAATCCTCTTATTTTGTTAAGTGAAAAGCTATATATTTAAACTAATCCTCATAATATTTTATTCTGTTCAATCTCTGTCTATGGAGATTGTGAAAAGAAATTTATATCCTTTCAGTAAATGTGGCCTGGTACTATTTCTACAGGAATAACTTTGATTCTTTCATAATTTAAATGTTACCTTTGTCTTCCACATGCCAAATTTTATTTATATTTAAATTTTGTAAAATGTATTTTTTAAATTTATAAATAAAGTGTACATATATTTGTTTCATAAAGTATGATACTTTGAAATATGTATACATAATGAGATGGCATATGAGCTCATTAATTTGTGCATTACATAACACACTTTGTGTGTATGTGAAGTGAGAATACTTGAAATCTATTCTTTTATCAATATTCAAGAATAAAGGGCTGATTGTATTTCTCAGTGGTAGAGCACTTGCTTAGCATACAGGAAGCCCTAGGTTCAATTTCCAGCACTGGAAAAAATAAAATAATATGATACATTGTTACTAACTATAGTAACCATATCACATAATAGATCAAATAGATTTATTATTCTCTCCAAAATTTTCTATTATTTGACCAATACCTCCATATTCTCACTACTGTACCTCTTTCAGACACTAGTAAATACCTATCGGTTACTTCTGAATTCAGCATTTTTTAATTCAACATGCAAATCTCACAGGCCCAGTTTTTTAGAATAAAGAACAAATTTTCCAATTAGTATTTTTTCTGAAAAATTACTGAATTTTTATTATTCTTATAAAAAACACATTTGACAAACATTAACACATGGGTGAAAATATTAAGACAGCAATGCAACATTATTTTTGTGATTACGGATATACATAGAAAAGTATTGTTTTAAGATTTGAAAAGATTTTAGAAGTTTTCTGATAATCATTTAAGGGTTTACCATTTGTGAATTTAAATTAAAGTAGGACAGCTTTCCTGGCCACTCATTGTAGTTTATTTAATTCATTTAGTACATTAGGTAGATCATACTATGAATGCTGCCTTCTGGCAGCAGATAGTCCATGTGCTTATCACAGTCCATACATTCTCTCTAACCATAGCAATAAACTAAATTATCCATTGTCACTTAAATCAGTTGTAGCTATGTGGAAACAAAGTGCACCATCTTTGGAACCAGCCTATTAAGACTACCTACACAGATTTCTGCTCTTCCTCTATTATTTGGTACTGAAGATGCATGTGGAATCCAAATCCCTAAGGGATTGTGGAAACACAAGTTGAAAAGTGCAAGCTCTCAGAAGTCAAAAGTGGAGGCCTAATGGTATAAACACAATATAATGTGTGTGTGTGTGTGTATGTACACACATATACAATTAACTGTTAATAGATGATAACAACAATATACCTTCTATTTTAGTCTCTGAGATAAGGTTTAGAGAGATTATCACAATTTACATTGCATAATATAGAAGAGAATATCTAAAACAAATCCAAGATAGATAGATAGATAGATAGATAGATAGATAGATAGATAGATAGATACAAACACACACACACATACATACATACATACATATATGATCCAAAATACATAACACACATTTGGCAGTAGGAAAACTAAATAAATACAGCAAGGTGAAAGTTGGAATGATGCCTTTTATATATTGCATCATTTGGCAAAAAGTTAACTGTGAAGTATTGGAACTAATATTGGGAACTCAGTGAATTGGCTAAAAGTCAACTATTTGGATAGGATCAGAAAGCAAATGTTTTATGTTTGCATGCCATACAGTCTATGTCACAATTATTAAAATTTACTATTATAATGAGAAAATATTTACAGAACATTCACAAAAAAATGGGTCAGCTTAGATTTGGTCCAGCTGGTACTAATTTTTCAATCCCTTCGAGTTAAGTTTTCCAATGCATGAGAATGATCATAAACATTGAGTGGGGAAAGGAGAAATTCAGAAACCCTATAAGATTTTGGACCATAAAATTAGAAAAAAATTGGACAAAAATTTATTTAGTGGCATTTTGCCTTCTCATCCAGCCTACTGTTTCAAATAGTTTTATTACTGTAACTATTAAGCTGAAAGATCGAGGCATAGGGTAAATAATCAATTAACTAAATCAGATTAAGAATTATATCTAGTGAAGAACTTTGTGAGTTGACTATCATATAGAACTGACAAGAAAAGTGTAGTTGACAAGATGGCTGTTAATTTTTTAGATAAATTGCATTGCTGGAGAAAATACAAGCCACAAAAGATAAATGATACATACATTACAAGTCTTTGGGTTTTTAAAACAACTTTTTTTTTAATATTTCCAAATATGCATCAATGATAGGTGAACATCTACAATATGCAAGGCAGGTATTGATTGTCATTCCTCAATATTCTGTGGGATTGATTCCAGGGGATGCTTAGATACCAAAATGTACAATTCCCATATATAAAATTGCATAGTGTTCACATATAACATTACACAAATTCCTGTGTTCTTTAAATCTTCTCTAAATCATTTTTAAAATAACACAGTGTAAATATTCTGTAAATAATGATTATGTTGAATAATTTATGGATTAGGAAAGAAAAATGTATATGCTCAGTACAGAAGCAAATTTTTTTCTGGTGTTTTTGATCCATGGTTGGTTGAATCTATAGTTGTGGAAACATGGATACAGAATGTTGTATACACAGAGAGTAATATTATGAGAAAATATTCACAGAATATTTGCAAAAAATGGGTCAGCCTCGATTTGATCCAACTGGCATCAATTTTTGACTCTCTAAAAGTTACATTTTAAAAGATATGAGACCAATGAGAAAAGGAATCCTTGCAAGGGAGTAAAGTTATGTACTTATCAAATAATTTCTATCAACAATCCCAAGATGGATCAGTTAATTTTGCTTGGTTTTCATTCTGATTTTTCAAGGGGGAGCTTTTGACATGTTTTATGGAATTTCTATTTTCATTCCTCTATTGTACAGGGATTATATGCAGGGATGGGACTTAAAATGAAAGATAAACAATTTTATTTATATCTCAAACCACAAGACCAAAGTAGTTACATGAATACATCATGTAAAAGTCTTCAGATCACTAGTAGATCCTGGACTCTCACTTGAATGCAATTGATGGAACTTTGGATCACTTCTCTTGGGGAAGGTCAATTGTCTGTTTCATGGCTGAAAGAGGCAATATCTTTGTGACCACGTGGAGAGAAATGAGGTGAGAAATAGAGACACATATGGACCTCCAGAAAATTTTCTTCTACCTACCTGCAAAGATAGACCAACCTTCAAACATCTTTGTTCCTGGTATTATCATGTGAATAAATTTTTATTGATATAGAGTAATAGAGACAATACAGTCACTAATCAGACTATTTCAAACAATAAAATCTTCCTACAAGTTTTTTCATGCTCTTTCTCTTATCATATGATGTAGGATGTCCAACAGAGTATATCCAACAGAGGATATTGAGACTCTTGAGATAAATGGGGAAAGGCTAGATACTTTAATCTCCATAAGAAAGAACACCAAAGTGAACCTCATTATCTAATGGTTAATAGTAGGATGGGGTTATTTTATTTTTCCTGTTAGGTGTTTGAAATAGTCTAAGTTTTGTGTTTTTCTGTTGTTCTTTGTTTTTGTTTTGATAGATTAGAAAAACTTTTCTAATCTAAATGGTATCTGATCTTTCAGAAAGTAACATCTCAGAAACATTTTCCAAAGTTTAGAGGACAGGTAAATGCTCATTTTTCCTTTTAGGTGTTTGAAATAGACAGTATAAGTTATATATATATATATCACACACACACATACACACACACACACACACACACACACACACACACATATATATATATGTAATTGTCACATTGATTTTATATATATATAATGATTATAATTCAGTAAATGAAAATTCATTTATTTCCTATATATTTATTTATTACATTTATATATATGTAATTGTCACTATCCCATTTGCCTAATTTTGATGTTCAAGTGTTGAACTTAATTGTGAAATCTATTTTATGGTATGGTTCTGTATTTTGGGGATTAGACATTTTTAATCATTTTTATGATAGTCTTTGTCAGGTTCTCTTCCATGGAACTGTTTAGGACACAATCATTTCTTTCTCACCACTGTTGACTAGCACAAGACACAGGTGAGTTTGAAGGATATGAATGCCTTTTTCAGTATGCACAATCTAGATCATACTTAAAGCCATCTGTAACTTATTTTTTATTTCAACTGACACAAAAATGTGTAAATATGAATGGGGTACCATATGATAATGCAATGTATAAGTTTTGTAATGTTCAAATCATAGGATGCATACTTTTCTCTTGAAATATTTACAATTTATCTCTGATAAAAACTTTTAAAAGTGTTTTTCTTTTGATTTTGAAAATTATACAACATAATATATGAATATGAAGAAAAGGAGAATATGAAGAAAAGGAAGCCCTTGTACATTGTTGAAGGGAATGCAAATTAGCACAGCTAATTTTTAAAACACTGTGGATGTAGTTCAATAATTAAAAATGTAACTACCAAATGATCCAGCAATCTCATCACTTTGGATATATATCCAAAATAAAAGAAACCAGTATATCAAGGAGACATTTGCACTCCTATGTTTATAGCAATAGTATTCTCTATAGTAGTATTCTCCATGGCAAAAAAAATTAAAACAAACTTGATGATTGGTAAAGAAACATGGTACAATGAAACTTACATACCTACTATATTATGGGGGAGAGGTGGTACTGGTATTAAACCCAGGGTGGTTCTTATCAGGACTGCTGAGTTCTTACCAACTTAATAAATAATATAAAAAAAATATGAGTGGTATAAACAGAAAGAATAGCCTTTTAAAATCAAAGGTCTGCCTTTAAAAAAATACAATCATATTTTAAGATCACAGTTTTTTTGCATAGCACTATTAACATTTGCATGTGGGATAAAAACCCAAATTATAATATGTTCTGGATTCCCTTATCTTTTATTTCTTTGCTCATTTATTTAAGAAAACAAGCATAATGAATTTTACACCTTCATAACTTTGAACTTATTTTTTTCTAAGAGGTTATATATTCTTGATATTGAGATATAATACATTTTGAAGAACTAGTTTAAACATTATTAACTTTTATCTTTCTTATCTACCACCCCAAGAAGGTCTTTCTTATGAGTCTTTTACTGAATTAAAATTACTAATACACATTTGATTTTGGTACGAGACAAAATTCAATCATTTTCATTTTAATTGAATGTGATACTTCAAGGATTCATAAATAAATCCATATCAATGCAATACTTCATCTTAAAAATATTAGCATCTGAGTGTCTGAGTCTTACTGTGCAATCAATAAATATTTGGCAAAAAGATGAATGTATGAATAGTAATATTAAGAAAGTTGAATTTGGCTTATAAAATTTTGCCAGCTGGGTAATCTTCAATAAGGACTAAAAATAAAATAAGTTATTGTGAAAAATAGCTATGTGTCTTAGAAAAATCAAGGATAAAATAATATAGATACACTTTCCTTGGTATTTGATATCAGAACGTATTTTAAGATTCAAAATCTCCCATGTATATTGTATTTATATAAAATTTGTTTTTTCTGGTTTTATTTTTAATCTTAAGCTTTGTAGATATTCTCTGATTATAATTCAGTAAATGAAAGTTCATTTATTTCCCTTTTGTTTCTGATTTTATAATTTTGATTAACTCACTTGGATTCCAAATTTATTTTGAAATACTACATCAAATATTGACGATTTCAACTTTAAATCTGCTCCTAAGTCTTCAAATTAATTGTTCTTACAAGTAAATATATTTATGTTTGTTTTACAAAAATAAGGCTTTCTTATAAAGCATTCTCTTTATACTTAATATAATCTTATTTATGACTTTTATTATCTTTGAATAGATATAGAAGTCATCTTAAAATGAACAATATGTTATTGATGTTATTTTGATACCTAAACAAATAATTAAAGAATATTTTTAAAGATCTGTATTGCCCATTATAAAAAAATGATAAATAACATGTACTGTGTACCAGTATAGAAAGTAATTATAGATCAATTTATTTTCTGAAGTTGATAAGTCCCTCCTGAGTAAGAATCTTCATCTTTGAACAGAAAGGTTAATAGGTCATTATTTATTCATTTATTTTTAGTGTCAGATTTTGTTGCTTGTACTAATAGAAGATCAATTAATGAAATAAGTAAACTGCTTGTTCATGTTTTATAAAGTTTGCACATTATAAAGTGAGGAAGTCAATAAATACATGTTCACACAAATGCACACATATGAAAACATTGCACCTATAGAAAAATACTACCATGTCTTAAGAGTGAAAAGGACTTTTAGAGGAAAAACACAACTATAGAGAAAGAATTTTAACCTTTACTCAGAGTTTGTAGGAAAGTTAAATGAGAATTAGTTTGAGCATGATGAATTTTGAGAATAAACTATTGTGAGACAAAGTCTATAGCTGGAAGACTGGTTAAGTGAGTATTGATATAATTAATATGGCAGACAACATGGGAGAAAAACTGTCAGGTGGCAAGAAACTACATTCTACATATATTGAAGGTAAAACCAACAATATATTGAAAAAAGAATACTATAAATGTTTGATCTGAGTCTAGCAAAAATGGGCCTATTTATTAAAACAATTTGTTAGTTAATTGTCCATCAAATACCTGAGATAATCAACAAACAAAAGGTTTTTTTTTTTCAATATTGAACATTTCAGTCCATGATCTGTTGGCTCCTTTACTTTTAGATCTGTGGTAAGGCAGTGCAACATGTTGGGGGATCACCTGATAGGACGCAACTGCTAACTTCATGTCCAGGCAGCAAAAAAAGACCAAGAGGGGTATATACCAGAAGTAGGATAACTGCATCAAAAGTTGGATCTGTTTATTCCAAATTTTCTGAGGCAACTCCACACTGCTTTCCAGAGTGGTTGCACCAAATTTCAGTCCTACCATCAATGGATAAGTGTACCCTTTTCCGCACATCCTTGCCAATGATTATTGATATTTTTATTCATGATTGTTGCCATTCTGACTAGGGTGACATAAAATTTCAGTGTAGCTTTAATTTGAATTTCTCTAATTGCTGGAGATGTTGAAAAATTTTTTTTTCATATGTTTATTGACCATTTGTATTTCTTCTGTGAAGTGTCTGTTCAGTTTCTTTGCCCATTGGGGTCATTTGTTGTTTCTTCTTGATTGTTTTCCTTTCCTTTGAAGAAGTCACGTCAATGTTACAGCAGTTCAACTCACAGTAGCCAAGATTTGGAACTAACCTAGGTGCCCTACAACAGAAGGATATGTAAAGAAAATGTTGTATATACACACAATGGAATGTTAATAAGCAATAAAAAAAGAAAGACTTTATTATATTTGCCCCCAAATTGATGCCTCTAGAGATTCTTATGCTAAGGGGGGGATAAAAAGCCAACCTCAAAAAACCAACGGTTGAATGTTCTCTCTGACATGTGGATGTTAACACAGAATAGGATGGGAAGAGAAAGAATATAAGTTTATTAAGGGATGAAGGAAAGGAATAGGAAAGACAGTGGAATGATTCTGACATAGGTTTCCTATGTACACATGTGAATACAACACAGTAAGTTTCTACATCATGTATAACCACGAGACTAGGATCCTAATTAGGATAAGATGGACTCCATATTTGTATAAATAAGTCAAATTATACTCTAATGTCATATATAACTAAAAATAAAAACAATAAGTAAATAAAGTAAGTAAAGATTAAAAAAGAGTAAGAGGAAGTAGCTGGAGTCCCACTATCTCCAAACTCTAAAACGTTCCACCACCTCCCAGTCACACTGCCCTTAACATCTAGGCCTTCGGGGACTTTGCAGGTTCAAACCACAAAAAATGGGAAAGTATTTGGAATAATGGACAAATAGGAAAAGTAAAAGAAAAAATTTAGGATACAAATGTTGATTCTGAATTGTATTTAGATGTCACTGAATGGGTAATTAAATGCAAGTTAAATGAATATCAGATAAAATATGAATTAAGAAACATTAATAGAGGAAAAATAAGCCTTAGCATAAAGGTGAAATAATCACTGCACTAAGAAGATAATATTGTAAATTCATACAGAGCTAATTATTTGTAATTTTGCACCAGTAAGAGAAAATGTTGCCAAAAATAAATACAGAAATGGAGAAACCATGGAATGTATAATAATTGTGAAACACTTTATTACACATCTTTCCTTGTTCCAAATGCAACAAAATTGTCACAAATTATATAATTTTTGATCAATACAACAATTGCATCATACAAACTCTTCTGAAACATATGTGAAATTTCCCAATGTGTTATAAAGCAAGATTAGATAAAATTATAAAATTAAGTGTAATTTATAAGAAGTTCTTTCATAGCAGACAAGGTGAGACATAAGCCAATACCAAAAATAAAAGGTTAACTAATAAAATTAACCAAACTCCAAACTAACACTCTCTCTCTCTCTCTCTCTCTCTCTCTCTCTCTCTCTCTCTCTCTTTGTGTGTGTGTGTGTGTGTGAAAAAATTCAATTTAAAATAATTCAAAGGCCCATAAAATCATAGTATATATTAGAAAAAATTTTGAATAAAATGTAAATTTAACTATATTAAACTTTCAATGTTTAGTTAAAACCTTGTATACAAGGGTAGTTATGCCATAGCTACATATATTATAAAAGAATAATTAAAAATTATTTGTTTTAGTATTTATATCAAGAAATCATAACTGAAGATTAAAATAGGATATATCAAGATTTAAAAAGAGAGCAAAAAAAAAGAATATTTACCTATTATAACAGTTACATATTAAAGCACAGTTCAACCTATAGAATAAAACTGACAAAGAAAGAAGAAAGCCCTCATTAGTAAACCATTGTATTAGTTAACTGTTTAATGCTGTGACAAAAATACCTTCAGAGATTCAGAGGTTCAGTCCATGATTAGCTGATTATTGCTTTGAGCCTGTGGTGAAGCATACATAACATTATGATGAATGCCTCATCTCATGGCTGAAAGAGAAAGGGAGAGGAGCCAAGAACAAGATATATAATCCCCAAAGTCACATCCCAGTGACCTACTTCCTCCAGCCTCACCAGACCTGCCTAGTTAGTAAGCAGTAATCTATTCAAATTATTAAGCCATCCAATGGATTAATGCACGGGACATATGGAGTTGCATGCTAGTATTAGAGTTGTAGAATGGTCTTTTCCCAATATTTAATTTTCTTTGGGAAAAAAGAAGTGTGTCAAATCCAAGAAATAAATGAAGAAAGTTTTATTCAAAGATTCAAAATATAATCACTATAAAATATTTCTTGGAAAGTGGGAAGGGATAGTCAATGTAGTACTAAATATGTCATTGCCAAGTGTATTTGCTACTATTAGTCATGTACTTAGGATTGAGTTCAGTGAATGCTCATGCCCTGTCTCAGAAAACCTTTTGGTGGACAATTTATATCTAAAACATTACAACTAGCAAATAATTTTGTATATTTATATGTGTGTATATATGTGTTTGTGTTTGCATGCACATTCCATTTGTTATTGCTCTTTCTTACCCATCATTGCCTATATCAGTTTTGTGACAAAAAGAGTAGAGAAATGATTTTATCCCAGATCATAACATTTTTAAGTTTGAATAAAGAAATAAAGAACTGCTATTGAATAATCAGAGATTTCAGTGTGACAACAAGAAGAGTAAGAGTATTGGTTCGGATTCCAAGCTAGAAAGTAACATGGAGAAATAATAGTATTAATAACTAGATCCCCCCAGTGAAATTAAAACAGTGATGAGTATTAGAGTACAGAAAGATGGGGTGGGTTTAGACAATGATGTTTACAGAATATTATCTTTGAGATGATAAATTTGTTAAATTATAAATTATTTTAATGGAAAGAGGATGAAACAGAAAGTGAGTTTCTGAGGAAGGAAGAAGAATAAGAATTTCACAGGAGAGGAGAGTAATCTTTTAAAGAATAATGTTGATTTCATCTCACTCAACCAAGAATAGCAATCATCAGGAATACAAGTAACAATAAGTGTTGGCAAGAATGTGGGGGAAAAGATAAAATCATACATTGCCGGTGGGATTGTAAATTGGTGCAACCATTATGGAAAGTGGTTTGGAGAATCCTCAGAAAACTTGGAATGGAACCATAAGTTGACCCAGCTATCCCACTCCTCAGTTTATACCCAAAGAACTTATAATCAGCATACTCCAGTGACACAGCCACATCAATGTTTATAAGAGTAGCTCAACTCACAATAGTTAAACTGTGGAACCAACATGGGTGTCCTTCAACAGATGAATGGATAAAAAATGTGGGGTGTGTGTGTGTTTGTGTATGTGTATATATATATATATATATATATATATATATATATATATATATATATATATATCATCCTTAAGAAGAATAAAATGATGGCATTTTCTGGTAAATGGATAGAGTTGGAGAATACCATGCTAAGCAAAATAATCCAATCCTGAAAACCCGAAGACCCAATGTTTTCTCTGATATGTGGATGCTTATTCACAATGAGGGGTGGGAAGAAGGAGAAGGGAAGAAGAATAGAGGTACTTTGGATTAGGCAGAGGGGATTTAAGGGAAGGGGAATATGGGTATAAGGATGATAGTAGAATGAATAGGACATTATTATCTTATGTGCATATATAACTACATACTAGTGTGATTCTACATCATGTACAACCAGAAGAATGAGAAGTTATACTCTATGTATGCATCATGTGTCAATGTACATTCAACTGTCATGTATAACTAATTAGTACAAATTTTAAAAATCCCCCCTCAAAAAGAATAATGTTTTGGAAGGGATATTATAACAAAGGAATCCCAAGAAATTTGGCAGAATCACAGTTCCTAATAGTTATAGTGAGCCACTCCTACAGAGTAAAGAACAGTGGACAGAGCGACTGTATTTTACTGCAAAGAGGAGAGATTTTGAATTATATTTTGATGACATGAAATTTGGTGTTCATAGGTATAGGTGAATAAGATTTAACTGGAAACGCAAATAGGAATTAAGAAGAAATTTAGTTTCTTTCCAGTCTTAGTATGAGGTTTGTTTAAGAGTTGTAGGAAGTATCCTCTGAAGAGAGCCTAGCTTTGGTTAGTGGAAGGCAAAAATCTAAGACTTCACACAATTGTTTGTGGATATTGGAGCCTCTTGTTTTGAGGGGAATATGAGATCCAGAAGGCATAATAGTACTAGGAGTTCAAAGGCATGAAAGTTGACATGAAAAAATTGAATACACACATATATACAGTAATAGGTATGCCAGCACTAAAGGTTTACTGATATAGATCTCTTGTATATAGTGGTGACAGGCAATAAAGGTATAATTGTAATTAATTGTATGCCAGAAATTGGTAGGCCTTTGAGTACTAATGGATACATTTGGTATTATTTACTCACCATGAGTTGACTGGATTTTGGACCTTAATTTGGTTGGCTTATACTATTTAAGACCAGGAATGGGACAATTTTTCTCTGAATCATTAAATTCTATTTAACCACTGGTAGTGGTGGTGGTGCTGTATATGCGGGAGTTTACCTCCAAATCTTAATGGCATTGATAATTGTATACTAGGTATCTTTCAGTTGAAGAAACTCTCCTGAAAGCTCATTATTCTTTTTAATGATGTGATTATAACAAAGCTTAAAACTGGATGTAGGTTAGCAATTATAAAGGCACAATTCATGTACCAGAATTGAACAATTAAGCAAATGGCTGGCAGATGGTGGGAGTCAAATTATTCGCTATTGAAGTGAGATATTATAGGTAAGCAAGAGAGATGGCCAGATTAAAACATATGGCAATAGAAAACTCACACTCAGCTTGAAAGAGATGTTTATATACATAAATATTTAGAATTATGTAAATATAGGGGTTAGTATATACATGCCTAGTTCCTTGCATTCTCAATGAAGAGGGCTTAGAAAGAGTACACACTTCAGTAGCAATGAACACACCTTGAACCAATGATGAATAGCTAGTAGGTACTTATGATTTGTGTTAGTATTTTGTAACTATGACATGAAGTATCGGAAATGACAATTTACCTCTGAGTTTTCCCATCAAAAAGACCCCTCATGCCTCTAATAAATACATGAAAATATCAGATGAAACTGTATTGATAAATATTCTACAAAATATGTTACTAGCACTCCTCAAAACTAGGTTTATCAAAAACCAGAAAAATCTATGAAGTGGTCACTGTGTACAGAAGCCAAAGTAGACATGACTTAGGTGTGCAGTATCTTAAATAGGATATAATAACAAAAAAGACATTAGTATAAAACTAAGGCACTCTGAATAAAAGATGTGTAAATATTGGCTGATTATTTCCAACAAATACACCATAATATAGAGGGAAGAGAATTTGGTGGGTGGATAGTCAACTCCCTGTACTATATTGAACCAGCCTTACATCCCAGGGATGAATCCTACTTGATCATGGTGCAAAATTTTTTTGATATGCTTTTGTATTCGATTTGCCAGGATTTTATTGAGAATTTTTGCATCCAAGTTTATTAGAGATATTGGTCTGTAGTTTTATTTCATTGAAGTGTCTTTGTCTGGTTTCGGGATCAGGGTGATGTTGGCCTCATAGAATGAATTTGGAAGAGCTCCTTCTTTTTTTATTTCTTAAAGTAGCTTGAAAAATATTGATATTAATTCTTCTTTGAAGGTTTTGTAAGACTCCGCTTATACCCATCCATTCCAGGGTTTTTTTTGGTTGGTAGTCTTTTGATGGCTTTTTCTATTTCTTCCTTTGTTATTGGTCTGTTTAAATTGTGTGCGTCTTCCTGACTCAATCTGGGCAGATCGTATGACTTAAGAAATTTATCGATATCTTAACTATCTTCTATTTTATTGGAATATAGGGTTTCAAAATACTTTCTAATTATCTGCTGTATTTCTGTAGTGTCTGTTGTGATATTGCCTTTGTCATCCCATATGTTAGTAATTTGAGTTCTCTCTCTTCTTCTCTTCGTTAGCATGGCTAAGGGCCTGTCAATCTTATTTATTTTTTCAAAGAACCAACTTTTAGTTTTATCAATTTTTTCAATGGTTTTTTTTTTGTTTCAATTTTGTTGATTTCTGCTCTAATTTTAATTATTTCTTGTCTTCTACTACATTTGCTGTTGTTTTGCTCTTCCTTTTCTAGGTTTTTGAGGTGTGGTGTGAGTTCATTTATTTGTTGGTTTTTTCTTTTTTTGAGGAAAGAACTCCAAGAAATGAATTTCCCTCTTAAAACTGCTTTCATTGTGTCCCATAGATTCTGGTATGTTGTGTCTGTATTTTCATTTGTCTCTAAGAATTTTTTTTATCTCCTCCTTTATGTCTTCTGTAACCCATTGATCATCCAGTAACATATTGTTCATTTTCCATGTGATGTAGGATTTTTCCTTCCTTCTTTTATCATTGATTTCCAGTTTCATTCCATTATGATCAGATATGGTACATGGTATTTTCTCCATGCCTTTATATTTACTAAGAGCTGCCCTATGGCATAATATATGGTCTATCTTTGAGTAGGATCCATGTGCTGCTGAGAAGAACGTGTATCCACTTGATGATGGTTGATATATTCTATATATGTCAGTTAAGTCTAGGTTATTGATTGTGCTGTTGAGTTCTAGAGTTTCTTTATTCAGTTTTTGTCTAGAGGATCTGTCTAATGGCGAGAGCGGTGTGTTGAAATCACCCATAATTATTGTGTTGTGGTCTATTTAACTCTTGAACTTGAGGAGAGTTTGTTTTATGAACGTTGCAGCTCCATTGTTTGGTGCATAAAAATTGATAATTGTTATGTCTTGTTGGTGGATGGTTCCTTTTAACAGTATATAGTGTCCTTCTTTATCCCTTTTGATTTACTTAGGTTTGAAGTTGATTTTATTCGATTTGAGTATGGCCACTCCTGCTTGCTTCTGAGGGCCATGTGAGTGGTATGATTTTTTCCAACCTTTTACCTTCAGCCTGTGTATGTCTTTTCCTATCATATGAGTCTCCTGAAGGCAGCATATTGTTGGATTTGTTTTTTGATCCAGGTTACTAGCCTATGTCTCTTGATTGGTGAGTTTAGGCCATTAACATTTAAGGTTACAATTGAAATATGATTTGTACTTCCAGTCATGTTTGTTTATTTATTTATTTTAGTTTGGCTAGTTTTTACTTTTTGGTTATTTTCCTCCCCCTTTGCTGAGATACCTCCCACTGTTAGGTTTGGGCACTATTTTTCAATTCCTCTTCTTGTAGTATTTTGCTCAAAATGCTTTGCAGCGCTTGTTTTCTGGCTGAAAATTCTTTTAGCTTTTGTTTATCATGAAAGATTTTAATTTCATTGTCAAATCTGAAGCTTAATTTTGCTGGATACAGTATTCTTGGTTGGAATCCATTATTTTTCAGCATTTGAAATACATTGTTCCAGGATCTTCTCACTTTCAAAGTCTGTGATGAAAAATCAGTTGTTAACCTAATTGGTTTACCCCTGAATGTAATCTGCCTCCTTTCTCTCGTAGCTTTTAATATTCTCTCCTTGTTCTGTATGTTGGCTATCTTCATAATTATATGTCTTGGAGTTGATCTATTATGATTTTTAAATGTTTGGGGTCCTGTAGGCTTCTAGGATTTTGCAATCCATTCCATCTTTCATCTCTGGGAAGTTTTCTAGAATTATTTTATTTAATATGTTGTCCATTCCTTTGGTTTGAATCTCTATGCCTTCTTCTATCCCGATGACTCTCAAATTTGTTTTTTTTTATGACATCCAATATCTCTTGAATAGATTGCTCATGGAATTTAAGCATCTTTTCTGTGTTGAATATATTCTTTTCAAGTTGATAAACTTTGTCTTCATTGTCTGATGTTCTGACTTCTACTTGATCTAGTCTATTTGTATATTCTTGTTTGAGTTTTTAATTTGGTTTATAATTTCCTGCATTTCTTGGATTACTGGTTGATTGTTTTTTAAGATCTCTATCTCCTGGTAAAGCTCATTCTTTGCCATTTGAATTTGTTTGTTTAATTCATTTTTAAAATATACTTTTATTGCTTGGACTTGCTGTCTCATGTCTTTTCTAATATTCCTTTCCATCTGAGTTAGGTATGCTTTGAGTTCTTTCCCTATCCATGTTTCTGACGTTTCTAGGTCCTCCTGTAGAATTAAGTTGTCCTGCATTGTTTGTACTCCTTTTTTCCCTTGTTTTTTCATGATGTTCACATTACTTTACAGCTCTATTTGATTGCTGTGTTTCTGCTCTCTTCTATAGATTTGTTTTGGTTTTGTATATCTCTGTTGTCTCTCCTTTGTGTTGGTAGACTATGCCTGCTAAAGTGGATTCTGCTGGGAAGGAATTCCGATGGCCGAGCTCCAGTGATATCACCTCTCTGCTATGGCGGGCCCTAGGCTCCTTGCAGGGGTGTCCGAATGGGGGGGTGGGACTGGACTGTCTCTGGTTGGTTTCAGCTCCCGGTCGCCAGCAGGCGTGTGGTCTCCAGCCATCCAGTCGTGAGAGCCTGGCCTCTAGTCCCCTGGTTTCTCCTGCTAGTCCTGGTTTCTCCTGCTAGACCAGATTTCTTCTGAGTGATGCCTCTTGGCAGTTCAAACTGTACTCTGGGCCTGCCGTTTGTAGGTCAGGTGTCTCTAGTTTTCCCCGAGTCTTTATGCAGGATTGCCCTGATAATCCCTCCCCCTGGAAAGCCTATGCGAATTCCCCGCTGTATGGGAGATGAACTGAGTAACACGCACGTTTTTATTATTGCAATCCACAGAATCTGCAGCCACATTTCTCCCTGCTTGCTGGTCGCTTCTCGGCGGCACCCCGCCATCTGTAAGGCATTCTTAAAATTTAAAAAAAATAATTCACCTGTAAGGATACACTTAATCATATTGATACATTTGATAATTCAGATTAAGAATATTTAAATGGGAAAATATTGAGAAAAAGCACCATACTAAAATATCATAGAATATAAGATTACAGAATAAAATTCCTGATGTCTTAAAAATACTACATAAAAAATATAAATATTATTAGTCCAAGTTAACAATGAATCTTGCCTGGACAATCACACAAAATGGTATCTTTCCATCAGCTCTAAACTTTCTCTAAAGATTAAAGATTAAATGATGTGCTCACAATGCAAATCTTAGGAGATCATTCTTAACTGATGGTCACTTCCATTTATCACAGAACAAAGCCTTTGGTGATGCATGTCCTGCCAAAATCAAATAAATATGCACCACTAGTCTCACACTGGCCTTTTCTCCAGTTTTTAATCTTATCATTCTAGTCACATGGTACACTGATTAGAAATACTAATTCCTCCTATTACATCTGATTATTTTTTAATTATTCTTTATATTTTTGCTCAGTTATCAGTTTTTCAGAGGCACTGCTACTTATTCACCAGTTTAGCACCTTGTCTTTGTGAGATACACTTACAGTAATTTATTCCTTTTCTTCATAACACTGGTGGAATTATGAAGCTTGTGAAAAATAAAAAGGTCTGGGGATGTAGTTCAGTGGTAGAACATCCCTGAGTTCAATCTGAGTACCAAAAAAAAAATGAAATAAAATAAAGAAAAGGAAAAGTTAAATGTAAACAAAATCTAAAGTATAATTGGTGGGATACTTTCAAATTAAAAGTAACAACATTCTAAGATAATATAAGTATAGGATTTTTAGAGACAATTTACCATTATGGAAATAGAAAGGACAAAACACAAATAAAAATGTTAAACAGCAATAGTAATTAAGGACATGTAAATTGAAACATTAAAAGACGATTTTCTTCATTTAAATTAGCAAAGAAAATTTAAAAAGATAATTAACTAGTATAGAGTTTAGTGTCATGCTCACTGATTCCTGCTGAGAAAATACATATATGTAAAATATGTAAGAAGGAAAACACTTTGAAAATATTTATATCATCAATTTCATCTCTTTAGCACCAAGGGACTAACAATAAGTCATCATAAATGCACACAAAATTTTAATGTCTAGGATGAAATTGACATCGTTTTTGGTAATTAAATAAATATTATCCATTTAAAGCAAGATTAAGTCAATTAAGACATCTCCATTCAGTAAAATATTGAAATCCAAAGAATGTTTATGAACATTTTAAATGATATGGTAGACTTTTTAACATGCTTTATATGCATATGAATATAGACATTTGAACATAAACTTGAATAGTAATCTAGACCTAAATGTCTAAATAGTGTAAGCAATAAATTAAAGTGTTTAAAGTGAGTGGTAATGTCTGCAGGATAATATTGGCAATATTTTATTCTTCATTTTGATAAAGCAATAATAACTTTTAAATGTTCAAAAGTTTATCCAATTTCTTATATCTTCTAGAAATTAAATTACTCATCAGTTGATACTTATTTTCTAAGTCTTGGACTAATTATTTGTATATTCATTCATAAATGACATCATCACTTTCATTTTTCAAGTCATGTTTTTCTTTCTTGAATGTATAATAGAAAGAGTGAGACTATGTACAGGGAAAATGACATATTTGGTAATACTTATTTGGAAATATTTGACTTGCAGGACCTTTCTCTTTGTCTTACAAGACCTATCCAATCTATTAAAAAATATCATAGCCTCCACTTCCAAAATAATACTCAGAATTTTGAAAAAAACACATGCATTTCTGAATCATTAATTTCATTCAGAAACAAGCCATCACTTATTTACCCTTCCTCCCCCAAGAAAGACTATTCTCAAAGCAGCAACCAGAGTTCACCTGAGTTAAGTAAATGGATGAATGGATGGATAAATAGATAGATATCTCTGCATTTCACTCAAGACTCTGATGTTTCTCCAGCCCTATCTGTATCAAAGCCAGAGGATTTCATTAAGAAAGGATAACACTGGACAAAGACTCTCTCCAATGCAGCGTTTGGTTTTGCCCATGAATAGTGACCACAGATTTAATTTTTCATTCCCAAACAGGATGGAAGACCTCTTCTCTTTGTGCTTTTATGCATTTATGTTTTATTTTCTTATAAAACATTTCAAAGTACCTAAATAACAAAAATAAAGTACATTGGAAAATTTAAATTTTTGATCTGCTTTAAAGTTGTCACTATCCAGAAGTACATACCTGCATTTACCTAAGTATTCTGCACAGTTCCTTGACTAGGACAATGTATCAAGAATCCCCTATGGTGCTGCAAGAAAGCATATATAATAGATCAATCTGGGTCTCTACATGTCCATTAGGAATTCATGGCTTCAAAGTGGGGATAAATCTAAGTGTCCTAGGCTCTTTCCTCTGTTCATTCGCTCTGCAATTTTTTTCTGAATATCTTTCAACTCACTTCATCGTTGCTTCTTTTCCTCTTAGCTTCATCAGAGCCATACTTTTTTTCATTGATATACAAATCAGTATCTGTTTTCCTAGCCCTCAATACAATCTATAAAAACTCCTATATTTATCAGCATAAGCTCTGTGTTTATCTTCATTTTGATCATGTTTTCTTTGAAATTTTAAATATTAGGTCCTGAGAATTGAACTCAGGAACATATCACCACTGGGCTACCACAGCTCCAGTCCTTTTTATTTTTTATTTAAGTTGCTGTGGCTAACCCTGAACTTCAGATCCTCCTACCTAAGCCTGGGATCACAAGCGTGAACCACAGAGTACTGCATACTGCTTTGATTTTATCACATAAAATCAAGACCTGTAAATTTTTAGTTGTAATCATCTCAATTTACTGGAAGTGTAAAATGGAAACAGGTATGTACCATGTTTTATGAGGAACAAATAAAAACCATTAATTTGTGACTTAAATGACAGAGAAAAATGGGGGAGGGAGGATCCACAATTTCTTCTACTTTTTTTCTAATTTTGAGGCAATGGTTTTTATATATTGCCCAGGTTTTGTTAGGTCAACATATTAAAACAGGAGGTTTTATTAAACTATTAATAAAGACATAGTTTAGGAAGCTTCATTTGTTATCATTTAGTTCTAAAATGTAATAAATAATATAAAAGTAGAAAACACATATATATACAAATAATATTCATAATATGTGTTATATACTTTCAATTGATATAAACACATATACTTTTCAGGAAAATATGTCAAAATTTTTAGATGTTTCAACATTCTTAAATATTACATAATATTTAATATTGATAATCATATGTCCACATATCTAATTAATATCCTTTTTTACTTCCTGTCACGTATTATAATTATTGTTTTACTCACTAGTGAAAACACATTTTTCATGTGATTTTGAAAATATTTTTCATTTCCTAAGTTAATAATATTATGAATTCTAGCCCCTCCCCATGGTCAATACAATTTATTTTTCTGCCTCAGTTGCTTATAAGGGAAAAAAAAAACACCATTAGGGATAAACACAGATGAACTATACACAGAGATGAAGACAATTCACAATGGCTGGAATGTTTGTGAGGAAGCACATGAGGACAAGTTGACAAAGCAAAGCAATTTGTAGCAAACCAAAATAAGAAGTATGGAAGTGATCCATACAAACAAAAAATATTCACGAAAAAGCCTGTGGGAAAATTAAACTTAACTAACCAATTTTTACATCAAGCATATTTTTTTTTTTTTAGAGAGAGTGAGAGAGGAGAGAGAGAGAGAGAGAGAGAGAGAGAGAGAGAGAGAGAGAGAGAATTTTTAATATTTATTTTTTAGTTCTCAGCAGACACAACATCTTTGTTGGTATGTGGTGCTGAGGATCAAACCCAGGCCACACGTATGCCAGGTGAGCGCGCTACTGCTTGAGCCACATCCCCAGCCCTACATCAAGCATCTTTAATGACATGAGCCAAAGGACATGACTGTCAATTACACAGACATTTAAATGTAGGGATTTGGTTACATCAGATGCAACAAATGGTATCACATGATCCCTTCCCACAAACTAGGAGCACAAAGAGGTGACTCTTTGGGGTCCAACCGAGCTGTACACTCTTACTCCAAGAGAATACTTGTGTATCAAAGGGGGACATGGAGGGGTCAGGATCATGGGAAAAGATCTTTCTGGGGGTGACTATCAGGGGTACCAACCATGAGATATGTCCCTCAATGCCTCCTCTCTTCCTAAGCCAGTGGTGCCATCAGGGAAGGCAAGGCTAGGAAGCTGGGAGAAGAATCCTAGTGTAAAATGGTGCCCGCATCCACAAAAAATGGCAGTGCCAGGGTAAGCCTACTGTCTCTTCTCAGACAGATGCTTATTATGGCGACAGTCACTGAGAGACTAGCCCCAAACAACAAAGACACTCAGACAACCTATTACAGTTGTTCTCACATGTTTTCATGGAGGCGTCTGTGTGTGTTCTCACTTCTGCGATGGTCTACCAAAGAACACAGATGTTCCACGTCACTAGCCACAACCCTCTGGGTCACTAGCACTTTAGAGCCCATCCCATGAAATGTTCCGACAAGCTGTTTTGTCATTATTTTTTTAAAGAATGGCATCTTCTTCCTGGATCCTGAGACTTCTGAAGAGTCTCAGTTTGTAAGAAGTTCCCTTGGCCTCATTATATTTTGGGGAGCTGGGGGTGGAGTTGGTAAAAATGAAGACAGATGCAAATGGGAGGGGACTAGAGAAAAAGTTTTAAAAATAGAGTGAAGGAATGATATCTTTTCTAAGAATTAAATACAGGAAAAAGAAATTTTCAAACAGGCAGTAGGGACAGTGTTTCAGCAACAGCAGGGGTAACCCAGGCCCAGACTGCATTCTTTCTCTAGAAATTGTGGTAAAACCCAATTTGCTATGCCTCTCCTAAGAGCTAGTTGATAAAAAAAAAATATGTCTGGTGAAATCAGCAAATATTCAGGGAACTGATAGCTGAAGCCAGGAGCAAGTCCAGGGTAGCCTCCACTGTAAATTTCCATAAAGCTGGGGTAGACCTTCAACCCCAGGAGGACTAGCAACACATCCATGGTGTAAGGCAGTTCCCTGCCTGGACTCTTGTCCCAGGTGGGAACAACAGGGCTTCTTTGGGTGGATTTTTCTTGTGGTTTACCATTTTATTATGGATCTTACAGAAATGAATCTCACAAACTTTCTTCACAACATATTCATTCTTCAAAGTGATGAAGCCAAACCCTCTGCGCCTGTTGGTGGATTTATCAAACATAAGCATTGCATCTTCTACCTTGCCAGACTACTCAAAATTTTGCTTTACATCTTCCACTACTGTGTTCACAGATAATCTGCCTAAAAATACTTTCTTTGTTGTTGTCATCATCTTGGATTGCACTCTGGGAAGAAATGCAAGTTTGGGGTCAGTCATCTTGGAATCTAACTCATAGTGGGGTGGACATAATACTTTATCTACACTTGGTGGATATATTAACTGGCATGACTGAGGCCTCTGAAGCATTTTGTAGTGGCATCTCTCATGACCATGCATTCTCTAATTTCTCCAAATTTGCTAAAAAAGTCTATAAAGCTATCTGGTGAGGTCTGCCAGCTCAGATCACCTATAAACATTTTACCGGGATTGTGCTTAGTGCCTTCACATGGGAGTCTTCCTCCCATGAAACACCAAATTCAATAGTGATCCCAGTGGCCTCCAGCTAAGAGCCCCAAGGTCAGCATATTATAAATTCTTATGCGCTTTCTCTCCCTCTTTCTGTACCAATCACTTAAAATACCACCTTGGAAGCCACCAGAGGTGACTTTCATATTATTGTTATTAATAATAATCTACTTTTGCCCTAGCCAATCTGGTTAAGACCACCAGGAGCAAACTCAAATATTGAAAAATTAAAGTTTACTGACCAGGAAATAGTGCAACTGTAGAATGTCAGAAGTACCTAAATATCCCATATTTCATTCAATGTTTGAAATTCTAAACCAGAGACACTAAGAGGAACCCTAAAAGATACAGAAGAAGATGGAATTATCACAGGTGTTTGGGAGAAGAGACAAATTTGGGTGAATTTAAATGAAGCTGACTTACCAGGAAAGCATGTGTGTAAAGAAGCCAGCTCTGGCGTGCAAAAATGAACCCAAGGTGATATCTCCTTGCAAATTCCAAAAAGCTAAGGCTCATGTGGAACTACAGATCCTGAAATCTTTTATTCACAACTTTGTACCAGAGCTGTACATTGAGGTGCTTCTCTAAATGAAAGTGATTTTTATCCTCCATGTAAGGATATAAATATATATAAAAATATAATTATACCTTAGTGTTATAATAACAAACAGCAAATAATCTGTGAGTTTAGAAGGCAAATACTCTCAGTGAGAAAAAAATCAGTAATCTTCCAAATACGGGATATTTAGGTATTTCTGACATTCTACAGTTGCACCATTTCCTGGTGAAAAATGTTACTTCCTATTCACGTTTCAGCTGGCATTTTCTGTGTCTGATTTGTTAAACTGAAAAACATATTTTTATTTTTTCATTGGAGCTAATCTTTATGTTTTTCTACATGACTAAATACCATTTTTTTAGACTTCATGCTGATGCAGCTTTGTTCTTAAGGTATCCTTTCTTTAGGATAAATAATGTACATCATCATTACTTCTGAATTTTCATCAAATCAACATAACATGAAATAAAAACAAATAAAAAACAATATATTTAGGTCTTGAGAGTTTAAATAAACATTCTAGACAATAGATCAGGGGATATAATTGCTTTATATATTATTCAATTCATTATATCATCTGGAGAGCTAAATAAAATAAGATTTTCTGACTTTAAATGGGCATATTTGTTTTTCTGTGTCATTGATGTTTTTCACTTGAACACTTTTTAATTGATGTTATGAATAGTCCAATGAGAAAGGATAAACCAGATATGTCACTTAATTCAGATCTCAACCCAGCCTTCTTTTAAAAATCTGATGTGTTAGCAATGTTAAAATATCTAGGCCATCATTCCTCACTAACCCAAGTAAAAGGGTCATACTATTTTTAGGTTTGTGTCACAACCTAAATTCATTCCACTTAATAGAAACAGGATAAAATGCAATGAGAAGAAATACTAAGGAAAGAGAAAATAAATATGCAACACAGAGAATATGTTTATAGCAAGTACTGTGGTATTGCTAATTACACATTAATCTTTTAAATGCTATTTTAGAAGAAAATTGGAGATTGGAAGTAATTATTTCAAGTTCTTGAAAGAGAAAACTCATTCTATGTCTATTAAGGAAAAAGCTACACAGGATACTTACATTAGTAATACAGACTACTGGAACTCATACCAGTAACACATTCGTGGATTTGTTTAATTAAGAACTTAACTTTACAAAGTTAATTTGGTTTTATAACATTTCATTAGGAAACAGAATGTTTTCAAATAAAATATTATTTTAAACCATTTAAAGGATGGATATAAATCTAATTTATAGAGATTAAGTTTATATTTCTGCTTTCTTTCCTGGAAAATGTTTTCTGGGTTCTAGTAAAAAACAAAGTAATAATTATAATACATTGATATTTGTTATTACTGTAGGTTCATAGGTATTTATTTTTATTTTTATTATCAGTAAATTTAAACTTCTCTTCTGCCCGTAAGAGATCTATATTAGTAAATCAAAATAGAATTCTGAGGGTATATTTAATTAATCCCTGAGTGCTTCAGGTGTTTCTGAAAATTTACTGAACATACTACAAATAATTGTTACTTGTTATCAGGAAGAATTTTGTTATACAAAACTACTAGTCTTGAAAAGAGGCATCATATATGTTTTTAGGTAAAAATATTTTTTCCCATTTTGTCTTTATTGTGGAGATGTCAGTGACCCCAATTTCAAAACTATACTTGGCTTAGTTGTATAAATACTATTTGAATAGGCATACATAAATATTTGTATGTTTCCATATACACCCATCTATCTACTTATTTAGTTTTCTATCAATAATATGTTCATATTGATAATTGATTTTCTGATTTCAATTAAGAAAAATAGAAGACATTCTTGCCTTCCACCCTTTCAAACTAGTGAGTACCTGGCAGCCATTAACCTTAAAATATCCTACTCATTTTCTAACCCTTAGAAAAATATAAATTCATTTGGAAATTCATGAACCATCTCTGGGAGAAACAAAAAAACATGAAATAAAATACTGGTCAATATTAATTTATGGTTATTTTTATATCAACCTTTGGTGTGTGAACTATAGTTCAGTTTATTTGGG
This sequence comes from Ictidomys tridecemlineatus, assembly GCF_052094955.1. NCBI lineage: Eukaryota > Metazoa > Chordata > Mammalia > Rodentia > Sciuridae > Ictidomys > Ictidomys tridecemlineatus. The sequence continues at coordinate 129,445,864 of NC_135482.1, forward strand.
TCGATATTTCTCCTTTTCAGTGTAAACATATTATAAATTTGAAATAAACAGAGATTCAAAGTTTCTGAGTGTGTTTCATTGTATTTTTCATTGTGTTTATTTTTATGTAAAACATAAACATGACCATGAAAATTAAACTAAACCAAATACATTATAATCACTCTCTGAAGCCTTCTACCCCAATGCCATCCAACCCTGTAGGTATATCTATTTATCTTCATTTTTTAACATTATAGTGTTTACTCAAAATGGATATGGTGTCTTTATTTCTTTTTTACCTTATCTATGTGCTTTAAATGCAGCAAAAAATTATAATGTGTACATGCAGGGTAGAAAGACACAGAGTTAAAACCTTGAATTGGACAAAATTAACTATCAATAGTACCTTAATTGTCCATTAACTTCAATGGCACTGAAAATTTTATTATTTTAATGTTGTTCCTTTTTGAAATATTTTGTATTATATGTCTAAATATATTCTTAACTTTTCATAATTTTTACATTGCAAAACTTAGATCACTCTGCTAGAAGCATCAAAATTGCCGTTATTTCATAGAATAAAAATAGAAATAGCCCACTTTCATCAAATGCAACTGTACTCTCCATGTTCCTTTTGATGCTAAGTCTTTTACTAAATCAATTTTAGCTTGATTCTTTGTAGAATCAGTCTTCTTTCATTCCCTTTATGAAGGTCAAAATGTTCACATCTTCTCTGAATTTCTCATAAATTGTAAATAGCAGTTCAATTTAGTCATTTTCTTGGGGCAGAGTAGTGATTACTATGAAAAATCTTCCACTATTTAGAATTAAATTATACTAAATGCAGTCTATTAGGTATTAGTCTTTTGACACTATTTAACCTGTACAAAAACAAATCTTCATATTTGCTTCATAGTTGTAGCATTTTTTTAAATCTGTTTTTCTACAGTATTATGCCTACTTCTACTAACATAAAAATGAAAAGATTTTCACTTTTTCTTCTGCATTAAGTACTCCCAGTTTTACAACCAATTTCATGCTTTTTACCTTAATTAAAATAGTCTCAAAGAGTAGAAAAATAAAATATATATATATATATATATATATATATATATATATATATATATATATGGCATGTGATTCACACATATTCTTACACTTCAGGATAAGATAAGATTTAGGTTGAAATTTCACAGGGTTTTTTGTTTGTTTGTTTGTTTGTTTTTTGTCTTTGTTTTTTTTTTTGGCCAATAAATACTGCTCAAACAACTACTTTAGAATATGTGTCAATTATAGCTGTGAAACACATAAAAGTTACTCATGCATAAGCTTAAGGAAGGCAGGATTTAAAGTACAGTGGGTAAATTTAAAGAATAAGGAAGGGATTTTTAAGTACTCAGATACTGTGTACAGAAAAAAAAAAGAAAAACAACAACAACAACAACAAAAAAAAAAACGTTATACCCACAAGCCTGAAGATTAAGATGAAGAAAATGGTGTTATCAGACACATTGGCTCCATGAAAAGGTGTCCATTCTATCATTATTTTTTTATTTATCATTGTTTTGTAATATAAATTTTTCTTTTAAGGTATGGGTGGTGACTGAGCCTGATTTAAGTTTTAATATCTATTCTAAGATTTTCTATTCAAGATGAATTCTACATTCTTATGAAACGCATTTCATGCTAACATGAGCAAAGGAGACATTAAGAGTTTCATGCTGGGCACTCCTATTATTCCAGTTACTCAGGAGACTGAGGCAGGGGCATAGCAAGTTCTTAGACATCCAGGCAATTTAACAAAATCCTAGCTCAAAATAAAATTTCAAAGTGCTGAGAATGTAGCTTGAGGTTAGTAATTTGCCTAGCCATAATATAGCAAATATTAAATAAACAAATAAATAAATTAAATAAAGGAGAAGGAAACTTATAACCCCTTGAGGGAAGAAGAAATCTGAGACTCTGATATTTCACAAATTTCCCTTATCTGCAAAAGTTCTCCTGCCTATCAATAAGCCTACTAAAAGTATCTGACAAACTCCTCCCATGATATGGCCCTGCTAACCCCTATAAAACTCAAACTCTTGTTGTAGCCAGTCACTGTTTTCCTCTTGAAAATATACCCTTATGTTGTATAATAAAGCATTGCTGATCCGTTGATGTTTTTCTTTTTCTTTTTTGTATTCTCTTTCATTTGCTTTCAATAAGTAAATAAACAAACAAATACAAAGTCTTTCTTACATAGTTTCCTCTTATTGACAAATTACCAATAAGCTTGGATGTTCATGCTTTAAGAATAACAAAGCATATGCATTATTAATGATGAATTAAAAATATGAATCTAATCAATCAAGAATTCAAACATTTTTCCTATTGTAGGAATGAGGAAGAACACTGCTATAAATATTGTCATAAATACGCTTTTAAATTACATTCATTTAGAAGACAACTTTGATTCTTGCAGAAAGCATATATATTTTACTGTTCAATTGCTAAATCATGTGTAATGTTTTTAATATGAAGCAATATTCATGTTGCTATGATCATGTATTCTACCATGAGCAAGAAATAAACAAATAAAAATATCTCAATTTGGTCAAATAGTTCCCACAATTTTTTTCAAGATAATTTTTTGTTATGTTGAAACTTTGTCTAAGATTCTCTTAATTTGCAAGAACCCTAGAACATTAAAAACCTAATTAGTTTTACTTGCAACCTAAAGAACTATATTTAACATTTAATATGTTACTCATTTCTCAGAGGTTTGTTCAACCCAAATTAAAGTACATATAAATTTGCTCTTCCATATATTATATTAGACTATATCAAAGTGTATTGTTTATTCTTTGGGGCCAGTTTTAAACACATAAACACAAATATAAGTATACATAAAATACAAAACAAAAAAAATAGAGAAAGGAGGAGGTACCTCATATAGAAAATATATATTCATAATAAATATTCTGATATATTGTTTAGGATAGTAATAAAATGATCACAAAACTGAAACTTTCAATAAAAACACACTATTGTTTTAGATTAATGGACTTAGCATTATTTTATAGTAACCAATAAAAGTGATACTTGAAGTTAACCTTTATGCAGCAATTATTTTATTTTGATTAATTTGCATTTTCTCTTTTAAGATATCAAGTATACATATGAATCATTTGTGACTTCAAAGCTCTCAAAGTCATTTGGCATCTATGTACATATCCACAATTTATGAGTTTTCTGACTACAGGAAATTAAAAAAAAATAACTTCCATGCTTTGCACAAAAAAAATAAAATAATGTCTTCATATTGTTGATGTTACTATAGTTTTGAAATATGTAAACTATTAAATAAATGGACATTTATGTTCAATATTAATGATTGCTGCCATTATTATTACACAAAATTGATTGGGATATTAGATGAAATGTCAATAAGTATTGCTATAAGTGAAAAAAAACTTAAATAATAATTTTCTGAAAGAAAATTTTGACTTGGTTTTATAGTTCCTCAAAGTCATGTATCCACTTTTCATTATGTGTTAAACTTATGTGACCAGGAACTGCATATGAACCATCTATGTTGTACATATATTTTTCATTTTACTATGTCAAAAATACAATGGAATGAGAATGATGTTTTTGTATTGATTTAAACCACTCTTCTTAATTCCTCATTATTCTTTCATGTGTGAACATTTTACAAGGTGAAATTTGCTTCTTGTGTCAACATATGATAGAGATAATTTCCCTCTATGCATTTATGCTGTACTTTTGATATGCTTTGACCAAGAGAATATGATGGAAATATCATTACATCAGATTTGAATCTTGACTTCAAGAGACCAGAGATGTTCCTTTTCATTGTACTGTATTATTACTATGTTAGTATAACCATATCTGGTTTACCAATTTATCAATGATGTGAAACCCCACAGTGCACAGTCCAATTATCCTGACCAAGTCATCCTTGATTAGCCTGATCCATTTGCCTGTTGCCAAATAGAACCTAGCCAAGTTCAGCAGAGTCTCCTTCCAATCTGCAAAGATACATGAGTTTAAAAGGATAACAACCCAGCTGATCTATAATTTGTGAGAAATAATAGTTTTCATTTTTAAGACATCAAATGTTGTGATCACATACTAAATAATCATAGTTTATTGATCTATATTAGTGTCTGTGCCAATATCAACATTAATTCTGACTTCATAGATGGTTCTTTAAGGACCAACATAAAACTCTCATTTATGCACACTGCATAGTAAATGTAAAGGAAAGCATGATGACTCCAACTGTAAGATTATGGTTTGTCTTTGTTTTTTATTTTGTAAGGGTATCTTATTGTAACTTTATTGTAGAAGGATATTTTCACTAGGTATATAATTCTAAATTGGAAATTATTTTAAACTGGAATATTGAGTATATATATTTGCTTTTACTTTGTCATGATGTTGCTACCCTTTGGTTATATAGTGAGAATTTATTTTTATTTCTTTGCTTATTGTTAATAATGCTCCCAATATTGATAAATGGTCCAAATAAAATTTAGCAATTAAATTGATAAATGATGATCATGTATAAACTATTCCCAAATGCTAGACTTGCATGTCCCTATTTCCAACTTCTAAATTTTGTCCCATTAACTTTTTACATCTTTCCATAGTCTAAGATAACTATAAAGAAATATTTTCTTTATTCGTTTTAGTTTTTCCAAATGTTCTCAAATAGAAATTTGTTCCAAGTACTTTAGTCAGCAATAATCAAAGTGATATTTTCATTATATATTTCACAATTTTATTGTTATAAAATATTTATTATACCTCTATGGGTCCTATAAATTTCTATAAGGTACAAACAAGGCAAGAAGGATTATTAAACAAAAAGCTACATACTAATTACCTAGCTGATGATATAAAGAATTTTATCAGCGCTATTGAATTGATATGGAACTGCTGGACATGCATTGAAGCCAAGATTATGGCATCATTTTTTGCAAAAAGAAAGAACTTTATTACTTGGTTAACAAGCAAGTAGTCCAAGACCTAGAGGAAAACAAACTCAAATCCACCACCCTTATGAGTTGATGTTAGGGAAATTTATACAAAGGCAGTATGGATAAGTTGTTTGTGAACTGAAAGATGAGAAGGGAGTATACAGATTCTTTTTTGCAGGCATGCACAGTTATTATGACTCTTCTCCACTCATGCATGATGTCCAAATGTCATTGGCCTGAGGAGTCAATGCTTCTGTGCATGCTCATTCTCAAAAAGCTGCTTTAAAAACATCTTTGAGTGGATTCTGGAGACTTTTCCTGAAAGACGACTTAAGCACTTTGTTATTTACAGAACTCATGAACAGGTGTGCCCAAGCCTTAGTTACTTCAGGCTTTGTGTGCTCCTTACAAACTAAATAGCTATCACGCCCTCTTTCACCTTAATGTAAACAATACTCACAAAATTCTGAATATAGAGGTTATTCTCCTTTGCCTGTTTCCATATAGCTTTGCTACATATTAACACTTTTTTAAAACAGGTATTACTAAATTATGTATACTTAGAATTTTATACTAATGGTACCCTATTGCAGTAAGTAGGAATGGCCTGATAAAGATGTCCAAACCATAATACTATAATTTGGCAATAACTTTATATGGAAAAAAGACATTTACACTTATGATGAAATTTGCATCTGTGAAATAGGCAGATTAACCTGTAACATCCTGATGGGCTCAATTTAATTTCATGAGTCCTTAGAAACAAACAACTTTTCCCAGATATCCTGACAGAGGTGATGAAACAATAGGGTAAGATGTGATGTTGCTGCTACTAAAGAAAGAGAAAGGGAACTATGTGCCATGAAACACAGGCATTCCACAGGATCTGGAAAGAAGAAAAAAGAAAAAAGTATTCTCCTTGGAGTATACAGAAAGAAACGCAGCCTTGCAGAATCTTTGATTTTCAGCCAGTGAGAACTGGGTAGGAATTCTGATTTGCATAACTCTAACTTAATTCGTGCTATTTCAATTCACTAAAAACTTGTGTGTCACTATAGAAAAGAAATGTCCCTACCATATGTATTTCTTTACACCATGTTCTTTTGACTCAAGGTAATGTTCGTATAACCATCCATGATAATACAACTATTTGTATTTCACAGATTTTTACTATTTTCTTATATTTCATTACTTGAATATACCACAATTTAGTTATCATTTACTTGTCAAAGACTACTTTAATATTTTCTTTAAACATTGCTATTAAAATCAAGGTACATAAAAATCTATTTTGTGTGTATTATGGCATGCAAGAAAGAAACCTCCTCCTGCCACTACTTCAGGTTTACATCTGTCAGGAGCTCTGTTTAGAAAGAGTAGACGTATAACAAAGGCTGAAGTATTAAATATGAAGGTAGAAAGTGAATCGAATATAAAGTAGAAACAACAACGAATAAAGAGAGATGTTGCTCACTGTAAAAGTTTACAAAATAAAGTACTTATTATAATAACCAAGGAACAAAAACATTTGGGCAGAGTGTGTAATTTAGTCATAGATCTCTTGCCTAGTGTGGGTGAAGTCCTGGTTGCCATTCCCAGGAAATCACACTCCTCTACTTAAAAAAAAAAAATCATTGATAAAATATACATAGATAGACAAAATACATATTTGAAATGAAATAGTGCAATTTTAGACATTAAAACAATCAGTAAATTCATCTGTAGGTAAATACCGCACCAACATTCATTTCATTATTTTCATTATTAGCTTCACATTTGAAAATCAATTTAATGCAATAACAGACATATTATCATCTCAAGAACTATACAAAATAATTTAACAAATTAAACAATAATTTCTCAAAAGAAACTTAGAAAGGACAGAAAGTGAGAAGGAGAATTGGATAGCTGGCCTACCGTCTATTATTCATTTAATGCTTTTATGAGATGATGCTGCCAGGGAAAGAAGAAAAAGCAAGACATTGAACCTAATTGCTCTGTTAAGGGACTTCCTAGGAGTAAAGAGACTAATGGCAATTGTTAGAAAAAAATAAAGCATATCTTTGAAATGCCCTTAGCTGTGTACCTGGTCAAGGATTCTCCTTACTAAATAGAACGCAGTCTCCGTGCTATATGGTTTCTGTAGCAAGTAATCTAGTCAAATAAGACTGAGAGTTATTAAAAAGGAGTCTTATGCTTAAATTCTCCCAAAACAATCTTAAACATTAAGATGAAGTAATGAAAGCTTATTTGTATCTCCATTTGATGAATGTAGTTTGCTGAATGAATGCTATGTGGCCATACATTTTAAGGGCAAATTCCTCTTGATTAATGTTCAATATTTCTGATAATATTTTATAATGAGGATTTTTAAAACATTTTTCTGGCATGCATGCTTTTACAATGTAAATATTAGATCATGACATGAACATCAAAATAGGGCATTTCTAACTACATCTTAGAAGGTAAAATGCCTCCACAGTCTATTCCCATCCTATCTCTATTTCCCCCTTTCCCTGCGTGTTTCTCTCTCTCTCTCTCTCTCTCTCTCTCTCTCTCTCTCTCTCTCTCTCTCTCTCTCTCTCTCTCTTCTCTCACTCACCTTTCCATCTGTGTCTCTCTTTTTTTTATGCTTAAAATGGGTACATTTTATTGTATGTACATTATACCTTAAAGTCGATTGGAAAAAGATAGGCAATATATCTTTCCCAAACTGTTATTACTGTTTTTCATCAGAACAATTCCAAATCATATGAAACATGATTGTTACATTGTCTGTTAAAATATAGTACTGTGTTAACATTCCCAATAGCAAGTTATTAGCCATCTTTTCTTAAACTTTTTGGTATTTAGTAAACATCTGTGTGTCTTTTTAAACCCAAACACCACAATTTCACAATCTCTCTTTATTCCACTCCAACAAATAATAGTTTTTCTCCAGTTTCACTTATTTTAAATTTGTAAACTTGCTCTCAACCTAAATGTGAAAAGAAACAATTTAGGAAATGAATATATTAAAACCAGAGCACAAGAAACAATTCAATTTCACAGAGAGGGATTTACAGTGTTAATTAACTTAAATTTCCATAATGTGTGAATTCTGGGAAGCATAACACATAACAGTATTTGTAATTATTAACACATTTAATGAGGATATTATAAAGCTTTCCTTACACCACTAGGTATACAGGCACGTTTCATTTTTTTTTTATTTCCACAGTTTATAATCTTTTAGGTAACAATTGATTAAGTAGGATTATTTTGTTTGTTCATTCCAGAGATCCTTATATGCACTAAATTGAAGCTATATTTTCTTTTTTTTCTTCTTTTTAATTTACTTTGAAAATCCCAAAACAGGAAATGAAGAAAGGTGTTATTCAGGATAATTTAGTAAACATAAAATATAGTTCCATGTTTGTAAGCTCTGTATAAACAAATAAATGTAAATTTATTTTTGACAACATAATAAAGTTCAATTACTGTAGTCAGGATTAAGAGGAGGGCAGAGAAAGAAAACAGTAAACAATATACAGTACTAAATGACACACACAAAATTAGAAGCTTTTAAGAAGCATAATTCTCCCATTGCCTAAGGCTCTCGAATTAAGCAAAACCACCACTGGAAAACAAACTTTTCTGAAGTATACTATCTTTCCTTTAGAAATTCTTACATGCCAGTATCTCTTATATTATTTCTTCTTTCCTCAGTACCCAATGTTTGAGACAAATTTGTATTATCCTCCTTTCATGGAAAGGCAACTAAGACACAACAGAATGAATTTTAGATGTTGTTGTACTCCTGTTTTAGCTGAAATTCGACCTCTGAATATTTTGTACAGCACAGTCTTTTTTTTTTTAGTTTTTGTAAAGGCATAGTGTTTTCTTTGATAAATTTGTAACAAAATTCCCAGTTTATGTCTTTGTTCAAATCATTAACTTTTTCACACTGTTATTGTTTATATGGGAAAATGAAGAAAATATAATACTTTCCCTAAGAAGTTTGCAGAAACACAATAAAATAGGCTTGATGGTAAAATATAAGCAATAAACTTATAGGTCTAACATAAAAACAAATAGTAAAACAATTCCTGACTTAACCCTGGTGAGTAAGGACATGGATTCCAATCATGTACACACCCTGCCTCCTGACTTTGGGTGAGTTATTTAACTTCCCTAAGAAGTGTGCTTAATGATAGAATTGCTAAGAACATAAAACTAGCAAGCAGCTCTAAAAAAAATTTATCAACTACAACAAGATAAGCACTATATATTGCAATTTGTTGTTATAATTAGTTTGTTTTACAAATTCTTTATGAAGTAGGAAGAAAATAACTTTTATCCAGAAACAGACAAAAATCACTTATACGGTTTGGAATCAGGGGTCTTTGATTTATTTGTGATTCTCTATATTTTGGGAAAGGCAAAAATTCTCAGAGGTCTCATTTCTGTATATTTGAGAATACTATAATTTCATAAAGCTCTTCAGGCTTATATTCAATAATTTATTTTAAATTGAAAGAGAATAACTTATCTTTATCTGTAATATCTCTTTACTACTTTTCCACGGCTGAAAAGAAGTTTTTAAAACTGCATAAAATAAACATTTAGCCATTTGATCAGAATGCTACTTCATGCTCAATTTTCTATTTCTTTCCTAATTTAACTGTACTCTGATTGAGATATTTAATATAAAGAAGTAAGGAAGAGATATAATTCTCTTTAGCATTCATAAAAATTTACTCTGAGAGAAAAATGAAATATCATTGGATTATTCTAGAAGGAATGATAAAAGCTGCCCACAATATGGCAACTGCATTCAATTCTTAATCAAAATAGTTATGTTTTCTATGAAAGCACTACGAACACTGAATTAGCAAATAATGTACCAATGTTCCCCAAAGAAATACAAGGTTAAGATCCTATAAGCCTCTGGAAATAGCATTTTAGTCAGGTGACCAATCCAAAAACTCCTTTTTTATGTTTTTGTTTAAAACCAAATTACTTATTACATTTTGTTACTTGCCAAAATTGAACTCCCTTCCAACATGTCTGGCTTAACTTATGTTTGAACAAAACGTATCTAACACATTTTCCCTGTTAAGTGTGTGACCCTGTTTTAACACTTAGGAACATAAGATAGCACTTTGGCACTACCCTTTGAGACCACTGCAAACAACACAGCTACCCAAAAAAATGTACACAATGTGAAAATTATAACATTAAATATATTTCAAAGTATATTTGTTTATAGAAGAACTGAATCCAGGGGGGTTTGCCTTGTTTAAGTTCAGCTAAATGTCACATTAGATGATATTTACATGATTTTATATCATATATGTTCAATAAAGACTGAATGTGTTCAATGTACCCACAAGGGAGTTACAGAGAGATTCTTCCATGTAGAATGGCTTGTAAACACAACGTCTACAAATAATGAGTGCCAACCATAGTTTATATCAAGCTTCTGATTATGATCTCAAAGATGCTGTTGCACTCCTGCTCCCCCAACCCCTCACCAAACAAATCTAACATTAAATATAATCATGAATTTAAGCCAAAAATATCATCCTTATGAACCACTTCTATGCAGGCCTTCAAATTTGTTATTTTCCAGGTCTTACCACGTTGAGGATGGACTTTCATCTAGAAGTTTGTCTTGGTTTACCCCTTTGAATTTCAGATACTGGAATTGCTTTCTGTTGGGTAATGCACCTGAGTTTTTGTGATTTGGCCACCAGAACTTCAAATGTAGCCACATAATGATATCCCAGAATGCCTAGCCCATTTATAGTGTTCCATTCATTATACAAAAAGGGAGGATTTATATGATGTTCATTTTAAACATTCACCTCATAGTTTTCTCCAGTTAATCATATCTTATGTTATTTTTTATATAATACATTTTAACTTTCAGCTTTATCATGTGAATGTAGAAAATAAATGAGCTAGACTTTGGCATTATGTTTATCTTCTGTCTCCTTACCTGACCTTGAAAATTCTTGTGTTTTGCAACCAAGAAGAAATATACACACCTATATATCCACTGAGAATTTCATAATGCATTATAATTATTAAATTTTTGTTATGTTGTTTGCAATTATTGACTGGTGAATTTAAGTAAAAGCTTAAGAGAAGTAATAGCATGAGTTTTTGATTAGGTTTGTTTTATAAACAAAATTAAACAAAAATTCTAAATCTTTCTGTGAAAAATTTTGAAAGTAATCATTAACCCTATAAAATGATAATCTCATCATGAATATTGTGATATCTATATTAATATTTCAAAATTAGAAAGTTTTGCCTATCTCTGGGTACCGAAACTACTTACATATATAACTTTTAGAAACTGTATTATTTTACAAATTTCAGATTTTTGCATGCACTCACTTGCCCAATGGCTTTGCACCATGAGGGGACACAACAAAAAGCCCTCATCACATGTGGTCTTCCACATGGAGCCTCAAGAAGGATGAGCTAAATTTAAATAAACTTTTCCTTATAAATCACAGATGGTCAAGTACTCAATTATATACCAACAAAAAACGGACTAAGAGGGTTGAAAAAAATCAAAGTCAGGATATTTTGTAACATGAAAACTGTATGACTCAAAGCCCACTATTCATAAATAAAGTTTTATTGGAACACAGTCATGACCTTTTGATGACACACTGCCTTTTATTGCTTTCTTACTATAATTATGGAACTGAGAGGTTTCAACAAAGATTATTTTCTGTCTAAAAATTATTATATGGTCTGCCTTTCTGAAAAAATTTGGTGATCCCTGAAAATAGTAACTTCCCTACTCTGCTGCTGAGTCACCTTTGACCAAAAAAAAAAAAAAAAAAAGTATGGTTAAGAAAATTCCTGAACTCTAAATGTGAACATTGTATTCTAGGGTACTACTTATATGAAAATTACACTCAATTAAGTATTACAAATTAGTAATTTATCTTGATACAACAAAGTGTACAATTTACAATTTTGTTAGATCTATTTTTGCTCTTATTGATATTTTTCATTTTATGTAAATTTTAGCATGAATGCATTAATTTTCCCACAGCATAGTTCCTGAATATTTATTATACTTGTATTGAATCTATAGATTAATGTTTGGTGAATTAATATATATTTATGATAATGAGCTTCTACATATGAATACAAAAATTTCATCATTTCCATTTTAAATTTCTCAATACTATTTAATGATTTTGATGTAGAGACCTTGGATACATCTTATTGCATGATTTTATGTATTTGACATTTTAAAAATTATGTTTTGAAAAACATTATGTCATATTTTCTATTTTTGCTATTGTTATTGGAATAGTTTATCTAGAATTTCTTTGTACACATCATAGTTTCCTGGAAATAATGACCACTTCCTCATCCCAACAATTTTATTTCTTTGCTTTGGTTCTGGTCATAAATTCTAGGTCTCATGGATATAGGAAATTTTCTCCTTCTCATAATTATTATCAGGAAAAAAAATTCAATATTCTGATAGTTTATATTTATTTAGTTGTGTACAGCATTTATGTATTAAGAAATGTCCTTTCCCTTCCTATATTTTCAGGAACGTGGGAATGGAAGTAAGGGTGAATGTATATGCAACACATGACACACACACACACGCACACATATATATACACACAAATATATATATATATACGTGTATATATGTGTGTGTGCACACGTGAACATATATATCACAGTGAAACCCTCTAGTTATATATAACTAATAAGTGTTAATAAAAATAATAAATGGATATTGAGATCAATATTCTTTATCTACTGCTATACTCATATGAATATTCACTTTTTATACAAATAATGTAAAATATGTTTTTATATACTACATGCATAATCTGAAAACTAAACTAAATAAATAAAAAAACTGACTATGACATAAGTGATGAAGTAATTGAGTGGAGATGTGTCCCTGATATTTCAAACCATTGTCACCTCATACCCTTCAATGAACTATACCAAAGGAGTAGTTTTCTTCAAGGATCAAAAATTTAAAGTTGTAAATATTTAGATTTTTTTTATCTTTTAAAATATATATGAAAGCATCTGGGTTGGTTCCACAGTCTAGCTATTGTGAATTGTGCTGCTATGAACATTGATGTGGCAGTATCCCTGTAGTACGCTCTTTTAAGGTCTTCAGGGAATAGTCTGAGAAGGGCAATAGCTAGGTCAAACGGTGGTTCCATTCCCAGCTTTCCCAGGAATCTCCATACTGCTTTCCAAATTGGCCGCACCAATTTGCAGTCCCACCAGCAAATTTCCCCACATCCTCGCCAGCACTTTTTGTTGTTTGACTTCATAATGGCTGCCAATCTTACTGGAGTGAGATGGTATCTTAGGGTGGTTTTGATTTGCATTTCTCTGACTGCTAGAGATGGTGAGCATTTTTTCATGTACTTGTTGATTGATTGTATGTCCTCCTATGAGAAGTGTCTGTTCAGGTCCTTGGCCCATTTGTTGATTGGGTTGTTTGTTATCTTATTGTTTAATTTTTTGAGTTCTTTGTATACTCTGGATATTAGGGCTCTATCTGAAGTGTGAGGAGTAAAGATTTGTTCCCAGGATGTAGGCTCCCTATTTACCTCTCTTATTGTTTCTCTTGCTGAGAAAAAACTTTTTAGTTTAAGTAAGTCCCATTTGTTGATTTTTGTTATTAACTCTTGTGCTATGCATGTCCTATTAAGGAATTTGGAGCCCGACCCCACAGTATGTAGATCGGAGCCAACTTTTTCTTCTATCAGTCGCAGAGTCTCTGATTTGATATAAAGCTCCTTGATCCATTTTGAGTTAATTTTGTGCATGGTGAGAGGAGAGGATTCAGTTTCATTTTGTTGCATATGGATTTCCAGTTTTCCCAGCACCATTTGTTAAAGATGCTATCATTCCTCCATTGCATGCTTTTAGCCCCTTTATCAAATATAAGATACTTGTAACTTTGTGGATTAGTCTCTGTGTCCTTTATTCTGTACCATTGGTCCACCTGCCTGTTTTGGTACCAGTGCCATGCTGTTTTTGTTACTATTGCTCTGTAATATAGTTTGAAATCTGGTATCACTATACCGCCTGATTCACACTTCCTGCTTAGAGTTGCTTTTGCTATTCTGGGTCTTTTATTTTTCAATATGAATTTCATGATTGCTTTATGTATTTCTACAAGAAATGCCATTGGGATTTTGATTGGCATTGCATTAAACCTATAGAGAACTTTTGGTAATATTGCCATTTTTATGATGTTAGTTCTGCCTATCCATGAACAGGGTATATTTTTCCATCTTCTAAGATCTTCTTCTATTTCTCTCTTTAGGGTTCTATAGTTTTCATTGTATAAATCTTTCACCTCTTTTGTTAGGTTGATTCCCAAGTATTTTTTTATTTTGAGGATATTGTGAATGGGGTGTTTTTCCTCATTTCTGTTTCAGAAGTTTTGTCACTGATATACAGAAATGCCTTTGATTTATGCATGCTGATTTTATATCCTGCCACTTTGCTGAATTCATTTATTAGCTCTAGTAGTTTTCTTGTAGACCCTTTTGGGTCTTCTAGGTATAGAATCATGTCGGCTGCAAATAGTGATAATTTAAGTTCTTCTTTTCCTATTTTTATGCCTTTAATTTCTTTCATCTAATTGCTCTGGCCAGTGTTTCGAGAACTATATTGAGTAGAAGTGGTGATAGAGGGCATCTCTGTCTTGTTCCAGATTTTAGAGGGAATGCCTTCAATTTTTCTCCATTCAGAATGATGCTAGTCTGAGGCTTAGCATAGATAGCTTTTACAATGTTGAGGTAAGTTCCTGTTATCCCTAGTTTTTCTAATTTTTTGAACATAAAGGGATGCTATACTTTGTCAAATGCTTTTTCTGTGTCTATCGAGATGATCATATGGTTCTTATCTTTAAGTCTATTGATGTGGTGAATAACATTTATTGATTTTCATATATTGAACCATCCTTGCATCCCAGGGATGAATCCTACTTGATCATGGTGCACAATCTTTTTGATGTGTTTTTGTTTCTGATTTGCCAGAATTTTATTGAGGATTTTGCATCTAGATTCATTAGAGATATTGGACTGTAGTTTTCTTTCTTTGAGGTGTCTTTGTCTGGTTTCAGAATCAGGGTGATGTTGTCCTCATAGAATAAATGTGGAAGAGCTCCCTCTTTTTCTATTTCCTGAAATAACAGAGCAGGGAGGCAGAGCAGGAGGAAAAGATTAACAATAAACAGAGACATGAGGTGGGAGGGAAAGGGAGAGTAAAGGGAAATTGCATGGAAATGGAAGGAGACCCTCATTGTTATATAAAATTACATATAAGAGGTTGTGAGGGGAATGGGGAAAAAAAACAAGGAGAGAAATGAATTACAGTAGATGAGCTAGAGAGAGAAGATGAGAGGGGAGGGGAGGGGGGATAGTAGAGGATAGGAAAGGTAGCAGAATACAACAGTTACTAATATGGCATTATGTAAAAATGTGGATGTGTAACCGATGTGATTCTGCCATCTATATTTGGAGTAAAAATGGGAGTTCATAACCCACTTGAATCTAATGTATGAAATATGATATGTCAAGAGCTTTGTAACATTTTGAACAACCAATAAGATATATATATATATATATATATATATATATATATATGAAAGCTTTGTAACTAGATATAGTATTTTATGTACCAAAAATATAAATTCCACTTTATCTCATTAAGCCCTCAGATATCTAGGTGAATTGCCTATGGGCACTTAAATAAAATAAATTAAAAACTAGGAGGATCATTACCAACTTATTAATATGGCAATATATCAATTTACCTATCTTGATAAGTGTTACATAACTATATGATATTGGAATAATATGGTTTATGCTATTACATGTTTAGAGAAATGGAGATTAATTCTGTTTTGCCATATCACCTAGAGTGACTCATAAGTGAAATATATATGCAGATTATTTATAAATTTAAAAGATCAATTTGACACTTCTTATGTCATTCTTTTAATTTTTAGGGCCACAACAATGAAAAAACATGACAAATCTCATAAAATTTAGAGTCTGGTAATAAGGTATTCTATCCTTTAAGTCAACGTGCAAACCTGAATTGCACACTTCTAAATCCCATAGTAAATATTAACAACCAAACACTTAAAAAAATTTTTCTTTTTAGGGAAAATGTGCTTATTTCTGTAGGTAAATTCAATTTTCAATGAAATAATCATCTTCCTTTTAGGCTCTAAAGAACTTATATTCTCTAAAGTTTCATGTCTGTTTTCTTCTCAATTTGTTAGATTCAGAAGAATTGGGTTCAAAAGAAGAAGACCATTTCAGATCATATTCATGGGGAAGCTCAAAGTTGTTTCTCAGGTCTCACTATGATATTGTGTGGAGAGACCATACATGTGTTAAGGTGTGTTCAGTTTAAACAAGAGAACAAAAAAAAAATGAAAGAAAGTTCTTTTTTTATTTGGTAAAATACAAACACATTATGGTTACAGTGATTTGGTTCAAATAGCATATTCATATTGCAATTATGATAGTAACAGATTTTTTACTTTAATATAAGCTGCAAATCTCATTCTACTATAAAAGTAACATGTGTGCATCAAAATCCAACCCATATAAATAAAATTATAGTATCCAAAGACACCATAAATATACATTGGAGAAAAGATAGCCTCTTCAACAAATGGTGGTGGAAAAACTAAAAGTCCATATGTAATACAATGAAATTAGACTCATCTCTCTCACCCTGTACAAAACTCAACTCCAAGTAGATCAAGGACCTATGCATTAAACCAGAGACCCTGTGTCTATTAGAAGATAAAGTAGGCCTAAATATCCATCATGTCAGCTTAGGAACCAAATTCCTCAACAAGACCCCTAAAATGCAAGAAGTAAAATCAAGAATTAATAAATGGAAATTTATCAAACTAAAATGCTCTTCACAGCAAAGGAAAGAATCCATAATTTGAACAAAGATCCTACAGTATTGGAGAAAATCTTTGCCATCTGCACCTCAGATAGAACATTAATCTCCAGGATATATAAAGAACTAAAAAAGTTAACACACACAAAAAAATCAAATAACCTAACCAATAAATGGGCAAAGGAACTGAACAGTCACTTCACAAACGAGAAACACAAATGGTCGACAGATATATGAAAAATGTTCAACATAACTAGCAATTAGAGAAATGCAAATTAAAACTACACTAGATTCCTTCTCATTCCAGTCCAAATGAAAATTGCCAAGAATACATATAACAATAAACTTTGGAGGATGTAAGGCAAAAAGTTACACTCATACATTACTGGTGGGACTGCAAATTGGTACAAAACTCTGGAAAGCAGTATAGATACCTCAGAAAAGTTGGAATGGAACCACCATTTGATCTAGTTATTCCACTGGTCATGTTCGTACATGACCAGTGTAACTCCACATCATGTACTACCGCAATATCAGCATACTATAGTGATACAGCCATATCAATGTATATAACTAAGCTGTGGAACCAATTTAGGTGCCCTTAAACAGATGAATGGATAAAGGAAATGTGGTATATATAGACAAAGGACTATCACTCAATCAAAGAGAAGAATAAAATTATGGCATTTGCCAGTAAATGGATAGAAGTGGAAGCTATTATGCTAAGTGAAATAAGACAATCTCAAAAAACCAAGGGCCAAATATTCTCTTTCTCTTATATGCAGATGCTGACTCACAATAGGGCTGGGAAGAGTGAAGGTTCACCAGATTGGACTGGGGCAATAGGCAGAAAGGAGGAGGGATGGGAATGGGAAATAGAAGAATGTATCAGACACAACTTTGCTATGTTCATACATGATCAGTGTAACTCCACATCATGTACTACTACAAGAATGGGAAATTATACTCCATGTATGTATTATATGTCAAAATATATTCTGTTGTCATGTATAACTAAAAACAGATTTTTGAAAGTGAAAAATAATCCAAACATGGTAGTTTTCTAAGCTTATTGAAGAATTTTCAATATGTATCTGTTATTCAGTTTATACTCAGCCAGCAAAGCATGAAATGCTGTTGCTTCTTTGACTTGTAGTGAAAAGCCTTTTGACATTTTGTGAAATGGGATGGAGGAAGAATCCAATAGATGAAAAATTTACTCAAAAAAAAAAGCAGAAATGTTGGAAGTTAAATTAGAATACAACATAAATGAAGATAGGAAATAACTGACTATGGGAATATAGACATTGATTTCCTTTGAGGGAATCTTGCTGTGCAGCCTGAGATATTTAATTAAGGTGAACTTATTGACCTAAAAGAAGAAATTGATTGCAATAGAAAGGATAATGATATCTCGGAAGAAACGAACCGGGCAAAATATATATCATTACAGAAATTTTTGTATATATTTTACAAAATTGAAAGAGCAAAAATAAAATCTTGAAAGCTCATTAAAACTTTTAAAAGTATGCCAATTCCTAGGAAAGATGTTCACTATTTATGGTAGGTTGTAAGGCAAGAAGAAGGCAAGCACTTTTCAAACCACTCTTAAAAGTTTTAATAAACAATTAACAACCATGAAATGGATATTTCAGTGCATTTAATTTTCAACATTTTGAATGTATTAACATACACTCATGGTAAATAAGAAAGATGTATTTTGTCTTTGACTTTGTATTTGGCACAGGGTTTCTAAAATCTTCAGAATTTCCTGAGTGATTGGAGTGTACCTTCATTTTTCTTAAGGAACCCTTTTCTAACTGCGTCTGTTTATGTTAACTGAAAACTTCAAGATGGGACAGGCAACCCAACAGACCAACTGGGGTTGGAACTTTCAGAGTCATCCATTGACTTATAGCAGAGGAAACTGGGGATGGAGATTCAGCTCTTTAAAAGTTTGACCAACAAGATTTGAAATTCAGCGAGCTTCTGTGTTGATGAACACAACAAAGTTATGGGAAGCTTATGTGCCTATAGTTGGCATGGAAGCTCTGCTCCCTCCCTGTACCTCACCATATGAATCTCTTGGCTGTTTCTGCATTATGTTTGTATTAAACTGATAAAAACAAATAAAATTGTCTTCTATGTTTTGTGAGTCTTTCTAGAAATTACTGAAGAAAGGAATCATGGTAACCTCTAATTTTACAGCCAGTTTGTGATAATGATGGTAGCTCCTGGAATGTGACTGGATTTGAAATTGGGGTCAGTTTTGTAGAGAGCTATAACTCTATTAATTACCACAAAATAACTATTTGCATAAAATCAATGAAGCAAACCCACTGTGTGGTTACTACATTGTACTAAAACGGTGATATTTTATGAAACTATTTCAGTTTTTGGCTAAATCCATTGATATTGTGTTAGTCATCTCTTTGTTGCTGTGACCAAAATTCCTTACGGGAACAACTCAGAAGAGGAAAAGTGGATTTTGAGATCATAGTTTCAAAGTCCAAGGTCAACTGCTGTGGGCCTGAGGTGAGGCAGAAGAACACAGCAGAAGGGTGGGCGGAGGGAAGTTGTTGGCTCCTGGCAGTCAAGCAGTAGAGAGAGAGAGGAAGGGACCCGGAAATGATATAGTTCAAATTCACACACCTAGTGACATACTTCCTCTAGTCATATCCCTCTGCCTACAGTTATAAACTAGTAATACACGCAAATTAATCCATCATATGCATTAATCCTTGGATGAGGTTATAGTCCTGATAATCTAATCATTGTCTAAAAGTCTCACCTCTGAGTCATGCAGGAGACCATGCTTTCAAAACTAGTTTTCATGGAACATTAGATATCTAAACCATAACAGTTATGAACAGACAACTTGAGATATCTTTGTTAGGGAGGAGAGAATTCTGGAAATTATATGAGAACTACTATATCTAAATAAATGCACAAACTCTCATTACTCACCCCTTAAATACTAAATAGGTGAGGAACTAGAAAATCATGGGTATTTGTTTAAATAAAACTTTGCATATCACACAGAAGAGATTTTCTTTTCAGTCATTATACAACACTTACTATTAGTAGTAGTAGTAGAAGTAGTAATAGTACTACCAGAAATTGAACTCAGGAGCACTTAACCACTGAGAAAATTCCCAACCTTTGTATTTATGTTTTATTTTGAAACAGGGTCTCACTAAGTTGCTTAGTTATTGAGGTACCAAGACTGACTTTGAACTCAGTATCCTCCTTCCTCAGCCTCTCCAGTCACTGGGATTAGAGGTGTGCACCCTGCCTGGCCAATAATTATTATTTTCTATCTTTTCTATTTCTAAAGAACACTGAAAGAATCTAAGAATTCATAAGTTCACCTCTCTTTAAAGCATAATCATAGAACTTAAAGATTTTAATCACATCATATTGAAGATGGTACATAAGACAATAATAAAAACAAAATACTGTAGATATGTAAATAAACAGGAAATGTAGATCACTGTCAAGGAAAAAAAAATAGTCAAAGGAGAATCTGACAGTTAATATTAGGTCCACCCTATTATAACAACTGTACAAAGATTTTTCTTACTTGGCAGAAGTTTCCCTTTCCTCAGATTATAGTTACTGAGCAAATGCTGAGCATGAAATGAAGAAATGTGTGATCATGGTAATAATTAGGCCAATTTTGAGTACTTTGGCAGATTCACTTTGGGGTACTTAGATGTGTAATGCCAGCTCATTAAGGAAAGCAGTAGCAGAGCTGCTTAAAACAGCCTGTCCTGAAGTCTACCATGTCATCTTAAGGCATTTGAAGATGATAGTGGAAAGTCTTCAAATCTTTTGGAATGGGTTCTGACTGTTATAAAAGGACATCAGTCCTCTTAAAATGATTTCCTTTATGTCTAACTCACAGAAGGGAAACCTTAAAAGAGACCTTGATGGCTTGGAAGCTCTTACTATTCTGAAACATGGATTTACAGCATTAATGATGGTCACCTATTGAAGAATGAGGAGATGATCTAAGGTATCCAGCTAATTTCTTGTGGTCAGGAGAACAAGATCCCTTAGTAGTAATAATAATAATAAACCCTATTGTTTTTATTTAAAAGACATAAACTCAGGAGATGTTATCTTGAAAACTGGTCATGTACCTCTCCAGACGAAAGTGCATTCCTCAATGATTGGCCACATGAAAATATGCCAATCCCAAATCAGCCAGAGTACACAATCCATGATCCAGTCATAAAACAACATGTTTACAACTGCTATATGAGTGAGTTTCCAAGTTTATATAAATGGACCTCAAAATCTGACACAGAACACTGGATGAGACAGAAATATTGAAAGGTGGTTGGTTGAGTCATAAGCATCTACCACTCCACTCAAAAAACATAATGCATAGACAAACTTATGTTTAATGAAATGAAAACCTCTGCCAGTGTTTCTCCTGATTCCTTCTCCTTCTCTAAATACATCATCCCCTACCCCTCCATGTTTTCTGCTTTTGAGGGTTTTTTTTTTTTTTTTTTTTTTGTGGGAGAATTAGCTCTCTTTCAATGGATGTTAATTGGGGTAAATTAAAATTCCCAATTCAATTGATGAACATATGATTTAATTCTGATTCTTCAGACTCTGTCTCTTAAAATTTGGCTCACATGGAATAAAACAAGAATAAATTGTTAAACTATTTATAATGAAAACTGTCTTGAGGGCATTACCATTAATTCCTGATAATTAGACTGTATCTTTAAATATCATGTCCTTGTTCTCATTCTGAGTCTTGAATATTCAAATTTCTTTGAAGTCTCTAGTGATCCCTTGATCTTTCCTGTGGTCTCTGACATTAGCCAGGTTTAGTGTCTGTTTATAATGAAAGCACACTAACTGAAACAAAATTCTTACCATCATCTTTTTTCAAAGTCAAATTTTTATGGCATAATCTAGAATAGAATGATGTGCCAAAATCAAGTTATCAGTTCACAATTACTTATTCTTTATAATATGTCATATCCTGATTTATGTAAATATCAATTTCTTCAATTCTATAATTTGAGTAGAATGATACTGTTTACACTCAACATTTTTGTTCTTTTTTATAAGTAGATAGTACATTATAAAAGTTAAAAGAAACAAACTCTTAATAAAAGATAACTCACCCAATAGTCATGCTTTTAAAAAGCATTAATGTTAGCTTAAATAACCATGTGTTAAAGTTTTATACCAGAAAACTAGGCATACAGAGGGGATGTATATAGCATAATCTGGAATTAGCCCTAGATTTGACTGATAGTTCACTTATTTGCTAACTGTATGATATTAGAAGTTGAATCTAGTTTGAATATCAGGTTTCTCAACTGTAAAAATGAGTAATTATAGGAATATGATTGTAAAATTGTAAGGATTTTGGGAAAATTAAATTGCTTTAAAAGTGCTTCCCATTGTACCTAAACAATTGAGAATAGATACTGAATATTAACTGATTCACTGTGTAAACACAGCATTTCCTTAACATATCCATATCATGTTATACAATTTTTATCAAATTTATTCATGGTAGCCATATAAAATGTAACCAGCAAAGGCATGAAGCGCTAAATTAAACTAAACAGGTAAGTATTGAACAATTGTAATTGCTTCATGGTTCAATTTGTGTCACTAATAATATTTTAAATCAATTACAGATTTTCTTATAATTTGTTACTTTTCACAGAAACTCTGTTACCTCTTGAACATAAATGACATGATGTAAGAAACTTGTTCTCTTTTCAAACTATTTCTTTTGTTCCAAAGATAAAGTAAGTACTTGTAGTCATTAGCAAATCAGGGTATTTATATGGTGAAATACATAAACTCTCCTGATGAAAAAAAAAGGCTTAATTCTCCTTAGAACAGAAATTAGTTCTGTTTTTGTTTTTATTATTGTCATTTTTTAATATTTATAACTATGGAGTAAATTCATACTTTTCACTAATACATTAATTGAAATTAAGTTAGAGCTGATTGCTACCATGTATATGGCAGTAACCATATTTAAAGTACTTAAGTTTTCAACAATATGGTTTTTACCTGAAATGGGATCTATTTTGTTATGAATACCTAAATCTTTTTATTTTAATTGATGATTCACATAACTAAATATTTTAAGAAAACAAAGTTTTCTTTACATTTTGGAAATACTCCTTAAACAAATTGTAAAATAAGATGCTTTCCAATTAATTCAATATGTGTGAAATATTTTTCAGTTTATTCAGTTTTGTATGATAACATTTTTAATATAATAATGCCTTATTATCTTCACTATACAAACATCCAGTATAAGTAGAAGGATTAAGCAATTTTCTGAAGGCAAAAACGTGGTCAATGTCAGTAATCGGATTAGAGCTAAGAATGCTTTGATTTCCAGGACTGGCTTAAGATGATTAAAATTGCCTCTTTCAGTTTGACTTCAACAATTAGAAGTTGGGGTTTTCCATTGAAACCTTAAAAACTGATGTTTTTTCTCATTTTAAGAAACACTACGAACTCACTAAGTAGTCAGGGAACCAGGTGAGAATTTTAAAATACTATTTAAATGGTCTTATCAGTCTACATGTTTTTTTTTAAATCTCTGTTCTTCTTTACTCTTATTTCTGCTTATTTAATCTGTTAAAATTATCTTACCTCTATCACAAAGATATAGTTTGAATTGTATTGCTTTATTCCTCTGCACATTACCATTTCTGTCCAAGCCATGTGCATCACTGGTTTATGGACTTAACCACCACGTTTGACTCCATTTAACAATTACAATTGACTTCCTAAGAAATTTTAGTTTATTATATTCCAGTACTTCTGTTTTCAGTTTGAATGCTTTTATTTCAGAGTTTTTTGTACTTGTACCCTTCTTAAGTTGGCCTTCTTTAGTCTTAGCTAATGGCTCTATATTAATAGAGTGCTACTCTGAAATGCTTCTCTTTATGTTGATTGTCCACAATCATAAATTATCATTAACATGAGCATTCACTTCCATTATATGTTCCTGCTTTATCTTCCTCATAGAATCCATAGTTTATAACTATTTGAAATACCTGATATATTTGCTTGTTGACTATTTCTTTCATTCACACAGCAAAGACAAAAATCAGGAATCAAGTTATAGTACTCACACATGTGTGTCTGCAGCAGCTGTAAGAGTATTACAGAGAGGAGATATCTAGGGAGTGATGCTGATAAACGGATAATAACTCAAACGTGACAGATTCAGAGGAACTCAGCTAAGATGTAAAACAAAGAACAGCTCAATAAAAAAGGTTAGAGTCTTTACATGTAAAAGCTGATGACAAATGCTCACAGGTGTGTAATGTCTAGACTCATGGAGCTAAGCAGAGTTTAACATACATGTGAACAATGGGAGAAATTATATCTCAGAAAGTATAAAGGAGACAAATTTTAAAGACTGCAAAATAATTTGTTGCATAGTTTGTTTAATAAATTAGCTTTACTCATTTCAATTTCTATATTTGCAAATGAATGTGTATATTTTAAACAATTATATATCAACGTTTATCTGTCTCTCTCTGTTTCTGTCTCATCTAGAGTTTTTAATGCCTCCTTGATGATTTGGGTAGTTTTCTAAGCCTCCAGTGTTCTGTCATTTAGTGTCTATTTATGAGTATTAAATTTTTTCTCCACATGATGAGGCTTTTTTCAGCCAGTAAGAGTATAAATATTTTTGAGAACAAAATTTTGTACTATGCTTGGATTGTATATGGGGACAATGTACACCTAAAAAATAAAATGCTTTGTGTTTCCCCAAACATTTTATGTTTGTGTTTTTTTTAATGGAAAAAACATTATTGAAAATAGAGGTCAGCAGTTAGTTATTATCTAGATTAAACAAGTACTCATAATCCTTAGATATTCAGCTAATGATTCTTATTAAATAAGATGATGTAAATAATATGGAAAAATGCTAATTATATTTTCCAGCCACAAATCAAATTACTAAATAATCACATTATCCTAAATGCAATATTAACAATAATTCAAATTGTTTGAATCACAGAAATATTTCCTAGACATCAAAGCAAACAACAGGTTTCCAGCATGATTCCTGCACAGCTATGTAGCTAGTAAATTGATTTGTTCCCCTTTTATGTTGTAGAGGATGCTTCAATAAACTTGATAATATACAATTTAGGTAGTGATTTTGAAATATCAAGGGGAACTATATATCATACTGAGCCTTAGCTTTATTTTTTTTATCTCAAACATTTAAGATAATGTGATGTTATTGCACCAATGATCTCAAAATTTGTTTAGTTCACAATTATCAAGACTTCTTAAAACCCTCTAGGGTGTTTTGAAAGAAAATAAGTTATTTTAACAGTTCTATATTTCTTTCTGAATGTTTTCCATACTTTTGCTCATTCTTTTCTGAAATATTTTTAAATTAAGTCATATTTCTGAACTTTTGAATATCTGTTTATATTTTCTATTGTACATCACACAGATTCAACAAAAAGGTGTGATAGTTACCAATTTTTGAAATTAAATTTCTCCACTCAAGAAGATGCAGGCAAATGGATATTATTTGTCCTTTCAATCATATAAATAACTGTGATTCTTCAGGTGAAAACAAATGTAAACATTTATTGTGCATTATGTTTTCAAGACATTCCTCTAAGAACCTTACATATATTTTCTCATTAATTTTTTACAGAAAACCTGTAAACATGGAATTATATTACACCTTACAGATGACGAAATTGAGTTTTAGTTGTTAAATAACTTGTCTAAAGCAAATTTGAAACCTATCATATTCTGACTCCAAAGCCTCCTTTTTCTTCTTGAGAGCTGTCTAGTTTTTCCTTATTAATAGTCACAAAAAAGAACATATTTTATGAAATTTCCAGCACAAAAAAGGTAATATTTTTGACTTTTAAAAATTGCTTCAAATAGATGCAATTTCTACCTCACCTTCAGAAAAGGAACAGAAACCTATTCAAAAGTACTGTTTCTATAGAGTTCAAGTTCCCATGAAAAGATTACCTGAGTTCTTTACAGGAGAGGTAATTTTTAGCATCCAATAACTAGATTAATCATAATTCAAGACATGATATAAAAAAAAATGGCAAACAGCATGTTAGAATAAGTTACAAGTCTGCTATTTATCAAGAGGAAATCAAGGAAGGGTCTTAGTTCTGGACCCAGACAATATGTAAGAATAGGAGTCAGACTCCCCTGCCACCTCCAGATTTAAGGAACCAAACAAGTTTTAACAGGAGAAAGAGCTTCACCAACAATTAAACAGCAACAGAAGCTTGTTTGAAGGTTGTTAAGAAAAGTGTGGGCTCTCTCATACAGCGAGGAGGTCCATGGAACAGAGTAGAGGAGAGTGTGGCTGCTGAGTCGCTAATCAAGACCTCCAAACCAAGCAGGAAACAGGTCTGATTTTATTGTGTAGTTACCAGTATATACACTCAGACACTAGCTAAGCAGATTACAGGCAGGCACCAATGCAATGTCTGCTAACTGTCTTTGCAGTGACCAATTGAGGAGTGTGACATGGAGCAAGCACAGGGACTGCAACACGTGGCCTTATGCCCAGGGCTGTGCCTATGGGGTAAGTGACCTGCTGCTTGCAGGCCTAGTATGAGGGGAGTGGCCTGCCACTCCGAAGCCCTTAATGTATGCCATGAATGCAGTACTCCATGAACTTGTCCCCACAAAGAAAATGCATTTGAATTGAATTTGAGGCAGAAGAGAAGATGATGATTTACAGAGAAAGGGAACCAGTTGTGGAAGAAACATCTAAATAGACCAGAAAATGTGAACAAGGTCTCATGAGCTTAACCAAGGGCAACTGACTTCTTTCACTATGAGATGGACACACTGTATGTAATTTTCCATACAATTTGATTATTTTAATATTTGAAATTCATTGTTTTTGGTTTTGAATTGTATCACACATAGGTCCTATAATTAATAATGTGCAAGTCAATGAATTATCAGACATGTAAGTACCAACTGGGTCAACAATTCAATTAGAATATGACAATGCATAAATTCCCAAGGAACCCTCTTCAATTGTCAAAAAAAAAAAAAAAAGAAAAAGAAAAACCCGTAGTCCTTACTTCAAAAATTGAAATGCAGTTTTATTTTTTTAAACACTTATTACCCCTGAAGTCACAATATAAAGTCTTTGTATTTGGTTTCTTTTCTTAACATTGTGTATATGAGCTATGTCTATAGTGCTGAGGGCAGCTCAAGTTGACTTCTTTTTATTGTGATAGAATTCTATTACATAGTTATTACAAGTTTCCTAATGTACACATATATTTCTATTGCTGCCAAATTTTAGCTATTATGCATAATATCAATATGGATGCATTTAAATTTGTTTCTTGATACACATAAGCACAAATGGATATCTAAAGGAGGCTACATTAGCGTTTGACTTGTAATCATGATTTAACCTAATTTATGTATATTACAACAAATAATAAGAAATGGTGATATAAACTTTTCAGTAAATTACATATGCATATATATGTATATGTACATAACTATGTACATTGTAGTATGATCTCCTTGTCTATTCATCTATTAATTGACATGGGTTGTTTTCATATACTGCTATTGTGAATAACACTGAAATGAACATGAGAGTGCAAATATGTCTCTAAGGTTCTAATTTAAGATATTTTGGGTACATAACAAGAAGTGGGATTATTGGGTCATGTGGTATTTTTATTTTTAATGTTTTTAATAATTCCTTACTCTTTTCTGTGGTTCCTGCCCTGCTTTACTAATTGCCCTACCCAACTAATTGCACAAGGAATCCAGTTTCTCCAATGTTTGTCAACATTTGCTAACTATTTTTATGGTGGTTGTCCTAACAGGTATGAAATAATTTTCTTATATTTTTAATTTGAGTTTCCTTGATAAATAATGATGCTTCAATTTTCTTCTTATGCTTGCTGGGCATTTGTATATCTTTTCAGAAGAAATATCTACTAAAGGCCTTAGCTTATTTTTTCATGGGATTTTTATTATTATCTGATATTATTTTAGGTTTCATCACTATAACAAATACCTTAAATAATCCAATTATAAGAGCGATGGTTCAGGCCATAATTGATTGGCCCCATTACTTTGGATCTGTGACGACTGGCCTGTGTGCTAGAAGGAATCACTCACCTTATGGCAAGGAAGTGCAAAAAAAAGGTGAAAGACCTCTGTGTTGCAACACCCTTTTAAGACTCACTCCAAATATCCTGAAGTGCTCTCACGAGCTGTCACCTCTTAACATCTTCACCACTTCCATGTCGTGCCACAGGCTGAGGACCAAGCTTCCAAAACACAACCCTTTGAGTGATATTCTTGATCAAACCTAGAATATCCAGAGCAATTAACTTTGAAAGTAAAAACGATTATTTATCTCATAAATTGGAGGTTCTAGTCCAAGATCGGGTGGCCCCATTTGAGTGGGCTTCTAGTAGAGAAAGTAATCTTGATAGAAGAGTGTGACTGAAGGAGGGCTCATATCACAAGCCAGGAAGCAGAGAATGGTAGACTGGAGTCCCACAGTTCTCTTCAGGGACAGCCCCCACCTAATGATCAGTCTCAGAACCTCCAAGTCAGCCATGTGATTATGAGAGTTAACAAGGAAACTCCACAAAATTGCTAAGCTACAGTACTTGGTTAGGTGTATTAAATGTATTTTTGACATCATTTTTCCTCTTTTGGAGTATAACTATCTCATAAATTCAGGAGCATCTGTGTGCCCATGCAAATAAGTAGTGGAATACGTGAATACAGAAGGCACAGTAGAAGCAAAAGTAATTGAATATGAGCTATAATTTTTAGATAATATAGTGGATAATATTTTAAGAATTGACTTTTTAAATAAAAAGCTGGAATTTATTTATTATTTTTAATGAGGCAAGCATAATGTAATTTTAAAATTTTTAACAATGATTTAAATTTATTTTAGAGGAAAGGAAAATATATTTTGTCATTAAAAATTTTCTTTACTACTGATCATCAGAAGAAAATAACATTTTTTTCCCTTGGTCAAAATAGAAAACATTTCATTTTATAAAGAAAACTTGATTTAAATTTAAAAATCTATCAAAGTGTGATGGCTGTCCCTGAAGAGAACTGTCAGACTCCAGTCTCCCATGAGTTTTTTTTTTTCCTATCTTCATAATAAGTAGTACTTCATTTTTGAGAAGTCATTGATGCACTTTCAGGCTTAACACTCATCTGTAAAGGTGAAAATATTTCATTGACCTCTTTGATGACCATGCTAATATAGTGTACAGAAAAATACCATATCATATTAAAATGTTCTACTTTATAGAAATGTTTTAAATGATATCCTTGGCACCCCCAAAAAATCCTTAAAAGGAATGAAGTAACAATTGATTGTCCAGCTTAACATTTCTATTATAATAAAGGTTATAGTTCAACACACATTGAAAGGTATGTATATATGTATGTATATGATACATTTCTCCAGTTTATATTTTTATGTTACAAATAATCTATATAACTCTTATTTCATAATACAGCATAACCTTTTTCATGAAAACACTTTAATACAGATACTATTAACCTGAATACCAACACACAACCTGGTCAATAGATCTCAGTGTTTGAAAAACACACATTTTCATATACTAATGACTTCAATTATTAAAGCAGAGAATCATAAGCAAATAAACAAGATTGGTCATGTAACTATAGACTCAAATACTCTAATATGCAACTGGATTATGAAAACAAGCAGCTGTACCAACAAGATAGGCAATCAAATTGACAAAGTATGT
The DNA here is from genome assembly GCF_052094955.1 of Ictidomys tridecemlineatus. Classification (NCBI taxonomy): domain Eukaryota; kingdom Metazoa; phylum Chordata; class Mammalia; order Rodentia; family Sciuridae; genus Ictidomys; species Ictidomys tridecemlineatus. The sequence goes on from NC_135482.1 coordinate 129,475,580, forward strand.
CTCTGCATTAATGGAGTACGTGCCACTTGACAAATTTAAATAAGTGCTGGAATGGTGAAACAAGTTGATTTGGATTATCACATTCATTCAGAGTAGACACAACTTAAATGAGATAATTATGCATCCACATCAGGCAAATACACAGTTTTATAGGTGGCTGAGCATAAAATGCATCTAGAAAATGTATAAAAATAAAACTAATTTTAAAATTGGCATAAGTATTCCTGAAAAATATCAAAGTATTTTAAATACAAGACTAATATAGCAAATAAACACTTAAGACGTGATACATGAGTTAGACAAAAATCTAGCTGATCTTTTAAACTTTCTATTAGATTATGATATAAAGAAGTAGATACTTCTCTGTAAAGATACAGCCCAATTCATTTTATCCTTACAATTTCATCACAGGCATCTATTCACTACATTCTAAAATTTCCATAAACATATATTGTGGTTTCTGAATCATTAATCTGTAACCTCATAGGGAGAAATTTTATCAATAGAAGTACAATTCCTCAACATCTTCTCCCACTTTGCATGAGGTAAGATTTTTATTGTCATAGTCTGAATTTCCTCCTGGGATACTAATACTCTTATATATTTCTTTAATTTGCTTGCACTAATTTCATACTTTTTTGATGGTTTTATGGGTTTTAAAAAGTATATAATATCTCATAAACATATTTTTCCATATCATAATATTAAAACAAAGTTATTTCAGCATTCTAAAAAATAATCTCTTTTCCTTTATGTATTAAACACACACCCAGACACACACATACAGTAAAACATAATTTCTTAATAAAAATGCAGTTTATGTTCTCATTAGTGTTGTACCAATTAAAACAAAGATTTTTATTTACCAATTCCCTACTCTGAAAAATGTACTTTATTTTTTTTTCTTTTTTCCTATCTTCCTACCTTTCTTTTAGGGTAATTATTGTATTTAGCAATTATTGCAGCAATATATAAATAAAACTTGCATTTTAAAAATTTTGTATTAAACCATTTTACCTGTTCTCTTTCCATTTAATATTTTATGGTTTTTAGCATAAATCTAGGAGCAGGAAATTTCTCTTTAAACCAACTTCATTACTAAGTGTCTGGTTGTTATGCATAAGACACCATAGTAGTGTGTTGTAATAAGATACTGGTGATCCTTAAATGTAAAAATGCAAACATATTTTCTTTGAGAGGTAATGTGAACTATCATCCGATAATATAACTATCAAATATCAAATTATAATATTTTTCTAAGTGATTAAATATTTAGTCAATTTTAAAAGTAAGATAAAACAGTTGTTCTCCTTTTACTTTCTCTTTTTCTTGCTTTGTTTTGTTCCAGTAACTTGTAAGAGCAACATTTTAAAGCCATCTTGAAGGGATTAAATGGCTTCAACCAACAATGAAACAAACAAAAAAATCTACCCATAATGACAATGTTATCACTTCTTTTCTGGAATATGATAGCATCTAGTTATGTGTATGGAAATATTGTCCATCATCACACTATTCACAGATCACCTTTCAAAATTTAACATCCATTCCCATAAAGTGACTTGTTTGCCTGACTCTGGACTGCTGTAAAAATATAAGATAAAAAATTTGTGGGAAATTATAAATTGAATTTTTATGCTTTTGTATTTTTGTTTTTAGTTTTAGAAGAGCCACAACGTGGAAAAACTAAAATACATTCAATGGAAAATATTAAAGTATATGTTTTGATAAGCTTTGAAATATTTACAGTAGAAAAATTATTACAGCAATGAAAACAATAAAGAGGCAAAAGCCCAAAATGTTCCTTCTGTGTATTCCTTCCCTAACACTCTCCTGGTTTCATCAATAGGCAATAGCTGGTCCTTTGTTGTCCCTATACAGTACTTTGTATTTCCTAGAACTTACTAGTAGTACAATCAAAGAATATATAATATTTTTTGTCAGTATTTGAGCAAATATATTTTTATGTTCATCAATATGTCACATAAACCACTACTTTGTTTCTTTTGATTCCCAAATGCTGTTCCATTGTATAACTTATAACTATCTTTATTGCTTCATCTTTTGGTGAACAGGGCTACTACAAAAAATTGCTATAAATATTATGTAAAAGTTTTTTGTGTGGATGTATTTTGGTGGAGGCAATCCCCCACTCACTGTCTTGACAGGATCACAGTGAGAAAAAGTGTTGGCAAAGCCGCTCTCCCACTGTCTTGACAGGGTCACAGTGAGGATGAATGCTGGCAAAGCCACGCTGGTTGGTGGGTAACCGAAACCATGAGACCCTTTTTTATGTAATTGAGACTTTGCATTTTCATGCTTATGTTTCTCACAGGAGGCATGAGTATGTTAAATGCCAAACAAATTAAATTTCAGATGGCTAGAACATAACAGGTAGTTCATGCCTTGGACAGCATATAAAGGACAAAGTAGAAGGCTATTCTTCTGTCTTAGTACATTGTGGACAAACCTAATAACAGACAACAATCATCCTCTGAAAGGACATGAGAACTAGTGCACCTTGACTGAAAAACAAACTCTTTGAGAACTAGTGCACCTTGACTGAAAAACAAACTCTTTGAGAACTAGTGCACCTTGACTGAGAAACAAAGAAACTCTTTGAGAAAGCAGCTCCACCAGTTTTATGAGAATAAATTTAGGAATCAATCAAAATAGCTTTATAAGACACAGTTTTAGAATAATGTTAGAAATATTATTTTATTTAGATTCTTAAGTTTAGAAATTCTTAAGTCTTTAGTTGTATAGGTTTCTGATATGTTTTAAGGATGATTTATAAACTTTAGAACATTTTAAATATAAGATTTAAAGGGACTTTTTTAGATGGGAATTTTAGATTAAAAATAAAGTACAAGTGTACTTTAAGTTAATGATTGGTTGGGAGACTTATAGTCTGGTTACGTAGTCTGGCATTAGTTAATAAGAAAATAATATCTTGGGAAAAATAGTAAATCTTGGGAAAATCTGAAGGGTGTAAATTGGTGACATGTTTTATTGATGATTCTGTACTTTTGATGATTGTATGGCTGGGGGTCATATCCTGGAAAAATGTAAATTAATGTACCCTCAATCATGGTTAAGGACATGTCATGTCTTGGCAAAGTTTTAAATTATATAATTAATGACGTATTGTGAATCTATAATGATGAAAAAAAACTGTAATAAAAGGGGGACCCAGAGAAAGCAGCTTTAGCTCTCTCTCTGAAGATTGCTCAAACGGAATGACTCCTGTCTCATCTTTTTGCCTACGCTACTCATCCTTCAGGACTCCCTGGACCCCACTGGGGCAGGACCCCGGCAGTATTTATTTCACTTCTTTTGAGAAAATCTCAGACTGGAAAGTCTGGGTAGGTTTGAATTCAACATTTTATAAATTATTAAAAGTTTTCCCAAAGTTGTTGTATTATTTTATATTCTCACTGGAAATGTATGAGTTTTATTTTCTTCACAGTTTCACTAAAACCTCATAACGTTCATATTTTAATTTAGTCGTGCTAATATTATTGTAGTAGTATAAAGTCATGGGATTAATTTGAATTTCTTTAATGACATAGCATGCTAAATTGTTTTTCATGTCTTATGGTTCTTGATACTATCTTAAATAAGATGTTTATTAAATGATTTTGCTCACTGTTAAATGAATTGTTTGTTTTCTTAACATTAAATTTTGAAGTCTTCATTACATACTCTAGATAAAAATTCTTCAGATGATATTTTGCCAATATTTTCTCTTAATGATTAAATGAAGTTTAATTCTCTAAATATGTCCTGGAAAGGACTATTGTAACTTAATATAATCAATTATAATATTTTCTTTTACAATTTATGCTTTGATGTCATGTCTCAAACATATCAAAGAGATGTTGTTATATAATTTATCCTTTACGTTTTATAATTGCAAATTTTATGCTTTGATTCCATTTTGAGCTCATTTATTTGCATATGGATACCAAATTTTTCCCAAAATTATCTGTGGGAATGACCCCTTTTCCCACACAATTGTCCTTATGACTTTATATTTAATTTATCTCAAAAAATTTTGAAGTTTTCCATGTAGAATTCATGGACATTTTTATATTCATATTTATTCTTAAATATTTTATGATGTTGATTTTATGAATGATTTTTTATTTCCTTTCTTCTATTGTTATAGTTATAAAAAATCAAATGACTCATATTTATATTGTAACATATCATCTTATACAATTCCCTAAGTCTTAAAGCTGTTACTCAGATTTCATTAGAATTTTTACTTAGATCATCCTGACACTTTCCCATCTGGATAGCTTCAATTTATTTCCTTTGTCTTATTCCTTTAGCTAGTATATAAAGTATGAAATCTAATAAAAGTGCTGATGGTAAAAAATCTTGGCTTTACTCTCACTTTACATAAAAGAAATCAGACTTTCTCCAATAAATATGTTGTTAGTATATGTTTTATGTGGATGTTATATATTATGTAAAGAAGTTTCTGTGGTGTCCCTAGTTTGATGAAAATTTTTTAAATAAATAATTTTATATTTTATCAAATGATTTTCCTTTAGAAATACAATTTTTCTTTAAGTGCAGAACAATTTTTTTTCTGAATAATAACCAAATATGTCCCATTATTCTATAAAATTTTTAGGACATTAAAAAAACTCAATTTAAGTGTTTTATAGGAGTTCTATACATAGGATTTTGGGATATAATGGGTTAAATAAAACTTTCCTTAGTGGTCTAGACTTCACTTGGTCAAGATGTGTTCAGTTTTTTTATATGTTGTTAGAATATGTTGACAAATATTTGTTTAGTCTTTTTTGCTTTTATTATTTTATTTAGGTGGTTATTTCCTATAATTGTTTACTATGTTAGTGGTGAATTCAGGATTAGGGTATGTCTTTAAATTATCAAAATACATATTTAAGTGATATTTTGCCACATTACAATGATATAAAAAACTTACAATAACCTAATTTATTTTCCCCCTTTCAGACATATACATTATTTTACAATTACTTTTGCATTTTTGAATTCTCTCAAAATGTATTTTAATTGAATATCTTATAAAGTCAGTTAATTCAACAAAAATAGTCTTATAATAATACAGCTAATATATCAGTATTTTTTATTCACTCTGGACCATAATTTCTTCTGTCTTAAAGAATTTACCTTTACATTTTTGTAATTAAGTTTCTTGGGTGACAAGTCCTTTCAGATTTTACACATCTCAAAATCTCTATGAAAATGGTCTTGCTCTTTTGTTTTTAAATATACTTTCTATGAATATAGAATTTTGGGCCCACAAAGGATTTGAGTACTTTATGATGGTGTTTCACACATGCATTGCTTCTAGGAGAAATCTGCTATACATCTTATCATCATTCCTCCACAGAAATCTTGTAAGATTTAAGCCCCTCATTTTAGATAAATTGATCATATTACATTTTTGGGCTTTCCTATGCCTCATGTGCTAGGAGATGTTGAGTTCTTGGGTCTGTATATTTACAGCTATCTTGATTCAGAAAAGTTTTTAGGCATCAATTTTTCAAATATATTTCTGTTCCTGTATCTCCTTCAAGGACTCCAATGACACATATCTTCATTTCCTTGAATTTCTTCCACATCCAAATAAATTTTTCTAATTTTATGTTTTCCTTTTCTTTTATTTAATAATTTATATTGCTGTGTTTTTGAGTTCATTAATCTTTTCTTTCAAAATACCTGATCTGCTCTTTATCATATTTGATATATGTTTCATCTTATTCATTTTAATTCTCATCTCTATAAATTTGATTTGACTCCCTAATACCTTACTTGTACCTGCTTAACAAACACATGGTTTACCCTGGTGGAAATTTAACATAGTTACCTGGTAATTCCAACAGCTCTATCACTTCTCAATATGTTTTGTCTTGCTCATCCTTTGGTTATATATTACTGTTTTATTCCATACCTAATGTTTTAAAAATTAGAATCAAAATATCGGGAGCTTTACAGTTTGGTGTTTTAATACTTTTAATTCATACAAATATTTCTTTGCTTTGTTGTAATATGCATTCAGTACTTATAAATGGTGACTTATGTGCTTCTGTGTCTTGATATTAATATTTATTAGATAGGACCATTATATGTACTTGGTATAGAATTAATTGCTATCTACTAGAACTCATTCATAAATTATAAGTTATTCCAATATAGCTGATGGGAACATGAAGGATTGCTCATACTGTACATGTACCCGGCAATATTATTCTAATCTGTTTAATATTCCCCCCAATTTTTGATAGTTTTCTCTTACCTGGGTTTTGGCAGTCAGAACTCTGTTGAACACCTGAGGTGAATCTTCTGAAAAAAATCTCTCAACAAGTTCTTCTTTCTCCCACTTTGATATACCATTCAATGAATTGATTCTCTTAGTTCAGGCTGCTACAGTACAATACTATAAACAGTATGGCTTAGACAACACATTTATTTTGCACAGTTTTGGAGGCTGGGAAGTCTAAAATCAAGGCACTGTTATCCAGTGTCTTGTAAGGGCACTTTTTCTGATTTACTGATAGCTACTTGTCTTCACATGCCCATCTTCTCTCTGTGCCTCCACATGCCCACCTTCTCTTTGTATCTTCACGTGGACGCCTTCTCATTGTGTTCTCACATGGCTAAGAGCAGAAAGAGAAGAAGCAAACTCTCTTCTGTCTCTTTTTATAATCCCACTTTAAAATTTCAACATTGATGAGCTAATTACTTTTCAAAGGCCTAGCTTCAAATACTATCATATTACAGATGTAGGCTTTAACTTACGCATTTTAGAAGGGCACGTTCTGCCCAAAACATATGACTTACCTCTATTTCCCTGAACTCTCAGTTCTATCTTACTAATTTAAAATATCCATCAGTCTTCATCGAGGCTTTTCATCTTGATCCACAATGAAAAACACTTTTTAATTTGTCTCACTCATTTTGTAACTGCTTCACATGAGAGGTTATTTTTTTCTCATTGTATCATAAATGAGTAGAATGGTAGTTCATGAAGATTCAGCAGCTCAACGTTCATGGGATGAATGAATGCTAAAACAGGCCAGAATGATGAAGGAAGCATTAAGAAAAGCTTAGCAAACAAGTCAACCCATTCTAACAATTTCACTAGGACTTTATAATTCCAGGCAAGTTATTTAACCTATGTAAGCCTCAAGATACCTCAAGTGTAAAATTGAGATGAAAGTAATATTCACCTCATAGAGTTTGGGGGAGATTTATATGAGTTAACATGCAAAATGTCTGGCATTCTGCATTTGCTCGATACATTGAAGTTCACATTTATCTGTCATAAAGATTTTTGCAGCATGTGGGAAGAAATATCATTTAAGCCATTTTTGCTGAAGGGAGAACTTAAATTGAACACACTTTTACCCTCAAGTGTAAAGTCTTAACAGAAAATTGCAAAAAGCATATTTAGGGAGTGGATGAAAAATAAGGAAAAGAAAACTGAATTTCAAGTTTTATCTTGCAGAAACTGGGAATTCTCTCAGTATGCAAAGTTTTGATGAATGCTTGAAGGATTTGGAACTCCATGGTGGAAGCACACACACACACACACAAAAAAAACTTATTTGACTGCCTATTTTAGCTTGATAATTTCAATCTAGTGTCAACATTTTCTCTCCAATTTCTCTATGAAAGTGGGATCAACAGTCACTTTCACTTTCCTTATATTTCTCATTTCTATTATCCTACTTAGTTTGCTAACTGCTCACTTCAATGGGTAATTGATTCAGGTGATAGACTTTTGTTCTTTTTATGACATTGTAGCTTTAGACTACCAGACTAAAAATCCAGTTAGAAGTCAATTTGAGAGTCTTATCTTTCAAAGTCTCCGCCCTTCAATCACTCTAAAAATGTACTGTGTTCTTTGGGTTTTAGTGTATACTATGCAAGGTGTGTTGCTGTATATACTGTAAGAAAAAATGGTAAATATTAAATGCTTGTGGGGATTAACAACAATGTGTATGCACATAATTTATTTGGTCATCAAAGTTGTTTAGTAGTGTTTTACCTTTTATCCTGCTGCGACCAAAAGATCTGACAAGAACAATTTTGAAGAAGAAAAATTTCTTTCAGTGCTCACAGTTTCAGAGGTCTCAGTCCATAGCTGGCTGCATTCCTCAGGGCTCTAGTTTAGGTGGAACACCACGGTGGGAGTGTGGCAGAGGAAAATAGGAAGGTTTTGGCTACCAAGAAGCAGAGAGAGTGAATTCTGCTCAACAAAGACAAAATATATATCCCATAGGCAAACCTCCAGTAACCCAGCTCCTCCAGCCACTCCCCACCTGCCTTCATTTACCACCCTGTTAATCCCTATCTGGGTATCACTTCACTGAGTTGGTTAAATTTCTCATAACCCTTCACTTCACCTCTACCTTCTTGCCTTGTCACACAAATGAGCTTTTGGGGGATACTTAGTATTTGAAACATAACAAATAGTCTGCTTATGGATGATTATACTATGAAGAGGACACCTGTGGGAGAAACAAGGGACTGTTAATTCCAGGAAATAACCCTTAAGAGCTTTGGAGCACAACTAGGAAACATCCATATCAAGGATGCTGATATGAGCTGATGGGATATGGAGTTCTAAGGTGGGGTTGGATACTTCAGGGCCACTTAGGACAAAAGTTTAACATTCCTCAGTATAATACTTGGTTGATAGGAGGTCATCTAATATAGACCTCCTCATCAGGAAGAATAATTGGACTTTAGCAACTATTAATACTATTAAAGTCCTATTTTATTGAGAGCCATGAAGAACAGCTGAGAGCCTTATTTTGCAAATGAAAATGGATGGAGCTTTACTCAATTAGAAAGATTATCTAGAATAGCATCAAGAAGAACAAATAGGTTCTTTAGATAATTTAAAAAGGAATGAGTTCTGAAGATATTCTCTGGAAGTGATTTCACAGAAAGACATATGGTAAAGACATATAATGATGGGCATGACAAATTTAACATTTTGATAAATTCATACTGTGTACTGATTAGTATAGTAATAGGATGATGTTCAAGGTTGTTTGCCTCTATCTTTAATACAAAATGGGAAAGCTAGAAATTTTCACTGTAAATTATCACTCTCAATGTGAGTTTCTTTCTTTTGTAAATAAGACATGTTCACTCTTGACCACTCAGGGTTTTTTTTTTTTTTTTTTAACATTGCCAGGGATGCATTACACCATATATTTTTTTTCATGAACAAAAGTTAGGAGTGAGTCACTGTGTTCACAAATAATGCTTCTAAAAATGGTAAGGATGGCTGCACGGTATATGGAATCCAATGAAAAGAAAGAAGGAGAGTAATATTGTCCACTTTCAGAATAGATACACAAACAAAAATCCATGATCAATTCAAATATAGCTAACATTAGAATTGTTGCCCCAAGGGGACAATCTAGTAAGTGACATCCTAAAGAACACTGGTGTTCATTCTTTCATGTTCAGTATAAGTCATATGAACCTCCTCTGCCATTTACCAGAGTTGCTTTGGAAGCAGAGAGTAGAAATGAGTGCTCAAAGCTAAGATGCAGAAACTTCAGGCCCATCAAAACAGATAGAACCAATTGAAAGACTTCTATCTACTGGAAGTACTTAAAATACTTAACTAAATCAGAGGGGCTTTTTCAGGTTAATTAACGTTCAGGGTATAAATACCACAGGATAGACAGACCAACAGCTGTAAAATTATTTTTAGAAGCTCATGCCTACTATGAGTGATATTTGGGATTAACAATCAATCAGTACTATACCCAAGTGTCTATTTCTTTGTAGCTATAGCAGCAAAAAGAACGATATTTCTTAATTTTAATATTTGAGAATAGGAATTTCATATCTTGACACAGTGATTAAGGTAAATAAAATCTACCACAAGCTCCTGCTTGGGGGTATGGTTTTGCCTCATTCATGTGATAATTTCAGCCTGGTTAATATACTAAGATATCTTTAAAACGTGTTTCCATGCAGAGACTCACAGATAATCTTTGTTTTGTACACACTGGTGGCTTTATCAAGTACCACATGTAACCCTCGTTCATCATAAAATTCCTTGCTCTTGTATGTTCCCAATGAATTCAAATTAAATTCATGCAAATACTGCATAATTTCACTGCATCATTTTCTCCATTATTTCTTATAATGTATGTCCCCTTCTTGTAACCACACATCACAAAGGAAGCAACTGATTCCTTTGATATTGGCTCTCTATATAACTATTGTTTAATAGTTCAAAACTCTAATGTTCATGTATTAAATACATTTGGTTCATTAATTATGTCCCTTATATCCCGACAGTGGTGTGTTCTGAAAAATTTCAGAGCACTGACTAGGGCTTAATATAATGAATTACCAAAATCATGGTGAATTCCTACAATTCAAATTCTTTTTCTGTGTTTCTGTGTATATGGTGCTGGGAATTCAAACCCAGGGCCTTGTGCATTTGAGGCAAGCATTCCCATTTTATAAGTGAATTTATTGCATCATGGAATCACATGTTTTTTTTTTTTTAAATCAGACAGTAGTTTTGATGTAGTATCTGGTAGAACAGTGGTTTTTCTTTTCCTTTTTTGCCCTCTTTTTTTTTTTTTTTTTTTTTTTTTTTTTTTGCTGGGCATTGAACCCAGGGCCTCACACATGCTAGGTACATTTGTGTGTTTTCACATGTGTGAGCAGCTGCTCATCTTTCAGTTTGCAAGGTTTTATGCATTAATCTTGTTCACTGATTGGATGTGACATTTACATTTCACAAATAATCATTTTTCACTTAAATCATATCATTTTCTTTCAGAAGCAACCCACTGCAACATGAAAAAAGTTATGTCAGAAAGAAATATTTTTCTTGAGTAAGTTTCAGTAACAGGGAAGAGTTGCCAGCAAAGGGCAGAAGGAAGAGTTTTGAGATTACTAGTTTCAGACTACCAAATGAACAAACAAGAACCTTTCTTGGCTGCTAAAGCAAGCACATTGAAATGTAAACTGTAACATGTTTATCCAGATTGCTACATTCACTTGATTTAAAATTACATTAAAATTACATTCTAGCTTCCATAGCCTAACACCATGAGACACTATTCTAAAACACTATCCAGAGTTTGTAAAGCATGTGCTATTTCATGTGAAAGTTTACTATGACTGAACATAAGTGACATCTGAGCCCACAGTTTGGGGATGCTATAAGTCTGAAGGTCTGGGATGAGAAGATATGAGTTCCTTAAAAAAAAATGTAGACAGCGTCTTTAAGCAAGTCTACTATAGTCTCATCAAATTGGGTAAGATGCTACATCTTCCAGACTGGGAGGGTTAGACAGGGTTGAGACCTGGACCATCCTCTGATTCATCCTAGTTCCTCATATGCTGTCATTTCAATTCTCAAGTTGCCAATCTTTTCATGGAGAATGCCTTGAATTTGACCAAAACACAAATCTAATAATTAAAATGATATAATTTGACAACTCAAAAGTTTAACCTTTGATTTCTGGGAAACTTAGTCTTTTGGAATCTAGGACATCTATGCAGTCAAGAAAAACTACTTGTTATCAGACCACACCTTGAAATAATTTCAGCCTTTGAATTTTAATTTATTTATGTATATGACCTAGATGGAAGTAGCCAATATGCACTGAATCATGAAACTTTTCATATCTTTAACTCTGTCTTTCCAGATTTTAGTCACCTACAATCTTATGTTTTACAGGTAAACAAAAACATGCATTATTTTAAACAAAAAGCTTCTTTTGCCATGTTTGCATACCAAAGTTTGCCACATTCTCTTTCTTTAATGATAGCTTTTCATTAATTCCTCCAAACTCAAAAAGACAACAAATACCAGAATCTCTTTTCATGAGGGTCAATTGTTTAAAGTTATCTCCTTCAAATGCCAATTTCTTTATCCATCAGATTCCTAGTTACATTACTCACTATAATTTAACAGATAAAAATAATGTAATAATAAAAAATTACTAAAGATAAATTTTAATTTTATATTATTTTTGAGATGCATTTTAGAATACAATTTTGTGTAAATAATATTTTAAAATAACAAAATGAGCCATGTCTGAAAAATCTTAGAAGTAAAATTCAATCATTGACTTGTGATAAATAAAGAGCTCTGGAATGAAAGACAAAGTGGTCAACAACTCAATACTAGAGAAGAGGGAATCCATAGACAAAGAGATATCTAGTGTTTTAATCAGCTTTTTCACAGCTGTGACTAAAAGAGCTGACCAGCGCAATTGTAGAGGAGGAAAAGTTTATTTGGAGGCTTATGGTTTTAGAGTTCTCAGTCCATGGATAGCCAGGTCCATTCCTCAGGGCTCACAGTGAGGTTGAACATCATGGTGGAAGAGTATGTCAGAGGGAAGCAACTCACATGGTGATCAGAAAGTAGAGAGAGACACTCTACTCTTCAGCTACAAAATATATACCCATAGCCAGTCCCCCAATTAACCTCTTCCTCCAGCCTTAACCCACCTGCCTCTAGTTACCACTCAGTTAATCCCAGCAGGGATTAATCCCCTGATTGGGTTAAGATTGTCACAACCCTATCATTTCTCCTTTCAACCTTCTTGTATTGTCTCACACATGAGCTTTTGGGAGACATCTCACATCCAAACCATAACATGTAACTTAAAATACTCTCTCACATGTTATAACAAATCAGTTTGTAAGACAAATGCAAATTAAAATTATATTGAGATACTTTCTTTTCATTGAGCAGATTATCAATTTATCAGAAGTTTAATGATTCTCAGGAGGCCAAAGGAAAATAGGCACCCTGTTGTTTGCGGGAATCACAACATAGCACAATCCCTAGGGAGGAATTGTAATGATTGAATTTAAAGACTTTCCATAAGAACGATCACCCCTATTTATGATAGCATGATTTTCTAAATAGTATCATCATTCATCATTAGAATACCAGGTTGAATTAATTATCCTAAATCATGTGATAGAACAATATGTGACTTTTAATTTAAAACAAAAGAGAGACAGTATAGTGCATAAACATGGTATTATCCAAAGTTTAATATTAAGTGAAAGAAGAAGAACAAGGAAACTTGTATCATGCTACTATTAAACAAAATATATTCAGTATGTTTGCGCAAAACATACATTGGGGAAAGAATGGTCTTACTGCCTTTTAGGTAGAAGAATTTTTATATGTTCTTTGACTACTTGGTCAGAATTTGTGTATGCTTTCGTAGATTCAAGACAGAAATGCACAATTTTTATATGTTGAGACTGGGGTAAAAAATGAATTCTGATTCTAGAGAGAAGCATGATTTACTCGGTTAGAGAGAATCAGATTTAATTTAGTGAATGGAAAATTACTAGAATGAATAAATTCTAGAGGTTCTGGCCATTCACAAATTCTGTATGTGTAAGAATTATATATAACATAAATGTATGTGTATATTTATATTTGTGTATACTTTGTATATTTAAATATATATTTATATATGCATATAATTTATATATAATATACAAATTTCTTATGTACTTGTGTCTATATTATAGATATATACTAATTCATATATACAAGCTCACAGACACATAAATGCAGTAACATATCTGATTATATTTTAATGACAAAGAAAAGTTAAAGAAAAAAGTTAAATAAATCTACTCATTGACATAAATTATAGAATACAAATAGAATGGACGAAACAAAAATAGAATATAGACTTCTGGGAACACAGTTTTTGTTTCATTTGACTTTGTAACATGAATTATACTGCATAATAGCTATGCAAATTTAATTTTTAAATGAATCACTAAAATAAAAAGTAAAATGAATGACCAGAGACAGAAAATACTAAAAGGGTCTATAAAACATTTTATAATAATATTTTGACTTTGCTTGCTAGTGGTACAAAATGTAAACCCTGAATAGCTACTTTTGTTAGCAGACTGCTTTTTATAATAATATTGTTCATGTCAGTGCTTTATTTATTTTTCAGAAACTGTAAATGCCCTGGAAGATAAAGCATGAATAATTGTGTGGGCATCATTGAGAATAGAGGTTTCTCATTATGAAGAAGCAGACACATACAAAATACAAGTGAAGCTATATAAAAACTCTGTCATCTTTAATTCCAATGAGAAATATAAATATCCTTAAGATACATATGCTCTATTCTAACCATTCAAAATTTCTCAGTATCTGGCTAAATTTGGAGCACTAAACATCCCTCACATAGCTTAAAGATACAATTTGCCTAAAAGTTGCCAGCCCACCTTGTAGAAAATACTGATTCTGTAAATAGGGTGGGATTTACATAGAATATCTTGATTTTAAAGAAAATAAGGGGATTGGGTATGTAGCTCAGAGGTAGCATACTTGCCAAGCACATGTAAAACCCTGGGCTAAACCTGATCACCACCAAAAAGAGAACAAGGCAGTTATTCAGTCTTTGACTGCTCTATACCATGTTTCAAGAACACCAAGGTGCAGCCTAAGAAAATGTATCGCCAATCTAATCATCACAGGAATAATGATCATGGCAGATGATACATGTATTTAATGCCTGTAAATCCAAAAGTTCTTAATAAATATCAGTTCCAATTGGTCTTTCCCATTTGGGGGGAATGGAAGAAATGCTACAAGAGGAAGAATCAGTCATTTATCATGCCTTTTATTCAATATCTTGGTCTTTTAATCTAATTGTTAGCAAACAAAAAAAGTTTATTTCATGAAAGTATTCTAGATCTTGTGAGAAAATGAAAGAATGAGAACACAAACATGTTACTAATGTTTAGTAATAGATCCAAGTAATTATCTTCAATGTTTGATATAACATGAAGAGGGATAGAAACATACAGTATCATCTCTACAAACCAAATTGAAACAATTAGATTAACAATCTTAATTTCACTCTCAACTTATTTTCTAGAACTAAAAGAAACATAAGAGTGTGTGAAAAAGCATTGTTAGGTTAAATATGGGAAATTCAGATCCTGGAATATCAACATGATAATTTAGTTTCTAACTATAGAGGAAAATAAAATGAACAAAAGTAGATTTACAGATTCAAAGAGACCTAATATGCAAATAAACTTACTCTCTAAAACATGCATTTTCTATGAATCTGAATTCAAGCAAATGATAACAATCAAACAATTAAAAGAGACTCTTTATAAGACAATTGGATAAATGCAAATATTGACTGCATATTCAACAAGATAAGGGGATGATTGATTTTAGTGTGATAATGGTATTGTGTTTGTGCTTTAACAAAACTCTTATCATTTAGAGACACTAATTAAATAGTTATACCAGACATGATATATTGCTTTGAATTGATTTTAAATAGGAGGAAGGGTGAATATATATACTAAAACAATATCAGCCATATAATGATAACTTAAAACTGAGTGGAGTTTTATTATTCTCTGTATTTTTTATATTTTGAAATATTTCCATAACATTAATTTTCAAAAAAAAATTAATTTTCAAAAAAATAGAGATAAACCAGTTATTTCTACCCTTTAATGAGTTGCCTGAATTTGAAGACCTAATGATAGAACTAAAAAGGCTTCACAGATGGGCATAATTTATGTGCCTGAATCTTTACAATTACTCATTAAGTAACCACATCATATAGTGAGATGAGTTGAACTTCTCTCTTACTCTCCCTCAGACCAAGGACTAGGTGTTACCTAATACAGTGGAAATGTTCTTAATTCTTTTAAGGATAAGCCAATAACTATACATCTTTTCTCATCCATATAGTTGCTGTTAGTGGATTTTTCTATAAAAGGGGGTTATAAACAGCTATATAGTTAGGAGTGTGGAGGCGTGCCTATGGGATGTTAGGAGACTTTCATGGATATGGAGTTTGTTGCTGTGTGAAATGATTTACAAAAGTGGTAATGAAGATTGTAGGCAAGGACCTGCTCAGCACCTCCATTTGTTATTCTGTTAACCAATAAATCCTCTAGCATCTATCTTAAAGGATGTCCAAAATATAAGGGCATCCTTGCCTCAGAAAAGTAAATAAACACTGCTTTTTTTCCCCTCCATTTTGTGACTCAAAAAATGTGCTTCTATTTAAGAGACGGACTGGACTGTTGCAACCGTCTTATTTGGCTTAAGCACAATGCACTAGGTTATGGAATGCCAGCAGATTACCTCATTCTATTGTTTCTGGCTTGTTGAGGGAGAGAGATGGTATTGGCTAGAACTGCATGGCCTACATTCAGATCAAGCCTCTGCATCTTACTTACTGGTCATAGCTATAGAAAATTTAATTACTTTCTTTTGGTTCTTCCATTTCATTAATACAAAAATGAAAGGAGCCATTTTTTTAGGGCCATTGCATAGATAAAATGAGTTAGTAAGTTAAAAAGTCGTGACATATAAGAAATACTGAATAAATGTTCATCATTTTCATCATAAGAAAATTGTTAGAATATACATTAAAAAGTTTAAGGTTGTGATCACTTGAGATAGAGGGAAATATAAAAAGTGTTTTCATGGAAGTCCATATATCTCACTAGGCTGAGAATAGGACTTGGACATGGTGGAACACATAAAATTGACTGTCTGCTTACTCATAAGGTGCTTATGGGATGGATATTTATAAATTCAAATCACAAAGTTCTTTGTTTTCCTTTAAATTACTTTAAATCACCAGGGACAGTCCTATTGTGAACAGCTAAAAATTAACTTTTTCCCTTAAGAGTGAACATTTTTAAAAAGGAACATTTAGAAAATGTACTTTTATAACCATCATTGTACACACTCTAAAATGTGCAACATAGAACAAAAAATCTTTAATATTCCTTATTTATGTATTAACTATATGTAGCATGATTAGAAAATTTAAATTAATATCTAATTCTAAATGAGATTTAAGGTATAACTATACATAAAATATCTATTCATATTTCTGAATTACCTTTGTTAGAAAGGAAATATTTTACTTTCTTTACCTTTTCAAAATGTTAGTTTATCAATAGGACTGTAGGAAGCAAGTAGAGTTTTTCTGATTAAGATATCCAATCATTGCAAAATTTTATAAAAATCAACATATATAAATATGGGTTATGCATTTGTTTCTTATTATTTAAAATGCTAAATACCTCAATTTCATGCTGCTAATTCTGATCATGTCTGTAATTAATCTCCTAATGATTAACAAAGAACGACACTTTTGGATGTCAAATAAATGAGAATAATAGCTTTCATGAATTTTATGAAAACCAATTTATTAAATTGGTTCTTAATATCTTGGATAACTTCCAGTGGTACAAATGAATGAAATCCAAATGAAGTATTTCCTTTGAAGACAAGATTAATACATGAAAATACTCTGGAAGGAAACCTATCTCTTTCACAGTGGCAGTGATTTTAAAATTAAATATATGGCATTGTTTAAAATGATATGGCAAAGAATGAGGTTAAAACAACACTTAAAAAAGATGAAGGACATATTTAATAATGTAAGATGATTTTCAAACATAGTATGGGACACTTAATTTCCAGAAGCCACTTTAACGAGAAATGCTTAGAAGTCTTTAAGATTCATTATTAAACAGTATTTATTTTGTTTTTGCATATTTTACTGTAAAGTCTCTTTTTCATATTCAGTGTATATCAGAGAATAAAACTAATGTGATACTTTCCTACACAGTACTGAAAATAATAGAATGACATCAAAGACAGAGCTATATTATAAAAACATGTAGACATAATTACACATTTGACAATGCAGAAATAATTATGGTACTTTTAGTAATTATTTCTTAGTAACTAATATGGGCCATACAGCAACCCAAAGCTTTCAAGATTTTGTCTTTGTCTAGTTCTCCAGCCTTAACTCTGTGCCTAGCACACAGATTTTGCAAGTCCATATTTAAGTATTTCCAGTTTCCTAAACTTGTCATTCTTCATAGAACCCTTAGTCTTTGTCATGATTCTTTTCACTGAATTACCATTTTTTTCTTCTTCCATCACCTCATAATAGAATTATCAAACATTTTTCCATTCCTCTGATTGAAGGATAGAAAGCCTTGTATATTACCTATCTCTACCAGGAGTGAACTGATCCCATTCTTCTTTGGGCTTGCACTGTGCAACAATGCAGATTACATTTTAGCATTTATATAACACCACCAAACTGATATATGACAAAACTGTCTCTTCATTCTCAGCCATGGTCATTTCTCCACATGTTGCCAGCTTTGAGCCAAATCATTGATTGTTGAGTTCATGCTGTGATTTAGCTAATACTATAAGTCCATTGCATGATTATTAATAGTAAATTTTAAGATTCAGATATTGTGAACATTTATTAGATCATTCTTATGTATTTTAGAGATAATTTAAGACATATTAATACCTTGTGGGGACTGTAGATTTTTTCTATGTCAACCTAGTCTTGATAACATTTATGATAGATATTGTTGGATAGAAACTTCTACAATGATGAAAAAGTTCTGTATCTGAGGAGTCCTGCCAGGTAAACAGTAGTCATAAGTACCTTATGAGTAGTTTAAATGACCCATGTGACTAAGAAGATAAGTTGGAAGTTCATTTTAATTAATTTATATTTAAATGTAAGAAGCCATATATCATATAAACTAGTAGCTACTTATCAGACAACATCACTCTAGATAGTTAATGTTAGAATTCAAATATTTTCAATGTCACACCATGTACCATTTGTGCATACTAATGCATTGCCATTCAGTCAAATAACTCCCTATACTTACCTGGCAGGAAAGATACCATGATCACAAAGGTGGCTTTCCAAAGACAAGACTTATACATTGCATCCCAGAAGTGCCCAGCCCTGCATTTTTCAAATGTGAGAAACTCAGCTGCATAATTTGGGGGGTAGTGGGGACTGCATGTGCTATCTTCCCTATTAAAAAAAGAAAGAAAGAAAGAAAAAGAAAAAAGAAAAAGAGCAGCAAAAACCTTTCTAAACAGATGTTTTCCCAGAGACATTTCTGTGTACTAGGAATTTAAAGATAATACCATTCATTCTTAAAACTCTAAAGATTTTTTTTTTTTTTTTTTTTTTTACTTTTGAAGGAACAGTTGTGATTCTATCCACCTCTAATCTGGCACATCTTTGGAAAACAAATATTGCCTTTATCTCATCTCTCTCATAAAAAGTGACTAATTTGCAGACAAAAGAAAGAAAAGTCAAGAATACAAAGTAAGCTATGTGAAACAAGAAAACAAATATGAAAGATAAGTAAAGATACTGATGATACAATAAAAAATTCAAAATTAATTTAGTAGAATACAGAAGGTGAAACCAAAATAATATTAGATTGATAAACATTTTAAGAAATAATCCTTTAGATTTTTCTAAATTTAAATTTAAAACTGCAGATCTTAGATTCTATAGATTTAAAACTTGTTTTATAAAATATTATCCCTTCTAGCCTATGTGCTTGGTGAGAATATATATTATTTCTTACTTGTACTAGTGCTCTTTTACCAAGAAAAGTGGTTGCCTCTCCATAGGAAGCTCTCAGTAAATATTAGATAAAAGACAAATTTAATCCCTATGTCCTGAGCAATATAATAAAAACACAATTAATCTTCATAAAAACATATTGATGAAACTAAACGATTAAAATACAATAAATATTGTAATCAAATTTGGAACTGCAGACCTTTTACATGGCAGTAGCATGGATATAATATTTATCATCAAGAGGAGATAATAATAGTGCAAATATCCTTCAAGTGATAAGGTAAACCAAGAGAACAAGTAATTTAGTTTATATAGGCAAACCAGTATTCAAATGTCTAATTTTCTTTTCCTTCATCTGGGCTAACCAGTATTTGAGTTCCATGTCTTACTTTTTCCCAGTGGTTTAATGCATGCATGAAATAATAATGGGGATGTGTGTGTGTGTGTGTGTGTGTGTGTGTTCATAGGTGTACACTTACCTGTAAATGTTTACATAACTTACATAGGCTTTGTTTATACAAGAAAAAGACAGTTCAGGAAGATGGTATTTGTATTAGTCAAAGATCCCAGAAAGACGTAACCAATAAAATAGGAATGTAATGTAAGAGAGAAGATTTATTAGGGAACTAGTTCACAAAATTACTATGGCTGAGAAGTCTCATGATGGGTTGTCTATTGGCTAGAGACCCTGGGATGTCTTAGGGTGGCTCAGTTCAAGTCCAATAGACAGCACCAGGAAGTTAGTGAAATAATTTACTTTTTTTTTTTTTTTGCTGAAATCCTGGGAACCCTGGGAGGACACTGCTGATGTAAGTCCTGGAATCCTAGTATTGGAAGGCCTGGAGTCCTCCTATGTCCCAATCAGGAGTCAAGAAGCCCTAGCTCTTCACCTTTGTATTTGTTCTCTTTGTCTCTAGCTCATTAGATGATGCCCAATTAAAGGAAGCATGTTTTCCACATCTTGTCCACTCAGATTTACATAACTCCTCAAGCAAACACCTCCTTGGATATACCTAATGTAATACTTTTCTAGGTTTCTAGTTATTCTTTAATGTGGTCAAGTTGATACTAAAATCATCACAGTTTTCTCTAAGAAAATAAAAAGAGCGAAGAATGCTTAAAACTATGTTCATATTTCATTTCATTAAACATTCATTAAGCAAATTATGGCAATTGTGTTAAGTAAGAATGGAAGAACATGATACTGTGGCTATATCATTAGTCTACATGTTTTCAATTTGTTTAGAATATTTCATATAATTAAAAATGAAATCAAAATGTATCTCTGGTAAAAGCCCTAAAGCTGTAGCATTTTAATATATTACTAAGATATAAAATAGATGATACATAAACTAGTCATGTGTAAATTAGCATGAATTTAGTGCTCTTATTTTATAAACACCATTGAATGTCTGAAAAGATGCAAGTTATAAATAATTCTTTATTTTCAACTTTACAGTTTTTCATATGCTTGTGACACTAGTTTTAAGTAAATGCTAATTTACACTGTTTAAAAACCAATCTTGAATGTGTCTTACCTATTATATCTTTAGACAATTAGCACTCATTAGAAACTTCTTTTAAAGCCATTTTACATATGCATATCTAAATTACACTGAGTTTTAAAACAACAGCCATTAAACTGCTGTGTTTACTTTTTCATTAATTTATATTTGAGGAAACATACCAGTCAGATTTAATTAGTTTTATTTTCAGTTCATAACAAAACTGTGTTTTTACTTCTGATGGTCACTTTTAGAATTTTCACAAACTTCATATTTTTAAGCTTTTACAAAGAAGGACTTACTGAATTTTTGCCTATGATAGATTTTATTCCTCTATCGAGTCATATTAAAATATGAAAAAGATTAAATTGGCAGAAAACACATGAAATCAGCAAAGCTAAAGAGAACATAGTAGTATTGGGGGAATTTGCAAAAATGCTGCTTATCTAGCATCACCACAGAGGCTTCCCAGAGGCCAGTTTAATTAGGCTACAATTCATACTGCAGAAAGTGGTTTTGTAATTACCTTCAAATGACCAAACAATATAGAGTTCTGAGGAGAAGAGCATATTCCCAGTAATGAACCAATTTGCAATTGACTGAATTTTTTATGTAAGGCATTTATTGGGCAAACGTTATTTGAGTCTATATTCCTTCAATTCTATATTCATCTATAGCTGAATTTTAAGAGTTTATTTCAGAATATATGGAAGTAATAAAAAGGAGTTAAAAATAAAACCTACCAATTTTTAAAAACATGTTTTGCTCAAGGTAAAATTACAATATCTAAAGCCGAGAAATACATACAATCCATAACTAAGTTTCAGATTGGACCTTAAAAAGTTTAATGAAACAATTGTAGAAATATTTTTATTTAACATCTGTATTTCTAAATGATGAGTAAGAAAATAGAAATGGATCATTTTCTGATTTAAGGTGTCAAGAGTCAATTCATGTTTGCTGTCAAATAGAATGAAAAGCAATAGCTTCTTGATAACAGTCTTTATCTACATGTTTGCCTTTTCCAAGTAACTGGATAAGTGGCTCCATGGTATTAAATTACAATAGGAAAGATGAAATATAGCTCCTCTAAACTACAGAGAAATAAAATCAGCAGGCATATAGGTAGAGAAGATGGTATTGGATTCTTTATTTAATCTAAAAATATTTGTATTTCAAGAGATGGCACAATTATTAAAAGACAAGAAATATTACCTCTAAATACTGGAAGTGTTCTTGACATTATGCAAAATTAAGGGTATCTAATTCAGTAAATTCAATATTATGATAATAAGTTATAAGAGAAAATCACAGATAAAACAATTTATTGCACATATATAATCCCAGCAATTTGAGAGGCTGAGGCAGGAGGATCACAAATTCAAAGCCGGGCTCAGCTACTTAGTAAGGCCCTGTCTCAAAATAAAAAATCAAAATAGTTGGGCATGAGATTTAGTGGTTAAGTACCCCTGGATTCAATTCCCAGTACAAAAAATAAACAAACAAACAAACAAACAAACAATGACAACAACAAAAATTCCTTGAAAACATCCAAAAAAATCACAAAAATATAATTTTGGGATAGAAATGTACAAATATTTATCATAGTATAGGCAAAAATTAAATGAATAAATAAATTTTAAAAAAGTTTTATTTAAAGTATAAAGGTTGTAAGACTAATATTTTTTAATATTTAAGTTATGAAAAATTTATTATTGTTTGGATGTAAGGTATTCCCCCAAAGCTCACTTGTGAGACAATGAAAGAAGGTTTGAAAAAGAAATGGTTTGGTTATAGTCTTAACTTAGTCAGTGAATTAATTCCTGATGGGATTAACTGAGCGGGAACTTGTAGCAAGTGGGATATGGCTGAAGTAAGTAGTTCATTGGGGGTGTAGCTATTGGGTATATATTTTGTATTGGGCAAGTAGAGTTTCTCTCTCTCTCTCTCTCTCTCTCTCTCTCTCTCTGTCTCTCTCTCTCTCTCTTTCTTTCTCTCTCTCTCTCTGCTTTCTGATCACCATGTTAGCTGGTTCCCTCTGCCATACTCTTCCTCTATGATGTTTTGCTTCACTTTGAGCCCAGAGGAATGAAGCCAGCCTTCTACTGATTAAGACCTCTGAAACTATAAGCCTCCAGATAAACTTTTCCTCCTCTACAAATGTTCTGGTTTAGTCCTTTTAGTCACAGCTGAGAAAAAGCTGACTAAAACAAGTACCAATTATGTATACACTTTATAACTATTGATTATTTTTATCCTCACAGCTGAGTTAACTATTGTAAGTTTTATTTAATAGATGAAAAAATTTGAGTTAAAGAAAATTGGAATGACTTACCAAGTTACACATAAGTAGCAACACTGGAAAAACAGTGTACTTTCTTAGATGACTTTCCTTGACAGCTATGCCAAGATATCTTTTTATCTTTTGCTGTTTTTATATTTGCTATAATATATTTTAATTAAAGCCAAGAATATATGTATATTGAACATTCATATCAATTTGTCAACAGTTCCAAGGAGAAATGAAGAGAAACACCGTAGTAATAATATATAGTTCTATTGACATGAAAATTTAAGTAACAGAACTAAAAGTTGAAATCATATAAATAATCATACTTAAGCTAATACATATTGTTCTTTGATCTGTAAGATAATTTAGCTTAAACTCAAGAACAAATAAACATTTAATATCTGATCAATATATCTTCAATACATCAGAATTACAATATTTGATATAGAGAAAAAATCTTCTTAGGATGCAATCTCTATGGATTTCTTGCTTTTCTAAGATGTCCTGCAAGCAGAGACCTATTCTGACATTGTTCTGGATTATCTGATAATTGGAAAGTCAATAGTATTGGAAAAAAGATATATTGTCTCCTCGTGGAAGAAATTTTGTTAAAACCTTAGCGTGCGCGCGCGCGCACACACACACACACACACACACACACACACACAAACACACACACACAAAATAGCCAGTATCTATCTACAAAGTAGTATGGACAGCTTATGATTTCTGTCCATTCAAATTTTTAGTTTACTTCCTTATAATATGACTTATGCATAAGCAAACCCTATTATGGCCCCTTTGTGGAACCCCTTTCAGACATGGAGACAAGGGGAGCTCTTGCAACTGTGCTGCTCCTGTTGCTCATGTTGCCTGCTCTGCCATGAGTAAGGAATTTTTCTTACTACTGAAAGAATTTTGTTTTTTTTTTCAGACAAAATTCATTAAAATTCTGCAGTGTAACTTTTTATCTTGTGAGTTTAGTAAAATCTTAAACTTCCACAGTTCTTCAAAATGCTTTATTCAATAATAATTCTGGATCTGAATCTACTGATCAAAAAACAATTTAAAAATACTAAAAATGTGTTTTAACAAACGAGGAAGAAAAAATAGAAAAATTTAAATAATTTTAACTCTTGAAAATCCTGTCATAGCAATTCAAAATTATGATTACAGTGTACTTAATAATATTGAATTTTAAATAGTGAAAATTATGCTGATTGGCTGAGAGTGGTGGTGCATGCCTATAATCCCAGAGGTTCAAGAGGTCAAGGCAGGGGGATTGTAAATTGAAGGCCAGTCTTAGCAATTTATCAGGGCTCTAAGCAACTTATTGAGACGCTGTCTCAAAATTAAACATAAAAAGGGGTGAGGATGTGTCTTAGTAGTTAAGCATACCTGGGTTCAATTGCTAGTACCAAAAAGAAAAAAAAAAGCAGACTGGACATATTTTGATATACAAACTTGCTTATAAGGAAAAAAAATGAATGAATAACTAAATTAACAATCAATAATCCAATAATTTTAAAAAACTAATAAACAAAGAATATTTTAAGGTACAAAATTTATAAACTGTTGGAAAATCTAGAGAATAAAATATATGTTCAGAAGAAAGTCATTCACAAAATCTAAACTGAGAAGATGAATATTAACACTAACAGCAATAATTCCAGGAATTATTAGAGAAATAGTCACATATTCTCTGCTGATAAGAGTAGAAAATTGAAGGAAATGGTTACTTTCTCAAGGAAATATAAATTCAAAATTACCATGCAAGAAGTAGAATACTTCCAAGGTCAATATAAAGGCATCTTTAATAGAAAATAGGAAAATATAAACAGTTAAGACTAGATAAGGAATCCATGAAATAATTAAGATACAGATAGGTCACCTAAATCTGGCACTGTTATTTATTATCAGGTTGGAAATAAATGCATGTAAAATGTCTTCCAGAGATCAGTTTATGTCTTATTAACTTTTCCACTTCTCTTATTTCTTGTTATTTTGCTTCTTTATATATTTGCTGTTTATTTGTGTGTTATAGTCGGTACTGTGTGTGTGGAACCCCTAACAGGATACTCTTAAGCACTAGCAAATATTCTCATTCGCACTTGCTCATGCGTGATGCTAATAGTGCCAGATTTGCATTGTGTTAATTCCTTTTGAAGAAAGCCATAGGGAAATTATCTTAAAGATAATGCAATGGGCAATATGAGTTATTTAGACTTCAAAACATTCCTTATAGAATGGGAGTGAAACTTATCTCCCCTTAAGCTTTTCTATCCTTTGATTTTTTCTGTTCTATCTTTGTGTAATCAGGCTTGAGGCCAACAATATTAAGATTTAGAATAAGCTCAGTGAGAATGGTATTGATTTCCAGGTTGCTTAAGATATCAATATTAAAATGAGTTTATCTTTAAAAAATAAATTTTCCCTTAATAATTATCACACAAATTTTCTCTGGCATTATTTTCTCGAATTCACATCATACAAATCATTGTCCAGTCCAAGGGTTTTTAAGAATAAAAATGAGTTGATTTCTATATATGTTAGAATTATGCTTGTTATCAAACTTAAAGTATGTATTATTTATGTTATACATCCAAAACATAACAAATGTACTTTAGGGAATTTGATCTGTTTTGGAAAAATAGATGTTATTAGAAGAAATGAAACTTGAAAAACTCTATAAAGAAATAAAATAAAAAATAGTTTAAGTTTTTTACACTAATGAAAATATTTAATTACTTGCAAATATGTTTCAGGATCTCCTACATAAAAAATAAAACCATTTTAGTTTATGTTCATGTATATTTATGAACTTCTGAATTGAAAATCATCTCTCTTAAGTCTTGCTATTATATATTAATATACAATTATTAATAACTGTTGTATCTGAGAAATTGTTTATTTCCTAATTCATGTCACCTGGTAAGAGAAAATAGTGTAATAACTCAAGAAATTTATATTGTGGGTGATAATATATGACAAGCAGAGAGTTGAATGTGTGACAAGCTAAAAATGGTTTCTTGTTATGTATTTTCTGCTTGTTTCAAAATAATACTTTGAGGACATATTTACAATTGGGCAAAACATAGTTCATTATCTACATTCAATTACCAACTTGCTAAATACAATTCAGGCTTCTAAGGAAAAATCACCAGATTTATCAGAGGCCAATCCTCAATAAAGAAGCTGGATCCCAATATCTCAAATAATTAATGTACACTTAATAAATCACAATTTTACTGTACAGTAATCCTAAATTTTTCTGTTCCAACTTCTCTTCTATTAAAAGGAGTAGCATGAGAAAGACCAGATAAAAAGAAGAAAAAAATCAATAGATATATATTTTATGATCCCCAACTTTATCTTCATCAATTGCTTTTTTTAAAAATCTTGGAGAATGGCCTGGGGATACAGCTCAGTGGAAGAGGACTAGTTTAGAATGCATAAGGACAGGAATTACATCCCCAGAACCAAAACATACAAGCCAACAAAATCTTGGATTTATACACTATTCCTGGTCTTTGCTTATTTTCATGTTCAGTCTCTCAACTGGTTGTGTTTGAATATTATTTTAAAAGTACACCAAACTTTATTAATTTTCAAAATTTACTCAATAACTATCCATAGTAATCCATATTTTTTTAAATTGGGCAATTGCAATAGCCTTCTAGCCATTCTTCCAACTTTGAATATTTATTCTATAATCCAATATCTATCCAAACATCATGAAATTGCTATATTCTTCAAATATTTTTTAACTTTGAATGTTTTCTTTTTTATTATTGAATCTTTAATTCACAGATATTAATTGTTATAAAGTCTGAAGTCAGCAACTTTTTTAATGTTGTGGTAATAGCACATTCTTTTTTATTTATTCTAATTTGTTTTATATATGGAAGAACGCAATTCATTTCATATTACAAATATAAAGCACAATTTTTCAAGACACTGATTCTACACAAAGTATTTTCATACCACTCATGTCTTATACATGTACTTAGAGTAATGGTGTCTAACTTATTCCACCAACATTCCTGCCCCCTTCCCCTGCTTGCCCTATCTAAAGTTTCTTCATTCCTCCCATGCCCCACCCTTCCCAATCAAAATTATGAGTCAGCATCCTCATATCAAAGAAAACATTCTGCCTTTGGATTTTGGGAATTGGCTTGCTTTACTTAGCATTATATCCTCTAACTTCATCCATTTACCTGCAAATACCATGAAGTTAACGTTGAGTAATGTTTTATCGTGTGTATATACCAAAGTTTCCTTATTCATTCATCTACTGAAGGGCATGTAGGTTGGTTCCATAATTTAGCTATGGTGAATTGTGCTGCTATAAACATTGATATGGCTGTGTCCCTGTAGTATGCTATTTTTAAGTTCTTTGGGTATAAACTGAGGAGTGGGACAGCTGGGTCCAATGCTGATTCCATTCCGAGTTTTACAAGAAATCTCCATACTGCTTTCTAGATTGGCTGCACCAACTTGCAATCCCACCAGCAATGTATGAGTGTGCCTTTTTCCCCACATACTTGCCAAGACTTATTGTTGTTTATATTCTTGATAGCTGCCATTCTGACTGGAGTGAGTGGATTTGCATTTCTATAATTGCTAGAGATGTTGAACATTTTTTCATATGTTGTTGATTGATTTTATATCCTTTTCTTAGAAGTGTCTGTTTAGTTCCTTGGCATATTTATTGATTTGATTATTTGTCTTTTTGGTGTTAAACTTTTTGAGGGCTTTATATATACTAGAGATTGGTGCTCTACCTGATGTGCTTGTGGTAAAGATTTGTTCCCATTCTGTAGGCTCTCTATTCACCTCACTGATTGTTTCTTTTGCTGAGAAAAAAGCTTTTTAGTTTGAATTCATCACATTTATTGATTCTTGGTTTTAATTCTTGCACTACAGGAGTTTTATTAAGAAAGTTGGGGCCTAATTCAACATGATGGTGATTTTGGCTTATATTTTCTTCCATTAGGTGCAAGGTCTCTGGTTTAGTTCCTAAGTCCTTGATCTACTATGAGTTGAGTTTTGTGCATGGTGAGAGATGGTGGTTTAATTTCATTTTGTTACATGTGGATTCCCAGTGTTCCCAGCACCATTTGTATATTTTCTCCAATGTATATTTTTGGCATCTTTGTCAAATATAAGATGACTGAAGTTATGTTAGTTAGTCTATTCTGTACCATTGGTCCACAGGTCAATTTTGGTGCCAGTACCATGCTGTTTTTGTTACTATTGCTCTGTAATAATGTTTTAGGTCTGGAATAGCTTCACTCTTCTTGCTACTGATGGCTTTGGCTATTCTGGGTCTCTTATTTTTCCAGATAAATTTCATGATTGTTTTTTCTATTTCTATAAGGAATGCCATTGGGATTTTGATTGGAAGCGCACTGAATTTGTATAGTGTTTTTGATAGTATGGTCGTTTTGACAATATTAATTCTGCCTATCCAACAGCAAGGTAGACCTTTCCATATTCTAAGGTCTTCTTAATTTCTTCCTTTACCTTGTTGTAGTTTTCTTTGTAGAGGACTTTCACCTCTTTTGTTAAATTTATCGCCAAGTTTGTTTGTTTGTTTGTTTGTTTGTTTGAGCCTATTGTAAATGAGGTGGTTTTCCTAGGTTTATTTTCAGCAGATTTGTCACTGGTGTGCAGAATGCCTTTGATTTATGGGTGTTGACTTTATGTCCAGCTACTTTGCTGAATTCATTTATGAGTTCTAGATTTCTGGTGGAATGTTTTGGGTCTTCCAGGTACAGAATCATATTGTCTGCAAATGGTGATAATTTGAGTTCTTCTTTTTCTATCCATATCATTTTAATTTATTTCATCTTTCTGATTGCTCTGGCTAAAGTTTAAGAACGATTTTAAATAAAAGAGGTGAGAGAGGGCATCCTACCTTTTTCCAGTTTTTAGAGAAAATAGTTTCAATTTTTCTCCATTTAGAATGATGTTGGCCTGGGGTTCATCATAACCTTTACAATGTTGAGATATGTTCCTATTATCCCTAGTTTTTCTAGTGTTTTGAAAATTATCTTCAATATTTTAATTTGTGCCAGTTTCAGGGTTTTGTACTTGGTGCTCTGTCTGTTCTACCCACTTGTTCTTTTATATATGATGGAATTTCTTTTTTTTTCCCTCCTTATGCCATTCTGCTTCAAATATCACCTAATTCTAGATATGTTTTTCCCCTGGTCTTCCTAAGTTATACATTCCACATCAGAAAACAATATTTTAGGTTTTGAATGCATTTTTTGTTACTGAAGTTTATTTTATCCTACATTTTGTCTCATAATTCAATGTTTATTTTGAGCAAGGACTTTTCTTTTTCACTGTGTTATGAATAACACCTATTATTAATATTTTTGGATATTTGAGTTAATAAATATATAGATGAATACACTTAATTCCTCCTATATATTAATATAATGTAAATAAATGGAATAGCCTTAGAGATGAAAAGTGAACAAACAAACAAACAAACAACAACAAAAAAACCACAGAGAACAGATTTATAAATTCAATACATTTTGTCTTGTGATATAAATGTGAACATGTGAATTCTCAAATTGCTCTGGGCTAAATCATATCAATAAGAAAATTAACATCTCAAAAATATTTTTAGATTTTTATTTTTTTTCTGCAATAATAATGACAAACAAATTAAAAATATGGCTTCTGAGCATTATATTTTTTGTTAATCCATATAATTTATTCATCTATTCATTCAGCAAATATGGTTATCATATCATATCTTACACTATGTAAGACAATTTCAAAAGGAGCAGTCTGAGAGATTTCTTGAAACTTAATAATTCTAATTTGTATATCACTCAGTAACTTTACTGCTGGGTTAAGTTCAATAATAATAAAATATATGAAAAAAAGGACTCGTAAATAATAAAATTTTATATTTATTATTTTACAACAAATATTAACAGTTTTCTCATTAGAAGATAGCAGAATATAAAACATCACTGTGAGGACAAGTGCATGGAGTACTGTATACTTGGCATATGTTAAGAGTGTCTGAGTGCAAACCACTTCCCTGTAGTAGGCATGTGAGTGGCACAGCCCTGGACTTGAGGTCCTGTGTTGCAGTCCCTGAGCTTTCTCCAAGGCCCACTCCTCCACTGGTCACTGCAAGGACAGTTAGCAGAAATTGCATTGGTGGCTGCCTGTAATCTGCTTAGCTACTGCCTGAGTATATACACATGGTGACTGCACAATCAAATCAGACCTGCTTCCTGCTTGGTCTCCAGAGGTCTTGATTAGCGACTCCGCACCCATACTCTCCTCTACCCTGTTCCATGGACCTCCTCGCTAGATGAGAGAGAGCCCACACATTGTACAAAAAATATTAACAGGGTCTACCTGATTAAATAATGTTTAGAAGTCAATTCAAAGGTCAAAGATACAATCTAAATGTTTATTACATGCAAGCAGAATAATTAATGTAGACAAGCATATGCACAGTGATTTTTTTAAATTAGACATTCATTCAAAATATGGATGGAAACAAACTGTATTATAGCATATTTTTAGAGAACAGTCTTCTGTACTAAATTAAGTCATGGTTCATAAAGACTCTGTAAATGTAACTTATAAAACTATTTGTGTCTGATATCTTCATAAAATAGAATTAAAATTTTGAAGTGGATTTTGAATATTTCTCACCATATTTATGTAACCACTATATTTCTTTGTAAATAGGAAAATGAACAGGAACTTTGTACAAGCCAGGAATTTAGAATCAAAAACTTCTTGTGAAATGAATATGCAATATTTTGGTTTTACATTAAAATGTGTCATTTATTTGATGCCACTCTTACTGAGAGTAGTTGTTGCAAAAGAAAAGTGTTCATAATAAATAGAATAATATGTGTAGTTACTAAAAGCAATGATTGTTTTATATCAAACAATATTTTTTTTGCTACTCAAGTTATATTTTACAGACCATTGGCATATGTATCTTATAGATATTTCCTTTCCCATCAGGTTCTCAGGTGAATCCTGTGATTCTGATCCATTCTGATCAACTACACTTTTAGTTGACAGGTTTGAATGAGTAACATGCCTACTCTCTACAAAGGCTACACTGATAGCTTTCTATATACTTTACTACATAATTGCTTATCTCCTATTTTCTTGTACTTTTGATAAATGTCTCCAACTTCTAACCCCAACTATTGAATATAGTGTCTTTCTACCCCTGAAAATTTAGATTTAGACTGTAGAAGGCTGGGGATAGCTCAGGTGGTAGAGTGCTTGCCTCACATGCACAAGGCCCTGGGTTCAATCCCTAGCAACACACACACACACACACACACACACACACACACACACACACACAGGTTAGCTGGGGTATTCTTTCAGATTTAATCCATTAAATATGTGAATATCATGTCCACAGTTTATGCATCCGGCATGCTTCTAGAGTTCACATTGGTAAAATATAAAGAAACAAATTGGAAGAATTACACATTAATGTTTTATTTAAGTTATTTTCCTCTAGAAAACCACCATAATTCTGTACTTTGGTATAAACCAGAAGTGTATTATACCTGCTTCCCATTTCATCATACTGAATATTATAAAGATGTGTACTCAAGGGTAGAGATTTAACTAATTTAATATTTTTTTCTGCTTCACTAAGAGCATCCTTAAGTGAAATAATTTTTTTATATTAATATATTTCTTTTATAATGTCTTGAAAAATGTGATAATTACCTGCACAGTGTGGTGCCAGTGCCTTGATTTGTACTAAGGAGCCAGAAGTTTTTGTTTTTGTATCATTGGGGTAAATGTCAGCATAATAAAAAGCATGAAAAAAATCTTAATTAAAAAAGTTATTAATAATATACTTTGTCAAAATAAAAATAAATATTATAAGAAATGCTAAATCAGATATAATACTGAGCACATATGAAAGTCAGTAAACAGTAACACTAGGAAGAACAACATTTAAATTACTGAGAATTTTCTACCAAATCTAAGAAGACAAAAATTACAGTGTCAACACACAGAAGTGCCATATTTGATAATGACAGGAATTAAGTGGAAATCTTTACAACCATAAAAAAACCAGGAAGATTACCTGAAATGGAAAAAAATTGTTATTTCACAACAGATCTCAACAGTACACAAAGAAAAAGAAAGGTAGTAGAAAATTTTCTTCAAATTTCTGAGAAAAAAATCATTTAATATTATTCATTTACTTCTGCTATTCTTCAAATATAATATGAAAATAATGACATTTTATGTAAACAAAATGATAGACTCTACTACTATTTAAAAATGATACCTCTAGTGAATTATTTTAACAAGAAGAATGCTATAAGAAGAAAATTAACTAACACATAATGAAATGTTGAAAGAAATAGGTAATGGGATAATGGCAAGTTTGTGAAGGTATATATTTATTTACATAATAACATCAAACAAAATCAGATTAGAGTTATGTAAATAATTAGCAGGATATATAGAGTTGGGATGAAAATGCCCATATCATTTTCCTTTATTCTAAAAGGTACTTTGCAACCTGCAGATTATAATAAGTAGACATAGTATTTTCTATTTTTGTTAGAACAAGTAAAAAATTTAAATTATGCTAAGTACAATTTGAAAATCTAGCTAGAAAGCAGTTAGGAGAGGTCAGAGGAAATAATCTGTTGTGTTTCAGAGTTTTCATTGTAATCCCACACTCCTATTCCGTAATTACTATATTCTCTCATGTCATGAAATTCATGAAAAAATGGGTACAGAAAAATAAACATAAGGATTCTTTAGGTATGAGAGAGTACATTGGTTGAATAAGAGGAATTTGGGATAAGAAACTGAAATATAGAAGTATTTGAAAGGCTACAATTTTAATTAATTCCAAAGTATTGCACATTGAAAAATTGATAATTATGTGCATCTGTGTGTATTTTCCTTCTTTTGGAAATGACTGAGAATTGAAGCATTTTATGAGACCATTTGCAAGTGAAACAGTGGTTAGTATGTAATGCATTCAGCATATTTTCCATAGCAATGATTCAATTAATTTTGAGGAGATACAGAAATAATTTCACAGTACCTCTGGAAATAATTTTTTAAATTATTTTGCATTTCAAAATACTGTGCTTTTGTAATAATAATACAGCACTAGCACCTTTGCTTTTGAGAACTGTTTTTTTTTAAAATACCTTTATTTATATTTATGGGGTGCTGAGTATCAAATCCAGTGCCTCATTTTTTTTTCTTTTTTAATATTTTTTTAAATTTTTCAGTGGATTTTATTTTATTTATTTATGTGTGGTGCTGAGGATCAAACCCAAAGCCTCACAGATGCTGGTCAAGCACTTTGCCACTGAGCCACAACACCAGCCCATCTTTTTGTTATCTTTTTAACTAAAAGAGCAGACAGTTGATAGCACTGATTAAACATACCTTGATGTTGAATCAAACATGCCTTGATGCTAATCCAGTTCTAGAATCCAATTTATGTTAATCAGGTAGTTATCTGTATTATTTAAGCCTATCTGACCTATTTTTGGTCTCAAGTTGTGCTAGTGATCATTTGAAATGGCATGTGCATGGAACAGAGTGGAACAGGTCATGAAATCTAAGCATCTAGAGTTCTAAAAAAATAATTTTCTAAGGGTATTTTGAGAAAACTGAAGATAAACAGAAGAAATTTATATGAGGATATAGGAGATGAAAATATAAGAGAACCCCAGTATTTAAAAAATAATGTTTCATTAATACCAAAGTTTCATCTAAAATATTAACAGCTGTGAAATGAGTACATGGCTTTGTTTTAGAGCACCATTTTCTTTTATTAGGTCAAAGCTCCAATAGATGAAGAAAAGTGTCCACAAACTTACTTTATTTCTGAAATTCTTTTCTGGAATTTCAGGTCTAGGTAGGGTTATGTGTGCCTAAAATATGAACATACATTATAGTATATATAGTATTAATCTACTGGTACATTGTAGAAGAGACATAAGTCCTTGTTAAATATTTCCTTTGGTTTCCTTTTTTGTGTCCACACATTCTAATAAGAGCCTGTTTCCATTATCAAAGCAATTTTTAAGAGGCAAGGAAGTTTATCCAAGGTTATTACAATAGGGGAGAAAAGACAGAACTCAGTCCAAGTTTAACTATACTGAAACAAAGACAGAATTTTTAAGAGCTGGGATGGGGGATCTTAGACTTTCTGTGTTTGTTAATTTTTTTTACCCAAAAGAAAAATACACTTTCTTGTGTTTTCACAACAAAAGGCAGTTTTACTACAGAATGCAAGGTGGTCACCAAATTTAGGCACCATTTTCCTTGATGATTATATTTGACAAGGGTGACTACCAGTTCTTTCAGAAAGACAGCCCTATCTACCTTGTAAAACTAGCAAGAGGATTTAAAAACATTTACATCTGGAAGTAACAGGAAAAATTTATAATTATAAGTCACCTAAAATAAATTCTCTATGAAAGGCATGGTAGAAGCCAACAGATAAGAAGAAGCCTATTTAAGGTTTCATCAGTCTAAGAAGAACATTAAGGTTGTCTGAGTTACCATTTAGAATGTGGTGATCCATAAAATATGATAAAGCCACTATCTGGGTCTCTTTCTTTGTCATTATCATAGCTGAAGTTTTCAGGACTTGTAATTTCAAGTAGCTTCACACTTTTGGTAACTAAGTAGGGTGTACTCAAACAATGACCTGAATTGAAGATGCAGAATGAGCAAAATATGTTTATTTTAAGCCACTAATATTTTGTGCTTCTTTGACAGTGTAGCATACTCTGGCATTGCATAATAGAGATATTGGTTACAGCAATGAAATGTCACCTCAATAAATTTAAAATGTGTGACACTGGCTGATCAGTTGGGAGTGGAGGAAACAATTGAGGTTGGACCGATGTCATTCTTAAACAGTAGCAGAATATTGGGTAACATCATGTCTCTGAAATGTCTTGTGAGGCAGATTGCATGTCCAATTATTTTGTAGCTGTAGGGGAATAGGTCAAAAAATAGAAAATTAGTGAGTTTGAATTTTATGGTCAAAATTTTGTCAGTTATTACCAGAAAGGTAAGATAAGGAAAGAATTTGACTGCTGAAAAAGGTAAATTAAAGGAAGTAAATACATTTGGAACTCTGGTCCTTGATGCTATGAAGCTTCAACAGTCAGAATATATTGATAAAGGTTTTGAGAGACATCACCCTGTTGAAACTCAGCATGTTGGCAACGATAAGAATTTGAGTGTAGCTTTTCCATTTATTACTAAAAATTCTCAGAGGATTCAAGTGCCTCAGGGCAAAGATCAGATGAAGGATATGGAGGCTAGTTAAGCTTCAAAATCAAATTAACTTACTTAGAAAAATTCAGGCTACAACATTTCCCCAGAAGCCCAGGTATTCAATTTATCAGCTTATCAGCTTCAAATTTAAAGACAGAGTGAGAGATGAGGATAATAAATTATCTATGTGTATGTATACACATACATGAATATTCTGTAGGTATGGATATTTAGTAGCATTTGAAGGCTTAGCATTAAATAGTTTGAAAAATTTGTTCTTTTTTGAGATAAATTGCTAAAACAAGTCCAAACTGAAATAATATGTTTTTAAATAATTGCTTTTGCCCCTTTCCCCATATTTCTTTAATTTCATGTGAGTTTAGAAAACTGAACAAGTCTAAGAGAGACAAATTCCTTCAAGTAAAGAAGAGAAGAATAAAAGTAAAGAGTCATTCCTAAGGGCAGAACTAGGACTATAAAATGCAAAGCCTGTGACTGTTGCCTGACAATGTGGAAGGGCTGTTCAGAGCGCATATCCAGAAGTACATCAGGACTGCTCCAATCCTATGAGTGCTGGAATGGATCTTTCATTCTTTCCCTTTTGGATCAGGAGAATTTAGTGCAGAAATCCAGTTCTTATTTCACCATTGAATAGAGGGAGTTTGTGGGAGCAAGATTATTTGTTCCATTGTTCATAGTTTTTCAGATTAAGGAGAGACACTGTAGTGAAAAAATCACTGCACAGTGCCCAGAGATTCTGTAATTTGAGCTGAATATAGTAGCTGAATAGATTTTTACTTTGTTCCCGTTAGAGATGATTATATATTCTGTGGGGAAAGAAAAAAATGCAATGACTGAAACACAGGTGTATTTGGTAACAAATACATAGATAAAATATATAATTTCTCACCAAATAATCTGTCATTACATTAACTAGCATTTGAATGTGGGCCTATGACAATTCTGCCTAAATAAAATATGACTTCAGACACTGCACATTACCCTGTGTTATTATTGACTCTAACAAAATAAATTTTGTGGTCACATTCAGAAATACAGGTGTGTCATAGTGAACTGAATCCTCCATCTATGTGAGCTGGGTGATTACATGGAGTAAAGAAACCTCTTAACCACAAGTGGATGTTCCATATTAGATATGCCATTTAGAAGAGAATTTAGTGCTTCACATACTGAGAGTTTGGGGATGTTTTAGCCCAAAGTAAACTAAAGCATCACGATTACAGTCTATTTGGTTGAAAAGAAATATACTGAAAAATCACTGCTCTAGACTTATTTTCAATTATTTCTAAATATCAGCACCTTTCTCTTGAACACATACTGTGGGGATACTAGTATTAAAAATCTGTTAAATCATGCTAGATTTATCAGGACTTGTAAACTAATTGTAATTGGAAACATACTTTAAAGATGTGAACTAAATGAGGTTTCTAATCTCTTAGCCTTAAGCAGCATCAATTCCAGCTAACATGTATATTTTATTGAAAACAATCTATTAGAAATTAATGTAAAATGCTACTCAAATTAAAAGTCACTTGAAAATTCCATATCCTTGATTTGTTTTGTCATGATTTATAATTTTCACATTTACATGTTTATGCTGAGCTGAGTGTGACACTGTACACTTATAATCCCAGCTACAATGGAGATAACACAGGATTATAAGTATGAGGCCTACTTAGGTGACTTAGTGAAACCCTGTCACAAAATAAAAAAAGTAAAAAATGGGGAACTGAGGATGTAACTAATTGGCAAAGTGCTCCTGGATTAAATCCTCAGTACTGAAAAAAATATATGTTGACACTAAGATAATAAGTATATAATATTCCACAAAATAGACAAGCCAAAATTTACAAAAAACATTGTATTTTGGGGGGATGGAAGAAGTGGCATGATATATAATTCTAGCTGGGTGTTGGAATACATGCCTACAATCCCAGCTGCTACAGAGACTGATGCAGGAGGAACTCAAGTTCTAATTAAATATATACACACAAGACAGCTCACAACATCCCACTTGGGATCCAAGATTTCAATAGGCCCCATTCACCTCTCCCTGGGCAGGGAAGACACTACCAAAGCCTAGCCTTTGGCTCAGGATCTCCTCTTCCTACAAGCAGATTACTGTGAGAGGTCAAGCCCAGCAGCCCAGATCCACCCACACTAGCCTCTACAG
Source organism: Ictidomys tridecemlineatus (assembly GCF_052094955.1). Classification (NCBI taxonomy): domain Eukaryota; kingdom Metazoa; phylum Chordata; class Mammalia; order Rodentia; family Sciuridae; genus Ictidomys; species Ictidomys tridecemlineatus. The sequence continues at coordinate 129,513,347 of NC_135482.1, forward strand.
GACCCAGGCACACAGAGGGCCAGGTCCACCCCTTTCCTGATAGGAGAGACACTCACCACAGCCTAGCCTCTGGTTCAGGACCCCCCTTTCTGATCAGTGCACTACTATGAGAGCTGAGATTCAACCCAGACAGCTCACAACAGCTCACATGAGATCCAGGATTTCAGTAGGCCCGGTTTATCCCCCCTACCCCCAGGCAGGGCAGATAATGCCAGAGCCTAGCCTTTGGCTTAGGACTGCCCCTTCCTATCAGCAGACTATCATGGGAGGTCAAGCCCAGTAGCCCAGATCCCCTCACTCCAACTTATGCAGGTCCCAGACCCAGGATGCAGTAGCATCCATTGAGGGACACCAGCAGGTTCTGGAGGCCCAACACCAAGGTGAGGTACAGACAATCTGCACAGGTACTACAAGAATATAGGGAAAAAACTGTAAGGAAGACATGTAGACAACATGATCCACACTGCAAGGAGAACTCATAGACAATATGAAAAACAAGGGAGGAAAGTGCCCCAAACAAACCAGGACATTATAATAACAGAACATATGGAAAGTGAAGCTGATGAAATGTCAGAAAAGGAGTTCAGAAGGTTCATAATTAAAATGATCTGTGAATTAAAGAATGACCTAAATAAGCAAACACAGGCAAAAATTGATCACTTCAACAATGAGATAAGAGAGTCAATACAGGTAATAAAAGATTACTTTAAAAGAGAGATAGAGACTCTGAAAAAACAAAGTCAGCAATCCTTGAAATGAAAGATATAATAAATCAAATAAAACACTCAATAGAAAGCATAACTAACAGACTAGATCACTTGGAAGAAAGAACATCAGATAACGAAGACAAAGTACACAATCTGAAAAATAAAATTGATCACACAGTGAAGAAAGTTAGAAACCATGAACAGAACATCCAAGAATTATGGGACAGTATCAAAAGACCAAATCTAAGAGTTATTGGGATGGAGGAAGGCACAGAGTTTCAAACCAAAGGAATGCACACTCTCTTCAATGAGATAATATCAGAAAATTTCCAAAGCATGAAAAACAAATTGGAAAACCAAATACAAGAGGCTTACAGGACACCAAATGTACAAAATTACAACAAATCCACACCAAGGCACATTATAATGAAAATGCCTAGCACACAGAATAAGGATAGAATCTTTAAAAGCTGCAAGAGAGAGGAATAGATCACATATAGGGGAGACCAATTCATATCTTAGCAGATTTTTCAACCCAGCCCTCAAAGCCAGGAGATCATGGAACAACATGCACCAAACTCTGAAAGAAAATGGATGCCAACCAGGAATCTTATATCCAGTAAAACCAAGCTTTATATTTGATGATAAAATAAAAATCTTCCATGATAATCAAATGTTAAAAGAATTTACAACTAGAAAGCCTACACTACAGAACATCCTCAGCAAAATATTCCACAGAGAGGAAATTAAAAACAATAATGAAAATCAGCAAGCGGGGAGGAGGGAGCATTATACTAAAGAAAAATCTAATCAAAGGAGAAACCAAGTCATGTTAAATACCCCCCCAAAAATACCAATTTTTATTTTGGGGGGAATACAAATCATGTCTCAATAATAACCCTGAATGTTAATGGCCTAAACTCACCAATAAAAAGACAGATTGGATTTCAAAAAATTACCCAACAATATGCTGCTTCCAAGAGACACTTCTCACAGAAAAAGACAGTCACACACTAAAGGTGAAAGGTTGGGGAAAATCATACATCTCACATGGACTGTGGAAGCAAGCAGAACATTTCATCCTCATATCAAATAAAGTACACTTCAAACTAAAGTTAATCAAAAAGGATAGAGAAAGACAATACATATTGCTCAAGGGAACCAGGGAACCATACACCAACAAAACTTAACAACTATATATATATATATATCCGCAAACAAAAGAGGAGCTATGTTCATCAAACAAACTCTTTTCAAGTTCAAGAGTCAAATAGACCAGAACACATTACTTTTTGGTAACTTTAACACAACTTTTTCATCACTAGATAGATATTCCAAAAGAAGCTGAACAAAGAAACTATAGAACTCAATAATATAATCAATAATTTAGACTTAACTGACATATATAGAATATTCCAACCTTTAACAAAAGAATATACTTTCTACTCAGCAGCACATGGATCCTTCTCTAAAATAGACCATATACCATGCCACAAAGAAACTCTTAGCAAATAATAAACAGTAGAGATACTACCCTGAATTCTATCAAATCATAATGAAATGAAATTAGAAATCAATGATAAAATAAGAAATAAAAGTTACTCCAGGTCTGGGGTTGTGGCTCAGCGGTAGAGTGCTTGCCTCGCATGTGTGAGACTCTAGGTTCCATCCTCAGCACCACATAAAAATAAATGAATAAAAATAAAGGTATTGTGTCCAACTACAATTTAAAAAATATTTTTAAAAAAGTTACTCCAACAACTGGAGACTAAATAATATACTAAATGAACAATGGGTTACAGAAGACTCCAAGGAGGTGATTAAAAAGTTATTAGAGGTGAATGAGAACACAGATACAACATATCAAAATTGCTGGAACACTATGAAAGCAGTTCTTAGAGGAAAGTTCATTGCATGAAGTTTATTTCTTTAAAAAAAGGCAACAAATAAGTCACTTAACACTACATCTCAGAGCTCTAGAAAAAGAAGAACAAGACAACACCAAAAGCAGCAGAAGACAGGAAATAATTAAAATCAGAGCTGAAATGAATGAAATTGAAACAAAAGAAGCAATAAGAAAATTGACAGAACAAAACGTTGGTTCTTTGAAAAAGTAAATAAAATTGACAGACCCTTACCCATGATAACAAAGAGGAGGAGAGAGAAAACTCAAATCAATAGCATATGTGATAAAAAAGAAATACCATAATAGAAACTACAGAAATACAGAAGATAATTAAATATTATTTTGAAAACCTGTACTCCAATAAAATAGAAAATATTGAAGGCATCGACAAATGTCTACAGTCATATAATTTGCCAAAGTTGAATCAGGATGATATACACAATTTAAGCAGATCAATTTCAAGTGATGAAATAGCAGACACCATCAAAAGTCTACCAACCAAGAAAAGCCCAGAACCAGATGGATACATAGCCAATTCCACAAGACTTTTAAAGAAGAACTAATACCAATACTCTACAATTTATTTGGGGAAATAGAGACGGAGGCAGTACTTCCAAACTCATTATATGAGGCCAACATGACCCTGATCCCAAACTCAGACAAAGACATGTCAAAGAAAGAAAACTTCAGACTAATATCTCTAATGAACATAGATGCAAAAATTCTCAATAAAATTCTGGCAAATTGAATTAAAAAATATCAAAAAGATTATGCACTGTAATCAAGTGGGATTCATTCCAGGGATGCAAAGTTGGTTGAACATATGGAAATCAATAAATGTAATTCATCAAATAAATAGACTTAAAAATAAGAATCATATAATCATCTCAATAGACACAGAAAAAGCAGTTGACAAAATACTGCACCTCTTTATGTTCAAAATACTAGAAAAACTTGGGATAACAGGAACATATCTCATAACATCATAAAGGCTATCTATGCTAAAACCTAGGCCAACATCATTCTAAATGGAGAAAAATTGAATGTATTCCTTCTAAAAACTGAAACAAGACAGGGATGCCCCCTTTCACCACTTCTATTTAATATAGTTCTTGAAACACTGTCCAGAGCAATTAGACAGATAAAAGCAATTAAAGGGATAAAGGGATACACAAAGGAAAAGAAGAATTCAAATTTGCACTATTTGCTGATGATTTAATTCTATACCTTGAAGACCCTAAAAGTTCCACCAGAAAACTCCTAGAACTAGTAAATTAATTCAGTAAAGTAGCAGGATATAAAATCAACACCCATAAATCAAAGGCACTTTTGTATATCAGTGACAAATCCTCAGAAATGGAAATGAGGAAAACTAACCCATTCTCAATAGCCTCAAAAAAAAAATTGGGAATCAACTTAAAAAAAAAAAGGTAAAAGCTCTATCTAATGAAAATTACAGAACCCTAAAGAAAGAAATCAAAGAAGACCTTAAAAGATGGAAATATCTACCTTGCTCTTGGATAGGCAGAATTAATATTATCAAAATGACCATACTACCAAAAGCACTATACAAATTTAATGCAATTCCAATCAAAATTCCAATGACATTCTTCATAGAAATAGAAAAATCAATCATGAAATTCATCTGAAAAAATAAGAGACCCAGAATAGCTAAAGCTATCCTTGGCAGGAAGAGTGAAGCAGGTGGCATCACTATACCAGTCCTTAAACTATCCTACAGAGCAATAGTAACAAAAACAGCATGGTATTGTTACCAAAACAGACTAGTAGACCAATGGTACAGAATAGAGGACACAGAGACTAACCCACAAAACTACAATTATGTTAGACAAAGGTGCCAAAAACACGGACTGGAGAAAAGATAGCATCTTCAACAAATGGTGCTGGGAAAACTGGAAATCCATATGCAACAAAATTCGATTAAACTCCTATCTCTCACCATGCACAAAACTCAACTTAAAATGGATCAAGTACTTACAAATACACAAGAGACTCTGCATCTAATAGAGAAAAAAGTAGGCCTTAATCTCCATCATGTTGGATTAGGCCCCAACTTTTTAAATAAGACTCCTGTGGCACAAGAATTAAAATCAAGAATCAATAAATGAGATGGACTCAAACTAAAATAGTTTCTTCTCAGCAAAAGAAACAATCTGTGAGATAAATAGAGAGCTTACATCTTGGGAACAAATGTTTACCCCTCCCTCACACATCAGATAGAGCACTAATCACTAGGGTATATAAAAAACTCAAAAAACTAAACACGCCCCCAAAAAATCAATAAATGGGACCAGGACCTGAACAGACACTTCTTAGAAGATGATGTACAATCAATCAAAAAACACATGAAAAAAATGTTCATCATCATTGGCAATTAGAGAAATGCAAATCAAAACCACTCTAAGATTTCATCTTACTTCAGTAAAAATGGCAGCTACTATGCATACAAACAACCATAAGTGTTGGTGAGGTTGTGGAGAAAAAGGTACACTTATACATTGATGGTCGTACTGCAAATTGGTGCAGCCAATATGGAAAGCAGTATGGAGATTTCTTGGAAAACTGGGAATGGAACCACCATTTGACCCAGCTACCCCTCTCTATATACCCCGGTCTATACCCAAAGGACTTAAAAACAGCATACCAAAGGGACACAGCCACATCAATATTTATAGCCATTCAATTCACAATAGCTAAACTGTGAAACCAACATAGATGCCCTTCAATAGATGAATGAATAAAAACAAATTTGGCATATATACACAATGGAATATGACTCAGCAATAAAAGAGAATAAAATCATGGCATTTGCAGGTAAATGGTTAGAGTTAGAGAAGATAATGGTAAGTGAAGTTAGCCAATCCCAAAAAACAGATGTCAAATGTTTTCTTTGATATAAGGAGGCTGATTCATAGTGGGATAGGGAGTGGGAGAATACACAAACTCTAGATAGGACAGAGGGGTTGGAGGGGAAGGGAGGGGCATGGGGTAATTTATGATTGTGGAAGGTGATGATCATTACGATCCAAAGTACATGTATGAAGAGAGGAATTGTTGTGAATATACTATGTATACAACATGAGATATGATAAATTGTACTGTATATATGTAATAAGAATTGTAATGCATTCTTCTATCATATATAAATAAAAAATTACATAAAAATATATATCCAAATATACATATATTTGTATATGTGTGTATACATATACGTACATATTTATGTAAAATTCTATGACGAATATCACTGAACTGTAACATTTCACATAATTCTTATAACTTGCTTTAGAAAAGTTGAAGAGAAACATAAATTTTATGGCTGTTATAACATATTAATTAACTGCATTTAAAAGAATAAACCTATTCATGATACACTGATTTATGATGGTAAACATATTATCAGTTTTATTCTTTTTTGACAATCCATTGATACATTTAATGATCATAAAGTCTTACTATGTCCTAATGGTATGAAGTTGAGTTTTTTTTGTTGATTCTCTTTTGCATTGTTTGCATCTCTGTCTCTATCTTTCTCACTCCCCCCCACACACCCAATTGTTTTCTCCTTTCTCTCCTGCCATCCATCAATCTCTCCCTTAAAACTTTTGTCTTCTATTTCTTCTTTCTTCTTGTTTCTTTCGTCTCTCATCTGTCAATGCCAACAACTTTCCATTCTTTTTTCCATTTACATTGACAAATTCTTTCTGCTATATTTTCTAAAATTCCTGATTCTAACAACATTCCTATCCTGAATATTACTATAATCTTTTAAGAAGAAAAGTCCAGTTGTATTTTCTGAACAATATTTCATTGTTTCTTTTTGACAATAACAATGTTAATTGGATTTTTTGTTTGTTTGTTTTGGTATTTCTTTTTTTCTGGTGCTCCTTCCAAAATACATCTTGGATTCAGAATTTTTATTTAGGTAAGAAAGTCCCAGATATGGAGTGAAGGTCAGTACAGTTACATAATCCAAGGACAAGTTACTACAGTGGTCACTGCTTTTGGTTACCAGGATTCAAGCTTGCAGAGGAGTCACTTAGAAGTACTGGAGAAAACACTTCAAAAAAAGTCTGTAAGATAAGACTATCTGTCATCCTCCAGTGATGAAGAATTGTCTCCAAGATTTAAAGCATACTATCCAGAATATGTATGAATAAGTACAAAATATGTTTAAGATTTATCTTCTTTATTAGTATTCTCAGTTTTCATGTGGAAATTAAAAATGGTGTATATGCCAATGACACAAACTTTTAAAAAATGAAAAGTGTTTTAAAACTGGTATAGCTAATGAAGGTTTCATTTTTGCAAAACATAACAGAAATATCCTACCTGAAGAAATCAAAGAAATCTATGCATCATTTTTCTCTGCAATGATTCAAGTATTAGACCATCATAAAATGTTATTCAGTGAAATAATAGATACTTAGCACTTAAAAGGACTATTTTTTTAATAAAGGATAGCATTTTTTTAACCAATTTAAATTATTCTCACATTTTGAACTGAAATGTTTATCAACTTGCAGTTTCATTGCTGATACAGAAAATCAAAATGGCCTGGATTGTAGAGTCAGGACTTTACTCCTAGGTCACATTAGTTTAAGTAATTCTGTTTGTTTTAATATCAAAGCAGAGACATCTACTTGTGATTCTTGGTGTGTAATGATTTAACAACTTGGAAGATTACTTGAAGAATTATGCTTACTGCAGTTTGCTATTCATTAAATAATTCAAATATTTATGTCTGTATATTTTCCATGTATCTAAAATTAAGTCAATGTTGATAAGGAATTACTGGAAAGATTGATAATGAAAGAAATGATGACTAGTTGAATGTGACTGAGAATATTTAAAGAATATCATTAGTAGCCCAATACTGATTCCTTTTGCTTTTCTTGGGTGCTGCTCTAAGCAGGGGTCACCCTTTACACTGGGAATCTGGAGAGCACTATGGGGAAACAAATCAAAACAAGAAGAAAATCGAGAAGGTGCTAGAAAAGAAAGAGGAATATGTGGTGGAAAAAAGTCTTGACTGTCGATTTGTGAAGGGCCAAGTAGAGTAGCTTCTAAAGTGGAAGGGTTCTCACTTCAGGGGGACACATGGGCATGGGAGCCAAAGAGAACCTGGACTGTCCCAGCCTCATTGCTGAGCAAAAGCATCTCTGCAGACCACACCCTTCTTCTCCATAGTGTTAACTCATTCTTACAGCATAGCATGCTCACAGTATTTGGCTATGACCTGTGTTTTATTTGGGGGTGGGAGGGATGGGATGGGAAAAAAGATTAAGATTAAATTTGGGAGCCTGATTGGGGATATGGTGAAACAATCGGTGAAAAACAATGGTTTAAAAAAAAAATGAGTAACTGATGATTTGGTTCTATGTCCAGAATATTTTACCATAAAAAAAAAAATGTCATTGGCACCATAAATAAGAACTTGAGAGACTGCTTAAAAGCTTTAAATGCCTGAACCTAGGCCAGAGTGTTCCCTTCCTGAACGTAATGTTTTTCACAAAGGACTAAGCCAGTTTAAAAGCTACCAAGCTGGGGCTGGGGATGTGGCTCAAGTGGTAGCACGCTAGCATGCGTGCGGCCCAGGTTCAATCCTCAGCACCACATACAAACAAAAATGTTGTGTCCGCCTAAAACTAAAAAATAAATATTAAAAATTCTCTCTTTCTCTCTCTTGGAAAAAAAAATTAAAAGTTACCAAAGCTGCTGTTTGGGAGATAGAAACTAACTGAGATGGGAAAGTGGCAGGCAGTGCAGGTCCCAAGGCACTAGAACGTGCAGCTTAACTCCTCTTTCCATAATATGCAAACGCATATATCCACAGAGCCAGCACAATCAAGCTGCTGGTCAAGGACAAAGCCACCATTACCACTCCCATAACACACACATCTCTGAAAGTGCTTCCCAGGACAGTTCTACCATTTTCTTCACATTTTACATTTTTTTTCCTTTTTATATTCATAATATGTTAATATTTTAAAAAAATTATTCATTTATCCTAATTTTTTATATATGACATCAGAATGCAGAAATTGTGGTATATATAACATGTTACTATTAAGAAAAATCCAGTATTTTGTGACAATTCCAGAATCCTGGCAAAACATTCACACCTGTTTTCAATTCCTTTTCTATGAGCTATTTCTCAGATAATGTGCTCAATTTACTTGAGTAATTTTTTTTCTTGTTTTATTATTAAGAATTTTTCACACATATTCTATATTTGATTAAGAATTTTTATGGGCTGGGGTTGTGGCTCAGCGGTAGAGCACTTGACTAGCATGTGTGAAGCCCTGGGTTCGATCCTCAGCACCACATAAAAATAAATAAATTAAATAAAAGTATTATGTCCAACTACAACTAAAAAATAAATATTAAAAAAAGAATTTTTATAATCACATCATTGTTGGTTATCTCCAGTGCACATACCTGGTCTTTATTTACAGCATATCCTCTATAATCTTAGACTACTTTGATGTTTAGGCATCCTCAGGGAAATTAATGAGTTATCACAATTCACTTATTTATTTTTCATATTTGTGTCTGGCAATTTTTCCTTTCCTAGGGAAGCAAAGATTATTTCTATAAGTATTTAAAAATAGTGAAGTCTTTCCATATTTCATGTTCAGTAGATTGCTGTTTTTCTTTTTTAACATATCAGGTGGAAATAATTTATATACTTTTTTTCAAATTCTGTCTCCTGTTTTTGTCAAATTTAGATATGTACATGGGTTATTTTCTATAAGTTCTGATCTTTGGGTCTATTAGTCCATCACTATATAATATGTACTTGCTTTCTTAGTTCTGTACATTAAAAATTGTGTGATTATCTTACTAAGAGTTTTCCAACCTTTATTCTTTGAAAATTGGTTGAATTATAACTTTATTTTCTTAACATATATTTTTAGAACCAGTTTGCCAAGTTTCACAAAAGAAAAATCCACTTATAAATTTGAATAAAATTATATTAAATTTATAGTTGTGTTTGAGGAATATTTGTAATTTTATAGTAACAAATAAATAACAGATTTATAAATATGAATCTCCATTGGTTTAGACAATTATTTATGTGATTCAATCTTTTCAATAATTTTCTCATACTCATGCACATTATTTTTAATATCCCCATGTACTATTTCATCAATAGTGAATTATTTTTCAAAATATTTCTACAATATAAAATGTTGGTGTCCTCTCAAATTTCTTTTTGTATCATATGTTGAAGTGTTGTAAATTTTTCCAATGTGGGCATCCATAATTCCTGTGGAAATAAGAAAGAGATATGGTGAATTTTGAATACCTTTCAAAGCTCCTGATCAGAATTAACAAATTCAGTTTCTACTCAGATTCATATGGATAGAAGCAAGTCCAATGGCCACTATTTCAAATAATAAACATGAAGGGATTATTGCCCTCTACCATATTCCTGAATGTTAGACAAAAGTAGTAATAAATTAACATGGCATAAAAATTAACTTGAATTAATAAAAGTAAAATATTTGGAATTGTTTTTGGCATTTAATTTACCCAAAATAAGGCTTACTTATCTTTTGTGATATACCACATTTTTAAAATTTAATCTATCTTTTTATTTTTTTTATTGATTAATCTTTTTTGGTTTGATTTTCTGTATTAACTACTACTACTACTAGTAGTAGTAGTAGTAGTAGTGGTAGTACCAGGGATTGAACTCAAGGGTGTTTAAACACTGAACCACATTCCCAGTCCCTTTATTATTATTTATTTTCAGACAGGGTCTTTCTAAGTTGCTTCAGGCCCCACTAATTTGCTGAGGTTGGCTTTTAACTTGTGACCCTCTTGCCTCAGTCTCCATAGCTACTGGGACTACATACATGTGCCACCAAGACTGACTGTATTTTAACTTTTTTATATTCAATGATTTTTCTTAACTTTAATATTTCTACCTTTCTATTTCTAATATGATTAGTCACTTGTACTTTTAATAATACATTTAGCTAGATAATTTTAAAAAATTAATATTTTCATTACTTTTTCCCTATAGGATTGTTTTAATTCATTGCACACGTTTGAGATATAGTTTTGAATATTACACAATTTCCAATGGTTTCGTTTTAGAACTATAAATTGTTTGTTTGTAATGTACCATTGTGTAATTTATTAATTTTAGTAAACTATTTCTTTTTTAGTGAGTCTATAAATAGTGCTTCTAATAAATATTTCTCTTTCTGTTTTAAATTTTTTTTTGTACCAGGGATTGAACCCAGGGACACTTAACCACTTAGCAACATCACAAGTACCCCCCTTCTTTCACTTCTTTATTTTTTCTGTATTTTTATTTAGAGAGAGGGTCTCACTAACTTGCTTAGAGCCTCAATAAGTTGCTGAGGTTAGCTTTGAACTTTTGATCCTCTTGCCTCAACCTCCCCAGCTGCTGGGATTACAGGTATGCACCACTGCAACCAGCTCTAATAAATATTTCTTAATAGCTAATTTGAGCTACGAATAGTTGACAGTTGTCTATGATGCATTACTTAACTCTCATGTTAGTAAAGAGTGAAGAATGTGGAAATCTGTAGAATATCAGTGTATGATTTTAGTTGGTGTTTGATGCTCTACTGATTTTTTTCTGGAAAATCAACAAATGCCCCTAAGTGGTCATATTGCAAAGTGGTCATATTACAAAGAAACTGTTTTGTTATAGGTTGTATGAGTCTAATGAGATTGTAATCTATAGCAGAACATAGAAAAGACTTTAAGGGTCATCTAATTAGTTTTTCTTAAAACAATATTTTATGTGTATTTGATATGATACAGAAGCTCCAAATGAAAACAAAGAAAAAAAGGAAATAATCCCAATGGCTATAAAATATATACTAAGCCCTTTTACATTGTATGAGGATATTTATTAAGAATTTTTAAATATCCACATATGTATTTCATATTTCTAATTTTCATATTATGTGAGGTAACTGATATGACTTTTCTCTTTTTATTTATTTTTGAAAGCAGATGTGGGAAAGTATTTATTTATTGAGGTTATATTTATTGTATTTTGTTGTTGTTACTGCGGATGAGATAACTGAGTAAACCAATAGGTTATTATATTGTAGTAATGGTAAATAAGTATGTAGCTAATATATGCTCTTTATAATATATTGGATAATGTAATGTTCTTAATATTTTAAATTCATTTAATAGATTTTAATTCAACAACCATGAAACAGCAGACAACCAGAGAAATTTATTCTTATAGAACAAAGTGTTGATGATATATCATAGCCTAGTATTTTGTGCAGATATCAAGTAAATCTATGTCTGGGCAAATTCTAGATGTTTGTAATAAAGATGTTTGGAAAATGACCTCTGAATTGGACATATTTAGCAACAACTCTATGGAGATACAAATCACTTACAATGGAACTTATTTTAGTATATTCACAGACTCATATAATTATCAGCTACTTTAGAACATTTTTACACCTGTACTATCAGCATTATTTCCTACTTCTATCCAACATCATCTCATCACCTGTAGGGAACCATTAATCTATTTTCTCTACATGTTGATTTACCTTTTCTATACATTAAATATAGATGAAATCATACATATTTTTGATTACTGGCTTCTTTCTCTTTAGCATAATGTTTTCAAGATTCATCAATATTGAGCATTTATTAGTAGATAATATCCTTTTATGAATAAATATTATTCCATCATATGAATAAAATACATTCTATTTGTTAGTAGATTTTATTTGTTAGTAGGTGGACATTTGTTCTTTTTCTACCTGGAAGTTACCATGAATAATGATACAAACATTCATGTCCAAATTTTTTAACAAATATGATTTTATATATAGGAGTGGGATTACTGAGTCACATGGTCACTCTATGTTTACATTTTTACACAACTATCAAGTGTCTTTCAAAATGGCTGCACAATTTTAAATTTCCAATAGCAATGTGTAAGGGACTTCAATGTCTAATACTAATATCATATGGATTTTTTTCCTACTTTTCTTTAGTCATTTTTTGAGTCAGGGTTTCATTATATTGTCCTGGTTGAGCTCAAACTTGCAATCTTTCAGACTCATCCTCTTGAGTAGTTGGGACTATAAGGGTGTGCCACTGCACTCAACTTCATTTTGTTGTTGTTGTTGTTTTTAATAGTCATCCCAAAGATGAAGAAGTATTATGTCACTGGTTTTGGTTTGCATTTTTTTTCTGGTAACTAATAATTTTGAGTATATTTCCATTCTTTTCCATTTATATATTTTTGGTATAAATATTTTTAAGAATCTTTACCCATTTTAAATTTTGTTCTTGTCTTTGTATTATGAATTATAAAACATTTTAATTCTTCTACATACAAATTCTGAGTAGCATGGTGATTTACAAACAGTTCCTCTCATGCTGTGTGTTGTCTTTGAAGCACACTAGTTTTTAATTAGCTTAATTCTATATCATATTTTCCATTTTTACTTGTTTTATTGTCATATCTAAGAATCTATTGCCTCATATATAATTTGATTTACATAAAGAATCTCTCAGACATTTAACAACCATGTTAAAGTTCCTAGCAAATCAACTAGATTATAGTATGATTATGTTAGGGATAATGTTTTACTTAGAATGAGATAAGCCCTATTTAATCACTCGTATTTTTAACTATCCCTGTGAAAGCTTTTTACAGAATCACAGAATTGATAAGGGAATCTTTATTCTTGTGTGAACAATTAATACTTAGGGTACAAGAAGAGGACTTATTTGAGGCTGCAGTATTAGCTATTATACATAATTGTAAAAACAGCTGGTATCCAGCCTGTATCTTCACATTTCATCATCCAATTTTGGACTCCATTTTTTGAGGAGTGGAATGAGTAGTTTGACCCTCTCTTAATATTTGCCAGTTTTACTTCATGTTCTCTCTAAGTAGCTTAAAGTATAGGTATTTTTTTAAAATTTATAGTATTAGTTGATTCCACAAATGGATGAATAGCTTTGCTTTCACTATAAAATTTTGGGTACCATCTTTGGAATTATCAGAGAGCTTGAGTTTAATGTGTAAAGGTAATTTCAATAGCCATAAAATTTCTTTGCCCGTAATTGATCTGGTTAATAGAACCAAGTTTAGAACTTGTTTTGTAATGTAACTCATTATGTAGGTTAAGGTATTTTGCTCATATTCCAGCAGTGATACTAATATATGACTAGAGTCCAGATCTTAAGTAAGAAAATATATTAAATAACATTATTAGGGGTACACACACACATACACATAAAATGAATAATAGAAAGGTTAAAAATAAGATAGAGACAAATTGAAAAATATGTTCATTTTTCCCCTCATCATGAGTTCTTTCATGTATTTTTATCTTAACTCTTATGTCTTAGTAAATGTTCTTATCTTTCTGTTTTATTATGAAAGATCTCAAATTGCTACACAGTTTTGAATTTTATTCTCACAACTTCAAGCAAAATCAGAATGAATAAAACTTTATCTTTAAAAAAATTTTTCTATTTCTACTGAGGCTAATTGGAAACTTGCAGAATCTTGCTCAATATAGCATTTTATTTGCAAGTATTGAGGCAGATATAAAGCTGATAGATAAAGATGCATGGATTTTATGCATTTTTTAAGTTAAAAATATTGGGGCTTATAATTTTTTATTTTTAGGAGATGTCACATTTACTTTCCAGTGAAACCATTTGTTTTTATGTTACTAACAATTTATGAGGGATACATTATCATCTTTCATTTTCTCTTCCTAATAAAACAATGTTGATTTACAGATTTTATAACTTTATTTATAAATATTTCTATGTCTCTTGTGAATTAATCACTATAAAGTGCAGTTAATGTGGGCAGAATTAAGGAAGGAATAAGAATTCTTTTTATGGACCATGAGTAGATTTCAAACTCTTTCTAAAAAATATGATATTCTAAAATGACAATGGATTTTCAAAGTATGCAACATACAGCAATGAAAATTTTCCTGACTAGTTTTGCTTTATTTTTATACCTTTCAGCTCCACTTATGAGTTCTTAAATACTACTCTGTCCACATTAATAAAGTATCTACTATTATATGCTTCTAAACTATTTGTTGTTAAGATGCAGATGAGGGCTGGGGCTGCTCTGTGGTAGTACACTCGCCTGGCATGCGTGAGGCACTGGGTTCAATTCTCAGCACCAAACATAGATAAATAAAATAAAGGTATATTATAACTAAATTTTTTTAAAATATTAAAAAAGAAGCAGATGGCCATAACTTGTAGAATTTTAATATCACATCAATTTCTCATTTAATGGAGTCCCTTGGTATTTTATGTTCAATTGGAAAAATTTCCACTCATTTTAAATTTTCTTGTATTTGAGTTGTGTTATCACACTTAAATGTAGTTCAAATTATTTTAATTTTGTGTATCCTCAGTTAATATTTAAAGTCTAGAATAGTAGCAATTTGATGCATACGCACAATAGCTATTATTATTATTACTGGCTACTAGATTGTCATTAGTGTGTTGTAAATGCATTATATCTGAGTGCTACATAATTCTGCTTCATATATTGAATTTTAATGAGTGTACTCTCAATATATTAAGCAAAGGAAATTTCTTTCACTATCCTATGTCTTTTTAAAAAGTAAGTAGTCAATTAATGACTCATGAATGTTGTGGATTAGACTTCTAAGTCTATTTGTACTATTATAATAAGATGCATAGAATGGTAATTGGCAAAAAACAAAATGAATTTCTCACAGTCCTGGAGGCTGGAAGATTGAAGATCAAGGTGCTGGCAAGCTTGATGACTGATGGAGACTTGTTCTCAACAGATGATGGCATTTTTGGTGTTCACATATGGTGGAGGAAGAGAAAAAAAATTAAAGGGGTTAAATATTGATATATGGAAAAAGAGCAGAAGAGCAAAAAATATTGAAGTTAATTTCACCTCAACTCTTTCTGAATATAGAGAGCACATGATTCATCAAGTCTCCCAAAACCTCTTGATACCACCACAAATTTTAACTCCTATATTTTGGGAAACATTCAAACCAGAGCATTCCACTCCTGGCTTCTAAATTGATACTCTTCTCCCAGGCAAATTATGTTTATTCCATCTCAACAATGCTAAAAGTTTTGTTCCAGTATCAACACAAAAGTCTAACGTCTAAAATTTCATTTAATACAAATATAGATGAGTTTGAAGATATGATTCAATTTGGAGTAAATTAGTCTCAATCTATGAACCAGTCAAAGAAAGCAGGGTATACACTTGTAAAACACAATGGTAAGTCATGGATAGAAATCCCTGGGCTCAAAAGAAAGAAAAGGGCAATAACAGGGTTCCAGTTTCCAAGTTAGTTCAAACAAGGAAACAGCTTTAAATAATAAGCTGTAAGGCTTGAAAATAGCCTTCTTTGACTCTATTTGCCTGCTGGACACACTGGGGCAGGAATTAACACCTAAGAATCTGGGTCATTCTACTCCCATGGCCTTGCAAAATGCATATTTTGCACAATTCATATTTCACTCATAGTAGTTGTATGCCTGTGGATTTTCCAAGATTGGATTTTCCAAGATTGTGTGCTAGTAACTATATACTTTGGGGGATTCCTGGTCCCATGGCTCCACTAGAAATTACCTAGTGGAGACTCTATGGTGGTGATACCCTGTGCTCATCTTCTACCTTGGCCCAAGATGCTACACAGCGTCCTTTGAAATCTAGGCGGAAATAGACATGCCTCCACAGTTTATGCAGTCTGTGTGCCTTCGTTAGCACCCTGTGATGCTTCCAAGTCTTACCACTTCTTTCCTCTGGAGCAACAGCCTAAGCTGCACCTGGTCCAGCAAGAGCCACAGCTGGGGAATTCAAGGAGTACTACTCTAGAATAAGGGAAAAGAGACTTGAGATAGTCCTCGAAAGTGAACCACAGGTCTAAGTGTTGCCTTGGACCCCTCACTTCTTCTGAAAATCTTCTGCTGTCAAAACCCTGGCAATCTGCATCTAGGATGTAAATAGCAGCCTCAAATAACTCTAAAAGCAGGAAAGAGAATTCATGTGGCATTCTGAATACTTTGCTTAGACATTCCTTCTGCTGAATAACCTGTTATATTGCTCTTAAATACTTCCTTCCACAAAGAATTAGGAAGCAGATATAATTCCGCCAAATTGCCACTGCTTAACAAAGGTACAACTTTCTTTCAGTTTTCAATAAAGTATTCATTTTCACCTTATCTGGAGGGTCACTTATATTTCTATCAGCATTTTGATCAAGTCCACTTAGATAACTTCTAAAAAGAATAAGACTTTCCTTACAATTCTGGGCCTGGGTTCTCATCCCAACTGCCACCCTTAATGTTCTGCTAATGGCAATGTAGGCTTTCTGCAGTATTCACTTTGAAAGTGTTTATACATCAGATTCTCACCCAGTTCTGAAGTTTTTCAGGTTAGGCGACAACGGCCAGCATCTCTTTCTGGGGTTCTTTCTGCCCAGGGGAATCAAGCCACTGTAAAATTTACAATTTCAGATAATTAGCAAATAACAAAGCACTCAGAAATATATTTATAGGAAATGAAACCTCTGATAGATCTAGTCTACATGGGTTCTGGAACTATACAAAGGGAAAATGGCCTTTGTGGCTTATTTAAGAGGGTACATCAAAGGCAGTGATAAGGTTTCAAAGGCGGTTTCTTGCAGTCAGCAGATTGATTGACACCTTGGCAGGTCACACCCATCTTGGGTGCTCTGGGGGCCAAGGCAGAGTGGGAAAAAGATCCACATGGTCCCTGGTCAATTGACCATAAGAAATGTCCACTGGCCAATTCCAGATACCTGATGTCTCTATCCACAAGGTTTCCATGCACTGTGACCCACATGCAACCCACAAATGGCTCTTGACAGAAGCTGTTTCCAAGATTTTAGGTATTTGTTATAGCAACACATTTCTCTTCTGGTGCCAATTCTGCTTTGTCCCTTTATGCTGCCATAAAAAAAAATGCCTGAGATGAGTAATGTATTAAATAAAATCTGAAATTCTTTTCTCACAATTGGGTGCCTGTAAAGTCCCATATCAAGTTTGTGCTATGTTTTGTATCTGATGAAGTCCCATTCCTCACGTATGGTGATAGTGTTATGGTGTCCTCACAGGGCAAAAAAGGTGTAAAACTGTGGCCAAAAGGTGGCAAAAGGAGAAAATGTGTCTATACATGGTACAAGAGTAGAGAAGCAACATGGTTCAATCTAGTTCCCTCCAGCTATAAGGCACCAATCCATTTATGAATGTGGAGCCCCCAGGACTTAATCATTGTAGAATGTCTCATTTATTAGGAATACCACAAAGAAGCCTAAGTTTCAACTCAAGTTTGGGGGAACAGTCAGACCTGTGGGAGGTAGTAAATTGTATCAGTTAACCCTTTACTACCATTTTGTACTGGATTTTATTTAAAGGCTGTGGTTTATTTAGGACAGATATTTCACAAAATTTTTGATATTTCTCTCCTGTTGTGTATAATCCTGGATGAATTATGGATAGAAATTTTTCTTCATTTTTCATATATAAGAATATTATATCCGTAATAGACCATTTGGGACCTCACATCATATGATATATCTGTCACAAAATAAAATATTACAATTGTAAAAACTGTTTTTCCACTGACAAGAAAGCATATCTAAACTACACCTAACAGATTAGAAATCAACATCTGTAGTAAACATCTATTGAAAGATTATCATTTTGCTGAGTTTTCTTGGGCCATTTAAGTATCAAATAAAATGATTCTATAAGTCTTGGAATTCTTTTTAAATGTCACAGTGCACTATATTTTTCATATATATATATATATATATATATATATCAATATTTATTGGAAAATTATTAGAGGAAGAAAAACTATGATGGAGTAGTAATGATGCAAAATTCAAAACTACATCCTCCTCATATTTACTTTTCCCCTTACAGATATTTTACTATTTTGGTCTGTTTGCATCAAATGATGGTGAATGAAATTTCATTCCTCTACAATAAATCATATTAAGTAAAACCAGATAAAATTTTATGCAGGCTCAGAATATACTTGGATGTGCATTGATGGTTTAGAATTTCCAGTGGAAATTTATTTTAAGCAAGTTGCAGTAATCCAATTTCATTTTGACAAGTTACTGCTAAATGTCACTCATGGTTATTTGAAAATATGTTTTTCAACTCCAGGAATAAAATTTTTAAGTAAAAAAGGATAATATATATCATTTATGTCAAAACCATTCGTTCTAAATTTGAGAAAGCTGTTGCACAGAAGGAATAGGTAACATGCTTAGTCCAATAACTAATAGAGATGTGAAGTTAGAAAAATTTTGTGACTCTATTTTAATGTTTTAAATATTACTTTACAGAAAAGAAGCCGTATAAAAGAAATTTGGAAATAGAGGTGAGTCTTTATAATAAAAGGTTAGAGGAACTTTCATTATAAACTATTGTGATTTAAACATTTTTTTATTTTCTTTTCTGTGTCTCAAGTTCAAACAGTTGTGGACCCTGTATATTTTTCAGTGAAAGACTAAAGGAAACTGTAACCTTCCAGAGAATGATTCAATGAGCTTTATCTAATTGATAACTGAATTTTCTAATTAAATCATTGGGAAAGGCTTTGAGTTCCTTGCCAAAGGAGGAGAAAAAGTGTTAAATTTAAAGTGTGAAACTTCAGGGATATTTCTGTCATTTGTTTTGAGAAGGTTTTAGGGAATATCCTTGATCATTTAAATTATTGTAGGATGAGGTGATATTTAAGAAATGAAAGAATTTTAAGCATAGTATGGAGGAAGCATTTCATAATTGAAAGACATTAAAGATGCTAAGAAAAATAATTTAAGAACTGTCAAATGAGCTACATGCAAAATCAGTAGAATCCTCCTACTCTCCCCTGCCACGTATATGCCTGTGTTGTGTGTGAAAAGCCTGATTATAAAATCACTCATGAGAATATGTTATTTTCAACTTTTTTAAAAAAAAATGTAATGACAAGATAAGATTGAAACTTTTCCCTAGCAATCATTCTTTTCAAATTAATACAAATTTTTAAAGCTCATAATGTTTTATGTTATGTAAAAAAATAACAAAAAACAGCCTCACCCTATTTCCAGAATGGGTAAAGAAATATGTATTTGAAAAAAATATATTATAATGAAAGTTTTAATGACAAAAGTAAATAGGTTTTAAAGATAAGATGCAGAATAATTGGGTGGGAATTCTTTGAATGAGTTTTATAGAAGCAGTATGAATTTTCTGACTATATAAAGAGGTTGTGAAAAGGCTCCATCACTGAGGCCAATGCACACTTGCAGATGACTGGTAGACTTGGAAGCTTATAAAACTAGCTAGATAGACTATGGTACTTGAGCACGCTTGCTTAAAGAAGGTAGAGCAGATCTTTGTCATCCTGAATCCTAGGTTGTATGAAATAAGGTATTAAGATTTTACAATACAGACTGGAAATAAAATTTTTAAATATGTTTTTTATAAATAGAAACAAAAGATGATTTAATTCTATAATTATAAAAGACTAACAGTTAAACCTGAAACAAATGATTGAGTTATTAAAATATAAAACACTCAGACTTTCCTATGACTTTTCTCATGCTGTTTTCAGTTCAAAGTGATTGTAATGCTGCACAGTCATATCTTCTTGCCAACTTCAAAGTCCAGTAAATCCATACACTGATCATGGGCTATTTGTATCCAATTTGTTTTCATTGGTCAAATTGTTAAACAGATTGTCACCAGATAGCCCTGTCAAGTACTGTCCTAGAAGCCAGTTGCAGTGATTATCACAGATGTCACTTTCTAGTGCCAAGTATTGTTTTTTTGTATGTGTGTTTGTTCTTGCAATGGAATTATCATTTTATAAAGCCTGCTAAAATGCATCTTTATTTTCTTCTGACAGACAGGAAGTGCTCTATTCTATAATTACCCCAAACTGTTATGTCTGGAATGCAAATAAGGTGTTATTCACTTAATGAGATCATAGTACAGAAGTTCTATCACTTACTGATCTTCTATTTTCTCATCTTTCTCATTTATCTGTGGACTCAAGTTCATAATTTATAAAATACTTGTTTTTTGAGGATATTCAATCTTCGTTTTTGCATTTCTCAACAGGACAATCTGATCTTACTTTACATTCATTTTTATCTCTTAAAGAACAAAATAAGAAACTGTCAATAAAAAGAGAAATTACTTATGACTAGGCATAGAAATAAAAATCACTGTGAAATGTGTCAGTCCATGCTAAAAACAACCAATCACATCAATTTATTATTTAGAGATTTTCCTTAGAAAAATTATTCAGAAGTACAGCAAGAAAATTGTTGAACCATTGAAAAAATTATTTTTAAGTGATTCCTAAATTTGGTGATTAGAAAAATAAGTATTCTAAGAATAAAATTCCCATAGAGAATTTTAATTATTATTTTATTGTAACTTTTTCTAGATTAAAAAAAAGTTAGCTAATATTTTGGTAGATAACTGAGTTTTGCTAACTTACAAAAGTATATGTACATCTATATTAAAATGACAGTTGGTATATAATTTTGCTAATATTTGAAATACTTTCATTTTATATTTTTGAATAGCTTTTTTGTGTGTGGAATAATATAAATCTGAAAAGGACTATGTTTAAATTTAAATGACCTTTCTTGAAGTACTTTTTTTCTGAGAGTCACTTGATTTGACATTCTCAGAGGAAAAAAAATGTTTACACTTAATTTGCTAGTAATAGCAATAATGTCTGACTTAGTATGACATTTGTTGTTACTAGAAAAATACCACAGGATATTGTGGATAAGTTTTAAAGAACAGAGGTTTGGTTTCATTCATGGTTGTAATCAAAGGTAACAGACACATCTGCAATGACCTTTTTGTTGACAGAACTGACTTTGCACAGGGCATTGGAGTATAGGAGAGTGCAAGGAGTATAGGAGGGACCTAGCCAAACAGGCACTTTGAGCAGACCAACTCTCAAAATAACCCATTAATCCATTAATCACATGAATAGATTAGTCCAATTATGAGGGCAAAAACTTAATCATAATTTTAAGGATCCCATCTGTTAATGTTCTATATTGGGGATGAAATTTCAATGTGAGTTTCAGAGGAGTCAAATAATATTCAAACCACAGCAAGATAATAGGTACAACACACTAGATGAATTGTTTCTAACGGAATCTGTACTGAAGATGTAATGTCAACATGCTTAATTCTTCCTGAAGAACATTTCTGATTCAGGTTTCTGGACTAATAACAAAGCCAAGTAGTTGAGTCCCAAACAATATTATTGAAGATGAATGCAAATTTATAAAATTATTTCAAATAAATGGGAAAATAACAGTATACAAAGTAGAAAAGATTTTAAAATATATACATTGGTTATCATTTTTCAATTCTCTTCCTAAGAAGAGGCAGACTGTCATTTATAGACTGTTAGTAAAAAGACCATGTACCTGATGGTGGAAAACATTTAAAAAATTTCAATTATCTTTCATTGAGGAGCTTAGTTCATATTAGCAAAGACACAATGATAGGAGTTTTAAAACTTAAACTCAACATACTAAGTAAAATTATAATTTTAATCTCAGAAATTAAATAAATCAATAAAATTGAATTATTATACAATTTTTCAAGAAAAAAGTAACCTAATATTATCTATAAAGTGCAACAAATTCTAAGGTAATATGTATCATAAGCTTCCTATAATATTCTCTAATACAAATCCATTAATTCTGTTACAACAGGCAAGTGGCAAAGTGATTCATATATGCAACAGGATAGAAATTATCCTATATAATGTTTATGTCAATAATGCCAGGGCTTGGGAGGCACAATGGCTATAAGGTCCTAGCTTAGCATCTGGATGGCCATCAAAGTGACAGCCACCGTTTTAAGGAAAAAGTTTCCCACCCAAGGGCATTTCTGAGAAAGTCTCAGCACTCCCTCATACCAACTGAACCCCTAACCGCCCTCATTAGGACCCTCCCCAGCTCTGATTTCTGAGACTGCCCCATAAAAGTCCCAGAACCCAAGCCTCTTTTGCCTCTCTCCACTATAGAGAGATGGCCTTTATTTGTCAGCCCTGACAAATAAACTCTCTTGTGTATCTCTGCCTGGTCTCTGTCTTTCATTTTTTGCTTAATGGTCTCTGGTTCCTCGCTTTCTCTTCCTTTTGGTACGCAAACCTGGGATCAAGTTCCTCGGTGTGCCCACTCCTGTCTTTGAGGGTCACTGAGCTTCCTGGGCCCCAATCCAGATTCCACTGTGGGCCCAGACTCTCCATTCTGCCAAATGCTCGCTCTCTATGTACCACTGGGAAGTGACCATTGATCATCCGGCACTCCCAGGGTTACCATTTGGTTGGGGGCAACCCCAACCATAGCTTTCACAGGTACGGCTAAACCCTACTGTCCACTGAGTCTATAGGTGGTCTTTTATTTGGGTCCTGGATTTGAGGAAAAAACAAAACAAAACACTGAGGGTGATTGGGAGTTGTACCTGGTGACACTACCTCTCGGCCTTGGGTTAGTCTCTATGGCTTCTGCCCCTTATATGGGCTTCTGCCCCTACTACATAGTCCCTACTGGACACTCAAATGCCAATATAGGCTCTTGCCCCAATGCTTACCAAGTGGTAGTGACAACCCCCTAAGCATAACTGTCCTTTCTACTAGGTGAAACTACAGACTGGGGGACGCACCACCTCTAAACTCACCTCCTTTATCTGACCATGAGCTGCTACTCATCCATTCCCTCCCACAGTTCCCTAGGCTGCCTCCTGGCTAACCTAGGGTCTCTCTCTCTCTTTCTCTACCCTGGACCTAAACCCCCAAAACTTACCCTCTTGATCAATCAGATTTATCCTCAATATCTTTTGGATAACCACTCTAAATGGCCACTTCATGGCATTTTAGATCCCAATATTATCAGGGATCTTTTCAACTACTGTGTTTTAGAAAATGGAAAGAGACATCATACATTCAGGTCTACTCTTCTCTAAATTCTAATCCCTTTCTTGCAACTCTTGCTCTCCCACACAAGTCCTCTTAGCTCTCACCTCCCCTATGCCTATTTCCAAAGGGACAGAAGATCCTACCTAGAACACCTCCTCCTTCAACCCAGTAGATGAGCCCCCACCATATCAAAATTCTGTTTCTGAGGAAGACACCACAACAAATGTTCTCACAGCCCCTCTAACCTTCTCTCCTCCTGCCACATGCTGCCTCTACCCAACCTGCATCTCTGTGTCCTCTACATGAGGAGGCTGGGGTAGATGGTGTAATCTAGGTTCATTGCCTTTCTATTTGTCAGATCTTTCACAGATAGAAAAGCAGCTTGGGTCCTATACTTCAAATCCCACCACATATACTAAAGAGTTTCAATATCTGACCCTATCACATAATTTGGCGTTCCATGATGTCCATATGATCTTGTCTTAACACCCTCCTACCTGAGGAGTGCATTCGATTTTGGGGGCAAGCTAGAAATTATGCTGATGAAGTACATCAGACTTCCCCTGCCCATCCGATTGGCACTGAAGCAGTCCCTGATAGGGATCTCAATTGGGATTATAATTCACCTGGAGGAGTAACTAGTAGATACCAATTAATTACTTGCCTCATGGAAGGACTTAGAAAGGCAGCCCATACGGCTATCAGTTATGAAAAGCTCCAGGAAATCATCCAAGATAAAAATGAAAACCCTTCAGCATTTTTAGACAGCCTGACCAAGGGTTGATTACGTTATACTAATCGAGACCCTGAGATTCCAGATGGGAGACAATTACTAATGACCTACTTTTTCTCCCAGAGTTTTCCTGATATTAAGGTCAAACTAAGGCGCCTCAAGGAGGGGGCCTCTAACTCCCCGAGGTGAGGTTCTGGGAGTGGCCTCTGAGGAGTATAATGGAAGAGATGAGAAGGCCCAGAAGCAGATATATCAGATGCTTCCTCAAGCCATCCATCTGGCCTCAGCATCTGTCCTTGGTTCCACTGGCCCACAGAAGTGTCTCTCTGGACTGCCTGGAACCTGTTTTAAATGTGGTCAGATGGGTCACTGGGCTTGTACATGGGCCCTTGACCTAAATGCCATCAGAAAGGACACTGGGCCATTGACTGTCGCCAAGCCCATAGTGGCCCCCAGCCATCTAGCCCCTCTGACTCCCCTTTCCAACTCTTAGGACTGGGTTCATAGGGCTGACAAGGCTCAGGTCCCTATTACCTGACCACTATCATCATTCCGTGGGAATGCAGGGTAACTCTGCGTATTTCAGGTAAGCCTGTCTCCTTCCACCTAGACTCAGGGGCTACATATTCAGTCCTCAAGGAGTTCTGGGGGCCTTCTACTCGTTCTATGACCTCTATTGTTGGAGTTGAGGGTGAAACTTACCAACCCTTACAGACCTAGCCTTATTTACACTTTTAACTCTATAATTTTTATCCACTTCTTTTTGGTCATTCCACAGTGCCCTGTTCCCCTTATGGGAAGGGACATCACCACAAAGTTGGAAGCTATGCTTTCCTTCTCCCCTCATACATCTTTCATTCAGACTCACTTGCCCCTTCCCTGATCCTCACCCTTATCAGTCATCCCTTATTCCATCTGCCAGTGTCTTCCCATTAACCCCTTGTGTGGTGGATACTACTGTGTGGGATGTTTCAAGTCCTTCTATTGCCTC
Source organism: Ictidomys tridecemlineatus (assembly GCF_052094955.1). NCBI lineage: Eukaryota > Metazoa > Chordata > Mammalia > Rodentia > Sciuridae > Ictidomys > Ictidomys tridecemlineatus. Next base: position 129,538,697 of record NC_135482.1, read on the forward strand.
ACACCATGAGCCCATTCACATCTATCTCAAAAACCCCCTCCATTTTCTTGCCCAATCACAATACCCACTCTGCTGACAAAAACTTCTAGGCTTACCACCTATCATCATTCAAGACCTCTTGCAAAAGGGATTCATTAGACCTACTCATTCCCTTATAACACACCCATCTTGGCAGTAAAAAAATCCTCATGGTTTCTACCACTTGGTCCAAGATGTCCATTTCATCAGCTCTGCTATTGTTCCAATCCATCCTGTGGTAACCAATCATTCTACTCTTCTCTCTACCATTCCTTCCATGACCTCTTACTTCCAATGTTTCATGATCTGTAGCTAAAGAACTAAAAAAATCCTCACATTTCCCTATCCCTTACCATCCCCAGTCCTCTGGAAAGGTGGGATGTTCCAACAGGACCTTGAAGAATATTCTTACTAAACTATCCCTTGAATTCCATTTAGATGGGACTAAATTCCTTCCCTTGGCTCTTCTTAGGTTATGGGACCTCCCAAAGAAGTCACTTAACATCTCCCTTTTTGAGCTTCTATATGGAAGGCCCATCTCCCTGCTCAGCTCACCACCCTCTGATTCTCTACAACCCTTTGCTCCGCATCTTTTAACTGGCCCTTTCTTGCATACATGAGGAACCTTCACTGGCAATACAATGATGCTGTTCTGGCAAAGCCTTGTTTTTCCTCTTCTCTTTTTCCCACTCTGTCTCCTGGTGACCTGGTACTTCCCCCCAACAGGCCCCCCCTGCCCCTCTCATCTGTCTGCAAAAAGGACTAGGCCCTATTTGGTCTTCTTATCACTCCCTGGGTGGCTCACCTTGAGGACATCCCATATTGAGTTTGTAACTCCCACTTAAATTCGTTTTTTTTCTGCCCTTTTGAATAGTGACCCCCAGAGGGCCTATGAAGCTATGTTTCTCCGAGGCTGGAACCCCTAATCTCCCTTTGGTCTCTGAGGACCATGAGGACACTGCAAAGCCATGAGTACCATCCTTTCCTTTTCCTTTTTTTGCCCTCCTCCTTTATTCTGTACTCACCTCCCAGGAGTACTATTATCAGGAATTACCATTCTAGTTTCTAGGAGACTAACAGAAACTTGCTCAAACCATACTAACCATAAAATTTCAGCTTGATTTTTATCTGCTGTGATTCTGCAGAATCAAAGGGATTTTGATCTTTTTATGGCCCCAAAGACAACTTTGTCTGAACCTACAGGAGGAATGCTATTTTTACGTCAATCAATCTGGTGTAGTAAAGGATAAGATAAAACAACTCCAACAGGACCTTGGAGGTTGGAAACAACAGCTCTCCTCTGCTGAAGGATAGCAGCTAAGTAACCCCTTCTCCTGTGGGCACTTCCTTTCCTGTCCCCTCTCCTTGTCATAAGCCTTCTGTGAATGCTTGCCTCCTGTGTCATTAGATTTGTTCACGACCAGATCCCCAAAAAATCTCTAACCAAACTATAAACCAGCTTTTGTTCCAGGAATACCAATCCCTCACCGAAATTGGGCCACCAGGGACAGCATTCCACTAACACTTAATCTCGGTCATCATTCCAGTGACATCTCATGTCCCTAATAAGGGACTCAAATTCTACCCCTTCCCAGAAGGAAGCAGTTACAGAAAATTGACCTACATCCTTGTTCCCTAAGGGGCCCAATTAAAAACCAAAAAAAAGGTGGGGTAATATAAGTCCTTTCTTAGCATCTGGAGAGCCATCTTAAGTGACAGCCGCTACTTGAAGGAAAAAGTTTTACTTTCCCACACAAGGGCATTTTTGAGAAAATCTCACCACTCCCTCATACCAATGCAACTGCTAACCACCCACATTAGGACCGGCCTGGCTCTGATTCCTAAGCCTTCCCCATAAAAGTCCTGTAACTCCAGCCTACTTTGCCTCTCTCTGCCATAGAGCTCTGACAAATAAACCCCTTTATGTATCTCTGTCTGGTCTCCATCTTTCATTTCTTGCTATCTGTCTCTCATTTCTGCTTTCCCTTTAGTGGCATATGCCTTTTATCCTAGAGATTCAAGAAAATGAAGTAAGAGTATTATAAATTTTAAGTTAGGCTGGGCAACATAAAGAGAGCCTGTGCCAAAAAATTCAGAGGTGGGGATGCAGTTCATGGGTAGAATGACCTTTGATTCAATACCCAAGGCCACTATCACCACAATAATAAAGCAGGACATTTTCTTTTTTAAAAAAAATAACATTTTAGTTTTTCTGGAAAGCAGTGAGACGTTTGAAAAATATTCACATAGCAACACCAAAATTGTGCTGTGCTTAATATCTCGGGTATGGCTGATATATAAGACGGAAATTTTAAATTATATAACTATCTCAGACATTCTTATTACTTTTATTTTAATTATTAGTCAAGGTATTGCTATAGTTTGAATATGTACCTCCCCCAAATTCACATGTGGAAACTTAATTACCACAGTTATGGTATTAAAAAGTAGGGCATTAAGAAATGATTAAGTTGTGAGAGTGGAGCTTTTAAAAATAAGATTAATGATCTTAACAGCAGTGAAAAGAAAAGGTTTATTCCTTATCTCCCCTTCTCCCATGGAGGAGTGTTCAGAAAGAAGGTGCAAGCCCTTATCAGATAGTAAATCTGCTGCTATCTTGATCTTGAACTTCTCAAACTCCAAAACTTTGAGAAATAACAGCAGGAGTTTTACTTTAAAAATTTTTTATTATTTATAAGGTACCCAACCTGTTGTATTTTGTAATGGTTGTCCAAATAGACAGGATAAGTATCATTATTAAAATTTGGAATATCATCTAAATTTAAATGACTGAAATCAATTGTTTCCAGGTTATAGTTTTATAATATTTTTAAGGTTTCAGATAATTTTTGATTTAATATAATAAGCATACAGTATTTACTTAGAAAAAAACAAAAAAAACTTGGAGATTTTGAAATTGGAAAGTCTATTCCCCACCTTCTGTTTTTGATAATTCCTTTCTAAATATCATAGATGAATGCTAGTTTCACTATCATGAAGGATATACATGCATGGCCTGCATAAAAGTTGCAATACCCCTATGGATACCAAGATTTTGAAAGGCCACTTTGAGAAGACAGGACCATATCCCTGATGGAGGTTCTGACATCAGGTTGAAAAGCAATCAGTCTTTCAATTGTAAGGTTGAATGACTAATTTGTAACTTTTCTAATAACTTATCTTTTTTTTTATTTTTTTTTACCTGACATGACAAACTCTTAGGAGCATGTTCAAGAAGCTGTAGAAGGGAAGTTTATGTATACTATAACTGAGTTTTCTTCCTAATTTCTTAACAACATTGCCCCTATTTACCAGGCCTATGATTCAGTAGCAAAAGGTAAAATTTCCAGATCCTGTCAAATCTTTAAAAGACTAAGGCCCTGGCCAACACTATATTGGCAGCCTCATGAGGGAACACAAGGCAAAGTTCAAGGATGAAACATTTATAAATTCACAATCCACAAAAATCAAGAAAGCAATGATTTACTGTTTTAAAACCATACGTCTTGTGGGTAAAGTATTGTAGGTCATTAACAGGTCATTAATACAGAATAGAGAGAATTAAACAAATGTGACACCACAGGGGAAAATATTTTGCGGAGAAAATTCTTAATCTGTGCTGTTTCATTAACTCGGATTAATAACATAGGAGTATAAATTAAATATTTCATTTAATATAGTTTAACTGCCAAATTTTGAAAAGCCTATCAATAAGGTGCTATTTCATATATGAATGTATTTGAATATATATGTACACAAATATTATATATACACTTTCTTCACTAACACCAGAAGTATTTTGTCAAATATTTTTTAAAATTCTTATTTTACTTGAGTAATATTTACAAGTAATTTTAGCATGTTTTAATCTACACGCTATAGAAATGTTATTAATTTATGCTAGATATGAAATATAAATTTTTAAGTTATATGTAGTCAATTCGGTAATTAAGAATGGTAAGTTGGCTAAAAAAATTATTTTAGGTTTAGAATAAATTTAAATGAAGACAATATGTGTTTATTTGTGGTTCCTAATTTTACATGTAAGAAAATTTTATCCCAAGGAAACATAAATATTGACTGACTGATTTTGTACTTATTAAGAAGGTGTTCATATTCTAATTCTTGGACAACAGGAAAAAACTGAACCTCTTTTCAAATTACTGGTCAAAATACATCATCATGCAATGAAGTGAATTAATATTATGGTTTTATTAGTTAACTTTTCATTATTATAACACAATAATTTAGATAACACAAATAAACAGGTTTATTTTATATTACAATTTTGAAGGTTACAGTCTATAATCAGGGAGACCCATTGTTTTAGGCATCTGGTGAGTATGGTAGATGGGAATTACAGAGAGTACATGTTGGAAAAAACTGCTTACCTTACGGCTAGGAAGCACAAGAGAAAGAGGAAGTGACCAAAGTCCCACAATCCTCTTTGAGGGCATGCCTCCAATGACCTAAGAACTTTATACTAAGTCTCCCTCCTAAAACTTTAACATGTCCCAGTAGCACAATCCTGGACACCAATTTCTTAACAGATGGACCTTTGAAAGGTACATATACAAAATATATCATTCAACCCCTGGACCATAAAGATTCATGGCCATTTCATAATGAAATACATATACCATTCAATCCCCAGGATCCCCAAACTCTTGACTGTTTCATTATTGCTCAGAAATCCAATTCTAAAGTTTCCTCTGAGACTTAAGGCAAACTTTTTAACTATAAAATTCAAAAAGAAAGGTACATAGTTCCAGGATAAAGTGGTATCAATGGTACAGAACACACATTTCTATTCTGAAAAGAAGGTATAGGATAACAAAAAGGAGAGATCTATTATGGTTCCAGTCTGAAATTTTCCCAAAGCCTCATATTCTTGTGTTGAAGGCTTTGTCTTCAATTCAGCAATGTGCAGAGTTAAGGCTTTTAGGAAATGATTGAATATTGAATACAATCATCATTGAATGATGATTGTAACTCCATCAGTGAATTAATCCATTTAATGGGTTAATAATTAGGAATAGATTACTCAGAGGTGGTAAAAATTGTAGGCAGGTGGGCAGAGTTGGAGGAAGTAGGTCATTGTGGGTGTGCCTTAGTGAACTACATTTTGTCTCTGTCCTGCCCTTCACTTTCACCCTTCCTCTCCTCCTTCCTCCTCCTCCTCCTCCTCCTCCTCCTCCTCCTCCTCCTCCTCCTCCTCCTCTTCCTCTTCTTCCTCCTCCTCCTCTTCCTCTTCTTCTTCCTCCTCCTCCTCCTCCTCCTTCTTCTTCTCTCTCTCTCTCTCTCTCTCTCTCTCTCTACACACACACACACACACACACACACACACACACACACACACAGAGATATTTTTTAGGTATATGTCATAGCTAACCAACAACAACAACAAAACTGACTAATACAGGTTCCACGCAAAGCAAGACCAAATCCTAGCAGAGCAAACATTCAATCCTTAACTCAAGTCTAGTGTCCAGAACACACTAAGATAGAATACAGGCTCTCACCATGTTGAGTGGTTCCCCTTCTATGGCTTTTCTGGTTTTAACTCACCTGGCCACTCTCTTGGACTGGATTTAGCTGATTCTAGCATTCTCTGGCAAGAGTTGGATGTTATTGACACCTCTCCCTCCCTGGGAAGTTGAAGCTGTAGCCTCAGCTTCACTTTTGCTCCAGGCATAACCCTTCTGGGTGCAGTTTGCTCTGTCCTCTGACCTTGATGCAGTTTTCCTAACCTCCCAGACTTTCTTTTGAAATCTTGGTGGAAGCTTCCCTGACCTTGTAGTTTGCATTCTACAAGCCTTTGAAACCAACATGGATGACTACAAAGTCTGTGGTTAGCAAGAGCTGTGACTGGCAGCTGAATACGGGGAAACAAATCATAAGGCAATCCTAGGCGTGCTGGGCAACTTGGGGTATTTTTCTAAAGGGATTTTTTTTCCATGAAAATTTGTTAAAACAAATTTGTATTTCTATGTTACTGAGCCTCTGATTTATATAGTAGTCTTACAGATTTCTGAGATATACTGGAGGCATCTTTCTGCAAGTCACTTCGCTATCTTTTTTGGGTGTTCATTTGTGTGCTATACCCTCCTAGGCATATACCTTTACATAAGCTCCTTTTCAGGACAAGCTGAAAATCTTCTGAACTTTTCTGCACTCCTCCTTTTTGCTCTTGATTTTCAGTGTATATCTGGCTCCAATTTCAGAGTTCCAGTCTTTCCCTAGCCTGCTCCTCCAAACTCTTACAAACGCCTCCCATAAATGAATTCCGAAGTTTTCTCCACATTGTCAGTTGTAGGTGCATTCCATGGCCTAAATTCAAGTATCTTTTTTTTTTCTTAAAAAATTAGCTTTATAAAGAGAAAAGGTTAAGTTTTTACTCACAATTTTGGAGGTTCCAATCCAAGTTCTGACTAGTGCATTGCTTTGGGTCTCTGGTGAACATGTCAGATAGCAATGACAGAGAGCATGTGATAAAAAATAACGGAAAAAAAATCTGTTCACCTCATGGCCAGGAAGCAAAAGATAAATGTAAGAGAGCATGATCCCACAATCCCATTTGTGGATATGTGCCCAATGATCTAAGGTTATCCTATGAGGCCCCATTTCCTAAAAGTTTCACCATCTTTCAATTGTTCTATCTTGGGGAACAAACCTTCTATAAATGATCCTTTGAAGGAAAGTTAGGCAAAACAAAAGTTGTTATTAAAAGCATCAATTCTTGAGACATATGTTCTAGATGCAAGTTTTGGGTTAGTTCAATTTCTCATAGTTTGTTAGTAACAAGTTGCCTAATAGGTCTAATCCTCTAATCTGTATTTAAAGAACAAATAACAAAAATTTTTCATATACTTTATGAAAATTATTGCTGTGAGTTTTCAGAATCAATCAATGTAAAATCCCAAGAATAATGCCTTGTTAAGTTTTAAGGATGTCAATCATATTAAATTTAATAATTAAATATATAATGCAAGTCAGAATAAATGTAATTTCATTGATATGCAACTTCTCAATTTATTTTTATTCATTCATGAATTTATGAATTTATTCATTTTTCAAAACATTCCTATTTGTCATATCAATAAGCATGATATTATGCACAGAATAAGCTAGCTATTGATGAAACCATGACTGTATCAATAAAGTAAATTCAATTAATCAGTTTGGAAGTGAGTTTTCCATGAATTCAGTGTTCATTAAATAGGCAAAATTCTATGTTTTTGTTCAGAATAGTTATGGATTATTACATTTATTATAATAAAATATCTTATATTGTTGATATTTTTTAAAAGCTTTTTTGATTTTCTTCATTTTTCCTCTTTTGTATTTCTGTCTCTTATTTCATTGATTTCTCCTCTTATTTTATTTCCAAGTTCTTAATTAACAACTTTAGTTATTAGATATTTCTTTTCTAATTCAAATATTTCCAGTATTACTTTTATTTATCACATGCTAGAGTTTTATTGTCTATATTTTGTTATGATGTAAAAATTCATCCTCAGTTCAAAATATTTTCAAATTCCTTTTGTGATTATATGTTCCACCTATTATTTTATTTGGACATATATCCAGTTTCTCCTTATTTTACATATTTAATTTAGTCCTTAATATAATTCCATCAAAAACAGAGAACAAAATGTTCATGATTTCCACCATATGTTTACTTAGGGTTTTTTATGCCCTATGATATGGTCTATCCTAAGGAATGATCTGTATGCTTTTTAATGTACTTGTATTCTATAGTCACTGTACTGTATTGTATATCCCAACTGAGTTGACTGATAGTGTTGTTCAAGTCTTCCTTATTCTTGGTGATTTTATATCAAGACTTTCTATCAATTGTTAGCAGTAAGGTATCGAAATATCTGACTACAATTATTGGGTTGTCAATTTCTCCTTTCAGTGATGTTGGGCTTGGCCTTATGAATATTGAAACCTTGGTTTTGGCTATCTAAGTATATGTCATTTTCTAGCTTCTTTATTTTTCTGGGAGTGCTGGGGATTGAATTTAGGGGTGTGTTACCACTGAGCCATACTCCTACTCCTTTTTATTTTTTATTCTGAGACTGGGTCTCACTAAGTTGCTGCAGCTGACCTTGAACTTGTCAACTCCTGTTGCAGCCTCCCATATCACTGGGATATAGGTATGCATCACCATGTCCTGCATTAACTTCTTAGTGCTAACATGAAATATAACTCTAGGTTTCTCTTAATATATTTGCATAATTTTCATTTATACTGGTACTTTCTGGTGATATGTGAGTTTTCTTTTTAATTTTATCCATTCTTTAACTTTCAATCTATTTATGTCATTAAGTATAAATCATGTTTTTTATATGCATCAGCATATGGTTGTATAGTTGGAATGCAAATTGTTTTCTTTCCTTTTTTTGTCTCATTGTATTGATTTTTACCAGGTATCAGGTTATAGCTTTCCTTTCAAAGCCACAAAAATCTGAGTCCTATTCCAGTAGCTATAACTTACAAAAATTATTCCCTAGTTATATTCAGATCTTCTTAAAGAAAGTTCATGCGTGAGAGAGAAAATTTAATAAAATGGAAAGAGGATTAAGTTTCATTTCCTGGAATCTCCTTTTGGCTAGGCTGTCATTCAGAGCATGTGGTAAATAGTCTAACAAGAAATTGCTGTGAGTATATAAATATAATAAAGATATAAAACGTAGAAGGGTCAGGGAGACATACTGAATTTTATCATAGATTTATTTAAATCCCCATCCCCTTTGTTCCTCTTTATTACCCAGACAGAATACAGTCTGGGGGAATTACTGAGACTAACACCCTTAAATAACAAGGTTGACTTGCTAAATTTGTGAAATAGGAGGAGATGATAGAGGCAGAGTGAAACTATTTTACATATGAAATGTTTTTCCACTGTCAAACTGGAAATGGTCTGGGAAACCAAATACATATCCAATTTTTATGTTGAAGAGCCACAAGGATATGTCCAGGTAATTGTCAAAAAGCCTTAAATACTATTAGCCGCGGTAAGATATAACCAACAGCCCAAAAAGGAGATCAAATTCCCAAAGTAGTCAATCTGTCAGTGTAAGAAGGAGTAAATCCTTTGCAATGAAGCTACAGAAGACCAAAGGACCAGTTTGGTCAAACTCACAGGTGTAACTTCCAGAGAGAGCTTTGTTATTGTTGTTGTTATTTTAAAATATATATGACAGTAGAATGAATTTGACATATTGTATATACATGGGGTATAATTTATTCTAATTAGGATCTTATTCTTAAGGTTGAACATGATGTGGTGTACCCTGCTCATGTTTTCATATACATGAATAGGAAAGTTATGTCAGATGAATTGTACTGCCTTTCCTATCCTCTGCCCTCTCCTTTATCTTCATTTCCCTTTATGTATTCCAACAAACTTCTATTCTTCCCTCCCTACCTTCCCTTCTTCTGGCTTAGCAGCCACATATTGGGGAAAACATTTGGCCTTTGGTTTTTGGGAACTGGCTTATTTCACTTAGCAGAATATTTTCCAGTTCAACATCTCTAGCAAACTACACTGAGATTCCATATCACACCATTCAGAATGCCACTTACCAATAATATAACTAATAATAAATGTTGGCAGGGATGGGGGGGAAAGGTTCACTCATATATTGCTGGTGGGAGTACAAATTGATGCAAACACTATGGAAGGCAGTATGGAGATTCCTTAGAAAACTTGGAATGAAACCACCCTTTGACCCAGTTATCTCACTCCTTGGTTTATACCCAAAGGACTTAAAATCAGTATACTACAGTGACACAGCCACATCAATATTTATAGTAGCTCAATTCACAATAGTAGAAAGCACTTTTTTAAAATAAAGAACATAGAACCAGTTTTGCCCTTCATGTTGGTCCAGTCTCATGGAAGAATGGGACTATACCATAGGCAACCATACGAGTGACAAAGACTGATCAGGAGCCACAAATTGTTTCTATAATTTTTGGCTCCAGAGAACAAAACCTTTAATTTTCCAGTCTGCTGTTTTCCAAATGGTTCTTGGTGAGATCCCAGAAATCCTGGTTTTGTACTATGAGTAGCGGATCATCGTCCACTTTGGTGCTATAGAGCAGACATAGAAACCAAGAAGCCACAATCCCCTAGAAGACATTTAGGTTTTGCTTTGTTGAACTTCAGTGAATAAGAGATTTAGGGGAATGTTAGGAAATTGAGGGCTGAATTTGTTACCAAGAAAACAGTTGTTAGCTTTACATGTTAAACTGAGTAACTGGTGGGGCCAGGCCAGCTATGCACATAAACATACCCTCTCCATTTAGTAAGCAAAGCTTTTCAGGTTTGGTCATTGAATTCAAGATAGAAATAGCGAGACATTTATAAGACAAGGAGATGGCAATATTACAATAGTAAGCGAATAATATGTTTTTCAAAATAAGTATGCCTGGTAGCCGTATTTGAGAGGGAACAAGGCTGTGTCAAGCCAAAGTGACTCCATTTTGTAAAACAACCATACCAAGTAAAAAGGTCACGACTAGGTCAAGTTGTTCTTTTTCTTTTGCTGTAGAAACTCTTAAGAACACAGAACTACCTAATGGGGCATTGTTTCTGTAACTAGGGTAATGGGGCTGTGTTTCTGTAAATGGGGTGATTAGGCTAATTGTGATTGGTTAAACTTCCCACCGCCTGACTGCAATCTCCCACTTCTGTGACTTGGTTTGCTTGCATTGGCTAGACCCCCAAATGTCCCTTTTGTGGTTTATAAGGAGCACCCTTGCAATTGTTTGGGGCTGATCAGGGGAACAGCTTTATGTTCCAGTCAGTCACCGCCGGTGCGTTTCAATAAAGGCTTGATTCAATTATACATGAGTGGTCTGGAAGTCAATTTATGAAACCCCGGGACATTGCTTTAACTATAACAAGGCCAAAACCATCAGGCAAACCCTCAGCTGCTTCCCGATGGAGGCTACCTCCATTTGACAAAATATATCACACAGACTCCTATTTTGTCTCTAATACCCAGAGAATCCAACCAGGAGCAAGACTTCCTTTGGGGACCAAAAAGAGATAGTAATCTTTTTTTTTTCTAAAGACAAAATAGATTGATCATAGTCAATCAGTCTAAGAAGTCCCAAGAAGCATTACTTAGTAAGCAAGCTTTGGAATCTGGGGGAGATTCATGACTCATTGACATTATCTCATTGATATAAACATAAACTTCTCTCAGGGTCATGAGACAAAGACTTCTGATTAACAACCAATAAGAAATTCTATGATAAGAGCTTTGGACATCAGTAATGTTCATTGTCAAATCTCATCTGCACACTAGTGGCAAGAAGCAGTGGAGTTTTTCTCCCTAGTCCTTCCCTACCTGTAGTTCTTCCATGATTGATTAATTCCTTGGGCATTTATAGTACAAGGAAGTGCATATAATCTTATTCTCTTAATTTACATCCAATTTATAAACCACAGAAACAATATATTTAATCATCTAAAGGCCTCTTCTACATTTTCACATTTTCTTTCTCTACTGGTACATACATCAAAATCCCAAGTGTTGAACACAGGCTTCTTTTCCAATCATGGATAACTTGGATGTCTGCATCCAACAGAAACATAAAAACTGTTTGAACTACCTGTCTCTGACTTTATCCAGCAGTAGGTAGCACATATGTCCTTCAGTCACCCATGAGACATTCAAATAAAAATTTCACCTTGAACCAACTTTCGTTATAAAGCATTTGAGGTTAAAATTGACATAAAACATGAGATTGGAGATTACATAGTGAGCAAAGAGGTCCATGCCAGCAAGCAAGAAAAATTCACCTTTTAGTTTTGAGTGGGGGCAAATAATGCTCAACCCAACAAATTTCTATTAAATTTTAGATAGACTTTTAATTGTTTTGGGGGCTCTGACCATTTGTCTACTGTCTGGAGGAGAGCAGGCAAGATACAAAATACTATTTTTGCAGTTTTGTAAATGTAATACTCCTTACTTGATTATCAGTGAAGGATTTGAGATTGAGAGTCCTATAATCTACACACTTTATTCAGCTGTTGGTCAAGAGCTCTTGGTTTCAGAACCAGGGGAATGGATCTTCTCATATCCCCTAATTCAGTTCATGAAGAACCATCATCTGCTGGTTCCCAAAGAAACTTGGGTCTTTTCTTAGGTGAGGCTGGTACCAGGAATTGAACTGAGGGGCATTCCACCACTGAGTCACATCTCAGCACTATTTTGTATTTTATTTAGAAACAGAGTCTCACTGAATTGCTTAGTGCCTTGCTTTTGGTGAGGCTGGCATTGAACTCACAATCTTCTTCTCTCAGTCTCCCAAGCTGCTAGGATTACAGATATGCCTGGATCTTGTCAACATCCCATTCTAGTTTCTCAAACTGTAAAGAACTGTAGTTATTCTGATGTTTTACCATGATTTTTAGTAAGAAAATTTCCTTTCTAGTATTTAATAGATGGTAGCAAGTGACATGAAAATACTGGCTTAGAGCAAAATTACTTTATCCAGAACTCAGAAAGATACCGTGAGCTTCACATTTGCATTGACTCCTGGTGCCTTTCCACCCAACACCCAAGTCCCACAGGCTGATGAGATGGGTCCATATTGATGCAGAGACTAGGTTTATGTCATAAATTAAAAAAATAAAATATTTTTTATTGTGACCAGCCTAAAATTTTCTTTAATTATTGAGATATTATATCTACTCTTTTGAATATCAAAAGAATAATAAGTGAATAAGTAAATAAATAAATAAGACCAAATATATTCCATATATAGACATTCCTATAATTCTGGTACAAAAAAAAATCTCAGCCAAGTGGGTGCAGGTGTGCATGCCCATAATCCCCTGGCTTAGGAGGTAGAGAGAAGAGGATCTCTGTTCCAAAGCCAGACTTATCAAAAGTGAGGTGCCAAGCAACTCAGTGAGAGCCTGTCTCTAAATAAAATACAAATAGGGCTAAGGATGTGGCAAAGTGGTTGAATGCCCCTGAGTTCAATCCTTGGTAACCCTCCTAAAAAAATAAAAATAAAAAGATATGGACTGGGCAACTAGATTAACCTGACAAAAACTTTTAAAGAACATCTTATAAATATGTTCAAAGAACTAAGGGAGAACATTTTAAGTAATGATTGAAAGCAAGGCAAAAGTAAAACATCACTTTGTGATCTTGAATGAGGAAATAGGAATTTAAAAGAAAATAGATGAAATGCTGGAGTTGAAAAGTATAATAAACTGAAAAGAAAACCTTGGTTTAGTAATAATAGTTTTAATACAGCAGAAATAAATAAATCAGTGAACTCAAAGAAGATAAATTTTGATTAGTTCCTAATTCTCCCTGGATTTCACATGTTTTTGATATTTGCTAAGATCTTTTTTTTTAAATTTTTTTATTTTTATTTTTTTTAGAGAAAGAGAGAGAGAAAGAATACATTGTAATCACTAGGAAAAATTACTAAAATCATTAAGTCTATATAGGCATATGATTTAATATATATTGAAGTATACCTTGCATGGATGTTTATAAAATAGTAAAATACGGCTTGACACAGAGAAACAAGCCTGTAATCCTAACAACCTGGGAGACTGAGGCAGGAGGATCACAATGTCAAAGCTAGCCTCAGCAATGTAGGGAGGCCCTAACCAACTTAGCCAGGCCCTGTCTCAAAGTAAAAAACAATAATAGAAAAAATGGGCTGGGGATGACTCAGTAGTTACAGGCCACTGGGTTCAATCCCTAGCACCAAAGTAAATAAATAAATAATGAAACAAAATAACAAAATATGGAACAACATTGGCTAGTTACAGAGCAGGAGATCAGTATTATGGTTTTGATTTGCATTTCCCAGATTACTGAACTTTTTTTTTCCTTTGTTGAATATTTGTACATCTTTTAAAAAGAGATGTCTTGTGAGTTTTAATCATTTTTTGAGTATTTATTTATTTATTTTTAGGGGTGGTGTTGTTTAGTTTCCTTATACATTCTGTATTTTAATCCTTATCAGAAAAGTAGTTTGCAAATGGTTTCTTCTATTTTGTAGGTATCTCTTTACTCTATCAATTGTTCCTTTGTTGTACAGAAACTCTCTCTCTTTCTCTCTCTCTCTCTATATATATGTGTGTGTGTGTATGTGTATACTCCTTATATATATAAAATATATATATGCAAATGGAATTATATCAATATATTATTTAGACATATATATTTTAATATATAAATATATATTATCTAAATATATAATAAATAAATATAAATATATATTTTTTTTCCCTTTTAATGCTGATGACTTTGGGTCCCTATCAAGATAAAACATCGCCTACACTAATGTCCTAATGGGTTTCTTCTGTGTTGTGTGTGTGGTTTTTTTTTTTGTTGTTGTTGTTTGTTTGTTTGATTGGAGAAATTTCATATTAACTTACATTTCTGTCTTCGACATACTTTGAGTTTAGATTTGTCTGTGGTGAGAGGAGGTGATATAATTTTATTCTTTGGCATATGGAAGTCTGCTTTTATCAACTCTAGTTATTGAAGGGACCCCTGCTCATTTGTTAACACTGTAAGAGGCAGTGATCCATATTACACTCTATTGTCTCAGAAGGTATATCTTTGTGCTCTACAGGGTAAAACATATATTGATGGTTTCAAGAGGCCAATCATGCCACATTATTTATAATTAATTTCCTATAGGTTAACTGTATGGACATACAGCAGCAAAAATGCAATTTCTAATGTTTTGTTCATTTAAATTCAGTGAAAAGAGAATTTTGAAGTTAGAAGACCTCATGGCCAATCTTTAGAATATTTAATATTGCTTTAATATTGCTACTAATGTCAGTTTTTATACAACCGTTTATCATTTCAGAATCAGTTTTCTTAACCATAAAAATTAGAATAATTATTTTAAAAATCTCTTACCTGTGCTAAGGAGAAAATGATAAGGAAATGCTTTATAAATTTATTTGTATTTAAAGTTATTAGGAAAAAGAAGAAAAAGTATGTTCACAGAATTAAATTGTTTATTAAAAAATTAAATATTAATATAGTGGGATATTTTTTAAATTAAATATTAATATAGTGGGATATTAAATTAAATTGTCTACAGTGTTTAAAATCAATAAAGCATTAACCAACAAAGTTGAAAATTTAAAAACCCTCATAGTTGAGCCACAAGGATACAGTATAGTACAAGAAACATTGTATATCTGTAGGTACATTCACTGAATTCTAATATCATATGTGTTATCATTGAAAAATCTCCATATTAAAGAAAATTTCAATAGTATAAATAAAGAAAAATATTCATGTTCTGCATCTGTGGTATATACCTAACTTAAGGGTTACAATAAAACTATATAGAAACACACACTATATTGTAAGTTAATTAAATAAAAACTTGCAAACAACTAGTTAATGGAGCAGTAGTTTCAAAATGCCAACTATTCTATGCTACATAATATACTATTTTATATAATATTGAAGTATATCCTAAATAAAACAGTTTTCTTGAGTCATCAATATTGTTTGTTTCTGAAACAGAACTTTTTCTTCTTATAATTCAGCACTCAGCAGTACTTTGAACATATTGATCTGTAATCAACTGCTGACACAGTTATTTGGCTGAAGCCATATATTTACTGAACTGCAAACACAGCATTATGACAGGCATATATAAAACAGTTTTCTACTACACACAAAAACTCATTGCAAACACTTTACCATAGTGACAATTTTATCTGCAGTTTTCTTTTTTCAATTTGTTCCGTAAAGAGTATATATGTTAGCCACCATAAAAATAACATATTACATTGAACACGCACTGAAATAAAATTAACTTTGTATTTCCTCATTTATAATCAAGATACCAATAAAATTTAAATACCAATGAAATCATCTAATTAAAATAGGTTAATTTTAGCAGATTGGCATTTGGAACATTAATTTATCAACAATCATTAAAATTGCTGCAGCAACTTTTTATATATCAGGGATTTATTGGATTAATAAATATTTTTTTAAAAAACTAAAATATGTTGCTCTTCAAATACTTCACAATGGCATTTGATATATAAAGACAGCTTTTTTGTTCTCGTGTACTAAGAAAGCATAATAAAAGCAAATATATGTATGTACATATATATAAGTGTGATAATTATAAGGCATTCTTCTTTTAATACACAATGCATTACAATGCTGTTATTTTCTAAGACTTATAAATAAAATGCTGTAATGCATGCCTCTCATGTTAAATGTCATGCAAGGAGTTGAAGGCTTTAAGATACAAAAGTGAAAGACTTTAAAATATAAAAGTAAAAGAATTTTTATACATCTAGAATACAGTGACTGTTATGATACATGTATGCAGCAGAAACAATATTGATGGAAAAAGCACATAATTGGTTTCATTTTTCTTTTGACCACAGAAGGACTACAAGAAAAAATTTTGTAGGTTTTGGGTTTTACTTTGATTTATATATGCAAGATTAAAAAATCACAGACCAGAAAGAAGAAAATAAATATACGGGGTTGGGGCTATAGCTCAGAGGCAGAGCACTTGCCTAGCATGAGTGAAGCACTGGGTTTGATCCTCAGCACCACATAAAAGTAAAACAAATAAAATAAAGGCATTTTGTCCATCTACAACTACAAAAAAAATACATGAAATATTGAATAAATTATATACTGTAAATTATATACTATGTACTGCATAAGGTTGTTTCAGTCAATGATGGACCACATATATGACCATGGTCCCATCTTTGTTTGTGTTCGCACACTTTGTAATGTTCACACAATGATGAAATTGCCTAATCTACATATTTTTTAAATGCATAACCATTACTCTATTATGGTCAAAATTATGGAATACTCTAAGTCCATAAAAACTACAACTCTGGCCTGTATAATATTTATTACAAATATACTTGATGAAAAGTAAATGATACTATCAACAGTATACAAAGTACAAACTAGAGAATAAAAATTCTTACAAGAGACATTTAAAACATACTCAGGGCTAGAGATGTAGCTAAGTATTAAAGCACATCCCTACCATATGTGAGTCTCTGGATTTGCTTTCCAGCACTGCAAAAAAATAAATTTAAAAAAATCAAATAAACTGTTTAAATTCTTCTATTAAAAATGTAACAATGAAGCCAACCAAGCATGGTAGTGAATGCCTATAATCCTAGTGCCTCTGGATACAGCAGGAGGATCTCAAGTTCAAAGTCATCCTCAGCAAGAGCAATGCACTACGCAAGTCAGTGAGACCATATCACTAAATAAATAAAATACAAAAAGGAATGGAGATGTGGCTCAGTGGTTGAGTGATCCTGAATTCAATCACTGGTACCCTCTCCACCAAAAAATTAAGATAAAATAACAACAATGAAGAAGATATAAACCAATAATTTCATTGAAAAATACTCTTTGTTAGTTACACAAATTCCTGATTTTAGTGTTGAGGAACTACATTCACTTATGATAAATTTTCTCAATAAATAGAAAAAAAATCTGAAAAATAAGTAATATTTATATTAAAATGTACTTGCAAATATTACTATAGTACTCTTGAAAGATTGGTTAACATATTACCAAGTTCAGTGATTTAAACCAATTGTAACAAATAAAAACAAAAAAGTGGAAAAAAAATCAATGAAGTAAGAAGTTTGTCTTATAAAAGATTAACAAAATTTATGAAATTTGAGCTAGATAAGCCAAAGAAAAAGGAGAGCAGAATCATATAACTAAAATCAGAATTAGAAGAGAGGCCATTATGACAAATTTAACAGACATAATAAAAGATTATAGAATAATGCTATAAACTATTTTAATACAGTTTTTTGGATAAGAGATAAATTCATAAATGTTATGAAATATGAAATAAATTATTACACCTTACAGCCCACCAATATGAATCATGAGGAAATAGAAAATTTTAAAAGATATATAACTCCATTAGACAGCTCTTAATCATAGTGACAAAATACCTGACTTAAATTATTTAAAAGGAGGTAAGATTTAGTTTGGCTCATGGTTCCAGAAGTTTCAATCATGATTGTCTGGCTACATTTCTTTGGGCCTGAGATGAGTCATAACATAAGGTTGAAAAGGGATGATAGAAGAAAGATGCTTAGGAAATGGCAGCCAAGAAATAGAGAGAGAGGAAAGGGCCAGGGGCAAGAGATACCCTTCCAGGGTAAATCCCCATTGACCTACTTACTCCAAATAGGCCCAACCTCCCGATAATACCATCAAATTATTGATCTGTTAGTAAATTAATCCTCTGTCAATGTCCTAGCCCTTCATGATCCAC
This sequence comes from Ictidomys tridecemlineatus, assembly GCF_052094955.1. Classification (NCBI taxonomy): domain Eukaryota; kingdom Metazoa; phylum Chordata; class Mammalia; order Rodentia; family Sciuridae; genus Ictidomys; species Ictidomys tridecemlineatus. Next base: position 129,557,042 of record NC_135482.1, read on the forward strand.
TCACTTCCCAAAAGCACTAATTCTGAAAATTGCTGCATTGGGAAATAAATCTTCAACACATGAGTCTTTAGGGCACACTCTGTTCAAGACATAACAAAATTCCAAAAGGAAAATAATAAATCTAATCTGTAATAGCATCATAAATAATAAAACACTAAGGACATAAATTTAAAGATATCATGAAAAATATAAAACATTCCTACAATATATGAAAGAATATATAAAGAAACACAATGATATCTAATGTGGATGTATGGCTTGATATAGAACTATAAGTGTTATCTAAAATGATGCATTTATTTAATGGAATTCACATCAAAATTCATCCTAAAATTACCCTGGAATCTCAAGAAACTCTAAATAAACAAAATAATCTTGAATAGAAAAACAATTTCTCACACTTCTTCATTTCAAAATTTACTATCGTATTTAAAACAGTATGGTGCTGGTAAAAAAAAAAAAAAAAAACAGACACGTAGACCAACGGAATAGACTAGAGACACAGAAATAAACTCTGATAAATGTGAAAAAATTATTTGTGACAAAGATACCAAGACCATCCATTAATAGTAAATGACAGTCTTCTAAATAAATGATGCTATAAACTTGAATATCCACATGACAGTATGATTTTGGACCTTTAAATTATGGATACATAAAATTAATTCACAAGGGTCAACATTTTACACACGAGACTTAACCTTATAAAACTATTACAAGAAAATGTAGAAAAAGCTTGATGACATTAAATACAGTAATGACTTCTTGCATTTGACATCAAAATTGAGCTCAAAAACAAAAATATATATAAATTAGTCTATAACATCATTAAATATGTCTACACATCAAAGGATACATTCAATAAAGGAAATCGATAAAATAAGAGAAATGTTTGCAAATCATACACTGATAAGGGGTTAGTGACCAGAATATATAAAGAACTCCTACAGATCAACAACAACAAAATTACCTAATTAATAAATAGGAAAGAATTTGAATGGACAGTTCTTTAAAAACGACTTATAAATTTCCAAAAAAATATGAAAAAAAATGCTTAACATTTCAAACACAAAAGGGCAATGTAAATCAAAAACACAATGATCTATCACCTCATACCCACTAAAAATGTTTATTCTTAAAAATCAAAACAACAAAAAACCTGGAAAATAGCCAGTGTTGGTGAGGTCATGGGGAAATTAGAGCATTTCTGCTACATTGGCAGAAATGGAATGGAGCTGTGCTATGGATAATAATATGGTGGTGCCTTGAAATATGATATATCAAGAACTATGTAATGTTTTGAACAACCAACAATAAAAAAAAATGTAAAGATCACAAAATGCATTATATTATAAAAAATAAATAAATAAAATTGATATTTGGCCAGGAAAAAATAAATAAATAAAAATGCCATTATATTCAGCAATTTTACTCCTAGAAGCATGTATCGAAAACAAGTTAATACAAAAAATGAAAATCATGGTCTCAAAGAGATATTGATATATTCATATTCATAGCAGCATTATTTCCAATAACCAAAAGAGGGAAATAAAACAAATTTCCATCACTGGATGAATGAATAAGCAAAATGTAATATACACACATACATAACTATACACACAATGGAATATCATTAAGCCTTATGAAAAAAGAAAATTCCTAACTACACTACAATGTGGATGGATGTTGAGGACATTATGGAAAAATCCTGCAGAAAAATGAAAATCATGCCTGATCTCATTTATATGAGGCATATAAAATAATGAAACTCATACAAACAATAAGTCACATGATGGCTTTCAGGAATTTTGGGGAATGGAAAATAACAGAATTTTATTGAATTGGTGTAGAGTTTAATTTGTGACACATACAAAAGTTCTGCTGATCAGTGCACAAAATATGAATGTATTGAATACTAGAACTAAAGTGTACTCTTAAAAATGGTTAGGCTGGCCCAGCACAGTGGCACATGCCTGTAAAACCAGCAGCTCTGGAGGCTGAGTCAGGAGTATCTTCAGTTCAAAGCCAGCTTCAGCAATGGCAAGGTGCTAAGCAATGGAGTGCAAACCTGCCTCTAAATAAAATACAAAATAAGGCTGGGGATGTGGCTCAGTGCTTGAGTTCCCCTGAGTTCATCCCTGGTACAAAAAGAAAAGAAAAAAAAAAGGTTAGGCTGGCAAATAGTATTGTGATACTTTACTATAATTTAAATTATAAAATTGTTACCAGAAAATATATAATCATTTCATATTAGCATTTATATTCAAATTCTAAGGATAAAATGACATGATTAGGGCTTCATATGGGTTGTTTCTGACATGTAACATGGGGCAATTCATCCCATTTGAACATTTTATTCATAAAAAGACACATTATAATGTGTGTGTATGTGCTTCTGTTTGTTTGTATGTGTATGTATTTAACTGATTTTTTTTAAAAAATCATTTTATTATTTTATTGTTTATTATAAATTTCATTTTATGTATTATTCTTTGGTTGGTCACCACTTAATTTTTACATTTAAAAATGCAATAATTGGGCAAATAGACATATTATAGATTTTATTAAGTATATGGATTAACATTTTTACCTTTATAACATTATTATTTACATAATATATCTGTAACAATATACATTAATATAATTAATAGGTTAGAGTGTGGAATATACACCATGTTAGAGTTTTGAGCTAAGTTTATAAGTTTTATTTTCTATAAAAAGAGAAAATAATTTATAATATCCATAATTTAAAAATAAAATGTAAATGCAAAATTTTTAATTTATATTCCTAAATGACATTAAAGAGGATTTACTGTATTTATAAGACAATCATTATAGTTCACATCGTCAGGAAAATTAGAGACATATCCATGATAAGAATGGAAATATTTCAAAAACACAAGAAATATTGTGCCAATAAATATTATATGTGAACCAATAGTTCTTTAGAAATTTGCCATTATTCAATTTTTAAATTTGAAACAATCATGCATTATACATTACTACACACACACATACACATATTATATATATATCCTTTTGTGCCATATTTATTCTTTTCCTCTAAATGGAACATTATACCTGTTAACCAACCTCTTCTCATTCTCTTACCTGCTATTCTCCCTAGTCACTAGTAACCACTAATGTCTCAACTTCTATGAGATAACTTTTTTTTAGATTTCACATATAAGTGAAGTTATGTGGCATTTGTTTTTCTGTCTCAATTATTTCATTTAATATAATGTGCTCCAGTCCATTCATGTTGTTGCAAATGACATCCACTGATGAATGGATTAAAAAATAGTAATGAAACTCAATTTAATATTACTCAATCATAAAAACAAAAACAATTAATTTTGTGGTAATGATAGAGTATCTATTTTCCCTAGCAATATTTCATAATCAGTTTAAGAGCCTTGCAAATACTAGGTGGTCAATATACTTTTATAGCTAGGTGAACTTTGTCTTTCTGAATGTATGTATGTATGTATTCAGTACCTACAGTCAATAATATTGCATTGTACACCTAAAAATTGTTTAGGAAGTAGATCTCATGTTAAATGTTTTTACTACAATAAAAAATAAAAAACCAAACTCTGTTTTATAATTGACATTCTGATCATTAGAAAAAATTTTAGTAGAATTTTTATATTTTTATTTCATTTTTTTCTCAAATATTATATTGTAAGAGTAATTTTGTTGTATGACAGTAACTTACTCACAGCCATGATATAAAAATTATTCTAAAATTATGCTAATCAATATAGAAAAGCAAATGCTTTAAATTTTTAAAATATAATGTGAAAAAATATAATAATGATTATTGAAACAGAAAAACAATAATTATTCATTAGTATCAATTCAAACCTCAGAAATATTATAAAATAATTGTTATTTTTGCAACTGTTTTGCTCTTGAATGTGAAATATTTTCACAGCTACAGTGTTTATCTGACCTTCTTATGTACCCTACAGCAAATGCAGGCACTGTTGTTACATAAAGAATGTTATGTTGGAAAAATATAATAATTCATATTTTTTTCAGTAAAATTCCATGATGTTCTTTTTCTAAAAATAAGTCTTTTTTTTTTTTTTGTCCTTCAACAAAATAATACAATTACCTGTCAGGAAAAAAAGAAAAGACAAGAAAAAGTACTTTTCAGAATTACTCAAAAACATAATAAGCCAATAGAAAAATCATGGTAGCTATATGATGATATAGTCTCTGTTTCTGATCTCCTTGCATTTTATTATTAAGTAATTTGATAATCACTCTGATAATCATTTCATCAAATTAAAATCAATACAAAGTATAATGTTTTCACTGATAAAATATGAAGAGAAAATCAGAATTGAAATATTAGAAGCATTCATACACATTTCTCTTGAAATGAGTTATACTTTCAAAGTGATTTTTTAAAAACTTGTCCTTTTCTTTTAATATAGAAAATTGTGAGGAAAACAATATTAATTGATTCATAAGATCAGAATGGAGTTATATGATATCACTAACATTGAAGAACAGGGGTTCCCATACTTGTTCTCCCACAAAGCACTGATTTGGCAAACACCCAGGGCGGCCAAAGACAAAAGTGCATCTGTGGAAGCTGGATGACCCAGGGGAAAAATTGGAATACTCCTAGTGAATTCCAAAATTTAGGAAAGCTATTTTGAGAAGATAGGTCCACATCCCCAATTCAGGTTCTTTCAGCTGACTAGAAATCAGTCACATATTCCCTTGTGGACTCTGCTCTTGCCCTATTCAACAATAATCCTATCTTCCTGAGGATCTCAGAGAAACCAGACCCATTAGCAGTCTCCAACTGTAGACTCACCTACAGCTGACCAGAACCTGGATATGGAAGGAACCTCTCTCTGCTTGAAGGTGGTTCCAGAAGCGGACCTGTGATATCTGATGGCATTCAGAAGTCATGACTATCCATGGCCCAGTAGCAAGCCTACTGATGGCAAACCAAACTACAAACCATGATAACCCCTGTTTTCCTATGAACTAAGTTTTACCCTTACCCGCACACACACTCAGTTCTAACCCCATCAAGCTGCACCACTGGAGGCAGCCCCCAGTGCCTGCATTTCAGATGTCAGCCCTTCCTGCCTGTAAGTATGACTCCCCATCCTCCCCTGTCTCCAATGGCCTTGCCCACAGATCCCCTGGGTCCTGGCATTAAGCCCTCTGCCAACACGGCCAACTGGCTACCGTATGGATTCTGCCATCCAACCAGCCAGGAGTCTCTAAGATGGCCAACTACTGAAGGTTTTTCCCTCAGAATCTAGCCTGTGAAGACTGGAAGAGGTGACTTGCTCTTTCAGATGCACATGAACACAAGGAGGTAGGGATCATGAAGAATGAGGCCAAGAAAACACCACCAGAAAATCAATAAATCTTCATTTACCAGCATTAAGGAAATGGAAGTTCATGAACCACTTTTAATAGTAGATGAAACATCTAAATGTAAGCTCCAACACTGTAAAATTCTTTTTCTAAGAAAGCAAGAGAAAATCATGTTGACATTGTTCTGAGCAATGATTTCTTGTATATGACACCAAAAGCACAGGCAAAAAATACCCAAAAATTACAAATAGATAAGTGGGATCAAAAAGCATCTGCACAGTAAAGGAGCTAAGCAATTGGGAAAAAGTACTGAAAAACCACATAGATGATTATAGGCTGATTTCCAAAATATAAAATAAAATCCCATTATCTCAATAGTAAGACAAATGAAAAAAAATCAAGTCATCCTATGAGAAATGGGAAAAAAAAACAAAACACTGTAACAGATATTTCCTCAAAGAAAACATTCAAATCAACAAGATACAAATAAAAGATGCTGAATATCTTTAATTATTGGGGAAATTGAAATCGGTGTACTGGTTATTTGTTGGGACCTGTATTATTAAAAAGACAAAACAGAACAAGTGCAGCCAAGGATTTGGAGAAAAGAGAACCAACTCTTGGACATTACTGGTGAGAATGTACACTGGTGTGGCCGAAATATAAAAGAGTATGGGGTTTCTTAAGGAAATTAAAAATAATAATAATAATTATGATCCACCACTCCCATTTCAGGGTACACATCTAAAGAAAATGTGATCAATATCGCTAAAGAGATACCTGAATTCTGATATCTGTTGTGATATTGAAGAACCAGCTTCTATCTCAGAGCAAAGCCTGTCCAAGGAAGAGACATGCCTTTGTCCTTGGAAAAACCCACAGAGCACTCCTAGGCACATTCCCACCCAAAATAAATAAATAAGTTGTTTATCTACAAATAACAGGAGAGATCTGCTGCGCCAGGTGTCCCTGACTCAGTCAGGCTAGGTGGGGATCCATAGCAGCCCCCTAGCAGCCACCAATCAGCATGAGACAGGGAAATACCTGGGATGCCAGATGACCCTCCCAGTAGTTTATGGCGGATGATAACAAGTTGGGAAACCCTGTAGTTCAGCAGGAACACCCCTCTTGGCTCAAACCAATCAGTTCAAACAGAATACCCCTTTTGTACTGACCAATCACCCCTACCCAACTTGTTCCCGCCAGTGAATGTGCTAATCATGTTTTAGAGTTGTTATTTGATTTTCGAGCGGTGTGTGATGATTTGCTATGATGTATGTGAAGTCCCTGCCCTCTCCAAAGAGTGTATAAAACTGCTGCAAAACCTGGGCTCTGGGCCTCTCAGCATCACCAGTTGCTGTGTGTGCACAGAGGATCTAGCTAGCTTGCAATAAACACCTCTTTGCTGCTTACATCGATCTTGGGTCTCTGGTGGTCTTTGGGGGTCTCGAATTCGAGCATAACATATGGGGGCTCATCCAGGATCCCCCTAATAAGCCTACCCAGACACCCCGATCGAGAGGTGATAAAAACCTGGCCGGTAAGTAAAGGCATTGCCGATGTGTAAGAAAATGTACTCTGGATGCATGCAGTTATGGTTTTGTGTTGTGAGGTCTGCAAAAGGTCCAGGTAGTTGCACAGAAGGGCAGCTGACGGGGTTTGTGGGAGACGTCCCCAGCCCCTTTCTGGGTTCTGAGTGGATTATCTGTAGTAAAGTATTTTGTGAAGTATTTGGTAAAGTATTTTGTAGCTGACGGATCCGGGGTCCGCCTGAGCCTTTAGTTTCTGGGTAGCAATCCATGATGCGCTGCGAATTTTGTGTTATGTGTGTTTGTTTCTATTGTCCTGTCTGTCTCCACCCCAACACGCTGGCAAGAGAACTAATCTCCCAGTCTGGGGTCTTCAGACCCAATCTGATGGGGATGCTCCCCCAATCCGTTTGTCTGAAGGGAAGGCCCCAGTTGGCTTGGGGCCAGCACCCACTCTCATATTTTGACAATCTGAAGAGGGAATCTATGTCTTTGTGTGTCTTTTTGTCTGTGTCTCTGTTAAGCGTGATGGTATTGTTTTACTTTGGGCAGATGCAGAGTCCCAAGTTCCAATCTGCCTTAGATATGTGGAAGTAGCTTTAGCTAAATTTTAGCCTAAATTGTCCCCAGTATGCTGCTCCTGTAAAGGACCAAAAGTCAATAGAAACGCCAGCTTTTCTGTTCTCACCGCTTACACCCCTTTTATCTGTGTTTTAAAGCATAACAATATTACTCAAAATATCCAGGATACAAAATAAACCTAAATACTTGCCAATAGATAAATAGATTAAAAATTGTAATACAGACCAAGAATAAATTTCAGGGTGAATGGACAGCTCCAGGTCCTCAATATACTGCTGCATAGCCTTAGGTTGAAGGTTGGTCTGAAGGAAGGCAGATGTCACTTGTACCTGTTCAGCAGCTTCCTCCTAAATAATAGAGCACTCTGAATCTGGAAACTTTTTTGTAGCTGGTCAGGCCACTGATGGGATAAAACAACCAACAGGTAGTCTAAAGGTGTTCTTCCATAGCCTACTAGGTAAATAGAAATTAGGTTGATAGAAAATAAATGTCAATTTACTTAACAATATATGCAAGTGCACATATGCCTACTCACACAACTATATGTGCATATATATATATATGTATGTATATATATTATATTATATTATATTATATATACATGCAACTTTAAAATAAATGCTGTTATTTGAGACAACATGCAGGATCCTCAAGTACATTACACTGCTACAATAAGCCAAGCTCTCTCCTGTATGTAAAAAATTTTAAAGTTAACCTAATAGAAGCAGAAAGTAGAACAGTGGGACCCAGGGTATCAGAGAAGAAGAAAATGGGGAAGTGTGCATCAAGGGGTACAAAGTTTCACTTATACAAGTTGAATAAGTTTTGGAAGTCTATAAGACTATAGTTGCTAATATTATATTTTGTGCTTGAAATCTGCTAAGAGAGTAGACCTGACCTGTTCTAATTACTGAAAAAAGAAAGTAACTGTGAGTGACATATATTCTAATTAGCTCAATGTGGCAATTATTTCATAATGCATGTGTATATGAAAATATCAGGTGCTTGCTTTGGCAGCACATATACTAAAATTGGAGTAAAATTTTAAATTATAAAGAAATGAATAGAATGGTTCCTGCAAAATTGTGGACATGCAAATTAATAAAACATTCTATATTTTGGGGAGGGAGTCAGGGGAAGGGAAATTGATCAAATCATAATTTTATGTCTGTGGATATGTACAACTATAAAACCCATAATTCTGTATAATTAACGAGCATGGAAAAAACAGTCAAACTGCACACCTTAAATGTATACCATCATATTTTTTCAATTATAATTCAGTAAAGATAATAACATTTTTTAAAAAAACATAATGGTACATATTTTTATTTATGAAATCTTTATAATTTTTGTTTTTATTTTATTAGTTTAGAGCAATAGATTCTAACACTTTGACAAAATTGTTGGTCCTATCAATAAATATACACACTGGTTATGAATAGTAGACAATTTGTTTTGGAGCATGCTTATGAAGGTGGTTTCAATATACTTGCCTGAGTCACAATGATTGGTATAATTAAAATGTTAACTAAGAATGTATTTAATTTTTCTACACTTTGACAACTGAATTAACAACATTATTGAATATATGAAAATGGTTATGTCTACAGATAATATTTTATTAAATACACTTGCAAATATACTACAGAACCTTTACAATTCTGTTCACCTTCTGCTTCTATCTAAAGTCCCCAGTACTATCTACACTGACCATTTTTATATCTCTTCTCCCTTGATTTCATTAAAATCAGACTTTAAACCATTAGTACAAATGAATCAAATTTACTTATATCATCAACTGCTTTATTTTTCCAAGTTCCATAACTCTTTCTCACCTTCTTCTGTCTCTTTACCTTAAATAAATGTTATTCCCTTGACTTTAGGGTAATACACTCCTGATGACCATGCTAAAACACGACTGTTCAATCACAGCTCTCTTTGCTATTTATTCTTTCCATCTATTACCTTTAAATATTGGAAGATGCCAGAATTTAGTCCAGGTGCCCCTTCTCCACTAACTTCCTAGATGATCTTTTTTTTAATAGAATTTATCATAGCTTCAGAATGTGCTCTAAATGCAAACTTAAAATATTATTATATACCTCAAATATAATATAAATCCATTCTTTTGCTCCATCTACCAGTCTGTGTATTTCTGATTATTTTCATCTCAGTATTTGTAAACAGGAATTGAAACAATGTTTATTTAATGAAAGACACTTAATACCAACATTATGGGATAAGCTCTCTCTCGGTTTCCATCAATCTCTATGTTGGTGGCTCTCTTTTTCTCTCTCACCTCTCTTAGAAAGTTGAAAATGAATAACAAAATCCCTAAAGTTCAAGAAATAAAACCAAAATCAATACATGGTACTGCATCAAGTTAAAACCCTTCTGCCCAGCAAAGAAAACAGGAGCATGAAGAGAGTGGAAAGATGATATTTGTATGTTGTTCTTCCCACAGGGAATTAATATTCAGAATAAGTACATAAAAATGCTTAATACCCCAAAACCAAATAATTCAATCAGTAAATTAGCAAAAGATCAGAAAATTTCTCAAAAGAAGAAATATAAGTAGTCAACAAATACTTGAAAAAATGTTCAACATCCCTAGCTACTGAGGCAATGCAAATAAAAACTCCATGGAGATTTCATCTCACTCTATTAAGAATGATAATTATAAAGTACAAAAAAAATACATGCTTGAGAAAATTTAGGGGAAAAAACACACTCATACAGTGTTGATAGGACTGTAAATTATTACAATCACTTTAGAAAGCAGTATATCAATTTCTCAAAAATCTAGAAATACAACCACAATATGACCTAGCTATCCCATCCCTTGGTATTTACCCAAAAGAACTAAAATCAGCATACTATAGTGGTACAGCAACATCAATAGTTATAGCAGCACAATTCACAATAGTCAAGCTATAAGTTACAGAAGTACTACAGATGTCCATCAACAGATGGGCATCAATAGATGAATGTATAAAGAAAATGTAATATATATTTATAAATGGGTATATATCTCATGCAACAGAGTTTTTCTTGGTCATAAAGAAGAATGGAATTATGGCAATTTCTGTCAAATAGATGTAAATGGAGAACATCATGCTAAGTGAAATAAACATGACTCAGAAAATCACAGGTCAAATGTTTACTCTTATACGTGGCAGCTAGAAAAAAATATGAAAGAGGGAGCAGATCTCATGAAAATAGGAGAGACATCAGTGAAGTAGAGGAGAATGATGAAGAGAGAGGAAGGAGGAATTGAATACATATATACATATATGACCAATTATACAGCAATAAATAAATAGAAGGAAGACCAGTAGAGAAGAGGAAGAGAAACAAGGGGAGAGAAGAGGAGAGGGAAAAAATTACTCCTGGGTACTGAAATGGAGCAATAAACTTCTGAAACTTGAAGAGTTCATGATAAAGTCTTGCTATATGAGGTGTGATTTTATTAAAGGAATAATAGTCTACTGAAATCTTAGGAAGTTACAAGAAGCATCAGTTAGTCTGAATGGACCTATACTCATATTATGGGTAATAATTGTACAATACAGCTTAATCCAAGACTATGCCTAAACTATTCTATTCAATTACCAAACTAGTAATTCTACTAATTTTCTATGTCCTTGGAAATAAAGTTTGGTTCTTTATGTCCATAAAATGATTAAGATTTCAATCCATGTTACTATATTAGCACATAGTAGATGTTCAATTCTTTACTAACATTGCCTTATATTATATTTAAAACTCTTAAGTGGCTTGTAAGTATCTTGAGCTACTAGTTCCAATGGTGTGGTTACTGGCATTACACAGTGATTTTCCTGGGACTCTCTAGTAGATATTGATCAGTCATATAGGAATATAAATTTTTTACTAAAGTAAAAACACTCCAGGTAATCCATAAATTACGGGAATGAATAGCACAAAAACACAAGAGAGAATTACATAAAGAACAAGTCCGGGAGAACGTCAGACAAAGCCAACAAATATATCAAGTTTCAATTTTCTAATTGGGATTTTATAGAATATATGTGAGGCTATGATTTTGGTGAAAAATAAGAGAATTATTATGAGGAAACTGCTTAAAGAAAATTCCCAGAGAAATTTGGGGAAATTTGAAAGAAGAGTTTTTAAACAATTGCAGGGAAACATCTAGACAAATGTTGTAAAGCAAATGTAGATTAATATTCAGGAAAAAATACTTAAGAAAATAACTAGAGGTAGATGTGTTTTCATTGTCATTTTGCTGAAAATGCATTATGCAATTTAATAGTAACCAAAGTTTGTAATTGAAAAAAAAAATCCCAATCTATAGCATTTCCAGGAATGTATATGACTATGACAACATGATAAATTATCAACCTCCTATTTGTGTAGCCATTTGAAGAAACGATTGTGCTTTCTTTATATTAGGATATAATCAAATTAACTTCTGGTTTTATTTTCTGTAGAGATGGCTTGATAGAAGTTGAATATTCCTGGAATCAGTTGAGATTAACATTTAATACAATTATGAGAAAGATATAAGACACTAAAGATCTGTTTTCTAGTACATAGTATATAAAAAAGACACTAAATATCTGTTTTCTAGTATATCAGTATATAAAATAAGATACTAAAGGTCTGTTTTCTAGTACATCAGTGTATAAACCAATGATCTTTTGGTGTTCCTGACTGTGTTTACAAATTGCACTTACTAGTAAGGTCTTTATCCTCCTCCTAGGAATGACCATTTTTTAGTTTGTTACTAATTTTCATGATCTCTATACTTTTGAAGAATATTGGTCAGGTATCTTGTAAAATGTCCTTCATATTGGGTTAATGTTATACTTATTTTGACAGAATTTGTGGAATTTCTTGTTGGAATACTTCAAACTTAATGTGCCTATTTAGCTTACGAGAACAAGGAACACATCAAATTGTTGTACCATCACCAGTGAGATTAGCCTTGATGACATATTTAAGATAATGTCTTCCAGATTCTTCAATGTAAAGGCAACATTCATATTTTTGTGTCCAAAACGTGTTTCAGAGAGAATATATTGAAACAGTAAAAAATATACTATTTATAAAATTACAAATTTCAGCATTCATCTGTTTTCTTGCTTATAGGAATTAATGCTGTATTATTCTAAAGATCATTTGTTTCCCTTATTTCTCCCACCTATTATTAATGGAATTTTCCATAATGAAGAGTTGTATTTTTTACCTCTTTATTTCAAATATTTATTTATATTACCATGAATTATTTGATATTATTCTACTATTTGGATTATAATACAAATTATAATTTATGTTCTTAAATTGTTGAACTTTGAACTTGAAAGTGCTTTCAAGATATATTTGGAGTTTATGTGTTCATATTAATTCTTCCAATTTCAAAACTGGACTGACAGCTTTCTTACTAGTAATATGTAGTAGTATTTGATTTTGGTTTTACGTTGCATTTTCCTAATGACTAATGATGCTTCAATTTTTATAGTTAATGTGCTCTGTGTATGAATAGATAGATATTTGATAAACAATATGCTTAAACATTTGCCCATTTTTAATTTTTAAAACTATTCAAAGGATATTGTGCTTTAACAAACATTTATGCTCTCTTGATACAAATTCATTATCAGATATGATTTGCAAATGTTACTTTTAGTGTGTATGTTGAAGTTTGTGGTTTATTATATAGAACAAACTTTATATCAATAGAGTTTAATCTTTCTGTTGCTTTTTATAGAATTCATCCACTGTGATTGCCACTCCTAAGTCTATCGTTTCTAAGAGCAGTAATTTTATTTTGATAGTCTGTATTGTTTTTCAAGACGAATAACACAATAAGTTTCATCAAGAATAATATTAGAGCAGGGTCCAGTGGTGCATCTTTGTAATTCCAGCTGCTAAGGCAAGAGGATTAGGAGTGCAAAGCCAGCCTCAAGAACTTAGCCCCTAAGCAGCTCAGTGAGACCCTGTCTCTAAATAAAATATTAAAAAGGACTGGGGATGTGGCTTAGTGGTTAAGGACCCCTGGATTCAATCCCTGGTACCAAAAGGAAAAATGAAAGAATAGTATTAGAGCCTGGTGTAGTGGTGTATACCTATCACCCCAGTGACTCAAGGAGGTGGGGATGTTGAGGCAGGAGGATCATAAGTTTTAGGCCAGCTTTATAATTTAGCAACCACCTTTAGTAACTTGGCCAGACTGTCTCAGAATAGGTAAAAAGAAGAAAAAAAAGTATTGGCTACAGCTTCAGTGGCTTTGAGTTTGTCCACTTGTTGAAAAGATCGTTTCCATTTGGGTCTTTGCATACTTCTGCTGAGGTTGAATAGCTCCATTAGCCTAGAGGAAAAATCACAAGCTTTATTTTTAGCTAAGATACCAGTAAACCAGGCCTGGGAATTTCAGGGAATCTTTATGAGTGGAGTGCCCCATTAAGAAAATGACTTTGCATCCTTGCAAAGTGGAAGATAGAGTTTCTCATAGAGAAATAGCTGTCACATTTTCATTTAAAGCTAAAGCCCATCTTGCCGGCTTCTTAAATCTACCATTTACATTTGACAACCAAGGTTTTTTAGAACTTTTCTACTTTGTTAGTCATAGAATCTGAGTTGACAAGCCCAAAATGTGAATATCTAACCTGAAAGTCATAATGCCCCCATTAAGTCAAGAGCTTAAGAAAAACTAATGGATGTTCCTTAAAAAGAGTGAACCTGAGAGCCTTGTCATGTAGGAAGAGATCGATTCCCAAAGAGAACCTCTATAAATGACCTGCTGCTCTGCCTAGGAGCTCCAATCAGCGAAGTCAACCCCACTAAAATGTGCACCCTCTCCAGTATTTGATGACTTTAAAAAGGCTGCATACATTTTCACCAAAATTGCAGTGTTAGATATACAACCAAAAAAAAAAGTAAATAAGCAACTCTTAAAGTATCAAATGAAAGCACATTATTGTTCCCAAAGTGCAAAAGCAGGAAAATATAAGCATATCCATATTTTAAAAGTTATTTGTATGATGAGTTAATGCCATTTAAAATCATTTTAATGGAAACTGACTTATAAATCAACTTACAGAAGACAAAGAAATTCAACATTTAAAACCAGCTTTAACAATAAACATCTAAAAAGGGAAATGATTGTTCTCTTCTGTTTTTGCTTCAACATTTCCCTTGTGCTTTGTGTGTTTGGGAGAAAATATTCTGTTGTAATGCTGCCATGATTTGGGGTGAGGATGAGCCTCAAGACCTTCCTTAATGTCATCTCTTTCTACACAAGTTGAAGTGGAAGGAAAACCAACTTCATGGAAAGAGGTAGAAGTTTTTTTCATAGCTGCTGAAGAATCAAAGTTTAACCCAGAGGAACTTCACATTGTAAGCAGAAGTAGGCCTCACAACTTCATTAGGAACTGTCACCACCGCTGCTGAAAGACTCAATGAGTTGACACCAAGGAACCTGGATTATCATGTCAAGGCATGTCAGATACGTAACACTAGATACTAAAACTCTGAACCTTGAGTACAGGTATTCATGCCTAAAACATGACTTTTACACTGGTAGAAAATGTCAGGCATGCTATTCCCAATAGTTTGTCTCTACCTGTGTCTCTCACTTCACTGGGATATCTCCCCTGTGACTTTTGGGATAAGGATTTAAAAGAACATAGCCTATGAAGTCCTACTATATATTCACATGGAGAAGCAATAAAGTCACCAGAAACTTATGATGACTTGATTTTTGACTTGTTCAGTCAATACACATTCAACAGAAACTAGACTTTGAATTTTTCTCTGTTCTCAGGCTAGAGATATGAAGGAGGGAGCCCCAGCTCCCAGTCAGCCATGTGATCCTGAGGATAAACAACAAATAATCTACAATTTCTGTGTTGCTCAGCTAAAACACTGTGCTGTCTTCCCCTGTCCACTGTGAACCCTGGCCATGACCTGTCAGCTGAATCTGGATGACACCTCTGCCCATAGGATAGAGTTGACAGTGAGGATGATGCTTCTGCATAATAGGGCCATAAAAGTTCTGGTATCTTCTCTATCCCAGTTCCCTGGCCTATTTGAATGAGTGAAATGGCCTGAGGTCTTCCTTTGGACTGGTTTTGTGAGGAAAGATGGCTAGCGTCTTATTGGGGGGCCCTTCTGCGGAGAGGAGTCCAAGCCACTGTAAATCTCAATATCTAAAATAATTAACAAATTATAAAACACAAATCCTCGGAAATATATTCACAAACAGTGAGGCCTCTGACAGATCTTATCCACATGGGTCTTTGTAGTAGACAAAGAGAAAATGGATCCCGTGGTTTGTTTAAGGGGGTACATTAAAGGCAGGGTTAAGATTTCAAGGGTGGAGTCTTGCTTCATGATATCGTCAGTCAGAGGGTTGATTGACATCTAAGCACATCACTGCCATCTCAGGTGCTGTGTGGGGTCTGAGGCAGAGCTTGAGGGGGAAGTTCAGCTGCATCAGGCAGCTAATCCCTGTGGGGGAAGTCCCAGGGTGTTCCCAGTACCAAACTTACCCCCTCAGGAGGCTACTAGACGGCTTGTGACAGACTGGAAACTACTTCATCTTCGTTTTTATTTTTTGAGGTACCAGTGGTTGAACTCGGGGTACTTCACCACTGAGCCACATCCCCCAGCCATATTTTAGTATTTTATTTACAGACAGGGTCTCACTGAGTTGTTTAGTGAGGCTGGCTTTGAACGTGCGATCCTCCTGCCTTAGCCTCCCAAACCACTGTGATTACAGGCTTGTACCCAGTGCCTGCCTGGCTTCATCCTCACTCTCAACTATTTTTCCTTAAAGCCACTGAGATCAAGGTAGAGGGGAAGAGAGGGACCACAGGGTGTGGAGAGAGAAAACAACTCTCCAACAGTAAGCAAAGCACATTGACTCTCATTCCCAGCAGTGGAACAGCTGCTTAGTCCAGACAAACAGATTTTAACTTGATGCGCTTACATTTCTACATCGAATTTGGGTGCTTCTTCAGTAAGCTACTGCAGACACAGTGCTTTTGAGCTCTGGTTACTGTCTCACTGACACATCTTCTTTTTGTTGCATATTAGCATTCCTTCTTCCCACCTATGGGATGGTGAAAAAAAAAAAAAAAACTACATCTAGACTCCTTGTTCCAATAATCTGTATTACCACTCAGTCTCGCAGCCCTGCTTTTTACTGGGAGCCCTGTCCCTTCCACCTTACCTCTACATGGTAATAGCACTTAATATCAGAACTGAGTGAATTTTCTTAAATGTCCCAAATGGACGGTGGGTAGAACTTGTATTTTTCTTTTTTTCAGAACCTGTGTCTGTCAGCATTCCATCTTCATAATAATAATCTGTCAAGAATTCTGCTGAATTTAAGATTTTCCCCTGCTTTCAAGCTAACTTTAGATCATCCCAGGCTCGTGGATGGTAGAAATATGAGACTCTTGTTAGAGGCAAGAGATGTCCTCCTTCTTGGCACAAGAGTAAGCATGTACATTTTGGAAGTGGTTCCTTGCTTACCAGTCCCCCTAGGGCTAATGCAGAGGTGGATGCCGATGGAAGTTACAAGAAAGTCTAAGTCTCAAGCTTCCTACACCTGATCATTTACAAGGGGTTGAAACCAAATGTCTAGTCTTTTCCCTGAAAAGAGAGATTGCCTTTAGTGTAGGAGACATCAAGTGAATTTGCCTTGGAGTCGCCTTCTCTGATCTCCTAGGCTATGTGCCTTTCAAACATCAGGAGGCTGCATTCCCTCTGCTTGTATGTAAGACTTGAAGAAATGTAACAACCAAGGGAGTTTTGTTTTCAAACAGGATCCATCTTACACAAGGATGAACCCTTTCCAAAAGTACACATTAATGGGTCCAGCAAGAGAATATAGATCTGACCATTCTGACCCACAATGTGAAAACTCCAATAGGCCATGAGGTTTCAGTGATGCTTGTGGGATTAGTCAAGTCTTTATTTAGCCTGTGTCATGATTCATAGTTCAACTTCTCCTGTTGCTGAGCCATGTACCCCCTTTCTCTTTTCAGATACTGATCCTAATAAATACATAATACCATATTCTGTACTGAACATTTGCTTTTAGTGATCTCATGCTATCTCATGCTATGGCAGGTAAATGGTTCTGTTCTTATCAGTGTCCTTCTTTGATGCCGCCATGTTAAATCAGTTGCCACTCATTCAAACACTTCTTGAAGGTTTTCAGAATTTTAATATGTCCTTTAGTCCTTGTTTCCTCCCACATAATTTGCTCTTGGATTTATATTACATGTTCCAGTCTTTGTGGGCAATTTTGTTTTTCATTTGTTGGAAGAGACAAAGACAATCAAATAAACAGGCAACTGCCAAGTTCAATTTGGTCTTCTGGCTTAATTTTTATTTATCATTTCAGTCTTCTTAATTTTTCTAAATCATTTCATATAAAATACACTTTCACAAAATGGATCATAAGTAAAGTGAGTCTATAAAATGTACCATAGTTTCCAACAATAAATATTTTTAGTTATCTTTCTCATGTTTTGTGAGAGTCTCCTCCTTGTGTACTATTAAAAAAAACTGCATTGAATTTATATTAAGGGTTTTTATCACATTTTGTTTTATTTTGTTCTGTGTTCCTTCTTTATGATAACAAATTCCTTGGGTCATGCTTATCTTTAGGAAGCACAAACCAGCATTCAGGGAAATCTGGCCTTTCTGTACACTTCTGCTGCTCCTGGGGCCTGAGGCAAACTCCAGTATCCTGCAACTCCATATCCTGAGAAATGCAACAAAACTGTTTCACCAATAGATTTTTATTGTTGTTTTTGTTTTTAATGGATACACTTTAATTTTCTTTGTGGCTTCACATTTTAAAATCTATGTTAATATATGAATTATATATTCCCTGAATTTTCATACCAAAAACTATTTATAAATAATTTTAAATAAAAATACATTATTTTAAAAGAAAAAAAATATTTTTAATGGTTAAATTTTACATATTTTTAATTCCAATTGTTCTTGTAGCATATTGCCAGTTGTATATAGATCAATATAGTGAGGATATATATCAATGAAAATTAAAACTCTTGGAAATTACATTTTTAAAATGTTTGCAAAAATAGCAATTCATTTGGTAATTTCCTCATGGAAATTTTTATGTGTTAATCCTATTTTTTTCCTTTTAATAATATGTCTCAGAAATTCTCTATGTGTTTATATTTAACTTTCTACTATAAATGTATTTTGGTGATAAAAACAAAATGATAAATTTACACAAGCAGCATAACTTTTATGTTGAAAGAAGTTAGTCAAAATTCTATTCATCTCTTGAAACAATTCTTTGCTTTGTTCTTATCAATTTCCTTCTTTGATGCTGCCATGTTATGGATATGGATATGGATAAAAACTATGGATAAAAACTATGCTCTCATCTTTCATTTCAATTTCAATTTTAATTTCAATTCAATTGTTTTAAATAACAATTTTAAGCACACTTTTGCTTAATGAGTTTTAGGTGGTAAATGAAGGTTTACTTATATTACTCTCCTAATTACAAGGGGGATTCTCTCTTTTTTAAAAATATTTTTAGTTTAGAAGAACAGAATACCTTTTTAAATTTTTGTTTATTTATTTATTTTGTGGTGCTGAGGATTGAACCCAGTGCCTCAAATAGTAGGCAAGCACTCTATCACTGAGTCACAATTAGAGCCTCTACAAGGTAGATTCTTAATTATGTTAACAGAAAAATAAGAAAAGAAAGTATGCCTCATATTTTAACTTTGATTATAAAGGAGATATCTCCAAGCAATAAACAAACAAATAAAAAACGACAACAAAAAAAGAAGAGCAAGCAATCAAAATTCATTAGCTAAATAGAATTACTAGGAGCAAAGGTACCATTACTTACCTGGCTCATTCATGTTTGGTTTCAAGATTTGTAATCAAAATACTCAGTCACATTAGACATTCATTGAATTTGTAATTTTAACAACAGTTGCAATTATTAATGAATTAATTATTTACATTTTGAGTGCACACTACCACTTGTGATGTTTTTAAAAACTTAATCCAGTTAAATGTTCACATCATTTTACATACATATATATGATCACAGTAGAAACTGAAGAAACTCATTTTACCTGTAAGTTCTAAGTAGGTCACTCTGCCAGTATAGTAAAATTACCATGTTCTCCTTAGAACAATGATAGATTTTGAAAGTCAAGTAGTAAATTATAGTCTCAGGGAAGTTTCAAGGACAGAATCTTGCACAGATAATCAGCAACATTTAGGTTCAATAAAGAGTAATGTGAGGGTCTAAAAAAAGGAATAAATATCAAATTGGCAGGTAAGCCCCCTAGACACCCACACAATTCCTATTTTTAGCCATTATAATAGAGTTAAAAGGTTGCTAATATTAGGTTACTTCTTTAGGACAATTTCTTTTCCTGAATGAGCTCCACATTCCAGGCCTTTAAAAATACATTTTAGAATTTTGTTCTTATGTAAGTTTCTTTTGTAATATAAATTACCTTATCTGTGAAACAAATTCAGCTGGTTAATTAATTAATAATTAGAAAACATTACTAGGAATTATCTAGCTATTTTATACCATTTAACATATACTTGCTTTTTATTATAGATTTCTAGATAACGGGTCTTGAAGTTGTTATTTTTCATTACTATTAATATGATTGGAGAGCAAATTAAAGAAAGCCAAGAATAAACACATCCTTGGTAAATCATCAAGATTCATATTTCAATCTCCTTGCTTCTTTTCATGTAATTTCATTCATTTAACAACAATATTTGCTGATATTAGAATTTCTTATTTATCCTTCCAAAATCTTGCATAACCATATAGAAAGTAAAGGAAGTAAAAACTTGTGAATTTAGAAAATGATTCATAGCAGGAATGGCATTCAAGCATTTCAGTAAATGAATTTATTTATTAGAATTCCTGGGGGTGAAGATGTGTAGCAGCTTTTAACTTCTGCAGACAAAACCTTTGTTGCTGATCACACAACGAAGGAATAAAATGGTCCCTCTTATCTGCGGTTTCACATGTTGCAGTTTCTCTTACCAGTAGTTAACAATGAAAATATTAAAAGGGAAATTTCAAAAATAAACAGTTCATAAATTTTAAATTGTCCGTCATTTAAGTAGCACCATCCTGAGTAGTGTGAGGAAATTTTGTGTCATCCCAATCCATCCCAGCTGGGATGTGGGATGGTTGCATCAATGTATATGTACTACATGTGCTAATTTCCCATCAGTCACTTTGTAGTCATCTAGGTTACCCAATTGAATATCATGGTGCTCCTGTTAAAGTAAACCCCGAGTGGTAGCTGAATGTTACATCAGAATGCCTACATCACCTTATGTAGGCATTAATTTAACCAATCCTGTAGTCATTTTATCATCTCACATTGTCATAAGTAAGTTGAGAGGAGTACAATATTTTGAAAGAGAAAAAGAGACTACACTCACAGAACCTTTATTACAGTATATTATTCTCTTGTGGCTTAATATATAAATTAAAATTCATCATATATATTTATATATGCAGTTTCGGGCTTTCACTTGTGGGTCCTAGAAAGTATTCCCAGCAGATAGGAGGAAATTCCTGTAGCATCTTACTTACATTCTCTCTCTCTCTCTGTCTCTCTCTCGCTCTCTCTCTCTCTTTGGTACCAGGGATTGAGCCCAGGGGCACTCCACAACTGAGCTACATTCCCAGACTTTTTATTTTTTCATTTTGAATTTTGAGAAAGCATCTCACTAAGTTGCTTAGGGCCTCATTAATTTGCTGAGTCTGGCTTTGTACTTGAGATCCTCCTGCCTCAGCCTCCCAACCTGCTGAGATAAAAGGCATGCACCACTGTGCCTGGACCTTAAATTCACTTTAGTCAACCCTTCAAAGCACGGAGAAAATTTTGTTCATAGATGAAGAATACAGTGTTTACCATATTTTGGGGTCTCACATCCCCTTCATCTCTTATAATATTCTTCACCAACACTTCCCTATACCCTTGATTACAGGCAGCACTTTCTTCATGGTCAGACTTCTCCAGGTTGCCCTCTTTTCTTCCCTATTTCTCTGTTTCTCAGAGTGTTTTTCTGGTCTCTGTCATTGTACTTGCCAGTTTCTTCCACATTTTCTATTTACTGATGAAAGAAAATAATGTAAATATCATGAGAGAAAAATGATTTAGAGCATAACAAAGCTGCAGTTTAACATAGATGTGATTCATGTTGTCTAACAATATAAATAATATTGTTTAACAATATAAATGATATTTATTTTTGTAAAAATAAATAACACTCATACTCAATTATATTACTATCTCTGTTCTGGAGTTCATGGTAAAGCAAATTGATAGCCATGCATGATTCCATTTTGTATTAGGGCTTCATCTTGTACTTGTGGATGTTTTTCTAAAGATAAATCTTGTGAGGGAATAGGATGTAGGAAAGTTCTTAAAACATGGCTGTGTACAGCTGATTAGTGTCTCTGTTCTGCAAACAGAAATTTTCCAAGAAAATTATGATACTATCTAGAAAGGGAAGTTAGACATTCACAGGAGAAAAACATTTGTATTTTGTAGTGTAAGTTCTTGCTTGCTAACATGTAATATTCATAACTATCATAATAAAAGGATGAGGAGTCCAGCTACTAGGGAGCTTGGCTTACTCATGGTTTAAACTACTCCATGAGTTAGTTTTTTTTTTTTTTTAATTTCATTGCACTGGTACTCTGTCATATTTTCTGACATATTGTTCTGGGATATCAAATCTTGAGGGCAGGAATCATTCCATTTGTGAATCACTACATAATTTCTTCTAACTCCATTGGTAACATGCATACAAGGATCCAAAGGTGATAATAAGGTTAAAAGATATGTTGCTGATTGTTTCATTACATTGTTATTATTAGCATTATCATATCTTATAATAATAGTATATTGAGATGAAATTTAGAGGTAAGGAAACTTAAATTCTATGTAATATTTGAATAAGAAAATAATAGGAAAAAAGTGAGACCAAAATGTGCATTAAAATGGGATACTACCTAAAAACTAAGATGGTATTCTAATAGTCTGTTAATTAAAAAATGAAAAGTTATTCTTATTTCATATTGTTTTGCTCTAATATATATAACTGGTGAGAATGAAAAACTGGTTACTATCTAAATGAGTAAACTATTTTAAGTAAAAAGTATATAAACTTATACAAAATGTTTGTAAACACAGAAGTCTCTAGAGAGTAAAATAACTCATGGACTATTTCCAGAATGACCTTCATAAACCAGGTTATAGGTATTTCACAGTTTCTATGTGGTCACTCATTATTATAAATTAATAATTACAAATTGTGAAAATCTAAGCTTTTTCCTTAAAAAAAAAAACTTAAAATGTACTGAAATATACTAAATAGACTTAAAGGAAATAAAAATTTCTTATATTTTTAATTTTGCTGTAGAAACTTATATACTATGTATAATTATAATGCTTTGATGGAAAGTAAAAAAGAAAAAAACTTTAAGGAAAATAAAAGATGAAACAATAGAAGATACAATCATATAATATTTATTAATAACAATTTTAAACACATAACATCAGGAATACTAAGTTAATGAATTCTAAAATATGCCAATATAACAGATGAATATAATATCTCATCTGATAAGTTATCCATATCGAAATGCCGAAAAAGGTGCATAGGGCTTCTATAAACATTGTAACTGAAAACATATCCTCTGAAAGAAAACAAGTTAGATGAAAATTTTGTTTCTAGCCTTCATATAATTGATAATTAAAATCTTGCCACTAGAAAAATAACAAAATACCAAATAATAATTAAGAAGAATGTTATTAAGAAAATATTTTCATAATATAAATTTACCTTGTATTTAATGAGTGACAATGATTTGTTGTATATATTTAAACAATTGTGAACATATTTGCAAAATTTGGCATTTAATTATCGAATATGTAAGTTATTCTTCATATGTGGATTTATTGTTATTAAGTCCACATTTGAGCAAACTGAATTAAATTTTCTGAACATTTTAACATGCTATTTTTTAGTTATTTAACATAGATAACAATTATGCCAAAACGTGATATATATTACAAATTAATAATCGTATTTCTATTTTGAAAGTCATTCTTCATTATGATATTTCTATAATAGTTATAATTTAGTGTTCACAAGAACATGCTACATAATGCTTTCTCATCGAATTTTATTGTCATCATATTAATCCATTTTCTGTTACTAGAGTGAAATATCGGAGGCTGAGTAGCTTCATAAAGAACATGTAACTATTTAACTGATAGTTCTTAAGGTTCAAGGGCATAGTGCTGGGATCAGCTTACCCTTGGTAGGGCTCCTGGTTTATGGTATTTTAGGGGACAGACAGATGAAGATATTGGGAATATGAAGTTAATAGAATAATTGTATAAAATGGGTAAAATGGACCCATTCTGCTGACCCCTACATAATTTCTTTTCCAAGAAGCAATTTTCCTGCAACCCTTCCAGGCCTAAGTGGACAGAATGTCATAATTTTTATCAAACTACCTATTAACTGCAGGAGAAATGCAGACCCAAAAGAATGTGGATAAGAAAAATCCAAGCTACGCTGAAGGGGGAGACCTTTGTGACCAGATCCTGAAATTCCAGGAAATAATGATAGTTCCTCCTAACCACAAAATTTCTAAAAATGTAGGGTTGAGAATCTAATTAGAATCAGTCATCATGGGCCAAGGCAACCTAGCGTTGTCACAGCAGTGGGTACTTGAGACCCTGAGACCCTTTCTCTAAATAATATATATATATATATATATATATATATATATATATATATATATGTAAAAAATGTGCCCCTGGGTTCAATCCCCAGTTCAAAAAGGAAAAAGAAAAAAGAAAGTCTGATGTCATCTTGCTGTCAGTCAAAAGTCGAAAGGTAGACTCTCTGGAAACTTCTCTAGGATCCCCAATAAAATGAGTGCAGGAGAGGCACATTTTCTCTGTCCTCTATGAGAGGACTCACTCTCTCCTTGAGCACGTCCCCTTTCTCTATCCCTCCAATAAACTTATTCCCCTGACTCTGAGCGATGTGTACAAAGTCTTTCTGTCTTGATGACAAAGAGTCGTGGTTTGGAAGGTTGGAAGAGGGGTCTTTGTGGTGTCTCAGTTTCCTGGAAGGTCCCCAACCTGTGACAGTGTCACAGTGGTGGAAGTGCTTGCAAGTAGAAGGGATCATGGGGTAAAAAACAGGAAGCCAGAGATGCCAAGGAGGTGCTAGCTTTGCTTTTTTCTCACACCCTTCTCATGAGAACTCACCAGGCGTCCCTTGAAGACTATATTTTGAGGACAGTATCCCCAGTGACTAAAATGCCTCCCAACAGGCCTGGTTTCTTAATAGCTCAACACTACTTTCCATATCATCACACTAGGAAGTAATCTTCTAAGATATGAACTCTTAGAAAAAATACTTAAACTATATCCAAACTAGAGCAGTCATTTCCACCCAACTGAAGGACAATTATTTGTTTATTTTATAATCATTGTCTGACTTTTTCACAAGATTTAAATTTTTTAAACTTAAAAAACTACTGTAATTTGAATATGGCCATTAAAGTTTATGTTTTAAAAATTCAATATCCAAATTCATGTGTTAATGGTATTTGCAGATAGGACTTTGGAGAGGTAATTAAGATTAGATGAGGTCATGAGATGGAGTACCCTTGATGGCATTAACGTTGGTGTATGAAGAGGAAGGCAGACGAAGCTAGCATGCTAGTTATATTTTTTTCATATGATGCCCTCCTTCATTTATAACACACCAAGAAGTCCTTTACCAGATGCTGAGAAGATGTTGATATTATGTTCTTGGGATTTCCCAATCGCCATACCATGAAATTACCCTCCATTTTTTTTTTATAAATTACCTTGCCTCATGTATTGTGTTATAGCAACAGAAAAGAGACTGTGGCAATACCTAAGTGTGTAGATATATAAAAATACACAGAAACTGTAATGATGCAAAGAATGTTGAATATATGATAAAGAGTCTGATTTAAAAACATTTCAGACTTCAATTTTATTTAATTAAATTCTCTATAGAGGAGAAAAGTACATTCCACATATCCAGCAGTGAACAGAAAATCATGATGGATATTTGAGTATTTAAAATAAACTGTTGTCCTCAAACACATTAGAAATCAGCTGGAAATAAAACGTAGGCAAATGAAATGGAAAATTTCCTATTTAGCGTCTGATGTGAGTCACACTTTGAAAGGCAAGAGAATCCAAGAGAAGCACCTTTTGTTGGTAAACTCCCATTGGGTTACTGCCATCTAGAGGGTGATAGTGGAGATTTGTTGGTGGCTTTTCACAAGTTTATATTTCAATTCCATACATCATTACTACTATCCTACCCTATGATTTGAGTGAGATGATTCTTAGGTCACTCATAACAAAGTCCCCACAACCACCTACCAGAGCACAGGATTAGATCCATATATGGTTTTGTATCTCCTTTCATATCAAGAGTGATAGAGAGATGGCTATCAATTTGAATAAAGAATGCAAAAATTGCATATGATTTTAGATATGTGTAGAATGCCAGCAGTCTCAATATTTTTCACCACTGTTGGCCAAACAACAGTATGCCAAGAATAAAGTTAAAACATCATAAATGACATGAAAATAGATTTGGACTTTTCAGAATACATTATATATAAGAAAATAATTCATAAATAGGTCAAAATTATTCTCAGTAATTTGGTGATACAATCAAAAAGCTGGCATTAATTCTCTGTGTATAAACTCAATATGCCCCCTTAATTAATCACCATATTAAATAATGCCTAAATAAATAATACAAAGATGTTTAAATGAAAATAATTTTTTATAAATAAAATATTATCAAATTCATTAATATAATACTTGTGAAACCTGAAAAGTAATGAAGTTACCTGATTATCTTAGCAAGCAATTAAGAGTGCCAACAAGTATAAACACATAGCAACATAAAAGTATATTTTATTGATATACGATAAAATTAATGAGATAAAAGAATATGAAATATTGTGAAGAAGAGACCAAAGAGAAACAAATTTGAAAGAAGCAATGAAAAGTTCTGGAAATCATGAGCATCAGAGAACAAAAGACTCAGTGGTCAGATTACAAAATAGATTAGACATGCTAAAATAAAGACCTTTAGGGTATGGCCAAAAAGGGGTTAAGATACATGTTTCAAAGAATGAAAAGATCTAACATATTTCTAAGCAGTACAAAAGGAATGATTGATAGGATGGCAGAGGAATGACTTAAATATATTGGTTGTGGGAACATAGAAAATTGATTAGGCATAGATTTAAGAAGTATGCGATGTCCCAAGCCTACACTTGGATTGATTCAGGGCATAAAACAAAAAAATAAAAACAAAACAAACAAACAAAAACACATCTAATATTTTTAAGGAGTTATCCTCATAAGAATTCTAAAATATTATCAAAACGTATTGGAGGAGATAGTAAAATCATGTGAAATACACGTGCTTTCTTTTCTCAAGGCACCACTCATTTTAGAATTTTAAATAAATATATAGATAGATAGATAGATAGATAAAATGTTCTATATATATATATATATAATGTTCTAGCACTTTATTTTGTTATCTAACTTTGTATCATTTCTTTAAAATTGTAAAATTACAAAAGAAATATATCAAGAAGTCACTGCTGTCAAATACTCAAGAATCACCATGAAATTGTTAAAATTATATCCTCCTCCAGTGTAGCTGTGAGTGTTAGTTGAGTTTCTGAGAACATGTGGAAACCCTCTTAGGATCATGAAGTCTCATATACACTATTTCGTTTTAAATTAAGGTAGTCATAAAATCTTACTTAGTTAACATAGAAGATTACTTACTATAGAAGAAAAAAGAGAAAACAGTTATAGGTACAAATGCCCTTTGTTTATAGCCTTATTTTAAACATATAATTAGTTGGCTTCATCAACATTTTAAAAATCATTAATATTTCTATATGAACTTTCATTTAAACTTGAATATCAACAGTTTGATTACGGTGGTTGTGTAATGGATTATCTGAATGCAGTGGTTGTAGAAACTTCCCCCTCCCTTTGAGAGGACTTAGGGTAGAAAATGGGAGCAAAGACATGTTGAGTGACTAAGCTGTCATGTTCGGGTAGAGATACTAAGTGCTCACCAAATATTTCAGAGCTCCTTTGTATTTCTCAGCATCCTTTACAGTCACATTGAAACTGCCTGAAATAGCCTCTCTAATGGATGGTAAGTATGTTACATTCAGGCTGAATTAAGGCTAGTAAATCTGGCTTCTATCTTTTTTCCATTTGCAGTGCCAATGGTGGCCATGTGTTTGAGCTGGTGGAACCATAATTGTAAAACACCTATAATAAAGGTTACTACAAAGAAAAAAGATATTCTATACAGTCACCAGATCTAATTCAACTTTCCCTAGTGAGAAATACACTTTAGTTTTGTCATGCCACTGAAACCATAGCAATTATTTCTCTCTTTTGTTCATTTGTGTTCTTTGTCCATGTTTTTATTGGTGCATCGTTGTTATACATGATGGTGGAATTCCTACATATTCATACACGCAAACAGCAATGTTATTTGAACATTCTCATTCTCCAGTATTTCCCCTTTCCGGCCCCTCTTTCTCTCCCCACCCCTTTCCCTTTCCTCTTACTCTACTGATCTCCCTTTGATTTTTATGAGATTCCCTTCCACACACCTTTCTTTTCCTTTATTCTCTCTAGTTTCTAGATATGAGAGATAACAGGATCCTAGAACCTGTTTTAAATATCTCTCAAAGTAGTTAACATTAACTATCCCAATACAAGCTTTTATAGTGTCTAATCCTTTAAACTTCTCCATACTTTGTCCACATTAATAAAAATACTTATAATTTTCTTTGCAACTTCAGTTTAACAAGGGCATTACTTTTGTGTAACTGTGGATATTCTTTTACACATATCCTAAAATTTGGCTGCAATTTTTCTTATACTCTATGTTCCTTCCTCTTGGAGATAATTAAATAGAAAAATAATGAAAAACAGTTATACTTTATCTATTAAATTCTTTACTAAATAATTGCTTATTTTATACATAATAACATATACTTCATGAATTGTCTGTTTAATGAATTTCCTCTAGTCACTTTCATGTCATAAACACTCTGGTCATGCTAAGTATTATTTTAAAAAATCAGAGCCCTCAAAAGTGATGATTATATTGACAAAACTTGTTTTTGTGCTTTATATACATATAATCATAGAGTTTGTCTTATTTGGTTTTTGCTTTTTCCCCTCATAGTTACATTTGGGATATGTAACCATGTTTTTCTATGTAACTGTAGTTTGTTCAATATCTAGGTTTTAGTTATTTCATACCTGTTTTTCTAGATTTAGTCATAGGCACTGGATGGGCACTAAAGGATATCTGCAGAAGAGCAGAAAAGAAAAATCACTTTGTTTATTTAAAATAATACCTTAGGATATTTGACAATAACTGAAATCAAACTATAATGCACTATTGTAGGAATTTACCTTTAAGATGTTCCTTTATGTCTGTTTTCACTTCATGATAGTTCTTGAGCTATACATTTATGAAATTTCACTTTTCTATATGTCATACTGCAATAAAATTATTAAAAATGAAATTATAAATCAAGAAACAAAGGATTCAAGATATGTGCTTATAAGGTAGTTCATTACAGATTTTTTTGCAATGTGGTAGAATGATGTTAGGAACAAATTTTCTCAAAGTAGGAGAAAAGTGATACATATATGAAATATGGGAAAACAAGAAAGAGCCTTTGGTGAGAGGGGAGTGTTTATTGGAGAAGAGAGTGTCAGTATAAATTTATGATTGTGCTGGGCACGGTGGCATACACCTGTCATCCCAGTGACTCTGGAAGCTGAGGAAGCAAGATCATGAGTTCAAAGCCCACCTCAACTCAGTGAGACCCTGTCTCTCAATAAAATTTTAAAAGAGCTGGGGATGCGGCTTAGTGGTTGAGTGCCCCTGAGTTCAATCCCCGGTACAAAAAAAATTATGATTTTAATATATACTCAGACATAAGAGTGTTTTGTACATATGCATACACACATGTGCATGTATATTTTACAACTGTGTGTGGAAAGTAGCATTATTGCAATGAGCAGATCTAGGCCTCAATTTTGACTTTTTAAACACCAAGTCCTAAATAAAATAACTAAGGCAGCCAAGAAAATTGTGGCTGAGGAATTTGAATCTCCTCAGAGAAAACACAAGCTGAAACTCCAACATCCTACTGTGCAGAAAGTATGAGAGTCCTCAAGGAATAATGGGATCATATAAAACCAGACATGAGGTAGATTGAAGGATCTATCTAGCCAATTCTAGGACAAATAGAACATCAAAACAAAAGTAGTGGCAGTTTAGGATTGCACCCCATTGAATAAAAGAAGATACAAATAATAATAATAGATATATGATAGATACACAGATGCTTAGATAAAAGGTGCAGGCTTTTATTGAAGTAGGAAATACACTCTTAAAAGACTAAGAAATAATAAAGTCAAAAATCACTTTTTAGATACCAGAGTAGTAAAAAAAAAATAACAATTGCCAATTGGTCTTAAAACTTGTGGATTAAAGACTAATGAACAAGAGAATTCTACATAGTTCCACAGTGTATGCCGACAAGTGAACACAAAGGAAAAAAATTAAGAAAATAAAGAAATATAATAGCTGGTTAATATGATGTTGTCAATTTTGTGATAGGCTTGTAAGCTCTCGTTCAGTTTGAAATGATCTCAAAATAACCATGTACAATCTTTGTGTAAATTTCACTTGCCTCCATTTTATTTTGCTTTAGAACACACAGGGTCTAAATATTGAAAAAACAAAAATACTCAACTAGAAAACAAAAACCACATTTCTACCAAAGAGAAATGAACTGGACTCAACTCAAACGAAAACACTGTCAGAGATTGTGACTTGAAATACTCAGGAACCTGAGAGCAGTGTTCCATTCATACTCTTGATGGTGTGGTAGGATGGTGTTTTAACAGGTGCAGGCTGTATTGATGATTCACATAGAACAACAGTGATTTCCACACATTCAAAGGATTAATATTTGCTTTTAAACTACAGGTTCAATAACACACTCAGTTAATTTTGTGCTTCATAGGGTTTTGGATTTACTTTACATCATAATTTCTTTGATTTATGTTCTATTAATGGTAGTTGGTGTCATCAAATTTAACAAAATGGCTTACGCTAGGAGTGTTCTTCCTCCAGAAAACATGCTTTAGGAG
Source organism: Ictidomys tridecemlineatus (assembly GCF_052094955.1). Classification (NCBI taxonomy): domain Eukaryota; kingdom Metazoa; phylum Chordata; class Mammalia; order Rodentia; family Sciuridae; genus Ictidomys; species Ictidomys tridecemlineatus. The sequence continues at coordinate 129,587,856 of NC_135482.1, forward strand.
AGATTTAATAAATAGCTATCTGTCCTAAAGTAGATGTTCAAAAATTGGAATGTCTATGTGATTGTTTATTTCAAATTCTGTAATGCTTCACAAGCTTATTTAACTATATTTTTTCTCTATTATCTCATTAATAGAGATGCCATGTTTTCATTTATCTTTACTTGGTCAGAAACTGAATTATGTGCAGCCTTCTTACACAAATTTCAAAATTATCATATTCCCTATTGTAATTATCTAATAAAAATTATCACTGGACTCGAGTACAATATAATCCGTATAGTTATTTATATATATACTAGATTTTGGACATTTGAGGATTTAGCTTTTCTCCTTTTTTATCTACTTTGAGTGGTCTAGAAGTAGATGATAAATTTTTGTATACAACCTGTAGTAATGTGTGGCCCATGAAGTTATATAAGTCATTAATAAATAATCACTTTCAGTAAGGATCTTCTTTATTTTACAATTTGACTACCAAATGCTGCTCACATGCATTGTTATTTCATCCCCCCAAATAATTAACAAATTACCACAGATTTTGTATTTGAAGTAACTAAGACAAAATGTTTCCTTTTTTTTTTTTAAATACAAGTGGCAGAGATGAGATCCACTCAATATTTTCCAGGTTACAGTTACATAATACATTAATATCAGGACCCTGGATCCAAATTTCTTCAAAGACCTAGCACTACATTATTATCAACTAGATAAATTTATGCTATTATCTATTCTCTCCCATATTTCTTTACTATATTGCTTAGAGTTCTGTTTTTTTCCTAGATAAAATTTTATCATTATAATTCCTGAATATGCTTACTATATTTTATTCCCATTACATGAGCTATTTTTTATATGTACTCTCACTGAACATTCCTTTGATAACCTATTTTTAAATATGAGTCTTTATTGAGAAAAAACACTTCCAGACAAGGCCTCTCATGTATTTGGGACATAGGAGTTTATCAATCTAAGACCCTCTAATTTGTCATGTTACCATTCAAATCCATATCAATTATTTCATCAGAGATTGGATCTCCTATTCATGGTTTTATTCACTATTCAAATTTGAAAATTGTCTTGAAAGATTTGAAGGTGAGCAATGTAGGTGGTTCATTAGTTTTCGTTAGAGAATCACCCTCAAACTAGGCATTGTCCTTTTTAGATGGAATAATGTAGAACAAATTAATTTTCTCATTTTGTCTGGGAAATGTAGTTTGAAATGTACACCCTGAATATAGTTCCATAATTGATATTCTGAACAGAATATAAACTGTTGAAGGGATATCCTTCTTTCATTTTTCAACTTGCAAACCATGGATTCACCCTTGTTCCTTCTTTCCCTCAGTGCTGTAATAACTTTCCTTTTTAGATGGGATATAATATCTGGAAGAATGATTAGTCCTTAAGGATGTCCTAAAACACCATGTATTATAAACATATTCTAATCATTAGCTATTACCTTTATTGTATTCACAGCATTAAAATTCTTCTACTCCAGAACTTGAAATCATGCAAATATTGTATATGTAAACATAAAACAAGTTGGTAAAACATTTTCTATTGAATTAGGAAGAGGTTTAACAGTTTCAAGAAAGGTGAGGCAGGAGAGGGATTTTTAAATTGACTCTCTGTGTATACTCTGTCAACTGACATCCTATACCAGTGGAAACAACATAAAACAAAGATGATCAAAATTTAAAAAAAAAAATTACATGTATGAAAGATCCAAGTATTGGAAACAGGCATTGAGGATAATTAGTAATGGTTGTTTTAGCTGTAACTACTATATTCTTTCTTAGTGTACAAATGTTCCCTTTTTATCTTTTTTTTTTTTTTTGACCTCTGAGCATATTGTGACAGCCACATATGTTGTTATTTGACACTATCCCCAAATAAGCATCATTACCTGATTTTTCATCCAGAACACAGAGATCCTAAATACCAATTAAGGTAAAGATAACTTATTATCAGATAGAAGTACTAAATGTTTACATATGGTACCTCTAATGACAATAACAATATGGAGAATGAAACCGTCTATCACTGTTTAATTCTAGAAAATTGTTAATAGCAAAGGAGTGAGTAAATTAGCAATGCTAATTTTATCCAGATTCAGTATTACGTAAAAGCTTGGCTGTTGTTTCTTTAATCTTCTCATTTCAGGTTTTTTTAAACTACCAAAGTGTACCAGTAACATGATGAAGGCCTAGAATTAGTTGTGAGAAGAAACTAATCTATTTCTAAACGCTTGCATCTTTAAACAAATTTTCTATTATTCTAAATTATACACTAAGTACTATTAAATGTGTTCATTGACTTGATCCAGACATCCGGTGCAGTTCTACAACTCTCACTGTTGTATCCCTCCCCACTTATTTCCTTCCTCTTCCCCTTAAAATCTTATTTATGTATTTATTTTAAAAATTTTGACACACGTTCTCACTAAGTTTCTTAGGGCTTTGCTAAATTGCCAAGGCTGGCTTTGAACTTGCAAACCTCCTGCCTCAGGCTCCTCCTGACTCAGCCTCCCAAGTTGCTGAGATTACATGCACCATCGCCTGGCTCTATTTTCCTTTTTTTGTTTTTTACAATATCTTTATTTTATTTTTATGTGATGCTGAGAATCAAACCCAGTGCCTCACGCATGTTAGGCCAGCACGCTACCACTTGAGCCACATTCCCAGCCCCTCTTCTTTCCTTTTGATGTAGTGCATCCCACCACTTCCATGACTCTGGGCAGTATTTTCAGTAGCTGACAGCATTAATATGTCTTTTCAAACCTAGAAACTTCCTAACAGTGGCTCCATCCAGACATTTTCTTTCTGTACCTAAGCACAGAGGACTCTTCACAGCCATAGAAAATCATAAAGCCAAGGAGATGAGTGGCTCTAAAAATACATAGTTTCCAAACTCAACTAAACACACAGGGGGCCTGGGGTTGTAGCTCAGGGGTTGAGCGCTTGCCTCACATGCGTGAGGAACTGGGTTCCGTTCCTCAGCACCACATTAAAATAAATAAATAAAACAAAGATATTGTGTCCATCTACAACTAAAAACAATTAAAAAAAAAACACACAGAGAAGCCTAGTTTTTTTTTTTTTTAATCTATGACACATGCTGATTATTTAGAAAGATTTTATTTGAAGTCATATATTATTTATGTAAGTTAAGTTTCTTTTTTTTTTCTTTTTTTATCGGTTGTTTACAACATTACAAAGCTCTTGACATATCATATTTCATACATTAGATTCAAGTGGGTTATGAACTCCCAATTTTTACCCCAAATGCAGATTGCAGAATCACGTCGGTTACACATCCACAATTTTACATAATGCCCAATTAGTAATTGTTGTATTCTGCTACCTTTCCTATCCTCTACTATACCCCCTCCCCTCCCCTCCCATCTTCTCTCTCTACCCCATCTACTGTAATTCATTTCTCTCCTTGTTTATTTTCCCATTCCCCTCACAACCTCTTATATGTAATTTTGTATAGCAATGAGGGTCTCCCTTCATTTCCATGCAATTTCCCTTTTCTCTCCCTTTCCCTCCCATCTCATGTCTCTGTTTAATGTTAATCTTTTCTTCCTGCTCTTCCTCCCTGCTCTGTTCTTAGTTGCTCTCATTATATCAAAGAAGACATTTGGTATTTGTTTTTTAGGGATTGGCTAGCTTCACTAAGCATAATCTGCTCTAGTGCCATCCATTTCCCTGCAAATTCCATGATTTTGTCATTTTTAGTGCTGCGTAATACTCCATAGTGTATAAATGCCACATTTTTTTTTATCCATTCATCTATTGAAGGGCATCTGGGTTGGTTCCGCAGTCTAGCTATTGTGAATTGTGCTGCTATGAAGATCCATGTGGCAGTATCCCTGTAGTACACTCTTTTCAAAGAGCTCAAAAAATTAGACAATAAGATAACAAATAACCCAATCAACAAATGGGCCTAGGACCTGAACAGACACTTCTCAGAGGAGGACATACAATCAATCAACAAGTACATGAAAAAATGCTCACCATCTCTAGCAGTCAGACAAATGCAAATCAAAACCATCCTAAGATACCATCTCACTCCAGTAAGATTGGCAGCCACTATGAAGTCAAACAACAACAAGTGCTGGGAGGATGTGGAGAAAAGTGTATTCTTGTACATTGCTGGTGGGACTGCAAATTGGTGCGGCCAATTTGGAAAGCAGTAAGGAGATTCCTGGGAAAGCTGGGAATGGAACCACCATTTGACCCAGCTATTGCCCTTCTTGGACTATTCCCTGAAGTTTCTTGAATTTTATATTTTATATTGGTGAAATATGTTAATAACCTTGTCTTAATGCTAATTATAAAGAGGTATAATGCCCTGTAGCATTATTTTTAGGGGTAGCTGAATTTAGGTGTAAGAGAAAAATCCTAAAAAATACATTGTAGACAAAGATAAGATTCTATGGGATTAGAGAGTATATACTTGATTTAAACAGAGTTACAGTTCTAATGAAGAAGACAATCGGGAGCATGGACAGTGAAAATCTAAAATGGAAGAGAGCCTCCAACCAGGAAGAGCCAAGCAACCTAGGAACAGCTGGAAATGCCTTTGTAATTGTGTTGGCTGAGAAAATATGAAAAACAATTACAGTAGGTATCTGTGCAGTATCATAGACTTTTAAAAGTAAAAAGCAAAGATGTGGGGATTTAGCAATTAGAAAGTTCTAAAGTTGCTTCAACTCTGTAATCAAAGAAAACTTAGTCGAATGAATATGTACTAAGCACATTTAAGGGCCATAAAATTTGGTTAACTTTATTTGATGACTGATCATCAACTAAATAGAAATGGAAGAGCAAAAAACTAAAACATCTCTTAATCTGTTGACAAGCACATGCTGTTTTTTATCTATATCAACATACCTTGATTATATTAGTCACTAGGAGAAATAATGAATGTGCCCATTATCTTTACAGTAAATTAAACTAAAATAAAGAAATTCTCTTTCTCTCTAGCAACTCAAACATTTTCTATTTGCTAATCAATACTTTTAAAAGTAAAATTTTTCTGAAAAAGAAAACAAAATCAATAATATGCAAATGAGTAAAAAATTATGATTCATTAGTTTTCCTTTCATGAAAGTTTCTTATCCTGTTTTTGCTGCCTGACAAACATAAAAGCAACATCACTAATTGTTCTTTGAAAGCAAAGTGATAGTTTTAATAATCTCATTTGATGACTTAACTCTTTATTAAAAGATTTAAACATAGGCATCATAGCTTCAAAATCATTTTAAAAGATTTCTTAATTTACTTGAGTAGTAATAAATTTTATAACAACAGGTTAAACACCATAAAATCCCAAGTATGAATGAAAAATTTGAAAAAACTGCCCAAAAGGTCAATGCAGGGTCACAGATGCTTTATAAGATAACTGTTCAAGTAAGTGGCTCTAGGTTACATAGTGAGCAATTGATATAGATAGGTTGTGATTCCAAGTGATTCTCAAAATCACACTATTAACAGCAACTTTATACTATGAGTTAAATCCCTTAAAATAGCTCTTCAAAAAATCTTTACCAGACTTCAGTGTTCTGACCAACATAGCTTCTCTATATTTACTATGAGTAGTATTTTTCCAGAGTCCTCTTTCTCTCCTTCTTTCTCTCTCTCCATTTACACAATTTACTATTTGTGGATTTTTTTTAACTTTGGCTTTTGATTTATTTAAACTTCTTGTTATAGACTGGACAATCAAAAATCTGTCAATGTGAACAGAAAAATAAAATAGCTGAATATGCCTGCATTGTCTCTAGCATACTTTCCCATGTGTTTATTTAAAGCATGCTAAATGAAACATTGTTATTTATTTTTATTAGATATTTTGTGTATATGTAATGTCAATGATCAGTTATCCCAAGCAGGATAATATGACATTTTTAAAGGTGCACATATCATTTTCTTTCAGTCTTCTGTGGTTATATAATCATATCTATTTTTAAATATACTTTAATGTAATGAAATGCTCAGGGAGACATTTCAGCCTGTTTAGATTGTACTCCTTTATTTCAATACTACAGCTATTTATAACTGTCAAGTTTTTTAAAAGGATAATCAATATTGAAAAATAGAGAATTTAATAATTTAGAATTTTTCACTGAAATGTAATTTTCCAGCTTTTGATCAGGCTGATCTGGCTTTATGGCACTTGTTTAATTCTTTAACATCTCAAAATCGTATGACCACTATGGATCATTTTTCTGGACAGTTCCACATTATCTAATTCATCTTCCTTTGGGGTAAAATTAGTCAAAATCTGAAGATTATCATTTCAAGTTTTTTTTTCCTCCTGCAATCTCTAGAACAAATTAAAAAAAAAACTATAACTCAATTCATCTTTTAAAATCATGAATTTGCTGTTAGCTTTTACTGAGAGTAAATATCATGCTCTACTTCCATTGAAGTGAGCATGTTAAAATATCCTGAAATTTATTTCTTTCTTGGATTCATTTTGTTCATAAACACTATTCTATTTTACATCATTGTTGTTGAACAATTATAGCAAGTTTTAGTTTGTTTGCTTTTTGTTTAGTTAATAACAACCAGGAAAATGTGCAAACTTCAGAATGTTTTTGCATTATATGTAAGTATCAAGGCTATGCATACCAGTTCACTTGGTTTAAACAACAGAAGTTTAAAATGTTCAACTAAATGAGACAATAAACAATGTCAGTCCCTAGAATTACCCAGTAGACAATGAAATAAAGAGAAGCCATTAGCCATTGGTTAGGCCTTTCAGATTTCATGTAATTTAAGACAGTCTATTAAGGTTTTTGTGTATGTGTTGCTATATAATCCCAGTAGGTTATTCCTGTCAACAGCTCCATATTTTAAAATAATTACACCATTCTCAAGTGCTGAGAGATTTCTAAGAGGAGTGTTTTCATGATGGCAAATATGACATTTAGTTCATCTCTAATATCTTATAAGGATAATTAAACTCAAGGGCTTAAGATATTTTATCATAACTCACCAGAATACTCAGAGGATATTATTTTCTGAATGTACATAAGCCCACTGAATGAAAGCTTACTGTGAAAACATCAGAATGGAAAGCTCCTTCTATTCCCCCAAATATTTTTACCAATTTACACTACTTAGAAGTGCATATAAAATCGGTTGTATTCTCATATCATTTGCTGCACTGAATACTGTGAATTATTTTAATTTAATAATGTTAGAGAAAATCAGTTTGTGTAATGTTAATGTTCAACAACTACTAAATATCTAGAGGGTTAATCATCTTCTTTATATATAGTCACTTCCATAAATTAGAATTTTAAGCCTTTTGTTCATTTTGCCTTTTTGTTCATTTTTTTTTACTAACTCACTCATAAAAGCTCTCAAAGTAAAAGTATTACTGTGATATATCCAATAACCAAAACATGACAAATTGTGAACTGTCTAAAGGCTATTTGCTATCTTTTAAATCTCCTACATTTTATAGTTATTTTTGGATTTCAGTATAGAAATCTGAATGTGTTTCATTATGAATTTTGTATAAACTTTTTTTAAAACTAAGCCTACTATATTTTTAAAAATTGAAAACATATGTTGTTAGTATATCATAATATGATGTATTTATATCATAACTGTCATGACTCATATGTGAGTACACATAGACTTTAATATCATTATCCTAATTTTACAGTAAAGACATGGATGGTAGAGGTGCTGGCAAGTGTTGCTAACCAGAATTTAAGTCCCTCTTGCAGTGTACATATAGAAATCATCCTTGCTAGAATTCATAGATAAATTCATAGTTCATTAAGAGTCAAACACACTTCAGAAATTGTTTGTTCACAGTAAATGATGTGTAGGTTATTGGAAGAAAATTAGTTATGTCCTATACTCAAATTTCCTATTTCTTGTTTGAGCCATAAAAAATAAATTTGTATGCCACAATCTATAAAAGTAAAGTAATATTTAAGTAACAATTGCATTAGTGATATAAGGGAATTAGAGAATTAGAATATGGCCAAACAACATCAGACTGTAAAGTGGATTAAAATTCTACGTGTTCTATTTGCATTTGAGAACCAATTATTTTGTTCCCAATAATGTTTCAGGGTACTGTTCTGAGCACAGGGACTTAGCAGTAGCTAGTGAAAACCAAACCAAACAAACAAAAAAAACCAAAACTCCATTCTCTCACATTTTGGTTAGAAGTGAAATAAACTGTGAAAACAACAACAACAACAATATGTATCAATATATATCACTATCTATATCTATATTATATCTATATATATATATAGTGAGTGTGTGTGTATGTGTGTGTGTGTGTGTGTCTGTTTGAAACCATAATTGATGCTATGAACAAAGATCAAGCAGGGATTTTAACTTTATGTAGTAGACAAGGTGATTCCTCAGAGGAGATAATATTAGAGCAGCGTATCTCCAAATGGTGAGACACTTTATGACTTTCTTTGTGAATTAATAAATTAATAAGTTTAAAGCTCAGTGCATAGTAAGTAGTCAGCATGTTAAGTTATTAATATTGTCAGAGAATACAACAAGAACAAACACCCTAATGGAAGATGATGGGAATGGAGCAGTTGGAGAGGAAGGAAGTGAGAAAGGGATGCAGAGTGGGAAAAACCTTTTTCTACCTGATTCAGTGAGAAAATTATGTAATTCATGTAGTATGTAATGAATCAAAACTTGGTATTAACCACCATCCAGTTGAGAAGAAGACTGCTGTTTTGGCTGGGATCTTTCATGTCATTGTAATTAGATGGCCACTAGAATTACAATGTCCAAGATGATTCCATTCAGTTTCCTTTCTCTGAGGCTAGATGGGCTAGAAAGTAAGAATCACCATGGATTTCTGAACTCAGTGTAACCTTGTTTCTACTGATGAAAATATTTGGGGGAATAGAAGGAGCTTTCCAGGGTCTTTTTCGATGGAATCTGAGGGCCTCTTCCTTTTCACTTGGCTTCTGCAGCATGTTAGCATAATTATAGCCATCTTCCTTTTCCCCACCTCCACTTTATGAACACTGTTCTTATTCCCAAGAAATAGAAAGTACCCAGAGATAAAACCTACCAGCCTGGAGATGTGCTGGTCTCTCCCTGTTCTCTTTTGAGAAATAGGAGACAACTTACTGACCCTGTGATGGGGACACACTGGTTTTCCTTTCCTCTCTTTGGGAAGATAAAAGGACATGCTGATTTCCCTGTTTCCCCTTTTAGAGATAGGAAAACTGCCTATCTTTGTTCCCAAGAAACAAACTTGCCTTCCACAAGATCAGGGGAGTGCACTATGTCATTGACGACTAAACCCACCCCCAGCATGTGGTCATGAGTTGCTGCTGCTCTCCCTCCTTGCTACTACTGTCCCTCTCCTTGTGCAGAGCAGCCCTGTCAATAAACCTGCTTCTTATCCCAGGTGTGTGTGTGTGTGATCAGTCCTGTGCCACTCTTTTTTCACAGCATAAGTTCACTTTTTGTTGTTGCTGTTATTTATTTATTTATTTATTTATTTATTGGTTCTTTTTAGTTATACATGACGGTAGAGTCCATTTTGATAAAATGACACATGCATGGAATATATCTTATTCTAACTAGGGCCCCAGTCTTGGGTATACATCCACTTGCATCTTACAACAAAGAAGCTGAAATTCTTATTTGGCAGCTTAAGGATCCAAGAAGTGCAAAAGCAGAAGCTTCCAAGTCTTCTTAAGGTTTAGTCCCAAATATGGTTCCATAGAATTTCTGCTACTCTCTCTGGATTTAAAAATCTATCTCAGGAACAGATCTATTTCAGGGAGTCAGAGGACCCACAGAATGATGTAATTATCAGGAGATATAATGCACTGAGTGACACCTTGAGGAAAGACATAGCTGTCACCTTACAATCCAGAGTCTTTTTCTTCATCCGGCCAAATTAGAAAATCAGTGTTTCACTAGCACCAGGATTATTAAACCCTGGAGAGGGGTTGTTTTCTCATGAACAAGTATTTTATTTTACTTTTGTATTTGGTTGCATCTGCATGGCACAATCTTTGATATGAGATGAACTTAGAAAAAAATCTATGTCAAAAAGGTGCTTGGAAGAAACTATTACAAAACAATTAGAAGGGAATGGCAATGGAATAATTAAAAGTAAACATACTCATTCTTTTCAATTCTGGCCTCTCAAAAAAATGTACAATATGTACATGTCAGACCAGCCTGCATGTTTTCAAGACCATTTGCTTAAAAAAAAATCTTTTGCTCAACAAAAATATAGTCAGGCCAGGCACAGGGGTGCATGCCTGTAATCCCAGCAGTGTGGGAGGCTGAGATAGGAGGATCATGAGTTCAAAGCCAGCCTCAGCAACAGCAAGATGCTATGCAACTCAATGAAACTCTGTTTCTAAATAAAATACAAAATAGAGCTGGGGATGTGGCTCAGTGGTCCAGTGCCCCTGAGTTTAATCTCAGGTACACCCCAAAAATATGGTCAGAATTGAGCTTAACAACAAGGTTATTCACATTAATGTTATATAGTAGATTAATAAAACCTACTTTTAGAGATGATATTCTATTTTATTTGTCAAAGTCGTTCACTTATGCCTAGAGACATAATATTTTAATTTTTCAATATGTTAATTCTTATTTTCAAGCATAAAAAAGTGTCCTGGCTTCCTGACGTGACCTTCTTCACCTTTATAAATATGTGCTTTCTTATAAGATCATTTTGATAATCAAATAATAGAATGAGAATTTATGATTACCCACGGTGAGCTTTCTATGCCAAAGAACAGCAACATGAATGTATTCCTTTCCTGGTGGGCTCCAATAAAAGAAAACCGATATCTGCAATTCAGCATCTGAAGACCACTGCTGACTAATCTGATGAAGGAGGTGAAGCTGTGGGGCAAGGCTGATTGAAAAGGTAGAGTTCTCAGTGTGATATGCTATTTTCTTTAAAAGTTGGGAGAGAGACTAACACATTTATTCCCCCCACACCCCACCCTATGGGCTGATGTGAAGGAATGGGAGCAAATGGTGACTGATACAATTTTTTTTTTACTGCAAAAATAAAAGTGTACTTGTTGAACTAGTTCAGTAAAGTCAATTTGTTCTGAATGTTGAAAAACAGATATCTTGAAAAGACCTGGCATATTATGATGAATTAGAAATATTAGGAAGAATTCTAAATTTATTTGTAAAATTGTGCATAATTTAAAAAAAATAATAAGACTGGGGATGTGGCTCAAGCAGTAGTGCGTTCGCCTGGCATGTGTGCAGTCCGGGCATGCGTGCGGCCCGGGTTCGATCCTCAGCACCACATACAAACAAAGATGTTGTGTCTGCCGAAAACTAAAAAATAAATGTTAAAAATTCTCTCTCTCTCTCTCTCTCTCAAAAAAAAATAACATATTTGACAAAATAATAATTGTGGAATAAGTAGAGGAATAGGACAAAGTAATCAAAGTAATAATGATATATTAATAATATTTGAATTTTACATTTTATAGTGGAAATTTTACATTTTATGTGGAAAAAGCACTTGTGTGTGTGTTTGTGTACGTGTGTGTGTGTGTGTGTGTGTGTGTGTGTCCAAAAACTGTTCTTGTTTTGAAAGATAGAGATATATTCTGGTAGCCATGTGCTGTGGTTTACTTAAGTGTCCCCAAAAAGCGAATATATAAAAAGATGGACCTCAGTTTTTTGCCATTGGAAGGTGGGAGGACCTTTAGAAGATGGAGCCAAGTAGAAGGGAGATAGGTGATTACAGGTGTGCCTTAATGAAGGGGATATTGAGACCCCAGCTCCTTTCTGTCTTTAATTTTGCTTCTAGTCACCATGAAATGAGTAGATTCCTCAGTAAAACATTCCCACCATGATGTACTGCCTCATCAAAGATCTAAAGCCAAAAGGTCCAGGTGAACCTGAAGTGAAATCTCAGAAACTCTGAAGCAACTCATTTGAAGTTTATTATCTCAGGTATTTTGTCACATGGAAAGCAGACTAGCATATGTTAAGCAGATGTTAAATATAGGCATGAGGGATAGTTTTGTCTAAGAATAAAAGGCATGTTTTTATTTTAAATTTTAAATATTTTTCATTCTTTCTAACAGAAAAATATGACACAATCAGAAACAAAATTCGTTGTATTAGTTTTCTATATCTTCTGTAAGAAGTTACTGCAAATTTAAAGTCTTAAAACAACCAAAAACTTCTTGCCATTTTTCATGCCAGAAGTCCAAAATGAATTTTATTGGGTTGAAACCAAGGTGTTGTGCAGTCTATATTATTTTTTAGATGCTTTGGCAAAGAATCCATTTCTTCACCTCTTCCAAAATCTAGTGACTCCACTTATTTCTTTCTGTACCCTTGTGTCTTTAAATCTGACAACCACATATCTCAAAGTTGTTTTTCTACTACCATATCTCCTTCCGTAACTCTGACTCTGTTTTACTTTCCTAGTAAAGCTCTTCTTAGGAAGGTTAATGGAGCATCATGATATTTATTATTTTTATTCATCTCTAATAATTTACCTTTTCTTTGAAAAACACTTTCATCTTTTTCAAAATTTTTAACTCATTCTTCTTTCAATTTTTATCCCTCTCTCTCTCTCTCTCTCTCTCTCTCTCTCTCTCTCTCTCTCTCTCTCTCTCTCTCTCTCTCTCTCTCTCTCCATTTTCTTCTGTAGTAACCATAACTAGTTTGTTTTTAATGTCATTATCTGTTTTACCTCAATAGACTGGGTATTGAGGTAAGATGTGGAAGGGATGATAATAAACCAGTGCAATATATTGATTATAGGGCAGGTAATTTTTATCTACTATACACCTCCCAACTTATCTCCAAATGAACCTACCTGTTCTATTCAGCCTCCGATAACAAATACCTGGAAAAAAATCAACTTATAAAGAGAAAGATCTATTTTTGTCTCAGAGTTTTTGAGTTTTAGTTCATGATCAGTGGGCATTGTTGCTATCCTGTGGCATTGTGGCACACTGTGATGCATGTGCAGTCCAGAGCAAAATACCTGCACCATGCTCAGGATGCAGAAGAAGAAAAGAGGTGGGGTCCCCATATCTTCTCCGAGAGCATATCCCCCTCATCCCCAGTGACCTAATCTCCCATTAGGTCCCATCTCTTAAAGATTGTACCGCTTTCTAATAGCACTTTCCTGGTGAGGATATCTTTAACACATGGACCCTGAGGAACATTTAAGATTCAAATTATAGCAGTTCCAGACTCAGAACATCATTTGATGATTGATTTATTAATAATATTATAAAAATGTGTTGTGAATGAATGGTTTAATAGAATGAAGCACAGTTTAACACATAATTACGAACACTTGGGTTTGTGCTGTAACTTTGTTCATTGGTTGTCCATGTAGTTAATAGCTAGCCAGTGTCATACTTCTATGTCACAACTGCATGCTTGAGAAATTAATTCTCAGAATCTATATCTATTCTGTTATCATGCAAAAAAGAAAATGTGTAACTTTTTAATAACATAATTACTTTTATTTTATATGCATTATCAATATTTTTCTAAATTCTAAGATACATTGAAAATAGAACTTCCATTAATAATAGTCATACATTTCTTTGATCATTTAGAGTTGACAATGGTAAGTGGATTTTGTTTAAAGTTCCCTGTGGTTATAGGTGTCAAGAAAAGAGAGAAGACCTTTAAAACTAAACACCTCCTTTGCTTTCACTGAATATACATTTTCTGTGTTTTTAATAGTATTATTCCATACATTTCTTGTACACAAAGTTATAGATTCAAATAAGAGAAATTCTGAATGTTCAAGCCTCCATCAAATTGTTTACCTAAATAAAATTGTCAACATAGTTATACAACTGGTTATCATAATTATGAGTCTTAGGTGAAAATTATATTTAGTTATTGCTTCATTTTTCTCAACAAATTTATATTCAGCACTTACTATATGTCAGGTACTATGTTGAGCTTTGGATATAAATCTTTGAACAGAATGGGAAGAAGATCTTCATCATGAAGCTTAGTTTCATGTGTGTAGACATATATGCAAATCAATAAAAATGTATTATTGTATAGGTCAAAGAAAATATATTTTTATGGGAGGAAGAACTTCTGGAAATTGTAGATGTGGAAGAAGAAAATTGGAATTAAAAAATGGTGACCATGGTAAGCCTCTTTGAAAAATAATAAATGATTTGAAAGAGATTGGGGAGCCATGATGATTTGGAGGAAGGGAGTTTCATGAAGTGGAGGTAGGCACACAAGAATGTGCACAGGCAGTGTGAAAGACAGAGAACAGGCCAGTATAGTGAAGCAGACTCAGCATTCCCTACAGTAGGGGAGGAGTTGCTGTGGATCATTTGTTTAGTTTGCTTGCATACAGTTTAAGATCTATCAAGCGTAACACAGGGTAAACCTAGAGTAAATGAGAAAAATCAGAACTTGGCTGTCTCCGTCCTATAAATAGAACCTGGAATGCTGACACAGAAATGTTCAGCAGATCAAGTATGAAAAGAATAAGTGTTTAAAATTGAGATTTAAGGCATTGCCATATACAAAAGTTAAGGAATAGAGCAGAAAACAAAAACAGTAAAGAACCAAGAAGAAGCTGCTATTGAAGTAAGAAGATAGACATAACATCCTGGCATCAAACAGCCAGAACTATTGGAAAATCAACTGGTTTAAAGGCTGTTGATAGGAAGATTTCTAAAAGTATGTGGTTATTGGAATTATCAAAATGGCTGATGCTCATAAGCTTGACAAGAGAATTTTTGATAACATCAAATGCCTGATTGAAATGAGCTTATGGAAGGTAAAAAATGGAGAAGAATGAAGACAGCAGTATAGGAGAATTTTATAAGAGAATTTCTGTAAAGGAAAAAAATGAAAAGAGAACACAAGGGGAAGTACTGTCAAAGGGAAAATCAGGAAAGGTGACAGAGCAAGTTGACATGCTCATGGCGATGACTTGCTGTGTTTTGTTCTAAGTCATTTCAGCTAATTCTTTGTGCAAAATACGGTTCTATTTTGCCATATTATGAACATGAAAGGATCAAAAGAAATTGTAAATCATAAATTGTTTTATTATCCTTGACCATATAAAACATATTTAATAAAATATGATAGATATTAGGAAATAGATCAACGAACTTGCATTGCTTATTTATAATTGAACATTCAGCTTCAGGAGGATCAATTTGAGTCTATATTTTTTACAATAACCAGTTTTTAAACTTTGCAAGTTGTTTAATTTTATGGCTTAAATTCTACATCTCCTAAATAATAGTACTACTTGCTTCACCCAATTAGTTTTTTTTTTTATTAATCTTCTTATTTTACTATTTTTCTTTGAAGTGTCTTGGATTGAAATCAGGGTGCATACTAGGCACATGCTGTAGCAATGATTCCTGCTACAACCCATAGATTTTTTTAAAAGGCAAACTAATATAAAAGAATATGGAAGTGCTTTTAAAAGTCTAAAGCAAGATAGAGAAAATATGTATTTGAATGGCATATTATTTTTGCTTATCCAAAATAATTAATCTAAAGGCAAATTATAGCCAAGGAACTCATAAATACCCGTAATAATCTTAGGAAAAACTATACTTGAGGATTCAGGTGCTTACAGATACCAAAGAATTTTTGCCTATTGTAAGAATACAACAAATAAATATTTTTTCTGTCCCTAAACAAACACTTGAAAAATGCCAGAGGCTTTTTTCAACTTCACCTCTAAAATCATCCAAAATACTATTGTATCAGTATCCCAATAAACTTTGTCAAAGTATGTATGCTTAATATATACATGAATATGACTATGTAGTAACTCAGTACTAGATAGAAAATAAAATTTCTATTATGCAAAATCAGTTCATTATACGGTAAGTGCTTACAATATTTAAATACTGGGAGATTATCATATTACCCATTACTATTATAGAGTAACATCAAAAACAAGTATCACTATTGCAAAATGTGGTAAAAAATGTGAGTGGAAATATACAGTGCACTTTGGCCACATCATTGAACTAACATCCAGAGCCCCATCCCTATAGGTGATACTACTGTTCACTGGCCCAGGCTACATCTGCCAAGATGCCCCGTGACTTTATTGAGGTGCTCAGGGGTATATTAAGAGCAACTCACACAGTTGGTTGGCATCTTGTTATGTTTTAAGGCATTTCACTTAAGGAACCTGAAAAGAACAAATGTTTATTTCTGGTTTTTTTTTTTTTTTGTCTTGTTTGTTTTTGTTTTTTAACTCAGAAGTACCAGCCTGGTTGTTGGCAGAATCTCTACAAGTTGTTGCCAGAGCTGAGGACAGCATCTGAATTCTAAAAGGGTTATTCTTGCTCAGATTTTCTCTCATCCTAAATGTATTCCCTCACTTGAGCTCTGACCATAATTGTTGAACTAGAAAGAATTTCCTTAAAATGGATACAGGGAAAGTTGTATGAATGAGAAAATTCAAAGAATCAATTAAATCTAGCTAAGCTTCCAGGGTTACTGGTATGACTGTAACAGCCCTAACTAGAAATGTACTCTATGAGGCAGGCTATTTTATCTCTGTTTTATCATTGGTGGCACCCTTGAACTTAGAACAGTGCTTGATGCATCGTTGTTCCTTAATAGGTATTAATTCAATGAATTCATGAAGTCAAGTCTCAAAAAGGCCTTTAGCATTCAGGGATAGAAATAATATAGAGAGGGACATTCCTATAATCTGATAATCAGATAGTGTTTTCAGAAAACAACTCTGTGGACCTTTAAAAAAATATTTAAAACACAGTTTACTACTTTCCAATTTCTTATATGCCTTTGTTCCACACTTAACTATTAAATTACTCTTGTATGAATTACTAAGCATTAGATATCTCATCAATGTTCAGACTATTCAAATATGTGCTGCATGAAAGAATGTCACAAACATTTTCTTTTTCTCAAAGTGCTTAAAAATTGTATTCATTCTTCATTTCTCCATTTCTGTTCCATATAAACTGCCCACTCATGCATTCTGCAGCTGGATTCTTATAAAATACACTGATTACATTAATTTAAGGCCCTTATTGGTTAGGCAACAAATCTCTGATCCTTAATTAAACTCAATCTGGATTCTGAAGGGCTTCAGACATTACTGTGGATGGCACTTTTTTTTTTTAAGGAGTTAAAGGTAGATATTGCCTAGATAAATTCTATGAAATTCCAATTGCCACAATTTTTGTGATATCTGGAATCTATTACAAGGAAGAGTAGTTTTCACAGAACATATATTTAATGTTTCTATATTACTAATAAATTCAACTCCAGAAAGTGACAAAAAAAGTGTTTGTATCACTAGTTCCTATAAGACCTAATTATCATATTATACAATTATGTGCAATATGTTGAAAAAAATTGTTCATAGTCATTCTAAATGTTGTTATTCAAATACCTCATGCATTTTAAAAACATCAATAACATTAATCTACTTATTAGCCTAATTGCTAAGAAATTCATATGGATTCATTGAAAATGATTCAGACTTTTGTAGGTTTTTACTAAACTAGTTCCATTTGTATTTCATCTCTTTTCGTTTAAGAAAGGAAAATGGGAAAAATACATCCAAAATTATATAATATATTCTAATATATGCGTACTTATGTATATATATAAATCAATGACTTTTTAGCCAATTTGTTGCTGAAAAGGTTAGTTCTTGATTTTTTTCTTCAGTCACTTCATTTTAACTTTCTAAACATTTAATAAAATGGAAACTCAAGGCCATAAAGAAGTCAAAATCAATTATATATTCTTGAAATTTCAGTTAATAATCCACTTTCATATGCAATGGACTGTCAGTTTTAATCTGTACCTCTCCAGATGTAAGGAAATGAAAAAAAATATTGGAAATGAAATACTGCAAAAACTAATTTCAGTTCTTGCTTTCAGATGAATCTATTATAAACAATGTTATATAACCAGTGAACAATTAATTGGCTAATGCAAAAATAGTGTTTTTAAGCAAACAAATGTGAACACATTTGACATAATGCACCATTGGTTTTAATTTTCTAAAAATATAATTATCATTTCAATAATTTTTGTTTAAAACAGAAGTATGAACTGGAATTCTGTTTAACAGGGAAACTAGATCTTGTTTACATAGCCAAGAATTTATATCTTTTATAGTCTCAAAGTGATTTCCTAAGGAAAAATAAAGAAAAAACGTAGAACCATGAAGACTTGTTTTTAGTCAGTAATGGTGGCACATGTCTGTAATCCCAGTGGCTTGGTAGTCTAAGGCAGGAGGATCACAATTTCAAAGCCAGCCTCAGTGGCTTAATGAGGCCCTAAGCAACTCAGCAAGATTCTGTCTCTAAATAAAATATAAAAAAAGGGCTGGGTATGTGACTCAGTGGTTAAGTGCCCCTGACTTCAATCCTTGGTACCCCCACCAAAAGGAAAGAAAGAAAAAAAAAGACTTGTTTTTATTGGCTCTAAAATTATAGATAAGAGTAAGTCTTTATTAGGAAACGTGGCTTGAATAAACATTTTCCTCCATCATCTATTCATATATCAACTACTATGCCCCCACCATCCCCTGAATTCCTGTATCTTATATATAGTTAACTTTTAATGAATAGTAAACCCTTTACTTGTTATTGTTTGTCTAACATTAAATTTGCATATGTTCAAATACAAACTTAAGAGAAAACTGGAAAACGCTTTGCAGTTGGTAAACATGCTAACAAGATAATTACATATTTTTGCCCAAACTGGGCTCTCCATATTATCAAAATAGACAACTAAAACATGAAGTATCTTATAAAAATAAATGAGGGATCAAGAGAGAAAGAATTTGAATTTAAACAGTAATAAAAAAGCAATAAATTAAAACATTACTTTCATCTTAATTAAGCACACTTCTATTCAAAACATTATTCTATGATGTATAGTAATAAGATATATTTCAATCAAGATAGATTTATACATTAGAACTTATTTAACAACTTTATGTTACCCTATGATCCCATTGATAGTATTGTTTTGTTTGAAATTATTAGGCTCATTTGATAAAGGGATCTTAAATTTTGCTTTAGGTTATTAAAGGAAATTGTAATCAGGAAAAAATTAAAGACCCCCATGAATAGCCAACCATATTTTCAAATTAGAACCTTAATTAAAATGTCATGGTTTAGTAATTACAGACTCATTAAATTCCCTATTGTGTTCCATAATTGTTTTGAAGTTATGGTGTTTATGTATTTCATATCTCCCCCTCATGTCTATCCACTAATGAAAGGAAAATATAAGAACATTGCACTTCTATTGAGCCACACTTATAAGGCCATAAAGGTCACATTTTCACTTATTCCTTTTCTCCTTCATGAGCAAAAAAATAGTTCACCAGCCCAATCTCTTCCAAAAATATCAAAGACTGCAAAAACAGCAATGAAATTTAAAAATATCAACAACTTTTGGGGTGAAATCTTTTAAAACTATTAAATTAATGAGTATCATATTTTTCCATGACTGGAAAAAAAGACATTTAGATTAAAACTTATAGATTGGTATTTAATGTTTTACTGCAAGTTAACTTACTCTCTTCCTCCCTGATGCTTGCTTTTGAATGAGTTCTACAGAGAAGATAGTTGAATCAATCAATAGGTTATTTGGACATCAGCTGAAGAGTCGAATTACCTTTATTCTATGTAGCCAGTGAACTGTGTCTGTTGGAGTTGTTGGGTATTTTTTAACTATTAAAACAAATGGATATTCTAAAGAATAACCAAGAAATTTGGAAGAAGAAAAAAATCTAACTAAAATATTATCTTTTAATTATTTCAAAAATTATCTTTGTCAAGGGAAGAAAAATCTAATTTTAAATTAGACTTTGAAAGTATGATTGAAATGCCCCACTGACTGTTCACGGGGCACAGCCTAAATTTGTTTGGGGTGCCTTTTTGTTTCTGTTTGCTTTGTATGAAACTTGCTTAAGTAATTAGCGCTCCATTCAACCAATAACAGAGAATAAACACTCAGAATGAGTTTGGTTCATATGTGTGTGTTCAGGAGAAGAAAACTGATGTGTTGGTAATGTTTTATTGATGTTACCAAACTGAGAATTACAGTGGCTGTGAAGATTCAATAAAATGGGATGTGTTACAGATTTTAGTTTTAGAAGAATAGACAAAGTATATAAAGTAACAAAGAAAGCATATAAATTGTAAGTAAATTATAGTCTCTATGCCAGGAGTTCTCAATCTATTTAACTTAAGAGAAAATATTTGAGCCACTCTCCAGATAAATTAAATAAGAATTTCTAGATTTTTGATCTAAGATATGCATGTTAATAATTCTTAAAATGGTCTTTACACATATGCTTCTCATTAAGAACTGCTGACCAGAACATGGATAAATTAAAAGTAATATAAAAAATAATACAATGATGCTAATGCAAATCTGAGAGTAGAACAATTAGGGTTTCTAATATTTCAATAATTAGAAACATGTGATGAGAGTGCTTAAAAGTTAAGTGCAGAAGTATATAAGTTAAAATAAGAGCAGAATACTGACAGGTAAAAGGAATATATATATATTTTTAATTAGTGGAATTCTCAATATTTTGTTTTTCAAAAATATTCTAAATAATAAAAGGACTATGGGATATGCAGTGAATTTGTCTGGAAGAGGCCACTTATTAAAGTATTCACAGGTATAAGGGTAGCAGAAACCTACTTAAGTAGATGCTAGTGAGTAGATGACATAGCAGTGAATGTGTAGCATGTTCTGTTCTTTCAGGATCCAAAGCAAGCTCAGATCCAGATAAAGAGCCAGAAGGGTTTGTGGAACATAAAATTAATCCTCAAGACATAAGGCTGTGGTAGAACTGGTTATTGCTATTCCAAGAAAAATATGATGTCAATAACAGGTTTAAGTACAATTGAATAAAAATGTGATTTATTTAGTCTCCAGGTGTTGGAGTAGCTTCTATTTTTTATTTTATCACTGATTTATAATTAAATTTCATTATGATCTGATAGTATCTCTCTCTCTCTCTCTCTCTCTCTCTCTCTCTCTCTCTCTCTCTCTGTATTTGCTAAGAGTTGCTTTGTAGTGTAACATGATTTATTTTGAGAAGGATCCATGTGCTGCTGAGAAGAAAGTGTATTCACTGGTTGAAGGATGAAATATTCTATACGTGTCTGTAAAGTCTAAATCATTGATTATATTATTTAGTTCTATAGTTAATCTTTCTTTAGTTTTTGTTTGGAAGATTTGTCCAGTGGTAAGAGTAGTGTGTTAAAGTCACCCAGTAGTGACCCAGTGTGTGGTGCTCTATTTGATTCTTAAAATTGAGAAGGGTTTGTTTTATGTATGTAGATGTTCCATTGTTTGGGATACAAATATTCATGACTGTAAATATTACAATTTATGATTGTTATGTTATGAAGTTATTGTATTTCTGAGAATGAGGCTAGGACAAGGGAGAAGGACCACATTAGAGAAGAGGAAACATCACAAAGACCTGGGCTTTTGGCCATCAGTGGAGCGAAAGATGTTGTCCCCAGGGGAACTACATAAAAAGTGAAATGAGAGAGCTCCCAAGGCATAGTTTGTTGATTTCAAAACATTCAAAAATAAATTTCATTAAAAACTCTTGAGAAATAATTCCTGTATTAGGTCTGAGGAAGAAGAGCTTTTCTTTGTCCTCCTTCCCTTTTCCTCTCTGCCTGGTTGGTTCTGGCCTCAGGACATAGATCTTAGGCCACATTTCAACTATGTTAATAACTGGGTCAATTTTGTGCAATATTTCAGCAATGTCATTACTATGTATAAACAGTCAGTTATACTAATTGCCTTTTGGATTTTTGGAATAGATGCCATTTTTAAGCTGAGGATTCCCTACTGATATTTCTGGGTTGGTTTCTCATTGTTACAGCTCTGAAGACAGTTAACTACATCTTAAAAAAAGGGTACACTTTATAAAGAGCATCTTCTGTCCTCAGTTCCATAAACTAGGAAGAGACAGAAGCATTTTTTTCATCATAAACTCCTGCAACACTTATTTTAAAAGGAAATAAAATATCAATTTCATAATGGATGACTTTGCAATTCATTAGTTTACTGACTGTGCTCTCTAAATGTGGAGTGACCTCACTTTATCTGTTCATAATCCATGTAAATGTAATTGCTATAAACTCTTCGCAGTAAATGGAGGGAAGACAGTTAATCAACACTCACTGTATATTTTAAATAAAAATTAAATATAAGCATATTTTAGTCAAAACTTTAAAGAGTTAGGAGGACGAAGACCAGCAACTTGGTAACACAGCTGTGTGTGTTTATTTTGTGTGTGTATGTATGTGTGTGTGTGTGTGTGCTGTTTTTTTTTCTCCTAGATTCCCTTGTGAATGATTAACCATTCAATTTTTCTTTTTACATAACTAGTTTAAATAATAGTTATATAATTTTATTTATAAAATATTTGTTAAATGATTTTTTATATATAAGTGTACATATTTATGGAGTACCATATATAGTTTTGTTGTTGTTTTAAGGGGGAAGTACCAGAGATTGAACTCAGGGTCATTTGATCACTGAGCCACATTCCTAGCTCTATTGTGTGTTTTATTTAGAAACAAGGTCTTACTGAGTTGCTTAGCACCTTGGTTTTGCTAAAGTTGGTTTTGAACTCACAATCCTCCTGCCTCAGCCTCCAGAGCCATGGGGATCACAGGCTTGTACCACTCTGCCTGGCCCATATACTGTTTTGATATATGCATATATTATACAATATTTAAATCAGAATGACCATACCTGTCTCCTCAAATATTTATTATTTTTTTTGTGTGTCAAGACATTAAAAATTATCCTGTTAAGCCTTATCAAAAAAGTAATACATTATCTATAGGCACCCCAGCAAGAATTAGCACAACAGAATTTATTTCTCCTACCTTACTCTAACTTAATCCCTATTGACCAACATTTACCCATTGCTTTCTCCTCTCTTCCCTCCCCATCCTCTGGAAATCACTATTTTATTCTCAGACTCTATGAGATCAGCATTTTTAGGTTTCCAATATGAGTAAGATCTTGTGGTGTTTGCCTATCTGTGCCTGGCTTATTTCACTTAACATAATGATCTCCTTGTTGCAAAGGACAGGATTTCATCTTTTTTTTTTTTTAAGAGAGAGAGAGAGAGAGAGAGAGAGAGAGAGAGAGAGAGAGAGAGAGAGAAGGAGAGAGAGAATTTTTAATATTTATTTTTTAGTTTTTGGTGGGCACAACATCTTTATTTTATTTTAATGTGATGCTGAGGATCGAACCCAGCGCCCCGTGCATGCCAAGCAAGTGTGCTACCGCTTAAGCCACATCCCCAGCCCCAGGATTTCATCTTTTTATGACTAAATACGGATCCATTTTGTATCTGTGCCACACCCACAGAAGTGATTTTTGATCTTGATTACTAATGTTTAAATTCTTTATTACTTCTTTTTGTGTTCTGATGAAAGTTGCCACTTTTGTCAAAAATTTCTGATTTGTGTCTTATTAGATATTAGAATATAAAAAATCTTTTCATCAAAGGAAAGTGGCAACTTCCATCAGAACATGAAAAAGAAGTACATTAATGCTTATAGCATAGAAGTTTGGACATGTTCAGGACTTTTATGTTTATCATGGCCCTTGTTTCAGTGTGGTTTGAGGCCTTATGTGTAAATCAGGGCAGAGCCTGTGAATCGCTGTGGCTTGTGTCCTTACAAGGAGATCAGGGTAGAACCTTGGTTAAGGGTGCCTTATGTCCTTATAAGGAGAGCAGGACAATTTTTGATTTAATGTGACATGCTTCATTATATGATTATCTTCCCTCCTATTTGGTTGATGATTATAGTGAAATATTTCAATTTCCTTACCTCTCATTTGGGGTATGCTCTACAAGTATTTTCTTGTGGTTCCCATGGGGTTCCATTTAAAATGAGAAAGTGATACCACTGTGATGTGAGTTTTTAGCAACATGACTTCAATGGTGTACAGATGTGGCTGTTGTACCTCTCCAACCCCTCCCCAACCTATCCCCCTCAGTTACTCATGAGAAAGTGTTATAATTGGTATTTACTCAATACCATAGAATAAAATTCGGGTGTTTTGATACATTATCCTCTTACATCATGTAGAAAACAAAAGTAGCACTAGCATTTATAATTTTCATGAATTTTCTTTACCAGGGATCTTTCTGTCTACATCAGGATCTGAGCTCCTCTCTAATGTCCTTCAGTGCAACCTGGAGGACTCCCCTCACACAGGGCACATCTAGTGGGGACCAGCTCCCTGAGATCTTGTTTATCGCATGCTGTGGTTTGAATGTGTGTATCCCTCCCCAAATTCCTGTTCACCCTCAATGTATCAGTATTTAGGCCAAGAAGCTCCAACCCCAGGGATGGGAGGTGAGCCTTAAGAGAGCTTCTCCAGCCTGTGCAAGGACTTGGTTCAGATGCCAGCAACACACACACACACACACACACACACACACACACACACACACACTCACATACATGTATGCTTGTCAAGCTAGGCACAATGATCTGTGGCTGTGTTTTAATTAGTTTTTTTTTTGTCTCTGTGACCAAAATACCCAAACAGAACAACTTGAAAGAAGAAAAGCTTCTCTGGGGCTATCAGTTCCAGACTCTCAGTTCCTAGATGGCTGACTCCATAGCTCTGCCCAAAGTGAGGCAGTCCATCAGGGGCAAGGGCCCATTGGAGGAAACTGCTCAGTTCAGGTCAGCAAAGAAGCAGAAACCTTGAGTGTAGATAAGACAAAGTCTCTCAAAGCCACAAAGTTAACACAGATTTTTCAGACTCAAAAGCTCAAGAAAAAAATGTCTGAAGTATTCTACAAATTTTATCTTCTAAAAAAGTACATATCTGTCTCCATAATGCACTAAAGCAAAAGACTTTTCAGAGTCCTTTCTTATTCTTACCATGAAAGTGAAAAAGGTCCTGGAGGCCCCAAAGTAACATGACCACCTGGGGTTATGCCCAGGTGTGACTGGGTCATTTTTTGTTCTGTCCTTACAAGGAGCCATTGTGAGGGAACTTCAAACAGTGGGCATATAAGGAAGTGGTTGCAGCTGGGTTTTGTCCATAAATACAGGAAGCTTTTTGTGGTGACCTTTGTACTTCCAGATAGCATGTTTGGTGGTGGTTGGTGGTTGGTGGTTGTGATATCTGGACAATGGTTTTTCAATTAGGGTGCTTTTTTTTTCTTTTCTTTTCTTTCTTTTTCTTTTTTTTTTTTTTTTGCTTTATTGTTTGTTTTGGCTTATTGTTATTTTTTTAAGCTAGCATCCTTGTTCTGGTTTAGGATGAGCAATGAGTGTAGTCAGAGCAGTGTAGTGCTTCAGGGGTGGGGCTCCCGCTGTGAGACCAACTTCAGGGACTATTTTGGGGTCCTGCAGGATATTGAGAATGGGGGCTTCTCCCAAGTGAAACCTGCCCACCATCTGTTCAATAGGACAGAGGTTGCTGTGAAAGTCTTGGCAAAAATAGCTTCAAACTTACCCTTGTTCTCTGAATCTGAGGTGGTGGCCTTGGATCACTGAAACATGATCCAGCTGTTCCAGATCATTGAGAACATTGACTCTTTTTACATGATCATGGGACATGCTGGTGGGAGACAGCTATGGGACCTCATCCCATCTGGTGGCATTCAGGAGGAGGAGGTCTGCAGACTGTTCAGGCAGATCATGCGTGCCATGCAGTCCTGCCACAAGCAGGGTATCATGCACCTGGATCTGAAGCTGAAGAACATCATGGTGGATGACAGCGGCAATGTTGAACTCATTGACTTTGGCCTGAGCACCAGATTCACAGCTGGGGGAAAGCTGAAGAGGATCTGGGGCACTTGCCTATCCTTTGCCCCTGAACTCACGCAGGGGGAGGAGTACAAGGGTCCCCCAGCAGACGTCTGGAGCCTGGGCAACATTCTCTATTTTATGCTCACAAGCATATGCCCATTTAGGGCAGCCAGCAGAGAGCAGGTGAAGAAGCTCATCACACAGGGAACCTATGACATTCCCCCACATGTGTCCTAGGGAACACAGAACCTCATCAATGAGAGCCTGATGGTGGACACCAGGCAGAGGCCCACCATAGAGCAGGTAATGGCACACCCATGGCTGAGCCAGGATAAGGGAGCTGCTTCAGCCAGTCCTTCCTACTGAGAAGCTCCCCAAACTCCCAGATACTATAATTGTGAGAACCATGATCAACATGGGTCACCACCCCTCTAAGACCTGGGTGTCCTTGGCCAGTTGAAGGTTTGAGACACCACAGCCACCTACCTCATCCTCAAGCACCAGAGAACCCAGGGAGCTGGCCCTGCAGATCTTCCCAGGGTCAGCCCTAAGAAGTTCCAGTGAGCCTGCCCTTCCCTTGCCCTGTGAGCAGCAGGAGCCTGAGGAGGTCAAGCAGTCCCAGCAGAAGGGTCTGCAAGGCCTGCCCTCCCTCTCTGCTTTATCCATGTGGACACGCCTTGCTCCCAGCCTAGCCTCCCAGCATGACCCTCTTCCCAACAGCTCAGCCTCCCAAAGATTTTGAAAAGGCAAGGTTTTATTTTTTTTTTAATTATTTGTTTAGAAAGCAGCCTCAGGGCCAGGTCCAGAGCCCAGCAGCCGTCCTTTCCAAGGCCTGGACCACTGTGCCTCCCTTTCCTGCTCACTGTATATGTTCACTCACCTTGAGCCAGTGTAGATGGGGACTCACTTGCCTTAAGCCAATGGAGATGAGAACTTGCTCTCCTCGACAGAGATTCTCCCTTTCAGCCATTGTTGACTTGATTCCCTCTGAGCTGGTTGCTTTGGCCAGAAGGAATCCTTTACCTGGTCTTTAGGCCCTTGCCGGAAGTGTGTGTGGATAGAGGTTTGCAGCTATTGGAGAAGACACCTCTGGCAAGGCATTGGAGTGTTCTATGACTTCATCCCAATAATCCCATATGCAGGGATGCAAGATCTGAGCCAGTGAGCAGTCTAGGGTGGGGGGTGTGCCTGCAGCAGGGGCTGTGTGCTTCACCCCATACCATGCAGCCTCCCCATCTAACAGCTCCTCCTAATGGCAGCTGAGGGTCCTGGAGAATGAACACAGGGGATTTGGGGAACAGAGATGTGAAATCTCAGGGATGCTACTTACATAAAATCCTAGTGTACCCATGTGGAATTGCTCTTATCTTTGGGTTCTGTGGACACTGAATTTTGTAAATTGAAGCACACACAATAAGTAAGAAATACCCAGGTTAGGACCTGAGGCTTTGTGTACCCTTTCAGCCCTTGCATGGCTGCAGATCTGGGACTCCCAGAGCTGCTCTGGGCAGCAGCTTCCTGCCCTTCCCTTTAGTGGTCGGAAATTACTACCTTTAAAACAAATGATGTGTCATGTGTCATTTCAGTAGTTTGCCATTTTTCTCCTGAGCTAAGAAATAGGTTTTTGAGGGAAAATACTCTCTCATGCTGGTTTTGACCATATGTCTTATTTGTGAGTGTCAAGAGGTAAAATAAGAAGTATTATCATGTTCATATAACAGATTTTCTCCAATTAAATTTATCCAGAAAATTGCTCTTAATTTGTAAAATACAGTTTTGAGAATTTTAGTTTTTGTAACATTTCAAAAATGATTTGAGATGGAAGCACTTTAATAACTCCAAGTTGTATGGATCATTTTTTTTAAACTTTAGTCTTATAATAACTTGGTTCTATTGAACAAATTTTTGTCCATAGCAAAATGTTACCAAGGATCTCCTGAAGCATTGTAAGAAGGCAAGCCTATGATGGGCCATGTGCTATTTCAGTTGAAAATGCAATGTGCTTATCAAGCCCATGATCATAAGAGGAAATTATACTCTAAAAATGGTAAAAGGGTTTGTTTGCTGAGAATTCCTTGTAAATACTGAACATTCTGAAAGCTAGGCTGTTGGAGATACCTCAGAAAACTTAGACTGAAACCACCATGTGACCCAGCAATCCCACTCCTCAGTTTATACCCAAAGGACTTAAAAGTAGCATACTATAGTGACATAGCCACATCAATGTTTATCGCTGCTCTATTCACAATCACCAAACTATGTAACCAAACTAGATGTCCTTCAATAGATGAATGGATAAAGAAAATGTGATATATATATATATATATATATATATATATATATATACAGCAGAATATTAATCAGCCTTGAAGAGTGGAATTATTGCACTTGCAGGTAAATAGATGGAGCTGGAGAATGTCATGCTAAGCAAAATCAGCCAAACCCCAAAAAACAAAGACGAAATGTTTTCTGTGATATGCAGATGCTGATCTATAATGGGGGTTGGTGGCTAGGGAAGAATGGAGGAACTTTGGATTGGGCAGAGGGGAGTGAGGGGAAGGGGGTGTGGATGTTGGAAGGATGGTGGAATGAGATGAACATTATTACCCTATGTACATGTATGAATGCGTGAACAGTATAACTCTGAACCATGTGGAGCAAGAGAAATGAGAAATTGTGCTCCATTTGTGTACAATGAGTTGAAATGTATTCTGTTTTCATGTATAACTAATTAGAACAGATAAAGAAATGTGATTTATATCTTACAAAGGACACTCTGTTTGCTGTGTGGAGAATGAATCATGGGGAAAGAATGGAGAAATAAGATAATTTAGAAGATTAATGCAGACTGAGTGAGAGGTTAAATAGGTTGAATGAGTCAGTGTGCAGGATGAATAAAAAGAGAAATGTGAGCACAATCAATGCATATGTTGGATTTGAAATCAATAAGGCTTATTTTTGGATTTTGTAGAAAATGTCAGAAGTGTAATGCATCAAAAAATATCTCCTGCTGCTATTGTGCAGATACTAAGTAGATGATAGGGTACTTGTCCCATTTGCTGGGATCAGGAGAGAGTTCCATGCAAGAAAATTAAAGGAATGAATGAAACATCTCTTTCATAATCTTTCAACTGATGCAATCAATCATTTTGAACAAGAATCTTGACACAAGAAAATAACATGTTATAAAACAAGCTGGTTACAACAGTAGGTAGAGGATGACTTCATTTTGGAAGGAAAAAAAACCCTAAAATTTATATACATGCATACAAAAAACTACAATATTACATACCATAGTATCAACATTATTATTTCTGTCCAGTGATTGAATATCCATCATTTCAAATCAAAATAATTTTCATTATAAACATGATTCCAACCATTCTAGATAATTCTCAGTTTCCTGTGGAAAAGAGGAAGAACCTTTAAAATATTTCATAAGATACTAAGAAATAAAGGCAAGAGAAGACATTGCAAATCTTTTGGAATTACAGTAATCCTCCTTATCTAGGAGTATCAATGCTTTGAATCCCTGAAAAATGTGGGTTTCCTTCATATGCAAATGACACCAAGGTGAGACAAAAACTCTGTAGAATGAAAGAAATAGGAATGAAATTTTGATATGAAAGATTACAACACTTGTTACAGACTATAGTTAGGTCAACTTTTTAAATAAAATCTGTCAAATTTGTTCTTTTGTTTATGTATTTACATTAAAGTTAATTATTGGTAAGTTTAATTATTACTTATTGGTACTCATTGGTAGAATTTAAGTCTGCCATTTCATTATTTGTATCTTCTGCTTCTCATTCTTCTGTCTCCTTTTAATTGTCTTTCTGCTGGGTTATTGGAATATTTATTTTGGGTTACTTTTTGGTTTGCATACAATAGATTTGAGTATATCTCCTTTGAATATATTTTAGTGGTTTTTCTATAGTTTAAAATGAATATATATACACTTATATACATATATATGTATGTATGACACATCATTTTATTGGTAGCAAAATATTTCTATTTTGAAAGTTGTGTGTGTGTGCATGTGTGAAATATAAAATTTTATTTCAGTTGAATTGCCTTTACCCCACTTGTAAATATCATAGCTTTGAAAAATCAGATGGTGTTACAATTTTTACTTTAATCACTTATATGACGAATAAAACTTTATAAAGAGAAGAATCTACTACAAATACCATTTTTTTCTCTTTCTATTGTCTCTTCCTTCTTCAATGTTTCAAGCTTGCTGATCTTCACATTTTGTTTTTCTGTTAAAAGAACTTCAATTAGCCATTTGTTATGAGTAGTTTCACTAATAAAAGTTTTGGTATTCCTTTGTTTGAGAATATATTTATTCTCTGTTTCCCTGAAGTTTTGTTGGATATAGAGTTTTCATTAATAACTCTTTTCTTTTTTTAAAAAAATTTATTATTATTATTAGTTGTTCAACACATTACAAAGCTCTTGACATATCATACTTTATGCATTTGATTCAAGTGGATTATGAACTCCCATTTTTTACCCCATATATAAATTGCAGAATCACATCGGTTACACATCCATGTTTTTACATACTGCCATACTAGTGTATGTTGTATTCTGCTGCCCTTCCTATCCTCTACTAACCCCCTCCCCTCCCTTCCCCTCCCATCTTCTCTCTCTACCCCATCTACTGTAATTCTTTCTCTCTCTTGTTTTTTTTCCTTTCCCCTCACTTCCGTTTATATGTAATTTTGTATAACAATGAGGGTCTCCTTCCATTTCCATGCAATTTCCCTTCTCTCTCCCTTTCCCTCCCACCTCTCCTCCCTGTTTAATGGTAATCTTCTTCTCATGCTCTTCCTCCCTTCTCTGTTGTTGGTTGCCCTTCTTATATCAAAGAAGACATTTAGCATTTGTTTTTTAGGGATTGGCTAGCTTCACTTAGCATAATCTGCTCTAGTGCCATCCATTTCCCTGCAAATGCCATGATTTTGTCATTCTTTTTAGTGCTGAGTAATACTCCATTGTGTATAAATGCCACATTTTTTTTATCCATTCATCTATTGAAGGGCCTCTAGGTTGGGTCCACAGTCTATTGTGAATTGTGCTGCTATGAATATAGATGTAGCTGTAACACTATAATATGGTTCTTTTAAGGTCTTTGGGGAATAGTCCAAGAAGGGAAATAGCTGGGTCAAATGGTGGTTCCATTCCTAGCTTTCTGAGGAATCTCCATACTGCTTTCCAAATTGGCCACACCAATTTGCAGTCCCACCAGCAATGTACAAGTGTACCCTTTTTCCCACATCCTTGCCAGCACTTGTTGTTTGACTTCATAATGGTGCCATATGCCCTGTTCATGGATAGGCAGAACTAACATCATCAAAATGGCGATATTACCAAAAGTTCTCTATAGGTTTAATGCAATGCCAATCAAAATCCCAAAGGCATTTCTTGTAGAAATAGATAAAGCAATCATGAAATTCATCTGGAAAAATAAAAGACCCAGAATAGCAAAAGCAATTCTAAGCAGGAAGAGTGAAACAGGAGGTATAGCGATACCAGACTCAAACTATACTACAGAGCAATAGAAACAAAAACAGCATGGTACTGGTACCAAAACAGGCGGGTGGACCAATAGTACAGAATGATAACTCTTTTCTTTCACTACTTTAAAATATTGTGCCATTTTTTGAGGGCATACATGATTTCAGATAAGTAATATGCTATCACCTGAATAAAAGATCTCTAAGGTAATTTATCTTTCTGTCTGCTTTTATAGATTTCTTTTAATTTTCAAAAGTTTAATAATCTTTGTCCTGTTACTGTATTGAATTCTAAATGAAAATTTAAACAGAATTTTCCATGGTAAAATGTGTGTATAGAGAGTTGTGGTCACTGTTCTTCTTTACTTGGAGAAAATCTAACCAATATATACAACACAGTTTTTTTGTTTGTTTGTTTGTTTGTTTGTTTGTTTTTGAAACATACTCACACATAAGTTTACTAATATGAGATTATGTAAATGAATTGAGACAATCAAATGCTAATTCTTTGTATGTAAGAGAAAATTTAATTTACCTAAATTGTTTAGTATATTATATGAGTATATATTAATTTCAATCAAAATCACAGCGTTTATTATAAAGTAATAGTAAATGAGACAATACAACCTGGAAAAAAGATCAATGGTAGAGGAAACAAAAACCAAACTAAAGACACTCAGAAGTAATTGTGATAAAGCCAGAACACTTCAAATTTCTAATAAAAATATGACTATTTAATAAATATTGCTGATAGAATGATTCATGAACAAAAATATTTATATAACTACATTACACTACATAAAATCAATTACAACGCATTAATGACATAATTATAAAAACATTTAATAGCTTCAAAAATATGAGCAATAATGTCAGGCCTCAAAATAAGATTTTTAAGTAAAAACATGCTAAAATAAGATTTTTAAAGTAAAAATATCCTCAAGTAGTCTCCTCAATATCCTAAAATATTCATATTCATTCGATGATTATTTTTAATTGATACACTTTTATGTGTTGATATCTAGAGCTTTTTTGTATTGATAACTATTTTTTTAAAAATTATATTAGTGAAAAAATAATTCTATAATATAATAAATAATCAATAATTTAATAATTATTAATAATTTAATAATTTAATAATTTTAATAATTACTAAATTATTAATTTAATAATTATTAGAATTATTAAATTATTAATAATTCTAATAATTATTAATAATTTAATAATTCTGTATTAAATATAGCTATTTTCAATTCACATGATGAAAAGTATTATTTCTGGAATACAAGCACAGTACAAATATGCTAAAAATTTTTTAAAATGGAAAAAAATTTGAACACGAAGAAATATCTAATGAAATGGATAAAAACTGAAAATTTTATCTCATTAGTATTTGGGTAAATGTAAATACTGTACCTTATTATCACTTCATAATCACAGTCATGATAACTTGTAAGAATTCTGATGTCAGTGTTGCTGACGAATTAGAATAACAGCCACTTTTATTTCCTGGAAATTCAAATGGTAAACATAGTAATGCATTTGTAAAATGATCTGGTGTTATTTATATTAAAGATTCATAATTCAGCAATTTCACTTTCTGGCATATATAATATATGAATCCTTGTACTTTTTGACCAGGAATTATTTATTAGAATACTTGTAACATGGAATAACACACAACAATCCAAATGTCCATCAATAATAGAATGCACTATTTCTATATCATAAATATTATGTAATCTCAATTATATACATATGGAAGCAATTATTATCAAGAAGAATGAGTCAAAACCATGTTGAACACAAAGTAAGTCATCAAAATATACAACTAATATGGTCACACTTGATAGGATCAAAACTATAACTAACGTATATGTCATATGAATATAAAGAAATAGAGATGTGTTATACTCATGAGCAAGAATGTTGATGAATGGAAGCAGCACATAGGTAGTTAATAAGATTCAGGTATGAGCCCATTTATTCTGTATTACAGACAAAATTAAACATGATGGACACAAAAATTTTGATTGCACAGGCATTTTCAAAAGCACAGTGGTGTGTTTCAGAAAATGTCCTGCTGGTTTTATATTTGTTAGAAGCTGATTTATGGGAAATTACTGATTTATTTTTATTAGATTATTTAATTAAAATGTACCCCTATAATCTGTCAAAAACATCTACTTTTAATAAATGTTATAGAGATCAGATGAAATAAGTTTTTTTCCACCAATTTTGGGAATAAAATTTCTAACTCTTTTGGCTTTGCTTACACATTCTTTCAATGTTTAAAGTTCTACACCATATATACTTATATATTTTTAGCATCAAACTTAATTAACCTATTATTACAAGTGATGTAAGTGTTGGATGAAAATGGAGCTAAATTTTTTTGTTGTTGTTAAAAGTAGGACAGGTGGAAAAATATTTTTTAAAAAAATCTCAGTGGCTCTCATTCTTTTTATGAGTGCATATTAATTATACAGTAAACTGGGTTTTATGATGATATATTACTATGCACATGTAACATTCTTTGATCCATTTCACTTCCTACTACCTTTCTTTACTTTCCCTTGCCAATCTTCTTCCTCTACACTGTCTCACTACTTTACGTCCTTTTTTACCCTTTATATTTTTTATGTATTTTATATTTTTCCTTTATTTCTTTTCACCTTTTCTATTTTCCACAAGGGAGAGAAAACATGATTCTCGTCTTTTTTACTATTCTTATTCTTGTCTCTTATTCTTATCATGATTTATTTCAGTTGAGGTTTTAATATTGATTAGAAAAATCAACAGAAGGGGCTCTTCCATAATGGATCCAATTGTAGAAAGTTATGTACAAAATGATCTTTCCCTCAGATTTGTTTTCAATATGTGACAAAACTGATTTTGAATTCATTTAAAATGTCTTCATATAAAAATATATAAGGAGTACTCAATGTGACGCCATTTAATCATTTCTGTCTTGTGTGAAAGTAAATATAATTCATAATCATAAGTAAAAGTTTGAAAAAACAATTTAAAATGTACATATAAAAAAATAAGGGATATTATATTAAGAGAAACGAAAGATTGATGTAATGACCTCCATGGTTTCATGTATGTTGAATTGAAAGAGAATAATTGAATATCAAACCAAAAAATGACACATTACCATTTTGGTTCCCACACTAATGATCATAGAGATATGATTTATGACTTTGTGAAAAATTAAAATGTCCTTGGAGAGAGCAGGATATTCATGTTGACCACAGATTTTCTCATTTCATAAGTCTGAATGATGTACTCACTGTTTTGCACTTGACAAAATATCTAGAACTTCTCATGGAGCTATAATTTACTCTCCAGATGTAATTGTGGTAAAACTTTGGTAACATAAAATGGATTTTTAAGTCATAATTTTTTTATAAAACTGAAATTTGAATATTTATTTGAGATCTTAGTCCAATTATAAGTTCTCTGAATAACTGTACAGTAAATATATAAGATGCTTTTGATTCTTCTAATAAGGAAAAGTGACAAGAAAAGGCAAGATGGTTAATTGCTATTTGGAAGAAATATAAATATACTATAGAGGTAGAAAATAGCTTCCAAATAAGAGATCCATCAAAGAGAACATTTCCACATTTTAAGTTTCACTGAGTCACCTCACAAACATTTTTGGAGAGAAAAATGCTCTCCTAGCTGAAGAAACAAAGGTGAGTACGGTAATTTCTGAATATTGGTTATAGGGCAAAATATTAGGTATATAAGAAAATCTCTATTTCATTAGGCAGGAGATAAAGTAATACAAATAACAAATACACTGCAAATATTAAAATCCTGAAAGAAGCATTTCAGAAACAGTTTTGCTCAACCTGAGAATCTCCTGAAAACTTTGCCACGCTTCTCTTTGTGTAGGTGTATATTTGCAAAATGCAAGTCCCTTTCAGTAATGAAAGGAGGTGGAAGCAACAGTTTCCAAATCCGGAACCTGCATCCTAATTGAAAGAGTCACTGAAAACTGAACTCAGAGAGAGACCACAAGAATTCACCCATTTCAAACAAAGAGCGGTTGGAAAGCAGGAAAATCGAAATAAAAGTTAGAAAATTTACAACCACAAACCACAAGTTACTTCCCTGAGCATAAAACAATTTTAGATTCAACAATCCTGGAGGCTAGGGGCTGCTTTCAGTTGTTCCTCTTGGTTGTTAGCAAGCCAGTTGCTTACTATTATTTACTAAAAGGTAAACAAAAAGCCTTCTCTAAGGGACTTCTTTTCTTCCAAGAATTGCCACAGGTGAAGTCTGATTTTATACTATCCCTCGGTAACTCATCTCAAAAGAGGGAAACGAGAGTCTGGAAAGGAGAGCTGGGAGAAACAACAATATGAAAAATGACTGTGGAATCTAATATTAGATACAGAATAGGACGCATGCACAGGCATGTGTATACACCCTCACACATTTGAGAAGCTCACTTGTGTGTGCCAAGGTAAGTAATGTGGAAGAAAATGTTTACAGAACCTAAAATGAGCCTGGAAATAATATCTCACAGTGGAGTATTGTATCTCGTGGAGCCCTTTCCTTTTGATGTCTGTACCAGGTACAGTTCTTCACTCAGCTTTCTTCTCTCTTCATATTTTTTCCTCATTGCAATTTGAGGAAAATGCTGATGTAAAAATACCATAGAATTATGCTACTGTGCCCAGAATTTTACCTCATAATGCCTCCAATACATTAAGAAAATATTTTTTTTTCTTATAGACTAAGGACTCACCATTAAATTTAGGAAAATAAATGTTTTACATTTGTAGAATTCAAATATTTTAAACAGATTACTAAATACGATGAATGGGCTAAGGGTTTTTGCTTTTTCTGTGTCATCACAATTATTTTTAGAAGGAGGCCTATGTTTTCATCATTGCAACATGTACTTTTGGCAAGCTATGATCACAGATGAGTATTTAGAAAGTCATTTGATGTATGCCATGAAACGTGGAAGAGCATAGGCAGATATAAATTCTAGAAATTCTCTTCAGGAAGACATTTAAGGTCTCAAAAACATAGTCTAGAGCATCAAATATGTTTGCAAAAATTGATGTGATATCCTGGAACCAACTTATGAAAGGGTTAACTGAAGGATTAAAAAGTGACTGCTCTAGTTTTTTCAAATGTACATTTGATCTACACTTTCTCCAAGAGAAATTTTTAGATTACTTGGAAGGTGTCATTTAAATCAAACAATAACAACAACAACAAAAACCTAAAATTTTTCAATTTTTATGCATTTTTATTTGAGATAAATACCAAAGCATATTAAATTTCTCCTTGAGGGAATTGCTTTTTCATTTCTACTTTTTAATCCATTATTTTTTATTTATACCTACTTTTCTTCTGATGTAGTGATCATTGTTTTTTAAAGTCTTCTAATTACTTTTTACTGTTACTTTGTTTTGTATACATATTTGGGTATGTATTATGCACACATGTACAGTTTGTGTATTTGTATTTGTGTGCTTTATGGATGCTATGCAGGTATAGATGTTATGGGTGAGACATATTTCAATGTGGATATGTACACACTGGAGTATATAATGTATGACTATGTGTCTGACATTTATATAGGTATGTACATTTTACATATGCATGCTTTGGTATAAATGTGTAGGGGTTCATTTGTACATATATGCATGTGTATTTCTGAATATGTGGTGTGTGTGTGCGCACTAGTGTATTTTGTTTGTGGTCACATTTTGTGCTTTCTTTTGATTTTTCTGGTTCCGGTTGATTTGATCCATCATATTACATTGTAATGAAAACATGTCTCAACTCTTAATTTGGCGACTTTGCTTCTAAACAGCATTTAATATATTTTATTGCAGAAATGTCCTTCTTTGTGATAGCTAACTCTGCTTTCTCAGTAGAAACCATTCTTTTTAATCTTCTTGAAGATATGAATTACACATTTTCTATGTTCCTGACCTACTCTAAACAATAAATTCAGTTCAAAGAAAGTTAGTTCTTCAATACTTTAGGGTAGTCCTCTTATATATCTTTCAACAGATCATATTTTTCTGGTTTATTTTTCCAGTTTTACTGCCTTTGTTTTCTGCCATTTATGTGCTTTGCTCTGCTAAGGAAAATCATCACTATATATATATATATATACACACACACATATATATATATATTTCCTCCTCAATGGGCTCTTTATAAAGTTTGCAATCTATTGGTATTAGCAGAATTTCATTCTCATTCTTTACTAAAACCTTCGCACAGTGTTGCTGTATCACTTGAAAACTGTGTTAGTTTGTTGTCTTTAGATTTTATTTAATTTTTGGCGGAAATTTAATTAGGAATTTGTCTATCAATTTTTTTTTATCAAAATTAGGTACTGGGAAGAATTAGAAATCTTTGTGGCTGTCATTATTCTACAGATGACTCAAACATTTTCTTAGAAAATAAAAGATATTTAACTTTTTTTTCAAAATATAAGAATATTCCAAAGGAAATGAGAATAGTATATTGAAAAAACACTGCACTCCCATGTCTACTGCAAAATTTTTCACCATAGTAAGATATGGAAGCATCCTAAGTATTCATTAAATATTGAATGAATGAAGAATGAGGTGGGTATGTGGTAGATATGCAAAATGGAATAATACTCAAGTCATAAAAAGCATGGAATCCCACCATTTTTTATTATATGGATGAAACTACAGATTATTAGGCTAAGCAAAGTAGGCCAGGCACAGAAAGTGAAGTACCACATGATCTCATTCACATGAGGAATGTAAGAAAGTTGATATCACAGAAGTTGAGAAGAGAATAGTGGTTACCAGAGACTGAGTAGTGAAAGGGTAATGAGGAGATAGAAAAGAGTAAACAAAGGGTGGTAAGCCATAGTTAGACACGAGCAAGAAGTTCTGATATGCTATGGCACAGAGGAGTGACTATAGATAATAAAAGTACACTGTGTGGGTTTTTTTGGGGGGGGAGTGGGGGGATACTAGAGATTGAACCCAGAGCACTTAACCACTGAGCCACATCCCAGCCCTTTTTTATATTTTATTTTTACTTAGAGACAGGTCTCACTGAGTTGCATAGGGCCTCACTAAATCACTGAAGCTGGCTTTGAATTTGTGACTCTCCTGCCTCAGGCTCTCCAGTTGCTGGGATTATAAGCCTGCACTGCCATGCCCACCTGTTGATCATTTTTTAAAAAGCTTAGAAGGAAAAATATTTCATGTATTTACTATAAATAACTGATGAATGTTTGGGGAAATAAACATATTTAAACTGATTAAACATTATACTACATATGTGTACCTCACATGTACTTCATGAATATATACAATTTTTATTTTTGTTTATCATTTAAAATTAATTCAAAATCATACAAAACATTGTTTTGAGAGGGAGATGACCAAGTCAAAATTCTATGTAAAGATATACAGAATTCACACATTATCATGCTATATTTAAGGAACTTGTTTCGAATTTAATGATAGTACAGATTTTCAATATAATGTTCCCTAATTGATGTGTGTCCTCTTTCAGGTCAGTGTTATCTGCTGCTGCAGTTGCATTTCAAGAAAACATCTTATTCCTGGTGCATTATGTAGGTCTTTAACATACTTCTCAGCACTTGCCTGCTATTTTCTGCTAACATTATCTCATTTTGTTTTTATATGTGTCTCAAAACACACAGAAGTACAATAATCAGTCCATTAAATATGTTAAAGGACAT
Organism: Ictidomys tridecemlineatus; assembly: GCF_052094955.1. Taxonomy (NCBI): domain Eukaryota; kingdom Metazoa; phylum Chordata; class Mammalia; order Rodentia; family Sciuridae; genus Ictidomys; species Ictidomys tridecemlineatus. Next base: position 129,626,950 of record NC_135482.1, read on the forward strand.
CTAGGATTGAACACAAGTAATATCATGGAAGTCACTAGAGGAGTGGAGAAGCGGGAAGCCTATTTACCAATATCTTTTGTAAATTTAAAAAAAAAAAAAAGAACTAATCTTGCCTGGTACCATCTATGAGCCTCATGGGAACTGAGCGATGTTGGAACATTAGGCAGGGAAGTTGCTGTCTTGGGACTCCCAGGCGGAAAACACCTGGTGCGAGAATGCCCACTTAGTAGTGGCACCCTGATCTAGCTCACAGCTCAAGTTCAAACACAGCCAGAGATAGGAGTAACTTACCAAAAGCCAATCAACCTGTTTACTGCAAGACCCCTGCCACAATGAGAAGCAAGCACCTAGAAGACTCCTCTCACACTGAAACCTTATACCTACTGACTGCCTTTGATCTGTTCAGCTATAAATAAAGTTTCTTCTTCTTCTTCCTTAGAGCCAGACCCTTCTGGTCAGCTCAATAGGTCATGCCCTTGCTTTAAAAATATTCTTGCCTTTTGTCTTTATTTCTAATATATTACTTTTATAGCTTTTATTTCACACCCAGCCCATCCTTAGCCCATGTGGGATATGAGCAACACAATCTAAGAAAATAGAGTATTGAAAGTTGCTTAGAAATATTTCATCACTTAATAGACACAAGAGGAAAAGCAAGAATGAAAGAGAAAGTCATTTCCAATTTTAACATATTAAAGAGATCGAAATATTGGTCATGCATTCAACAAAAATTGTTTAGGAAGCAGTTACACAAAAGCTATATGACTTAGTAAATACAGTTTTTAATTTCTGTGTTTTGAAAATAATACCTTTCCATGTATAGGTCTCAATAGGCCCTAACAATTACAAAGCAAGATGACTTCCAAGGAACAATTCATAACGTGTGGAATTCAGCATTTGACTTTCTACAGAGATAAAAATTATTTCACCAAAGTCTTTCAATAACACTGACACTAATGATCATCAATATCACCAGCATTATCTAAAGACATTTTTGACTGTCAGAACAAGAAAGGTAGGGGAAGGGGAGGTACTGGGGACTGAAGTAGAATAAAATATATTCCAAGCTTTTATAATCATGTCTAAACGGATTCTACAGTCATGTCTAACTAAAAAGGATCAATAAATAAAAATATTTTAAAATTTTTGAAAAGGGAGTTACTCCTGGCTTCCAATGAGCAGACACCAGACATGCTGCTAAATATTTTATGATGTGTACTGGACCCAAAGGCCTACAGAGTCAAAGATGAAGGATCATAAAGAAATATGCAGTGGTGTCAGCGGTGCTCCAAAATTGAGTCATGTTTGTGTTCAGGTTTTTCAAAATACTCTACTTATGTCAGGAAAACAGGAACTTTATTCATTAACTTTGGGTATTGTAGCATTTTTTCTGAGATGAATTACTGATTTTAAAATAATTCGTTCCACAGTGTGTTTTGAAGTTTAAATTACATAGTTCCCCTTAAGTATCTAATATAATGGCAGTAATTCGTCCCATTATTTTTTTCAGTGTTAAGCCATGGTCTCTTATTGTTATTTTGACACCTCCTTATAAATAACAAATATCCCTCTCATAGGTAAGGGTTACACAATTTCTTCAGGTTTCTTTGAGGTCAGTTTTTCTATTTTGTCCACAAATGTTGCATAGAAACATTTCAATGTTCTTAATAATATTTGTCATCTCACATCATTATGATGCTTAAAGTAATAATTCTAGGAATTGAAGTTACAACTCAAAAATTAAATTTAGATGATTATTTTAAGGTCAATTGGTCCAATCCACTCTTTTCCCAAAGTGGTAAACCATATCTCTTATTTAATTTCAGTAGAGCTGAGAATCAAAGACTTCCAGGACTCTATAACTCCCTCCCACACAATGCTGTGCTTCTATTGTTTTGTAATGCTTTCACCCTCAACTTTCTCATAAGTTTTTCCTTTGTTTCTGCCTCCCACATCTGTGTCAAAAATTTCCACAGTGTTGTTTTTGGAATTTAAGTAGCCTGATTTAAAAGAATATTTCTCAGGATGCTGTCTTTTTTAAAATTTCTCTACTAATGCCACATTAGTACAGATACCACAGAGATCCAACAGAGAAAGTTTCCTAGCAGTATTTACATGCTATTTTCTCAATGGTTTGATTACTTATCTGCCCAATTTTTAATGAATGATTTTGGAAATATAAAGAACACCTAGATAAAAGAAGGCAACTAATTCTAGACATCGTAATCGTGCTTGCATTAATAAGCTGCATTTAATTAGTCTTACACATTTATGCTTTTAAAAATTACCCAAAATTATTCTTCATAGTTAAAGTTAATACAGGACTTATTTAATTATTATGTATTTAAATGTTACATTATAATAAACCAGATTTATTAACAAAAAACAAAAGTAAAAACCTCACTTAAATATTTTTAATGTAAATATATGTAATACTGTTGATATTATGCAATGGTTTATAATAACTTCAGTTCTTAATTAAACTTATAGTTTATTATAACTTCTAAAAAATTTGGACGAAAGAATTTCTTTTGCCTATGGGAGATTTAGATAAATTGTTTCAAACTCTTCATTTGGATTTATGATATTATATAAATAATCACAAAACTTCAATGAATTAAGGTTTCTTCTTCCCCATAGTCATAATTATTACCTCATCAGTGTTCATGAGGACCATTCAATTCTATCTTAACCATCTAATGGCTAAATTCAAACCTGTTACTGATTTCTATAAGAGTATACTAAAATACATAACTAAGCAAAGTTATTAAACTTGCTACTTGAAATGTTGGAAATATTTGAAGGATCAAATGGCATTGACTTGTCTCTGACATTCTGATCTGTAAACCCACTAGATCCTTTATCTAAACTTCTATCATTAGCCTCATGCCTCTTCCTAGCCTCGGGTCCCTTTTATTTTTAAATATTTCTAAGTAAATTATATAGTTGTTTTAACAAAAGTGTTATATATCTCAATAAAGGGAATTGGGGGTAAATAAAGAGAATTTTTATTAAAAGTGGAATATTTTCAACATTACCTCATAGAAGAGTCTGTCATGCATCCTTAAGCAGAATTCAACATAAATGGTTAAGGTTGTCTTCTGTTGGGTGAGCATACTTCAGGATCTTTTTGCAAAGATACCATTGTAAACAATTGCCTGCCATTGAAGCAATCACTTTCTTTATTGGGAAACTCTCTTAGTTCATGTAAAATACCTTGTTCAATCTTCTTTTCTAAGGCTAATTTAATATCCTTTGACAAATAATTTCTAAGCATTTGGACTTTCTTCTACACATATTAGAAATTGGTGCCTTCCAGGGATTCTGGTGCTTGGTATTTCTTTTTATCTTATGCTTTTACTGATAACATGAACAACTTAGGTCTCTGTTTTCAGAGTCTGCATAACCAGCATTTTCTGGGCACTATATCAGTGAAAGATTGTTCCAAAAATTCTTTTTGAAAAATGAATCACTTCCTGATTGAACCTTTTCAGAAAAACTCATTGTGCTGTTTTGTAGCATTGTTATTTTGGTTTGTTTGTTCTAACTGTAAATACAACTATGTATTTCACTCAGGAATATTTCCATTTAGCTACAAAAGTCAAATTTCAAATTGGAGATAAAAATAACATTTTAATTTTCTATGTAATCATTCACATTGTTAAGTTTATCTAATGCTTTTCAATAAATCTAACATTGATAAAAATCAACCCTTTGCTACCTTTCCTATGTTCACATAAAAATACACTATACACCACCATGGAAACTCCACATGATATACTACCACAAGAATGGAATCCTAATTAGAATAAGTGATACTCCATGTATGTATTATATGTTAAAATACCTTCAATTGTATCTAAAAAAGAAGAAAAGATAGTTATGATATGTAACAGAATATTTTCTCATTCAGTGTATTCAGAAATCTATTAAGTATACTTAAATTTATGCAGTGTATATGTGAAGAGGATATGAAGCATATTAAAATAAATGAATGAAAAAAATCAACCCTTTGCAAGTACTTAGTAGTAATGAAATATTTGGAAGCTGTTTTTATTTACTCCTTCTGTTCTGTCCAAGCCATTGAATATATTATAACCTAGGTTATTAGTGACCTAAATGATCATAAATCTAACAGACACAATTTTGTCTGTTGTTAAGACCTGTAAATCATTCTTTTCTTTATGAAGTATTGACTTCCTTTGAGTTTCACGGCATCTCATTTTTAAATTTCCTTGAGAGTAACTTGGTCACTTTGGGAAATTCTTTTGAGACTGCATTTTCTCTAGTAACCTCTTATTTGCTGAATTACAATCAAGATTTTGGTCTTCAGAGTTAGAAAATGAACTCTGAATACTTTCCTAAAAATATTATTAACTACTTCTTTTCCTTTAGTTACTATGTGTGGTTGTGTGCCCCCTGATTCATTGTCTACCTCATAGAGTTATGACAAATCTATATTTCTCCCTTTCTCTCTTCCTTCTTTTCCTCTTGCCTCTTTACCTCTACCTCTACCTTTCTGTCTGCATCCTATTAATTTATAAATTGCCCACTTTTCACCCCATAGTTATAGTTTACATGTGATATTTCTCTAAATCTCAACCATAATCAGTTTAGTAGTGCCCACCATATTCACTTTACTCAAATTCTGTAATAACCTCCAAAGTTTTTCACTTACTGATCTTTAAAAATTTTTTTTCTAGACAGAGAACAAAGATGCACATCATGCCACATTCTTTTTGAATTATTCCATTTCTTCCCTTGAAGAATTTAGGAGTGTCCATGGTCTTGTGCAAAATCTTTTAACAACATGACTTACATCTTTTTCTGCATTGTCACTGTCTTTGACTTCTCACACGTTCGCCCTGAAGAAGATTTTCCAGCAGATGTTCTAACACAGAATGGTTTTTCTTAGATCCTGGACATTGGACAAACTATTTCCTATTCCTAAACCCCTTTCCCAACTCAATCAGTTAAACTAACTCATAGCTAGTTTGCATTTAAATATGAAACTATTTTTCTTGGAGAAGTATTTCTCTAAATCTAGGTGGATTGGATCACCTGTATATGTACCCATAGCATGGCCTTTTTTAATGCCCAGATATTTATAGTAAGTGCATTGAAGTATTTTATAAATTGTGCATTCAATAAAATTAATTACATATTTGTTTATATAATTCTTTTTTGAAATAAACTAACATAGTTTCAGATATGGAGATATTTATTAGTAAAATAAATTTAATTATCAAGCTACTCAACATACTACTATAAAACTCTCATGTTATTATCATATAGACAACATGTAGCTATATTAAGGTAAAAGAACAATTTCCTGATGCCAAACTAAGTCTATCATTTGTGTGTGTGTGTGTGTGTGTGTGTGCATGTGCATTGCATTGGATCAAACCCTTGTCCTTGTACATGCTAGGTGATCACACTACACTGAGATTTCTCCCTAAACCCAGGAAGTGGCAGTTGAATCACCAACCAAATAGTTGCTGTGTTTTTCATAAAACCAATTTGAAATATAAATAAACTAATTATTCTGTTCCTAAAAGTTAAGGGTCACAAATGATATAGGAGAAGATAGTTCAGTGAATGAATTTAGATTTAGAAAATTCTTATTATATAGTGTTATTCTAAAAATCAAATATATCTTCTAAGATATTAAATGACTCAGATCTAGTTTAAAGACAATATTTCTATGTCAGATATTCTGTCATGCATTTTTTTGGTCTCCAAGTTATTTTCTCTATGCCCTATAAAGTGCTCAGTGAGATTTCTTTTTTCCTTTCTTTATTCTCTTCCATTTCATCATTATAGAAAACAGAGTTTGGAGAGGTAATATAAACTTGCCCATAATCATATAGATAATCAATGGCCTATTTCAGGAATGACAATTGACTTTGTGAATATCAAATCTCATGTGCTTAATTAGCATACTTAGCTTTATGACATGAAGTAACATTTTCAACACAAATATCTTCCAGTGGGAGAAAATTTCTATCTTAGGAAAAATCAAGTTTTAAAACACAATAACAATTATTGCAGACTAAGTTTGATCATAAAATATGGCTAAATTGGGACATTGCTTTAAGTTTTGACACTATTGGTTGATTCCCTCCAGTAACTTTAGGGCATGAAGAATGCAGATTTTTAAGCACTTTAAATTCATAAGCCTGAATTTTTCACTGATAATACACTCTGGGAACTCTTGTTTGATATCTCAGAACAGGAACAAAACTATGCTATTACAAAATCTAATATTTGTAATGCAATACTTATTATATGACATTTAATGCTTTAAATGTCTGTGCATATAGCTAAAATGTGATTCTCAAGTAAAGGTGCTTGAATCTATTTTCTTTTCAAGATTTCAAACATATTCCCACAAAATTAGAATAGATATGATTTTTTAAAGCTTTTGAATGTAATAAAACTGACACATTAAGTAAATCACAATCAGCCAATGATTATCAAACATTAATCATGTGACTTCAAGGAGTTTACTTCTTAGTTTTAGATTCCAAATCTCAGAAATTAGGATAGTGGTCTCACTAATTTATGTCATCTAATTAATGGTAATGGATGTTTACCTTAATTATTACTGGGCATTAAAGTCAAATTTTAAATTTAAAAGCAATATTTCTAGAAATGTTTATTGTTATTCTTTATCTTTCTTCTTCTCTGCTTTCATTATTTTCTAATTGGTTCTCTTGTGATACAGACTTCTGACAGCTGAAGTGCCACTATGTTATCATTTTTTGACCTCCAGTCAGAGAACATTTCCCTCAAAACCCATTGTTATCATTATATGATGAGAACTTGACATTTTAATTTATCTAAATGTTGACATCAATGTGTGTTGATAGAGGTCCAAAGTGCCTCCATTAAAGCAATCAATCAAACATTAAATGATGTTTCAGAGAGATCCACTATTCAATAAACCACATCCATCAAGTGTTACTGGATTTTCCCTACATTTTTATTGGAGTCAAATGAAGTTATTTTACTTAAATTACCCCTCTGCCTCATAATGCACATGGAGTTTCAAATATATTTTAAAGGTAAATGTATAGTTTTATAAAGAGTTGTGGAAATATATTTTATGATAGAAAATATTATTACCATTTATAGACAATTACATCAAATATATGCTTAATTAGAACTATTTTTTCTTAGAATAAATTCAATTTAGATAGTATGACTTTATACTTTCTTACAAACTATGTATTCAAAGTGTACATTGTATCATCACTTAAACTTTAACCTAGTTTTTACTGAAATAAAATCTAGTTCTTTTTCTGTTTACTATTTAATCATCCCATATATGCATGCATCTAAATGCAGAGTGATTATATCTAAGCTTTGATGGACCATTTATCTTGGTGTGTTCTTTGCTATCATTGTGAACTTGTTTAGCACTTGTGAAATATTTAGACTGATTAAGATGATAAAGACAAATGACTCAGTATTGATTGTACAAATCAGTGCTTTTCATTTCTCCTCATACATAATATTTGATGATATAGAGAGAACCCCATTTAATAAATATAATTCAGTTTTCTTTCAGAAAAAAATGTATGATTGAATTTCTATAATCTCTGTGACTACAGAAATTTATCTCTTAAAAATTTCATGTCACGTTAGAGATGGCAATTTATCAAATTGCCTATGGATATGATGCAAAATTAGTAATGTTCTATAATATTAGAAATAAACAAGCTGGCTGCCTTTCCTTCTACATCCAGAACTAGATGAATAAACACTACTTTTCTGAAACCATATTCATTTTCAAATGGTATAAATCCTCACAGGTGTCTGGAGTGTGACCCATATTTCCATATATACTATTTTTAAAAAGCAGTAAATAAATATAGAACATAGAATAAAATGTAATAAATAAATGCACACTTTTACTCTGGTAAGTTACTTTGTAAATAAGAAGGATTTTTATTTACACCTTAGGCATTTTGTCAGCAGTAGGAGACCCTTGTTTGGAACAGTACCTTATATATGTTTGTGCATTTTTTAAAGTAACAGTCTTCTATCGATTATCATTGTTACATAAGAGTTCAAACTTTTACCAATCACAATTGACAGATGTTTATGAAGTACTGTCAGCCATGATGGAAGCTCTTGGAACCAGGCAGTAAAAAGTAAACTAAGTAAAATAAATAAACCTACTAAAATCTTTCTCCAAGGATTCTTCTTATTTATAGTCAAAACAGGGCAGGGAGGAGGCAACAAGAACAACAAGAGGACAAACACACAAAGTATATAGAAGGTAATGCATGTTACAGTGGGGTAAGAAGTACTGGGGAGAAGAGCTGAGCTATCATTTTTAACTATAAATAAAAGGCAAACTGAAGTGGGATACGTATCATGGGACTCTCCAGGCAAAAGGAAAAAAAATAATCTAGACAAAAGAAAGAAAGAACCAGTGCACATATCTCAGGATCAGAGAACAAGACTTACGGGACTAGAATAGATTGAACAAAATAGTGTGAAAAAGTGAGTCTAAAGAGGTAACAAGGACCAAATCATAAAGGCCCTTACAATTCTTACTCTGAATGATATAAAAAAAAAAACAGAGCAGGCAAGAGCTGACAAATTTTTAAATTTTCTGAGAGTAAGGACCAATAATATTATTAAAAAGATAAGCAACAGAGCCATTGTGTACTACATCAGGTGGCAAACCATGGAGTCATGGTGGTAAAAGTAAAGGTGGAAAGAATTTGTTTCCATGATGCTAGAGTTGAACCCAGGGTTTTTTTTTTTTTTTTGATGGACCAAATGAAAATTATGAAAGAAGAGAAACAGGAAGGATAAGGAGAAGAGGAAGAGGAAGAAGAAGAAAAAGTAAAACAACTCAATGGTTTGGCGTCTGTGTCTTCAGTGACAGAATGGAGTTGCTACTTAAGCAGTTGGGTAGATTATAGAAGGGAAAAATCAAAAGTTCAGTTTAGATGTATGTCTGAAATGTTTTTAGTAATTATAGAAGTAGAGATATCAGACAAGCATTTCAATGTTTTATCTGTCCTTTATTAAAATTAGTAACCTTTATTTTTAATACAGAATTGTATTAGGTCAATAAAAACTAACTAGAAACTAAGGAAGTTTCTTTAAGACCCTATCATTTTCAGCATATTTTCTCTTCCCTTATTACCAACACTTCATATGAGTCTTGAAGATTTATTACATTTGGTGATCCAATCTTAATACATTACTATAAACTAAAGTCCATAGTTTATTTAGGGTCCATCTTTTCTGTTTCACAGTCATGTGGATTTGGACAAATTCATAATGTCATGTGTCTACTTTACAGGGTCATACAGAATCATTCTATTGTCCTTAAAGTCCTTTGTGATTCTCATATTCAACTTTCCATCTCTAAATCACTCTCCCTAAATCTCTAACAACTATTAATCACTTTACTATATTTGTATTTTTTCATTGTTTAAAATGTTAGATACTTGGAATTACACAATGTACAGCTTTGTCATCTTGGTTTCTTCCACTTAATATGTTTTTAAGATTACTTTAGGTCTTTTCATAACTTGATCATTTCTTTTTATTAATGAATACTATTCCACTGTATAGTTGTACCACAATTTATTCAATCATCTACTGGACATTTTATTTGCTTCCACATTTTGGCAAGTATGAACAAAACTGCTATTACATACCTATGAATATTTTTGTGAGAACATGAATGTTCAGCTCATTTAGGTAATACTAGAAGAACAAGAGCTGGATCATACGGTAAAAGCTTTGTCTTACATTTTGACAATTTGGCATTCAGTACATACATATAAAGGATTCTATATCCTCTTGGAGAAACAAATCCTTTGTCATAATATAATGCCCTTCTTTTCTCTAATAAGTTTTCTTGTTTTAAAATTTTGTTTTGCTGAAGTTACTATAATTATCTCAGTTTTATTTTGTTTGGTGTTAGCATGTTATAGATTTCCCCATCTTTGCTTTTAATCTGTGTCTTTATATTTAAAGTGAGCTATTTATAGATTTTGTATACCTAACATATGTATATTATATGTGTATATATTACATATGTGCATATAGTATATATATTATACAAATATATCATACATTTATTTATACTAATTTTAATCCATGCTGACATGCTGTCTTTAATTGGTGCTTTTAGACCACTGTTAAGGTTTAGATGTGGTATTCTCCAAAAACTCACGAATGAGACAATGCAACAGTGTTTAGAGTATAGATGATTCAGTTATATCCTTAATGTAATCAGCGAATTAATCCCAGGTGGGATTAACTGGGTGGTGGGTGAGTGGAGGCAGATGGGGTGTGGCTGGAGGAAGTGGTTCATTGGGAGGTGTGGCTATGGAGTATATATTTGTATCTGGTGAGTGGAGTCTCTCTTTGCTTTCTGAAAATCATGTAAGCTGCTTCCCTCTGCCACAGTCTTCTGCCATGATGTCCTGCCTCACCTTGAGCCCAGAAGAATGGAGTTGTTTGTCCATGGACTTAGACCTCTGAAACTATGAGCCCCTAAATAAAACTTTCCTCCTTTATAGTTGTGCTTGCCGGGTCTTTTTAATTGAAGCAGCAGAAAAGGCTGACAAAAACAGACCATTGATATTTAAAATGATTATTGGTATAGTTGCTTTATCTAGTACACTTGTAGCTATTTTCAATTTGTTTCCCCTATTAGTGGTTTCTAAGTTTTCCACTCTTTTGCTTTATCTGACTTAATTAAGTACATTATATGATTTAATGTTTGCCCTGTTTCAGCATAAAATTTATTTTTCTTTCTAAAACTATTTTAGTTGTTGTCCTTAAATTTGCAAAATATAATTACAACTAAATGTATTTTCAAATAATATTACTTGTTCCACAAGTAACCAGATACCCTACACCAAAATCTCACACCCATTGTTAAAATAATGTCTTCTCTATATTTTACTTATCTGATGCTTTAATTACAGAATACAGCATTAATAGTGTTGTTTTGTACAAACTGTTATCTGTTAGCTAAATTAAGAATAAAAATGAAATATTTCATTTTACCTCCATATATTTCTTCTCTAACATTCTCCTCTCTTTATTTAGAACTGAGTTTTTGACCTATACAACTACAGTTTTTATTTTGCCTTCTCTCTGAAGAACTTTTATTTTTCTATTTTTAATTTTTTTAAATTACTAATTGTGTATTTATTTTTCAGGGATGGGAATGGAAACTAGTTTCTCCTGCATGCTATATAAGTGCTCTACCAATGAGCTACATCTTCGGCTCTACCATTTTTTAAAAGCAAGTCTACTGCTGAACAATTTTCTTAATTTTGACTTCTTAGAGCAAGTCTTTATCTTGAAAGTCTGCCGTCTTGAAAGATAATTTTCACCCTGTTCTTCTATAGGTAGGAGATTTTTCATATAATTTTCCTTGTACTTAGATTTTCTGGAATTTGAATGTAATGCCTAGGGGTGGGTTATCTTGGTATTCATCTTATTTTGTATTATCTAGCTTCCTGGATCTATGTGTCAGTGTCATTGATTTTGAATTTTGAGGAAATATGAGCCATTGTTGCTTCTAGTAATTTTTTTTTGTCTCTTTCATCCCAATAGTTCCTAGATATTTTGAAAGATATTTTTCTCACTGTTTTTCTGTTTTGCAGGTTTCTGTAGACCTATCACTAATCTTACTGGTTATTTCTTCAGAATATCATGATGAACTCATCAGTGGCATTTCTAGCACTTTCTTTGAAACTCAGAATTTTCATTGGTATGCTCATAATGTTTATGTTTTCATGCATGTTTTCATGTCTCATTAATTTTATTAACATATTAGTCAGTTATTTAAATTCCTGACCTTATAATTTGAATAGCCCTGCCATGTCATAGTTTTGTTTGTTTTAAGAACACCTTGATAATTTTTATTGAAAGCTGGAAATGGTGTATTTGGCAAATGAAACTGACATAAATATGCCTTTAGTGTTAGGTTTTATGTCTATCCACCTTAGGGTAAAATTGTGTTACATATTTTTTGAGCTATAGATATTAGAGGCTCAAATTTTATCTAGTGTTCTTGTTTTTATATCCTTTGTTGTTATTAGTTTTTTCTAAATACATCATAAAATAGATTCTAAGATATTTAGTTCTTTTGGTTGCAATCTACTGGGTTTTTTTTTTACTATTTTTAAATTTTTTTCTAATTAGTTATTCATGATAGTAGAATGCATTCTGATATATCATGCGTAAATGGAGTGTAACTTCTCATTATTATTATTTTTTTTTTACTTTTTTTTCTCCCACTGTTGATATATAGAAGCCTGGTTGGTGTGATGGTAGAGTGTGGCTGCAGGAAATGCTCTGTAATTAGGATTCAGTCTTGAAATAAGCTGATTAAAAGTAACCATCCTGAAATAAGCCCAATGTAATCTGTTGTCCATCACAATGTCCTTCTCTCAAGAGAAAATATTGTATCATATGAGATCTTTTTGTCATATGAGATAAATGCCATAATTTTATCAAATTCACATACATACATACTGCATTTTGGAATGGTTACTTTTCCCCTCACCACATCTGTTGATCTTGAAAAACATAATGTATCAATGGTTTTAAAACAGAATGGAATGAGTGCAAGAGAGACAGGAAAGCTATGTAAGGTAGGAGGAAAAATCCACCATTTTTGTACTCTTTTGACAACTGAACACTTCTAGGAAAGAATAGCATAGTAGTATACTAAATTAGATGCATTATATATATATATATTTTTTCCTTGTGCTGATTCAGTAAGGAAAGGTATAAAATCACCTTAGCTTTGTTTCTTAAAAAATAGACTCTAAATATACATTTATGTTAATATGATTTATTAGAAAGTCATAGAGAAAACTAGGAATGGTGTGAGAATGTTCATCCACAAGGCAAGGAAACTAAACCAGCAGGTACTGTCTTGAAGATTGTCAATGTAGTTCAGTCTTTCAGAGGACTCCTGGGGACAGCTAATCCACTGACTACAGGACTTCAAAATTTGAAAAAAGAAAAGCATAGGAATCCATACAATACAGTGATTGATTACACTGATTTTGCAGGTTAGGTCATTTTAAGAGTTTAGTGGTTTTCTTACTTCATCAATTTTATTACCATTCTTTGAACTCACCCAAAATTGGAATAAAGTAAATTATTCATTGATTGTAATTGATTATAAATGATGTATTTGCTCTGATGTACATAATTTTTCAGCTTTCATTATGGTTTAGTATTTCCAAAGCAATTTATTTTATGCTTATGTTGTAAATAAATCATTTATAATGATGGCCTTGTTAAATAAAAACCCAGAAATCAAATACATTTACATAACATTTAGTGTGTATCAAAACAAATTGCTAAGAATTGAGAGGTAGGTCCAAATAAATTACATGCTATATTAAGTATTATAATTAAGAATTCACCCATGAAGTGATCCATTGGTTAAAATTGTACACATTTTGAATAAGCTATGACTTGTCATTATAAATCATGTATCACTAATTTCAAACTATTACTTGGAATTTCATAAAAATGTTTTGTTGAAACTCATGCTTTCTTATTTTAGTGGAATAGCTCAAATTAATAAAAATTATGAAATATTTAATTTTAATTAATACATTAATTAATTTCTTCTGTTATTATACTTTCCTTGATATTGTGTCTATTCTGAGATTTTTTTTTCAGGAGATTACACTTGCCTTTCAACATTTCATAAAGGTTGTGTAATGTAAAATGTAAATATCATTTTAATTTTTTCTCCATTTTTCTTATAAAGTTCCCTGAAAAATCTTAGGCAATGTGAAAATTTTGGTCTAAAGCATACAGACTTTTTATGTGTGAAAACACAATATGGTATAAAGTCTGTGATATTTTAAGAGTTTAGTGGAAAGAATTTCAGTTTTCATTGTCTCACAATACTTGTATCATAAAGATGACAATAAATTGATACAAATATCTGTTTAATTTTATCTCATTCTTATAGACACATATAACCCCCTTCTTTTATATCTATTAGCAATCATGTAAACATTTTTCAAAAATGTGTGAAGTCCCTTTGAGATTTTTCATACCTAATATGCAAAGGTTTAGGCTTTCTTTGCTTAGATGTATGTATGATTCACTAACTGGAAGAATATAAAGGATTCATCAGACAGGTAAAACTAGGATAATTCTAATTAAGTGCTAACCATTTGTCAACCCAGGCCTAAAGCTAAATATTTAAACAGACTATAGTGTAATTCTCAGATTCTGCTTTGTTTCAGTTTATAATCCATGTGCTAGTTATCTTTTATCAACACACTACACAGCAGCTACTCACTCATCATCAGGATGATGTGACCTTTGAAAACAAAGCAATATCTCAATCACTTTTTCCTACTAATATTTATCATGTTTTTATTTGCAAAAAAAACCACATTATTCATTACAGAGGCTATGATTCATGGGATGTACAATAATTATTAAGGTGGCCCATGATTTCTTATTACTATCAACACATATATCAACAAAATACATTAGATTGATGCATGCAATAAAATGAAAAATATTGTAATATAGAATCATGCTTTTATATATAAAAATTATTTTAACTCTGTAAAATAAATTATTTGACAAAGAGGAAAATACTTGAAAAGACTAAAAAATGTATGTATTTATGACTGAACAAATGATAGTGAAAAACAAAAAGTAAGCTAAACTATTGATAACATTTCCACTTTCCTAGGAAAAAAATCTAAAAATTATTATATATTTTCATGTGTTGAAATTTTGAAAACAGTCTTGGATTCCTTGAGAACTACTGTTTTCCTAAAATACACTCTAGGTTTTCATTATATGTGTTGGCATTTTGGGATAGTGTAGAAAAAAAATGCTGCAAAATGGAGTAGAAACACCTAATAAACAGATTATTCAAATTTTGCAAGGAAACTCATGAAAGTATGTTAGGTTTCCTTTTAAATAGATTGTGACTCTTTTTCAAGAAATTCCTGAATAAAGTAAGTACATTGATCACATATTGAGTTTGATAGATATTCTGAGAAGGCAACACTTACTCTGTCACATAATTTAGACCATGCATCCTTCACAATATACTGAAAAAAATGCATAAGTGATGAGGATGAAATAGATTTTAAAATTTTTATTAATATATTTTTCTCTTAACTTTTTCTTCCAAATACATTTTAATTTTATAGTGTGTTCTCACCAGTATTCAGGGGAAAATAAACAGTAGTCAAATAAAATAGCACTTTTATATATTTTTTTTTCTTGAAAAAACACAAATCATCTCATAGAAAACTGATAAAAGAGATAAAGTGCTATAAAAAATTTAGTTTGTGGAAATATTATTTGCATCAAGTCTTCTTATAGAAATCTATTTCTCTAAAATGGCATAGGGAATTCTTATTATAATTGCTACTGGGGAGAAATCTAGAAGTGAAATACTCAAAAATAGTGAAAT
This sequence comes from Ictidomys tridecemlineatus, assembly GCF_052094955.1. Classification (NCBI taxonomy): domain Eukaryota; kingdom Metazoa; phylum Chordata; class Mammalia; order Rodentia; family Sciuridae; genus Ictidomys; species Ictidomys tridecemlineatus. The sequence goes on from NC_135482.1 coordinate 129,642,422, forward strand.
ATATTTGTTACACTCATTCCTTGGAATATTCTGGAAAGTCACCCCCAAAATGTGTGATATTGAGCTATTTCAGTTTGACTTAAAATATTTTCAGTAGATATTATTGAGTGAAACAATCTTGAAGAAAGAAACAAAGTTCACAATATTACACCACAATGCAAATTTTATTTTGAAGTAAATAATGAAACTAAATGCAAGGTATAAAATGATAAAATTTCTAGAAAACAATAAGTGGAGTGTCTTTGTTCTCTGGGGTTAGGCACATATTTCTTAGATGTAAAACAACAGCAAGATCCAATAAAAAATCAATGACTTGGATCAACATCAAAAACTGTTTATTGGAAAGATAAAGTATATTACAAGACTATTCACAGACACAAAGATGGTATGGGCAAAACAAATATCTGATAAATGATTTTTAATCTAAATGCATAAAAAATTAAAATTCGATAATAATAGGTTAAAGGGTGATTTTTAAAAGTTTAACAAAGTTTTTAATAATGTTTCATCAAAAGTGACATACATATATGTCACTTTTTTAGCAATAAGCAAAATAAGGTACTCAACATCAGTAGTTTAAAGAACATGCAATAAAACCACAATGGCATGCTACATACCCAATAGAACAGCTATAATCAAAAAGATTGACACTATCAAGTCTTGTTAAGGATATAGAGAAACTAGTATCCTACTCCATCATGGTGAAAATGTAAATAGGTAGAGTCTCTGAAAAAAGGTCTAACATTTAACAATTTTTTTAAATGAAGAGATAACCCCTGGGCTATCAACACAAGAGAAATAAAAGCAAGTTCACTTAAAGATTTTAATATAATAATTCTTGCATTACTGCATTCATTATTCAAGCTATACCAAAGTAGAAACAATGAAAATGTTCAAAAAAGGGTAAATATATTTTAAATGCTGTGTACCCACCCTAACCATGAAATTTTATTCAACAAAAAGAAAATGTACAACTATTATATTTGAAAAATTAAATGATACGTAAAATATCATATAAATGCATTTATATTTTTTAAAAAAGTCTGGAAAAGACAAAAATAAAGAGACAGAAATCAAGTTAGTGATTTTCTAGGGCAAAAAAAAAAAAAAAAAGGACAGGTGTTTTAGTCAGCTTTTTTGGTGCTGCAATCAAAATACCAGACAAGAACAATTAGAGGAGGAAAAGTTTATTTTGGGACTCAATGGTTTCAGAGGTCTCAATTCATAAATGATTCATTCCATTTCTTGGGGCCTGAGACAAGGCAGGACATCATGGCAAAAGATTGTGGTGAAGAAAAGTGTCTCAGGACATTACCAGGAAGCCAAGAGAGAGGGAGATATAGAGAAAGAGAGAGGGGGGAAGGAGAACTCTCCTCATCAGAACAAAATATGTGTCCCAAAGGCACACCCCCATCAAGGGATTAATGCACTGATTAGGTGCATTAATAATGCAATCAACTCACCTCTAAACCTTCCTGAAAGCATAAGTTTTGGGGGAACACCTAATCTAAACCATAACATCAGGATATTGACTACAAATAGACATATGTGTATTTTCAGTGGTGATGAACATATTCTAAGCATAGATTATTGCGACTATTGCCCAAATGTATAATTTTATTAAAGTTTGTCAAACCATACTATTTTAAACAGCCCATTGTACTCCAAATTATATCCAATAAAGCTGTTGTGAAAAATTAGAACACGTTATTTGATGTAAATTTACTTTCCCATTGTTTACAAGTTAGAAGCTTTTGAAATTCCTGAGAATTTATAGTAGACACAGCACCTTGGGTTGTCTGGTACAGCTTCTAGCACTAGAGTCAGAATAAACTGTCTCCTATGTACAGTGTTTAAAACTCACCACACAATCTCTATTTTCTTGTGTGGGACAAAAATAAATAAAGAAAGAAGAGGTTTTTACAGTATTTCACATTTTTAAACCTTAAAATGCTCATTTATACATCTATTACTCTAACCAAAATATTCTATCCACATGAGTTGCCTATTATTTTTTCTTTCTCTTTCCCTTCTATGGTTATTCTTTTGCTTTTATTCCAGTTCTGATTATGTATAAACCACAGCAGTTGTGCTAATTCCCTAAGATCTGCAATAATTTCTATTATTTTCCTACCCAGTCCTAATAGAATTAAGCATAATCAACAATACAATCATTTCAGAACATACCCAAGATTTTTTATCAGTTCCAATTTACAGATTTGGTGTTCAATGTCTATGCTCAAGCATTTTTTGTTTTAAAGTTGCAGTGAACGGAGTACCTTTATTTAATTTTATATGGTACTTAAAGGATCTCTGAACCTTATGCATGCTAGGCAGGTGTTTGAACTTTGAGCTAAATTTCCTCAGCCCTGACCAAATAAATATATTTTGTTCCCCCTGTCTCATTCTATCAAACTCTGATGGATGGTTCTTAAAACGTTTCTTCAAACTTAAAACAACAACAACAACAACAACAACAACACACACACACACACAAACACATGCACATATACTAATAAAATAATATTTTCCTCTGTCCAAGTTGTATATTTGTTAAAAAGCCAAACACTTCAAAACTTTTAAAAGAACTTGGCCTCTTGTGATTTGCTTGCAGTACCTAATATATTTGCACATAAAAGACAAAATTTCATTCTTCCAACAGTATGCACACACACAAAACCACACAGATCTAATAGCTTTTATCTGCTTATAAGGCAAATAATAAAACTGGGCATTTTCATTATTTTAGGCATGCTTAAATAAAGTTTATCATTTAAAGCACAAAACACAATAAAGTAGATAAGGTCATCACTTTATAATGTATTATTTTTTTCCTCAAAGAAGATTTCCTGATTTTTATCTGATAGAATATTAATATAACTTCACATATTTTCTAAATCCTTACTTGATTTCATTCAACAAGGGTAGAGACAAAATCTGTATCTATCTGTATGAACCACATGCTTTCAGACTTTGCACTTACCTCATCAGCATCAGTAAGATTCATGAGTCTGTAATACTGTTATGTCATTTGCTCTATAAAATATTTCTTTTTTAATATTTAATTTTTAGGTGTAGATGGACATAACACAATGCCTTTAGTTTTATGTGGTGCTGAGGATTGAACCCGGGTCCCTCCCATGCTAGGCGAGTGCTCTACCGCTGAGCCACAATCCCAGCCCCTCTATGAAATATTTCTAATCACTAATATTGGTAACAAATTTCATATTAAAATCCTCAGCCCAGGATGCAAACCCATAATTCTCCTGGTTAAAATCTTAAATGAAAGCTGAAATTGAATTAAATTTTAAAATTACTACTCATTTTACCCCAGAGATGTTAAGTCCTTAAGAGTGGTAGAGAGGCAAAGAGAAGGAATGTAGTCCAGGAACAATATTAAGCATTGTCAAGTGGTGCATTACATTGTTGGCTTACATATGGAAACAAAGCATGTACATCTGGCTGTCATGCAAAATATCTGTAAAGCGATTAAAGGAAGGAAAGGAACCTGTACCAAATCTATAGGAGAGAGAAAGCAAAAATCTCTCTGCTAGGTTCTATCTCATTTCCTATTTCTTATTTTTGTTCACTTTATGACTCTTGAATCATGCTCCTTGGTTTTTATGGCGGTTCTTGGCAGCTATTCACTCGGGTAGCAGATGTGATGCCTCTTGTTTTAGATTCCCACAAAAGCACACCTGAAGGCAAAGGTTTAATTGCAAGTAGTTATTTTGAAGATTTGAAAACTAGTAGGGAAGTGTGAAGTCAGAGAAGGGAAATCACCTGATCAAGTCTTATTATCTGGTAAGGCATTACTAAGCATGACAAATTCTTAAACCTTGTGGAAATTCTGGGAAAAAATATAGAACTCAGATTATAAGTTTCAGGTATCCCAACCAACCTCGGGTAAACTATTTTTGTGTTTTGTTGAAGTTTGCTTTTGGAGGAGGGGTTTTGAATGGGTCATTGGATGTCACTTTTGGTTAAAAGTCTATTCAAATCTTAAAGTAATTTTGATTTTCATTTCTCTAATTGCTAGAGATGTTGAACATTTTTTCATGTTTGTTGATTGATTTTATATCCTTTTCAGTTCCTTGGCCCATTTATTGATTGAGTTATTTGTTGTTGTTTTTGTTTTGTTTTGTTTTGGTGTTAAAGTTTTTCAGTGCTTTATATATCCTAAGGATTAGTGTTCTGTCTGATGTGCTTGTGCTCCCATTCTGTAGGCTCTCTATTCACCTCACTGATTGTTTCTTTTGCTGAGAAGAATCTTTTTAGTTTGAATTCACCCCATTTATTCATTCTTGGTTTTAATTCTTGTGCTATAGGAGTCTTATTAAGAAAGTTGGGGCCTAATCCAACATGATAGAGATTTGGGCCTACTTTTTTTTCCCATTAGGCACAAGGTCTCCAGTTTAATTCCTAGGTCCTTAATCTGAGTTGAGTTTTGTGCATGGTGAGAGAGAGAAAGAGAGAGGTTTAATTTTATTTTTAAAAATGTAGATTTCCAGTTTTCCCATCACCATTTGTTGAAGAGGCTATGGCAGCTGTAAGAATACAATTATAAGTGCTGGCAAAGGATGTGGGGAAAAAGACACACTCAGACATTGCTGGTGGGACTGCAAATTGGTGCAGCCAATCTGGAAAGCAGTATGGAGGTTCCTTGGAAAATTTGAAATGGAACAACCATTCAACCCAGCTATCCCACTCCTCATTTTATAACCAAAGCATTTAAAAACAGCACAGTACAGGGACACAGCCACATCAATGTTTATAGCACCACAATTCACAAGAGCTAAGTAATGGAACCAACCTAGATGCCCTTCAGTAGATAAATGGATAGGGAAACTTTGGTATATATACACAATGGAACATTACTCAGCATTAAAAGAGAAAAAAAAATCATGGCATTTACAGGTAAATGGATGAAGCTGGAGATTATAATGCTACGTAAAGTAAGCCAATCCCCAAAAAAACAAAGTCTGAATGTTTTCTTTGATATGAGGATGCTGACTCATAATGGCGATTGTGGGGATCATGGGAGGAATGAAGGAATGTTAGGGCAAAAGGGAGGAAGGGAATAGGAGGGGGCAAGGGAAGAGGAATGATGGTGCAATGAGTTAGACATCATTACCCTAAGTACATGTGTGAAGACACGAATGGTGTGAAAATATGTTGTGTACAATCAGTGACTTGAAAAATTGTGTTCTAAATGTGTAAGATGAAATGAATTGCATTCTGCCATTGTGTATAACAAATTTGAATATATAATTTAATGAAAATCTATTCAATACTTTGCTTATTTTTTAATCAGACTATTTTTGTTTTCTATGGTATGAGTTCCTTCTTATTTTAAATTTTAACCCTTTATCAGATATAAGGTTTGTAGGTCTGTCATTTTTTTTATTCTAGAATTTGCATTTCCATTTCATTGATTATTTCCTTTGTTGTGCAGAAGACTTCTGGCTCCCTGTAGTTCCACAGGCTCTTGCTACCTGTGCACTTCATGTCATATACAAAATTCAATGTCACAATCAGTATCTAGAAGCTTTTTTCCTATATTTTCTTCTAAGAATGTCATGATTACAGACCTTACATTTAAATATGTAATCTGTTTTAAGTTAATTTTAATAGATGGCATAAGAATAGAATTTCATTCTTTTGCATGTGCATACCTGGCTTTCCCAACACCACTTGAACATTCTGTCTAGAAAACCAATAAAATTCTATCAAAAACTCTTTAGAATAATCAATTTCTGTAAAATTACAATATGCAAAATCAACATTTAATAATTAGTTGTGTTGCTATAAACAATGAACTATCTGAAAGAAAAGAAAGCAATCTAATTTACAAATGTTATTGATAAAAATAAAATGATTGGAAATAAATTAAACTTAGCAGGTAAAAGATCTCTACCTCCCCAAACCATAAAACATTAATGAAAGAAATTTAAAAATACACAGATAGTGGAAAGATATTACGTGTTTATAAATTATAAAAATTAACATTCTAAAATATCTGTTCCATCTTAAATAATCTATAGATTCAATGCTATCTAATTAAAATTCTAATGTCATTTTTTACAGATAAAGAACACCAATGTTCAAACTCTTATGAAACCACAAAAATCCAGAACAATTTTGCCAAAAAAAAATCCTGGAGGCATCACGTTGCCTGATTTCAAACTATATTGCAAACTATTGTATTCAATATAGTATAGTATGTGCTAAAATAGAAGTATGCACATATACCAGCAGACCAGATTAAGGAGTCCCCAAATAAATCCATGCATACATAGTTATTTAATCTTCTCAGACATCAGGCTTTTAAGAGTGGCACAGAAAATCTATTCAAATGTATGGGAACACTTGAGAAGAAAAATAGTTGCTCTCAGAAAACAGACCCTGCTTAATAAAACTCCTTGGAGAATGTAATCAATTAAACATTTCTAGACAAGAAAGGCATTTCACTGGTTGCAGATCAGATTTAAGGATGACATGTTTCCAGTTCAAATACAGTGAGTTAGCTTTAGGAACATCAAAATAGCTGCCCCTGATAAACAAGCAAATGTAGCCAATAGCCATATAACAGGTTTCAGGAGGGGTACATACTATCTTTTTCTTCATCTTTTTATATAAAGTAGTTTTATGCTAATATTTTTATTTATCTTTTAGCAATACTGATGAGACAAAACATTTTTATTTCATGCAAGGATAGACCAAGAATGTGTGGGACTTTTAAATTGATGATAATAAATCCATTGTTTAATGCTGCAAGGAACATGGTAATGTAGAAATATCTTTGAAATTCTGACTTAAATTATCTGAACATATACCCACAAGTGAGATTGGTAGATAATATGGTAGTTTTAGTTTTAATTTTCTGAGAACCTCCCATACTGTTTTCTCATAGTCACTACACTATTCTCCATTCCACCAAGTATATAATGGTTGCACATTTTTCCAAGTCCTCACCAATAAATTGTTTTTCAGTAAGTATAGAACAACTGAATTGTTTTTCAGTAAGTATAAAGTTTTGGTTATACAAAATAAATAACTTATAGAGATCTTCCATACAACATAATATGGAGAGTTAATAATAAAATATTGCACATTTTAGAATGTATTAAAACTAGATTAATTAAGTGTTCTTATCAACAAAAAAAAATATATCAAAAAACCTAGCATATACACACAGAGAAATCAAGGAACATTTTCAAAATTATGGATATATTTACTATTTAGGTAGTTGTGATGATATTATGAGATTTATGCATATGCCCAAACTCATCACAATAAATGTGTGCAACTTTTTATATAAATTATACCTTAGTAAAACTAAAAAAGTCAGTACTATTACTAGTGCCTACTTTTATTTAGAAGAGACAAAAGGAAACTGATGAAGTATTAGAGAAATGCTGGGCCTAAGTTTTTTTTTTCAATATAGAATATTAAAACATAAATAAATAATATGTTACATTTATGCTATATGTAATCATTAGGATTTCCAATTCTTTTATTAAAAGAAATGTTCAGAATTAATATGCACATATATGTCTATAAAATATATTTGATATAACAATACAATATTTAGTATTAATTATTTAGCACTGGGATACATAAAGCTAAGTGTAATAATGTGAAAAATAGAATTAATTACATTTTCCAAGCTTGTCAGAAAATAATTGTGCAAATTACTAATGCCATTTATCTGAAAATAATAATTTTAGTCTGTTTTACATGCACCTTAAATTTTTATATGTTTATGCCTAGAACTTGTTCATTAATTTTTTTATTTAAAAGCTTTTTTTCCGGGGCTGGGGATGTGGCTCAAGCGGTAGCGCGCTCGCCTGGCATGCGTGTGGCCCGGGTTCGATCCTCAGCACCACATACCAACAAAGATGTTGTGTCCGCCAAGAACTAAAAAATAAATATTAAAAATTCTCTCTCTCTCTCTCTCTCTCTCTCTCTCTCTCTCTCTCTCTCTCTCTCTCTCTCTCTCTCCTTACTCTCTCTTTAAAAAAAAGAAATAAATAAATAAAAGCTTTTTTTCCTTCCATTATATTAAGGTAGTATTGATATCTATGGGAAAAGGACAAATAAACTACTATAAGCTATTTTTATATCAGGAAACCTTAAAATTTAGCAATAGATATGGTAAGAGTTAGCATTGTATTTGTTCATTATAATAAAGCAGAGAGAAATGTGATATCTGGGTAAAGAAGTAACATTTACTTATTTGATAATTTACAATAAATTCTATATTTGTTCTATTTACTAGAAGTGTACATAAAAAAGGGTTATGGGGGCTGAGGATATAGCTCAGTTGGTAGAGTGCTTGCCTGTATTCACAAGACCTGGGTTCAATTACAAGAATCACCAAAAAGATAAAAAAGAGTTAGAATTATATAATATATGTGAGGAATTTATTTGACTTTTATATGTGTAAGTTCATAGAAAGCAAGCAGACTTTTTGTCTACATCATCATTTTCTTCCTATATTCTGGGATTTTGAATTTGTAAGATGATGAAAATTTACTCGCATTCAAACTAACAACCTGTTCAACAAGAGTTTTCTATAATTTTGTCTTTCTCACTTAAAAAAGTAATAAATCATAATTTTTATATTTTGAATTACAACACTTTCTCTTTTCAAGGGGAGTGTTTTAGTTTGCTATTGATATTTGAATCTCATCATCCCATTATACAATTTAATGACTTGATTCTGAGACTCAGTATTGTTTTTAAAAATATTAAGGCACCATCCATATTCCAAAAAGTTGAGTCAGATACTTAGTTTTATTCATATTAGGAAAAGAGGAGACAGGATAGAGAAATCAAATTTCTTTCAGTCAGTCCTCATAATATATCAAGTATTCTACTCATCAATTTATAAACAATCTTTTATATAATCTGCATAAGCAAGTAATATTTTACTGTTCTGAAAATATAGAAATGAAAGTGTTAGAACTTTCTCCAAATCACAGAGCTAGTAATTTGCAGCCCTGAATTTTAATGTTGCCTGAGTTTAATGGTACATATTGAGTAAGGAAGTATTTCATACCCTTCAAATCTACTGTTTTTGTTCTCATTTATTGGATGATTGTATGTTAAATAATCCAAACTTAATCCCAGAAGTTCAGGAGGCTGAGGCTGGAGGATTGAGAGTTCAAAGCCAGTTTCAGCAATTTAGTGAGGCCTTAAGCAATTTAGAGAGACTCTGTCACAAAATAAAAAAATAGAAAGGTCTGGGAATGTGGCTCAGTGGTTAAGCATCATTGAGTTTAAACTTTGGTACTATTGCTACTATGAAGAATCCATCACCTTTTTATATTATCTTAGATTATTCCAGTGTTTCATTAATAAATCTCTTGCTTTATTTGCTTATTTGTTATACAGTATTTTATAATCAAAAATAGTCACAATTTGTATCATGCTTATATATAACATGAAATTCCTATATAGAATGATGTTCATTATTTTTCTATACTTTAAGTTCTTTCCAATAATGTAAGTCACTTGATAGCTTGCATTCTTTGTACTCTATTGTCATAAAGTTAAATTATGAATGAAAAAGATATTGCTATTATTTTATGCAAATAGTGTTAAAGTTACTGATAATTAAAACTTATATTGTTCTTTGTTTTATTTTCCTGAATTACTGTTTCCTAATAAAGCAAGTTTCTTTCTACCTAAAAAATTATTAATTTACCTTTTTAATGTTGATCTTTTATAAATAACTTCTAGCATTCTCAGTTGGTATAAAATGTCATTATTTCATTTTTATTTCATTATTTCATTTTTACTTAACTAAGATTTGTCTGGCTATAATTTTCTAGATATCAATTCCTGTTTATTTGTTGGTTTCATTAGCATCTCAAAGGTATTATTTAATTTTTCTTCTGGTTTCCATAATTTTTGATATAAAGTTAATTATTGGTGTTATTTTTGTACTTCAGTAATTTTTTCAAAGTTCTGATGTCACGGTCTCATATTTTTTCTATTTGAGTTTCACTGAGCTTTGGAAATTTAAGACATTGCTTTGATTTTCAAGTATGTTTCATAATTCATTTTTTCTAAGAATGGTTTTGAACCATTCTCTGTGTTCTGTTTTCAGTTATTTTTATGTTAGAACTTATTTATTCTGCATACCATCTATCTACTATATTTTTTCAACTTTGTTCTTTTTCTTCTTCTAATTTTTAAATTTTTTTCTACATTACTTTGGTTTTTTTTTAATTAAATTTATTTTTATTCAATACATAAAAGCAATATAATTGTATATGTTAATGGGGTAATAATGATATTTTGATATATATTTTGGTATATACAATATATATATATATTTTGTAGTGCATCCATCATTTTAAATATTTTGATATATATTTTGGTATATACAAAATATATTATATATATTTTGTAGTGCATCCATCATTTTAAACATGTCTAAACTATTCTCCTTTCTTCATATTGAAAACTTTCAAACTACTTTCTTCTAGATTCTGGAAATGTATAGTATGTTATTGTTATCTATAGTCCACTACTGTGCCAGAACACAATAGAATTTCTTACTCCTGTCCATCTACAACTTAGTACTCATTGATGAACCTCTGTCTACTCTTCCTTCCAACTACTCTCCCCACCCTCTAGTAACCAGTATTATACTCTTGACTTGAGATTCATCTTTAGATTTCATGTATAAGTGAAATCATGTGGTGTTTGTCTTTCTGAATGGGCTTATTCCACTAAATATAACTGGACATATACCCATTAGTGATATTGCAGGATCATATTATAGTTCTATTTTTGATAATTCAATGAACTACCATATTATTTTCCATATTGCCTGTACTAATTTACATTTCCATTGACAGTGTACATATCCTCACCAGCAACTTGTTGTCTTTATTCTTTTTGATAGTAGCAATCTTAAGTGAAGTGATATCTGAAAAATTGTTAATGATCCAGTATCTAGGAGGATGATAAAATATTTGAAAATCATCTTGATGTAGATGAGCATGAATTTTATGTTTTAAGGCTGATTGCTATTGAGTTTTGCCTACTTTTGGATAGGCAAAACTCAATAGCAATTTCTTCTAGAGGTTCTTTTGTGTTCTCATGAAAGAGAAATTTTCTAATATTTCAAGGTATCCTATAATACATACAGCTCTGGATTCTAAACTGCCTTCTCAGATAGAAATCTGTGTTTAGGGTTATGCTCCCAGATCCTTTTTGATAACTTGCTTTCTTATAGTCACATTTTGTACAGCCCTAGTACAGGATTAACAAAGTCTTAAAAGTAAAATTGCATTCAGAATTTTAGCCATTTTTTTTTCTGGACTCTCCTCTTTCACCAAGTTTTAGTTTAATTGGTACCTCTGAACTCCAACTGAGTTTTCAATCTCCTCTGAGATTACAGGATGTCTCATTTACCCCTTTCTATTTGGTCCCTAAATTACACATTGGCAAAAACATGAAGGAAAATATGGAGTAGACTTGGGTCACTGTGGAGTTCTACCCTTCCCTCTGGGATGTTCAGAACCTTTTGTCATGATGTGTTATTTTGTGTCTGGGACACTCACAGAGCTTTATTATATTACCTATGTCTCATATTAGTTTTGGGTGAGAATTTTTATGACAGTAGTTTTTTTTTTGTAATGAATAAAATTACAATTTCCTGAACACTAAATTTGTCACCTGAGACTCTGAGCACTGTTGGAAGCATGCCTCAGCTTCTCAGAATCATAAGTCTACTTAGACTCAGAGCAAATTAAAATAATCTGATTAGATATTAAATTCACATGAATCTCAAGAATATCTTAAGATCTAACCTATTTACAGATGACATTACTTCTTGTCTTTAGTTTTGCAGTTTGCAACTGAAACCTATGGTCTAGCATATGAACAGGAACTTTAAATTTTTTCTCCTCTTCAAAGTGAAATTACAAAATACTGTAATAAATATCTCATCTTCCTAACTACAGACCTGCTTTACTTCAGGTGAAATATGACTTTGAATTTCATGTTTGCCTCTTTTCACTTTAATTTGTAGACCTGACTTGATTTTTGGTCTCCTAGGTAGCTTTAAATACACACACATACTTTTTACTTTAATTTGTAGATCTGACTTGATTTTTGGTCTCCTAGGTAGCTTTAAACACACACACATACACACACACAGGATAACAATACTGATTTCTCAGATTTACAAATAAAATTATGTTAACACAAAATAACAGAATAAGTGATACTAAGGACTTTATTTTACCCTACCAACTTTATGTAAATTTTTGCTTAGAATTTGTCAACAACATTATCTTTGGTACAAGGTTTGATATATATTTTTTCAGTTAGATTTCATCAACTTTCAATGTAAATATATCTACAAAAATGATTTTAAATTTATCAGGTTAAAACTGTACTGCTCAACATCAAAATTCTATAATGTCCCTGCTTGGCAGTTTTTCATCAAGTGAAAGGTTTTGATTTCTTATGAAAAGTATGATTAGGAGACATGAAAATTCATTATGCATTTGTTCCCAGAGGAAATAGAAGTACAGCATTTTAAAGTTGTAATTGAAATGTCTTTTTTAGTCTGTCTCATATGTATTGTTGAAAATAATACAAAAAATGTATATATGTATGTATGTGTGTATGTTTCAAAAGAATTGCACTCTGCTAATTCTATAATCATCAGAATCTTCCAAAGAACCATAGGGAAATTATGATTCTAATTGATACTGTGTAGTTTTAATCATGTTTCATTTACAAAAGACAATGTGCAGGTTATGATTTTATGTTTTAATTCTGCAGTTTAGAAATGAAGAATTACAAGCCTACATCATTACCTTTGCTTCTTTGAGTGATTAAGATTTATAACTCACCTGGGCCATACATATTTATTAATCTGACTTTATTAAAACAGGTTACAGAAACACCTTCAACAAGACATTATGTGCTGCTAGCCTACATGAAAAAACAAAACAAAAAAAATCAGGATTGGTGACACAAAATTTTTCAGACTCTAGTTAAAGTAACTCAATTCAATTGGTACACTTGTGCATCATATCAGTCATAGATAATAAGCAATAGCAATATTATCATCTTTATTATAAATTTGAGGAAATAAGCCACTGACAATAACGCTAAGGTTATATACATGATAAGTGGTTAATCCATGATTCAATAACAAACAGTCTGAATTTGTGCTCTTAACTGCCATATTAATTAACATATCTGGATTCCTTTCTAAACTGTGAAATTAACCTTTTGGAAAATATGTGAAATCATCTATCAGGATGTATTCACCAGATGATACACATCTCTGTCTCATTGTGTGTTAAATTGTATTTGTCAGCAATAAGTTACAGAAATGTAGTCTCCTAAATTGAGAAAGCAGTATGTTATGTGAAAGAATTTAAGTATCAATTGAAGATCATTGTGTCAGAAATGGAATCCACCTGGTCATAGGTGCCTAATAAGCAATAGTGGAGGATGAATCTACAGTATGAATAACCATTATCAACTGCTTTTGTGTCACTATCCAATATTCAATTTTGGTGAAAATTAAAGCTAATGTATCTTAGGTCAAATAAAAGAAGGGCGGTTGTAAATGGTTGCTAAAGCAATATTATGCCTCATGACAGAAGTATTTATTTTCCAAAGCAATTTCTGATGCTATCACTGAGAAGGTAAATGATCAGTGCTTGGAAGGAAAAAGTATCTAGGATTTATGTCATAAAGCAAGTGCTTTGGGGCAGAATTTGAAGAGCTGTTTGGCCTCAGTTGCACACTTTGAAGTAATGATGATCACCCAAAGTTCTGGAGACATAGATCAATAAGAATCTTAATTTTATAACAGATAATTATAATTATTAGTTACTTGTTTTAAATAGATTATTATTTTTAGTATCACAACAAGATTGGGTTGGGTTCCTAATAGTTTGCATCCTTAGAATTATATTTTATTCTTGATTAGTGATAATCTACAGCAAAAATTTTTTAAAAAGTTAATAGCACAAACACTTCCATTTACTCAATAATATTTTCTATTGCTTACATATCAAATTAGACTTTGAGATGGAATATAGTCTGAAACAGATAAAGAAAAGATTAAATTCTACAAATAAGAGCTTTAAAATATCTTTAGAAATTTAAAATAATGCAAAATATGAGATTTATGAGTTGGAATTATAAAACAAATATTCTTAATATTTTTAAAGAAAGATTCATTATAATGCAAGTGACAATCAACAATTAAAAATCATGTCAGTTCACTATATGCAATGATAATGAGATTATGGGAATTTAAAATGTATAGAAACTCCCATGAATAATAAATATTACTGGCAATGTAATAATATTTTGTATATTTTCATTATTAATTTATCATGTCAAGCAGGAAATTTCTGAATGTGAAAATAGTTTCTGTTAATAATTACTCTTTGGTTACAAATGGAAAACAGCTCTACCAGACAAATAGAAGGCAAAAAATTCTGCGACTTACCTTTTCTGCTCCACTGCCTAGTGAAGATTTCAAAAGGAACTATCCCTTTACTGGACTTATAAAAGGGAAAGATTGTTTAAATCAAATGAAGAGATTTTAAATTCAAGATTATGCAAAGCAAAAGATGCAAAACTGAAAAATAAACATTGGAATATTCAGGAAATAGCATTAGTACAGCTAAAAGGGTGATAGTAATAAAACCTATCTTGAAGAAAAGAAGTATCCTGATGTAAAAAGCTGAGACAGTTCGGTATGTATTCCTATTTTGGTACTGTCATGATTTTCTAATATTCACTTATACTCTATGTTTTAGTCTATTAAGTAAAAGTTTCTTATCTATTTATTTCCTTATGTTGAAAGATAATAATTGAACACCTTTATCGGATACAGCGTGATATTTGGCTCACTTAGGCATTGTTTAATCATCAACTCATGACATTTAGGTTATCAATTATTTCAAACATTTATCATTTCTTTGTGAGAACATGTAAAATCCTCTCTTTTAGCTGTTTTGAATTACACTGCACAATGTCATTAACTACAATCATCCTCCATGTAATAGAATGCCAAAATTCTCCTATTTGCTGTGACTTTGTACCAATTAAGCAATCTCTCCACATCACTCTTTCTCACCTTCCCTTCCCAGCATCTAATAACTATTAGTCTATTCTCTAGTTATAAGAGTTCATCTTTTATATATTCAGCATATGGGTGAAACCATGTGGTGGGGCTGGGGCTGTAGCTTAGTGAAAGAATGCTTGCCTAGCACAGGTGAGGCACTGGGTCCGATCCTCAGGACCACAAAATAAATAAATAAATAAATAAATCATAAAAACATATATATTAAAAAATGTGGTATATTTGGTTTTTTGCTCCTGGTTTATTTCACACAAATTTATGATTTCCAGGTCTATCCATGCTGCCACAAATGACAGCATTTCCATTTTGTGAATAATCAGTACGCTGTTGTACGTATATGCATTTTTTATCCCCTCAATTCTCAATGGATAACTGTTGATTCTATAACTTGGCTATCGTGAATAGTGTAGCAAGGAACATTTGAGTACAAGTATTTATCTCATTTTCTTTGGATAAATACACATTATCAGGATTTCTGGATCATGTAGTAGTTCTATTTTTAAGTTTTTTCACTTTTGTGATAAAAATGCTTTTCAAATCATTTCATTATTTTTACATGTATTAGGGTTCATTTTGACAGAATCCTAAAAGCATGGAATACAACTTGCGCCAATTAATTCCCACTATTTTCCTTTTCCTCCCTTCTTGCCACTCTATTCTGTACTGTACTGATATTCTGTTTATTCATAGTTTTTAATTAGTGCATTATGGATATACATAAAGGTGAAATTCAGTATGGTAATTTTTTGAGGAACCTCTCTAGTGTTTGTTATAATAGCTGTACTGATTTGCATTGCCATCAACAGTATATAAGAGTTCTCCTTTCTCCATATCCTCAAGAAAATTTTAGTAGTCCTTTTTCCATAGGAAAAATGTGCATTATATTTAAATGTTTTATGTACATTTTATGTCAATTTAATACATATGTTATCTACCAAGCTATTAAAATTGTTGAGAATTGGTGAAAGGCTAACTTTACCTAAATATATACTTGACAATATTTTTGAGAAATATTGATAGTAATATTTTGAGTATCTGTCCCTAAGGTAAGATGCTGCTTGCATACTTGTTCCTTCAAATACTTTTTCTCGAGCTTACAATGACAAATGAGTTATTAAGTCAGTGGGAGGAAAGAGGGCACAGAAGTGAATGATATAATGTCAATCCAAATCCTCTTTAAAAATAAGAAGTCCTGCTTTGAATTGGGCTTGATGCGCTATAATCTCTACTACAGGGTTCCTTATATGAATAAGTCTCCTAAGGATTCAGCAGTCAGCAGAAAAAGTGAAGGAGCATCTAGGTAACAGAGCCTAGAGCAAAAGGAGCATGAATTATAATAGCAATAATGGTTTGAAATATACTTGAAAATTTAACTTTAGGATAAATTATAGAGGACTTGTCCTACATTTGAAGATTTTAAAAATATCAGTGGAACATTTTTTAAGAGTTCTATATAAGAGAGGATGAAAGTTCTACTTTAAGAATATTAATTTTAAAGCAGCAGAAGAGGTAGATTGAATAGGGAAGCAGGGTGTTGAAAGAAGAGAGATGAATTAGAAGACCATTCATAGATTGAATCATTTTAAACTGTGGTTTCTGAGGAAGAGCAATGTTCAAAAATTCACAATTTCACATGTTTAAACCTAATGGTATTCTAGAGATGGCATAGGATAATAAAGTTATGTTAATGAGAAGGAATAAAATAGGAGATATAGATGTAAAAATCTTGCCAATTTCAAGAACATTATTTCAGTGAAGTAACAGAACGTGACACAAAGTGCTGGATTTGGAGTTTTCTAGGTATGGCGAAAACATTTGTTAAAATAGTTAATACATAGTGAATGTTCAAGATAAGAACAAGATTGCTTTCACTGTGGTACTTGGACAAACTCCTGGAGTTATCGCAACAGCCTCATGAGGTAGGTATTATTATCATGGTCATTCAATAGATTATGCAACAGAACTACAGGGGGTGCTTGTCCCTTGACCAGTGTTACACAGATAATATGCCATCAGGCTAAGACGAATCCCTTATGAATCTGCAGCTCCCACTTTGTCTAACCAATGCTGGCTGGATTAAATTCATCCCCATACCTACTCCACATACAGTACTAATTCTATATTTGTTATTATTGTTGTTGTTCTTGAAGTACCTAGGTTAAGTAAAATGGAGAAATACATGAAATTTTCTTTTCATAGCTAGAAATCATCAAATTTGACCTAAAATATTAGAACCCTGCGGCCTTTAACATTATCTTTAGTACTTCCACTGCCTTGACAGTAATTTTTCTCCAAAATCACTACATCTTATTAAAGCCATGCTATTGCATATTCCCTTTCTCATTTCAAGCTCTACCCCTGTGCATTAAACATAAGAATTAAAGTTATATTTCTATTGCTTGTAATAACTTCCTTTGTTTCCTGATAGAGAATATTTGTTTTGTAATTATGCATGACTGACCTTAATCCAAAGAAGTATTTGAAGTTCAGAAAACATTAAAGAATTTTCAGTTTATGAAGTTCCAAAAATATAAAAGAATTTTACTTCACTATAGAGTGCCATACTAAAATTTCTGAGTCTTATAAGAAAGGTGACTGGATTTCCTGAGCTCTGTCCCTTAGTATTAGATTTTCTGGTTTATAAAAATAAACCATTTAGGATGGTGGAATGAGGCAGACATTATAAACCTACATACATGTATGGTTACATACCAGTGTTACTCTGTACCATGTCCAGCCAGAGGAATGAGAAGTTGCACTCCACTTGTGTACAATGTGTCAGAATGCATTCTACTGTCATGTATAACTGAATAGAACAAATGAAAAAAAAATCAACCTTTTAAAAGTATGTTTATGGTAAAAGTATCATAATTCTCCTAATGCATATTCTACTTAAGCCTATGTTCATTTTGTCTGCCAAATTCATAAATTTTTTAAAAGCGTTTATCATGTGGATGAGCTTAATTCTATCATGTGCCTGAGGCATCTGCTCATTTTCACAATAAGTATTTTTTCTGATAAGAAATGAAAATAGAGAATGTAACAAGTGAATGGGTACATCTCAATAAATGATTTCTAATTTATCTGGCAAGAGTATTTGTACACATCTTGGGATTAACTTTTATTTATCAAGGAAAAGAGTACTTTATATTATAATTAAGCTTTAACTCATTAAAATGAGCTTTCATTGCACATTAATCCTTATTGGCATATGGGTAACTCCATCCATAGTGCTTAACATTATTTTCTTCCAATATTTTAGTTTATGGAGAAATCAATACTATCCTTATCTTAACACCAACAATTGGCTTTAGATCATGCATATTCCAGTTTTGAGTTATATGGATCTGATCACACAAAGGTATTTAAGATTAATTTTAATAAAAGATAATTAAAGTCTTCAACATGTTAGCTCAACCAAGGTCATCTTTGAGTTGTTGATAATAAGCAGTATAATTTTAGGTATAAATAAGATACCTCATTTTAATGAGAATTGAGGTAACAATGTGATTTCTTTCTGAGTGTCCTTGAAAAATGACATCTCATAAAAGACTACTTAAACTGTTGAAATGAATGTTACTTTATACAGTTATTAGCAATTGCTGATTTGAATGCATGACTTTAATAAATGCTCAAGGTTGTAGTACTAAGGTTGTTTCCTATTTGCTTATTTTTTTGCTCTATCAAAAGACTCATTGTATGCATTAATAGTAGCAATATTAATAATAATATATTAATAATAGTAGTAGGATATATATTTCTATATATAGAAATACCGATGAAGCATTCTAACCTAGAAAACCTATAGCATTTGTGTGAAAAAGAGACCATGATTGATGCATACCACACTCTCATTGGTCCCAGTATGGTGCTCATGCTTGGAAAGAAGAAAACCACTTTTCCTTTATGTTTCACAGAATAATGTTAACATAGAATATCAAAAGACACAGCACTCTCAGCTGCTAACCTTCAAATTTCTGCTCTGCATTAGCCTTTTGGTCACCAGTGTTCTACTATTGATAGTCGTAAAATTGAAGTCATTATTCACGTCTTCCTAGAGGAATGGCAATAGCTGCTTTCTACAGAAAGGCCAAATGTGCCAGCTTGGAAATGCAATTCTTCTTTAGGCCTTGAGGTAGGGAGTGGATTAAAAAAAAGCTGAGTCAATTAAATTCAACAAGCATTTAATGAACTCTAACTCTATTTGAGACTCCTCATGGTAGGAATTGTTTCCAATAAAAATATGAGCAGGATATGCCCTCTGCCCTCAAACAGAGTGGTGCAAAAATAGATATGAAAGAGTTGGGGAGAATTGGTTCTAATCGTTGCTCTGCAACTGGCTTACTGCAAAATATTTAGAAAAATAATAGACAAATTCCTTATTTATAAAAGGAAGGGGATTGATAACTTAATCTTGAGTTTTCTGAGTATTAAGTGAAGATGATAGGTAGCAATGATTTCCTCATGAACTAAAACAAGAAACTCATGCAAAATATTAAGTAACATGAACAAAAGGAAAGAGAAACCATGAAGAGAGATTGAGGAATTAAGAATGGATTAAATCTGGAGGAGGGTGGCTAGTATTTGGAAGGCAATACTGAGGAAAATGCTTTCCAAGTCTGAAAGTGTTTATGGATACACGAATGCACAGCATATTTTCAGAATAATATGAAATTAATCTTGAGTGGCAACAGATAGTATATATATTCACAAAACTCCCCCAAATAGCTATATAACTTTAAAAAAATTAATGATTGCATTGTACTAAATGATCTTTTTGTCATTAACCATTTTACTATCCATTTTTTTTCCTGGTTTGCTCTAACCCCATTAAACCATGAGAAAAACATTGATTTATTATTTAGCATACAATTTCAAAGATTTTTCATTATTTTCTCAGGAGTAATGAGACTTATTCTCTTCTGTTCTACCATGTACTGTGTACTTACATGCACTACAGAAGGTATTACAGGGATTTTTGGAAATAATGACTACAAGCTAATGTAGAAGTATTTCTTTTGTACTCTAAATGTATGGAATTATTAGACAATATATTGAGAATTTACTTTAAATACCAAACAAAAAACAAAGAAATAGAATTTCCTAAGTGTTGAAATATATGAAAGAAATCTTTACCACATTATAAAAAAAATAGGCACTCTGAAGAACAAGTTTTAGACATTGACATAAGAAACTGAAATTAAATGTTAGGATTTAAAGTCCCCTTGACTTTTCAGATTTACTTTATGTGTGTTAAAAATTTGCAACTACTATGCACTGTGCAAAACACTGTTGTGCTGACATATTATCAAAGGGATGTGGTGCGGAAAGTCACTGGCTCACAACTGAGGCCAAGAAATTTGTTAACCTCCAACTGTCAAGACAGATGAAAAACAAAAACATCATCACCAGGAAATTGAAATTTTAAATAAAATGTGGCACAATTAGTATATATGCATAGATCCCTGACAAAAACATAAAGCAACACTCTCAAAATGGGAGCATTTTTGTATCCAATAGCAAAAAGCATGAATTTGAGCAAAAAAAAAAAAAAAAGAAAAGAAAAACAAACAAACAAATTGAGGTTAAAAAGCACATGAGAAAAATCATAAAGGTTTTATCTTCTTAAATAGCATAAACATACAGATATACTGAAGACAAATATTGTGAAAATATATGTTCATGTTTTAATTAACTAAATAATTTGATAGAAATAACAGGAATATTAACTGCATATCCATTAAAATATAATAAAGAGCAGCAAGTATAATAATATTGGCAAATATAAAAACACTTCACATATATTCTTGTTTCATTAATTTCACTAAAAGTATAATTATATAAAAGAAGAAAACATAATCTTTAGGAAATATTCAAGGATTATAAAATACAAAAATTTACAAAAATTTTAAAAACATAGAAAACTGGCTAATTAGAGAAAAGACTAAAAATCAAAAGAACCATCCTAACTCAAGTAAGACGAAATCTCTACAGAGTTATGATTTTCATTTCTCTGATTGCTAGAGATGTTTAACATTCATTTATTTGTTGGCCATTTGTGTTTTTCTGTTTGTAAATTGTATGTTTAATTCTTTTATTCATCTATTAACTGAGAGTTCTATTTTTGGGGATGTAAAATTTTTTGAGGATTTTTATTTTTTGATATTCTGTATATTAACCCCCTGTTGGAAAAGAAGTTGTGAAAGATCTTCTGAGGCTCTCAATCACTTGGGAAAGCAGTATGGATATTTCTCAAAATATAGGAAAGGAATCTTCATGTGACCCAGTATCCTCATCCTTGATATTTATCTTAAAAAACTAAAAACAGCACACATCAATGTTTGTAGCCACACAATCCGCAAAGTCAACAACTTAGGTGTCTATAAAAAGATGAATTGATAAAGAAAATATGGTGTATATGCACAATGGAGTTCTATTCAGCCATATAGAAGAATGAAATTATGGTATTTGCTGGCAAATGAATGGAACTGGAGAATGCCATGTTAGTGAAATAAGCCAGACTCAGAAGGTCAAGGGTCAAATGTTTTCACTCACATGCAGAAGTTAGACCAAAAAGAGGAAAAATGAGGTAGAAGGAATCGTAAGAAAATAGAAGGGAAATCAGTGAAGTAGAGGAAGGGGATAGCAGTGGAGGAATGGGGTTCATGAAGTAGAGGCAAAGTTGAAGTGAAATTGATCAAATTATGCTATGTGTGTATATATATATATATATATATATATATATATATATATATATATATATATATACCATAGTGAATTTCATCCTTTATGTACCTCTGTAAAGCATTATTTAACAAGATACAAATAAAAAATTCAAAAATCCTTAGTGAGACCATTTAGTCTCTTGAGTAATGGGTCTGATGGCTTATGAATGCCGTTGTCTTCCTTCCAACTCTGCCTTTAAGAAGCTAAGTAGATATTAGAATATCCCAGCAGCTGAATGTTCATAATATGATATGAGTAATACCCCCAAGATTAGTCAAGTGTAAAAGTTTGTCAGGAAAGTTTACCTTTCTTTCATTCTGTTTATTGTATTCTTTTGGAAACCAATGTAAAAAAAATGATGCTTTTTTTTTCTATTTTCTATTTTATTTCCCTAAGCCTCCTTTATACTATCTATTTTTCAAAGTCTCTTCATGTGAACCATTCATGAACATACAGACACATATATGATATATGTGCATGTGTATGTGTATTTCTTTGCCCATTTTTAAATCGCTATTGTTGAGTTGTGAAAGTTCTTTAATATTCTGAATAACAATCCCTATTCAGATTGATGATTTGGAGATACTTCTTCCATTCCATGGCTTGTCCTTTCAGATTATTTATATCGTCCTTTGATGCACAATTTTTTTTATTTGATGTAGTACAATGCATTTATTTTTAGAAAGAGAGATGAGGGAGAGAGAATTTTTAATATTTATTATTTAGTTTTTCGGCAGACACAACATCTTTGTTTGTATGTGGTGCTGAGGATCCAACCTGGGCTGCACGCATGCCAGGCGAGAGCGCTACCGCTTGAGCCACATCCCCAGCCCTACAATGAATATATTTTACGTTTGTTACCTTGCTTATAGTATCAAACCCAAGATCCAATGTCATGAATATCTTTCTCTGTTTTCTTCTAGTAGTCTTATAGTTTTAGCTCTTACATTTAATCCATATCTATTTTTGAATATAGTATGATATAAAGGTTCAACTTTATTTATTTATTTTTTGCATGTGGATAACCAGTTTGGTCAACAGTATTTGTTGAAAATGTCTTTATACATTGAAAAATCTTGATATTATTGGTGAAAATTACTTAAACATATATATGATGCCTTTTTTCTGGACTGGATCACTTCACTGATAGATGTGTCTGTCTTTATGCTATTACTACACTGTTTAATTTTTATAGCTTTATATTAAATTTTGAAATCAGAAAATATGATTGCCTTTGCTCCTTTGACTATTTAAGATTGTTTAAACAATTTGAGTTCCATTAAGATTCCACATGTATCTTAGTAAGGATTTTTAAAAATTTCTGTAAACCATGTCATTGAGATTTCCATATATGCTGTATTAAACTACTTTTAGTAGTATCGATATCTTCAAAATTTTAAACATTGCATTTTATGAAGACAAGATGCCTTTCCATTTATTGTTGTCTTCATTAATTTCTTTCAGGAACACTTTATAGTTTTCAATGTACATTTCTTCTTAGATTAAGGTTATTTCCACATGGCTTATTCTTCTCATTGCTATTATAAATTGGATTGTCTAAATATTCTTTTCAGGCT
Organism: Ictidomys tridecemlineatus; assembly: GCF_052094955.1. Taxonomy (NCBI): domain Eukaryota; kingdom Metazoa; phylum Chordata; class Mammalia; order Rodentia; family Sciuridae; genus Ictidomys; species Ictidomys tridecemlineatus. The sequence continues at coordinate 129,665,870 of NC_135482.1, forward strand.
ATTCATTCTTAGTAGACAAAAATGCAACTGAATATTAAGTATTATTTCCCAATCAATTTTTCTGAATTCACTTATTTTTTTTCAACATTTTTAGTTGTAAATGAACAACCACATTTTTATGTGGTGCTGAGGTTGAACTCACTGCCTCATGTGTGAGGCAAACACTTTACCACAGAGCTACAACAACAGCCCCTGAATTCACTTATTAATAACGATTGTTTTGTGAAATATTTAGCTCTTCTAAATATGAAATAATATTATCTGTGAAGAGAGTTTATATTAATTTTACTTTCAAATTTGAATATCTTTATTTCTTTTTATTCCCTAATAGTTCTAACTAGGAATTCTATTATCATGTTGAATGGAAATGGTCAAATTAGATATAATTGTCTTATCCTAGATTTTAGATGAAAATCTTTCAGTTTTTGTAGTTCAATATGATGATAGCTGTAGTTTCTATATATAATCTTTATTATATTAATGTATTTTCTTTTTATTTCTAGTTTTTTTATTAATTTTGCCCAAAAAAGATGTTGAATATTGTTAAATGCTTTTTGCTACATCATTTGTGATGATCGAGTATGTATTTTTATCCTTTTTTCCCTATTTTCACTGAATTGTGTTTTGCATTCATTTATTTGTGTACATTGAAGAATCAGTTTCAAGAATAAATCTCAGTTCATTACTCTCTTATACTTATTTGTCATATATTACTGCATCATTTCTTCACTCAAATATGAAATATCTGTGTATCATAATATTATTTCTATTTTGAAAATCTGCTTAATAATTTATGATAATCTTTCATCCTCATTGATAATATCAATATTCTTCTAACTTCCATTCTACATGGGACCATCTAATATTTGCTGAAATTCATTGTTTATGCATCCTCATATGTCATTTTTTTCCTTGTCCTGACAGGTGGTGACGTGTTTCTACATGGATTTTATGAATTTTGGAAGAAAGGTTGTTAAAGGTATATTTCCTGGACCTTATGTATTGTAATGTATTAGATCTTTGTCAAAGTTAAATTCTGTCATGTGTTTGAATTTTCTTCTGCCATATGATTTTCCATACTTCTACCTGAGAACAAATTCACAATACATTTACTGCTGTATTTGAAGGCAAAGGGCAGTGGTTTGAATAAGTATTCTGATTTTAGTTTCCATATCTCTTCCTGATTTCTTTTACTATTTCATCTCTTTTAATTTGACCCTCCTTTCCTCCATTCCTCCCTTTTGCTTTATTTTCTTCTCTTTCTTTTCTGTCTTTATTCATGAACCCATAGTTTAGGTCTAAAACTGAGAGGAGTGAATTTCTTTTGTATTCAGTGAAATAGACTCCTTGGTAAGCCTGAATTAATTGTCATATTCTAATCTGAAAACAAATATTTTCTTTTTTTAAAGTTCTTAGCCATTAATAAGATTCATTCAGTTCAGTTCTGAATACTCAAATGATCAGATGCTCCTGGGACAAATACCAGCTTCAAAACTCACCCATCCTGCCTTGTCTTTGTCTTTTTCAGTTATTTAAGGCACTTGTTATATTGTATAATTATTTCAAGTAAAGCCCTACATAATAATAATGTTTTAAAATATATTCCAGTGTTTTAGTTGTTATTGGTTGCAAGAACTTGTCTGGATATTTTGTCACAGAATGCCTGGAAAGGCTGAGGATACAGCACAGAGATAGAGGACTTAGCAAACTAGGCCTTGGATTTAATTCCAGCACCCCCCTCCCCACACACACACACAATTTTAGAATTACTAAAATGTATTTAATTTCATATACCACTGATAGGGACAGCTATGTAGGGAAATCTGTTTGCAAAACAGTTTTGGCAATGGAAAAGAGATTAAGGAAAGGAAGAAAACAGCTAACAGAAGAAAACTAAGATTCTCAGTCACAATTGTAGTATAATAGAGTTAAAAGTAATAGTCTGTTGTGGTGTGAACTGATCAATATAACCAATAAGTCATAGGTTATAGATTATAGGCATAAGGCAAGATAACAGATAATCAGTAAGTCATAGGCATATGACTTATTCCTATACACTATAGGAATAAGATAACATAGATAGGCAACAGAAAAACACAGGTTCATAAATAAGTTCATCAAGAGTAAGCCTAAGTAATAGTAGTAAAATCATGTAACTGTAAAACATAAGATTTAAGTCATAGGAAAAAGATATAGAACAGTGAACAGTGATAAGTCAGAATGTCAATATAATTATAGATAAATATAGGCAAATAGGTTAACATAGATAAGGTTAGATCAATATAGTTGTGAACAAATATATCAACTTGATCTTGTAGTCTTGCATAGGATAAAGGACATAAGGTTTATAAATATTAGTAAAATGATAGATAAAAATGTATGTGTAGGCCATAAGATAACTGTAGTTTTAAGTAGGTATCAAATAAGTTACTATTAGTGAGTGTGTAAAACAATTGCTATGGTGGAGTCACTGTGGTCATATGAGCAAAAAGATGTGGCTGTAGGGACTCCATCTTAGCTGTTCTGGACTCCATCTTAGTTTTTCTGTTACTATTTCTGTGAAGACAGAACTGCATAACCCATTTCTGGGAAATAGAAACTAAAGCTGTTTTCTTATAAAAAAAAATTGTTTTTCTGTACTTTGTACTTCACAAATTGTACCCTACTTAGGAGATGGCAGTGGTCATGGTAAGCTAGTAGGTCTACATGACTTTAAAATAGATTCTTGCCCCGGTCAACTCCTACTCAAACTCAGGATAGGGTTGTCTAACACCTGCTAGAACCTGGGAATGTGGTCAACTAAATGGCAAAGCTTATGGCTTTTTTTTTTTTAGCTTCTATAGCTTGTTTGCTTGCTTGCTGACTGGAAAATTCCAGTCCTGCTTAGAGCCCACAGGTTCCGCCAATTACTGTCTTAATTTCTGTGACTGGCTTCCTTAGGTGACCCTAAGCAAGCCACAGAGTTGTGTTTGTTATCCTTAAATTCTCAAGACCCAGACCAGGAAGTTGCTGTTCTCCCACAGAGCTTGAGTCTCTACAGGTGGGTGACAGTCCCTGGCCAGATAAATAAAGCTCTCTTTTGATTTAAATTCAGACTTAGAGTGTTTTCTGAATCGGCTCCCCATAAGGAGTCATAAATTATATGCTTTGAACAATGTTTGAGTCTGCTTTTTCGCTGCTATGACTAAAGGACCTGACCAGCCCAATTGTAGAGGAGAAAAGGTTTATTTTAGGACTCACAGTTCCAGAGGTGTTAGTCCATAGAAGGACAGCTCCATTTCTCAGGGCATGAAGTGAGGCAGAACATCATGGTGGGATAATGTGGCAGATGAAAGCAGCTCACATTGTGATCAAAAAGCAGAGAGAGAGAGAGACCACTGGCCAGAAACCAATACATACCCAAAGCCACACCCCAATCCCACCTCCTCCAGCCACACCCTCCCTCTTAGTTACCATTCAGTTATTCTCTATCAGGGGATTAAATCACTGATTGGTTTAAGACTTTTAGAACCCAATTATCTCTCCTTTGAATCTCCTTGCATTGTCTCATATGTGAGCTTTTGGGGGACCTCACATCCAAACCATAACAAACAACATTCTGTCATCTATCACTCTATCATCTCCACAATGTAACTTAATATATTAAAAGTGAAAGGAAATTTAATAAAAATATATGATTATAATAATGAGTTAAATAGTCTGTTGTTTGTGTATCAATCGGAAACATTCTGTCACACAGGTCACTCTCCCTGACCATTCTTGCTTACTTGAGAAGAGTAGTGCCAGTCCTTAATGTGAGGATGTAAATCACTACTTACCTGAGCCTTTCATGTCATATGATGTTCCCTTTACACAGATACTAAATTTCTTGATTTCCTTTCCAGTCAGAGGTAATCAAAAAAAAAAAAAATAGCACTCTAGTCTAGAACACAAAACAGGAAGTGTTATATGGGCTTCTATGAAAGGTTTCCTTGGTTTAACAAAATAAACTAATTTCCATTGTTATTTAGAGCAATAGATTAGATGTTTTAGTACCTGGACAAGACATTTGGTACAAAGAATACAAGTTATATTAACTTTGCTTCTTCAATTTTTAAAATATATTTACAAATTATAGACTGCTCAATCATAGATCTATATTCTGTCAAATTATTTGCCAAAGGTACAAAATTACTCAATAGGAACTAAAAGGGCAAAATATACAGAAAATGCTACAATTTTTTTTCTAGTAACAATATTAGTGACTTCAAAACTAGCTTTAATTCATATAAACATTAGAGTCATGTGCACACACAAAGTGTCCTGGTCAGTCCCAACCCTGTTTTCCTCTTCTGTCTGTGTGGCATGCTGTGCTCACTAGATTCTTAGACTCCCTCTAGGTATGAAATGTTTGCTTTGTATCTATGTTTTAAGTGCATCTATGTATAGGTTCTTAGGAGTTTCTTCATTTTTTTTCTTAGCTGTTTGCCCATTTCTGTCTTTCCATTGCTCCATATTTTATTTCAAATTCTGAAAATTTTCCTGAATCTGGTTTTATTTTCCATGTCCTCAGTGAAGGAGTGATAGATCTTCACAAGTCATAATTTTAAAGGGGGAATGGGCAAAAAAGAATTACCATTTATTTAATTAGCTCTTACTCATAAATTAACAACATGAGCTAAAGGGAAAATCCTTGTATTGTTATTAATAAGTGTATTTCTTTAAATTATGTATAATATAATTACTATCTATAATATGATCTATCTATTGTATTAAAATATGTAAAAAAGTTGTCATATGCATTTTATTATAATCTATATTAGTAAGTAGGGAAATGTGGGCAATATTTCAATCCAATGATATAGTTTTGTTATTTAAAAAAAAAGTAACACTAAAGTACAGATTTGAATCTACTATATCCTTTTGCTTTTTTTTTTTCAAATTTCATCTCTTTCTACATCTACCCCACCAAATAATTTAATATTTATATTTGAGAACAAGAATTTTTGTTCGTTTTGTTTGTTTGATTTTAGGAAAGCTTACTGGTACATAAATGGAGATGAATGGGTATTGAATAACTATAAATTGAAAAATACCAAACTTCATTTTACAAATGAACAAAACAAATTCAAATACAGACTGTTCACAAAGCTATAGAACTTTTAAAGCATGTAGACATTATTTGAACTCATGTCTACTACTTCTAATTCTCTTTCCTAGTAAATTTAATTGCCCATCTGTGAATTTGTATCCATTTATATGACTGAAGATAATTTTTTCAAGATGGTAAAGGGCATTTCTATTTAATGAAAACAGTTTAAAGTAAAAGGAAAATGATTTTTAAGTGGTTTTTCTCATTTCTTCTAGAAATTATTCCATAGTTACCAAGGACTCAAGAATCATCTGAAGAAATCATTCTAAATTAAATTACATAGCATTGAAATATTGTAAAAGAGAAACACTTGAAATTTGTTGAAGTGACAGATGGATCATAATTTTCAGCAATGGGTTGTCAGTTCCCTAGAAGTACAAAGTCTTTCTGTTTTATAAGAGCTAAATTGTTACTGAGCCTATTACAACATAAAACTCAAATAAAGAAAAAAATTTAAGACAATGAGTTGTAGTTTTAGTAGAGAGCTCAAGTGAATTGGATGTATTTTAAACATTTTTATAAACTATAAAAAGAAAGAATTCTGTACGTAGTGCAATTTGGAATGTAAAATTTAAACAGTATGATTAAATTATATAAAAAATGAGCATATTCTGAAAAAAATAACAGTAAATGACTTGCAAATACTCATCAGGATGTTACTACAAAGGGAGAACCCTACTCATGTTTTACAAGTATAGCATTATGCCTTTTCAGTAAATAGATCCTTTACAGCCTGCAGAATATGGCACTAGAATCTTATTTTATATTTTTAGACAGTGGCATAAAGAAGACAATAAAAAACCAAAGTTAACATTAAACAATCATATACTGTATTGCATTGTCTACATTTAAGTTTAAGTTAAAGTAGGCTTGTTATAATTTTCAGAATTTTATTTTCATAATTATACTTAGTAAATTAGAAATTACATCTTCATTTAGAAGGTATACTGCCTGTAAGTATACTTTATTTTTATTGCGTCAGCCTTATGATTGAATAGAAATTTACTTAAGTCATATTCTAAATCTTGATTAGTGAAGACACAAAAATATCACGATGAAATTTTATTTATGAAGCCAAATTTTCATTTTGAGTCCTTGAGATGATATTATGACATTTTGAGGGAATGAACTATGACTGCATTAAAAAATTATGCTATTGTTGTTTTGATATTCACAACAAAGAATTTTGCTACTCTCATATTTGGCTGAATGAAAAATACTAACACTCTAGATATGAACTAATTGTTAATAGAAGATTTGAATAATTTTTAGTGTGCATGTGTTTGCTTTTCCCATAATTGACGTATGAAAAAGTAAAGAAAATCCAGAAGATAAATGAATGCAACAATAACCCCATTTTTATTATAATTCAGTGAAACACACTGTCTCACACTCAGCATGGCTTTGATGGTGGGTGAATTGTCAGGCAAAGATTACCTCTTAGGTATATTGAGAATATACGTAAAAGAAAAGCAAACATTACATATATAAAATTTTAAAGCCATGCCTGTTTTTGCTTTAGATTGAAGCTACAAATAACAACTCTTATGATTTTAGGAAAATGAATTGGCTTTTAAGGCAGTACATAGTCATTTTGTTCTTCTGTTACATTTTTTTTAGAGAATGATAATAATGGCGAACATTTATTGTAATGTTATTGTGTTCCAGGCATTTTCCCAAGTTTTTCACATAGCTAAATGCATTTAAACCACACGATAACCATATTAAGTAGAAGTAATTTCCTTTCCCCTCTTTTCTTAAGGAAAAAAAATAAATGCTTTTTTCTCATTCACACTGATGGAATGACACTTGATGTCAGGAATTTAAAAATTGGGCATTTCAAAGACAAGAGGTTATCCAGTCTCTGCATCAAAGTATCTTGAAACACATATAAACATTCCTAGAGCTAAAGGATTTTTAACACATTTCTTTAATTATGCTTTATATGATTATGTATTTATAAATAATATTATGAATATGGATTGTATACTTTTCTGGGAACATTCAAACATTTTCTAGTACTCTATTTTGATTTAGCCATTCGATAAAGATATTACATTTTGAAACATTATTATTTCTAGGGCATTGATAATTTCTCTTTTATTCAGTTATTTTACTCCCCAAGACCAAAAAAAAAAAAAAGCTCTCCAGGACCAAATCAAGTTTTGTGTATTTGCTTTCAATCTATTTCTTTTTACCTAATTTATTCAACTTGCATAGTCCTCCATGAAAATACGTAGTGGTATTTTGTGCATATGTATATTTACGTATCAATTACTATAAATATGTTTTTGGAATTTAATTTGTCCTATTTGTTGTTTCAAACAATTACAATATATTATTCTGATATATATTTAAACTTTATTTTGTATTTCATTATGCTATTTACTTTTACAGTCTTCTGATTCAGGTATTTCTGCTTCCCCCCCCCCTTTTCTTAACATAAAGCTGCAAGATTTTCTTGCCCATTCTTTTTTATCTTAGTTCACTCAGAGTTACATACTAGAAATTGTCTCTCCTATATCAAGGAAGTTTTATGTAGATGATACTAAATTAAACTCCAAATATTACTTTGAAACTGTTGTCTATATTAATGAGTATAATCATTTAAGTTTTTTTTCTTGAACTTGTCAACACAATATGAGTTGCAATTATTTGGGTTATACAATTTTCTTTTGCTACTTGTTCATTTGCACTCATTTAAAAGGCGTGAACTATTTTTTATATATATTTTGTAATCCAATTCACTTCTCCCCACCACACATTCAAGTATTTTCTTCAACTTCTTTTGAGGATATTCATTCTTAATCAAAATTATATGTCTTAATCAAAATAGTCAATGAACAATGATGCCAAATTCTAAAACTAGTAGTTGATTCTCAGTCTTTGTTTTGTGCTTGATCTCTCAGAAACATTTATCACAGGATCTCAGTTCATTTTCTTTCAAAATTGTGATTAAAACGTGAAATGTTAAATTGACCAATATAGTCACATTGTTGTTCCAGAGACCACTAGAACTTGTTTATCTTGCAACAGTGACACTCTACACCTACTAAACATCAATCAAACTCTCTACCCAGCCCTTCCTTGGTAACCATCTTTATGCTTTCCATTTCTATAACTTTTATTGCTCTAGATATTTTGTACACATGGAATCAAATAGTATTTATTCTTTTGTGACTAGCTCATTTCTCTTAAGTATAATATACTTGAGATTCATCCATTTTTTAGCTTGTAACAAAATTTCCTTCTTTTGAAAAGCTGCATAAAATTTTCTTGTGTATATAAAACACAGTTGTTTTTACCCCTTCATCTGTTGATGGCCATTTGGTTTTCTTTCACTTATTGGCTATTGGGAATAATCTTGCAATGAACATGGATATGCACATTTTTCTTCAGAAACTTGTTATGAATTATTTTAGATGTAAAACCAGAAATGAAATTGTTAGATCCTATGGCAACACTAGTTATAATTTTTAAGGGCACCACCATATTCTTTTCCAAAATAACTGTATCATTTTACATTCCCACCAACTATACACAAGTGTTCCACAAAAAGGTTACAACTTTCTGTACCATCTTAACAACACAACTGATTTTCTATTCTTTTGATAGTGGCTTCCTGATGGGTGTGTGATAGTGTCATTGTGGTTTTTATTTGCATTTCTCTAATACTTAGTGATTTGAGCATCATCTCAAATGTTAATTAATCATTTGCATAAATTAATTGGTGGATGTCTATTTAAGCCCTTTATTAATTTTTAGATTTCTTAATTTTAATTTTTTTTAAAAAATTAACAGTTTTTGTTAATGCGTTGTAGAAACTCCTTATAAATTCTGTGTATTAACCAATTATCAGGTACATGGTTTGCATCTGTTCCAGAGCACAGGTTGCCTTTTCATCCTGTGTTTTGTCCTGAGTTCATTCTTTTCACCTTTTTAGCAAGTCACATTATTCATTTAAGTTTTCTTCTAGTTTAATAGCCGCTCCTTTCAAAACTTACTTCTCGGTTTCTCCAATTCTGTGTAAACTGTTTCAGGGTTGAGTTCTTGGGCCTCTTTTTCATGTCTTTATTAGAGTGTGATAGCTATACATAACATTGGGGTTTCCCTTAATGTAATCACAAATGAATAGAACATAATTTGCTCTACTTCAGTCTCCAATGCTGCTTCTTTCCCTCCCCTCCTCCTTCCTACTTTATCCTCTTTGTTATCTGAATCTATTCCTTTGGAGGTGAATAACTGTGCCATGGTTTTAAATAACATCTGAATATGATCATGACCTTATATTGCATATTCAATGAACCCAAGAGATGTCCTAAAATAAATTATTGAATGCACCCTATCACCACCTATTCTCTCATTCATCTCAGTTGAATAAAAGTCTATTCTTAGAGTTGATTATCAAAACCATATTGGCATTGAGGATTCAAACTTCCATTCAGTTTCATACACTTGTGCTAGGGGATTTTGTTAATCTTCACAATGTGTTCATGCTTAGTGCAAGAGAAAGAAAAAGGGACCTGGGGTGTTGATGCTTTCTTGATGCTGCTTCAGCATCCTTTGCATGTTCTGTCTGACAATTTTGAAAGACAAAAATAGACTCTGATTGTGCTGCTGTGAACCATTGTGTATTATATGCCACTATATCTGATTTCCCCTGGTACCAAGATTGTCATCTGCACAGTATTTAGTGCAAACTTCCCATGAACTTCTCATGTGCACTTTAGTAGTATTCATGGTTTTTTTCCCCTGTTTCCTAAACAAGTCTTAAAAAATCATCCCTGAGATTTTAGGAAATTTATGACAGTTCATATATATTTTGATCTTCCATATTTTTTATTCCATTCCATTACAATAATTAATAGCATACTGTTTGGGTACCAGTGATTGTTTTCCCTTGGCTTATCCCTTCAACACTGTATCAAATAGAAATCATGGTAGTAGAATTTATATTATTTAACTCAAAGGTTTTTAGTCTAATAAAATTATAATGACCTATTTGTTATGACTTTATCAAATTACTATCTTTTTGCTGCAACCAGCAGGTTTGCCATCCAACATAACAGGTTCCCGGCAAGAGGCAATGGGAGATTAGAAACATAAAGACTCACATTGCAGATTTTGAATATAACAGCTGGGATTGGGTGGAACACTGTTCCTGATGGAGAAGTAGGTCTAAAGAATTGAGCCAGCAATCTTTATTATATATGTCTCATTAATCAGATTAAAGACTATACAAGCATTATTCTTTGTGTTCATGAAAGTTACAGAGTTAGCAACATTATGGGGTTTATTCCTCAGTTACATACTACAGTTGCAATGCACAATGTTAGGAGCTTTGTATAGCTTTCAAGTCCATTATTTAAAGTTATGTTATGTGAGCAGGCTCAGGAGCAGCAGAGCTGGTGAAACATTGTGGTTGTCTTGCAAGAGAATATCTTTATTCCTAGGAGCTATATGCCTGAGATCAAGGTAGAGGCTGATAAGACTCTAGCATAGAGCCTCCCCATGGAGGACATTACCCATAGCAACTAGGCATCCTGCACCTTTGTACAGAAACTTTCCCAGACAGCAAGCCCAGACACTTCCCAGAAGTCATCAGGGACCCCAATTTCAGATACTATTCTCCCATTCACTGTCATGGCTCTCCACATTTTATACCAGTTAGTTGTATAATATTTTATCTTCTAAGAGATATCTACTAAGAGACATACACCTTATTTTCTTTAACCTGTGGATATGACACATACAAATAACCAACTTTGTACTTGAATTTTACTTCTAATTAGAATTTGAGTACAGTAACTTGGCCTGAAGCTTAAGCATGTTTATATTAACTTAGGTTGAAGTAATTACCCAACCATATTGTCATATGAATCTAATCTCTTATAGGCATCTTCCCATATTCTTACACTATTCTCAGCTCTTGCCTTAAGAATGGAGAAGTACATAAGGAAACTTAGCAAAACATGATGCTGGATGGCTTGGAGCTGAAACATTATCCCTTTACAATTCACAAAATGTAAACACTACTGTCCAAGAACATATGTCATAATTGAAAGGAGTTTAACAATTGTTGATTGTAGACTAGGATTATTGATAAAATACACAGTATCTTTAGAATGTTCTGATCTACAGGCTACATTTATGGAGTTAGACTGGACAGTATTCCATGTTCCTGGCTTATACAATGACTGGATATAAAGTAACACTGAGTGTTTACATATATATGTGCCATTTCTAAAAGAAATGAGCTTCACCCTTCAGAGGCCTTTAGTAGAATTTTGACAACTGTGCTCACACATGTTGTTCTCTCTCAGTACTTTAATAAACATTTAGTCTTCGACATTTTGTGTTTGAAAATTTTTGCATGTTTTTTCTTCTTTGGCTTAAATGAACACATGAATTTGCCTTTGCCCTTAGTGTAAAATTTAAGCAGTTCCTTAACCTAACCTTGCAAAATCATTCCCTCATTGGTGCCTAGTACCTTTTGTAGGGCTGTTGTAAAATTTTGAAAGACAAGGAAATTTCAAATGTGAACAGTTTCTTAGTAATTTGCAATTCTTCATTTTCTGTATCTTTTTCTTAAACTAGCACTTCCTATATCAATGACTACTTTAATACAGGAGGCTATTTGTCAGGAATTCAAACCTCTCTGATGGGAGACAGACTGTCAGGGTATCTAAATTTCAATTAAATGCACTGCTGAACTCTATTCCTTCATTTGAGAAACTGGGAATAAAAATCTCAGTCTGTAACAGTGACTAAAAAATGCCTTGATTGATAAAACTTGCTTCTTAATTTTTAAACATTTAACTGGAATGAAAAGTTATTTGAATAATAATAAATTTATCTTTATAAAACATACTTAGAAGTAAATGCTATTTGCATAATTTTTTACAGTAGATAAATTGTGCATTTAGAGTTTTTTGAGTTATGTGAGGGTAACACAAGAATGCTTTTTTGCTACAAGTCATGTGATTATGATATTTTGTATAAGTTCTCTTACCATCATTAGATAATAAAATGACTAAACTGTTCTTTTTTCTTTCTTTCATTACTAGGTATTTCAAATCAATCACCTCAAGATCAAGAATATTAAGAGCATTGATGGACAATGAGTATGATTGGTCGAGACTTTTCAGGGAGTGACCTATCCATAAATTGGTACACAAAATGAGATGCTTTTGGTAAATAATATTTTAGTCAATGATAAATTATTAATTTAAAACCTAATTAAGATATTATTATTCAATATGGTTTTAAGAGTGATTACTAATATTTAATGGAAAAATAAAAACTTCAAAAATGCAATGCCTCTAATAGTCTTAGAAAACATTTTGCCAAATATCTGTATTATAGCTTTAAAATTGCTTGTTTTTAAAACTTTTAAAAAATATTTTAATTGCTTTGTTTTGAAAGACTGCAATGAACATAAATCCTAAAATGCAATTGCATATAGCGGAGATGACCTGCATGAATTATGAAGCTCATGTTCCATGCTAAAAGGTGAAATTTATGTTATCAAAGCTTTTTGGCTAATAATTCAAAATAACAGTTCAGAACCAAAGTATATGTTCAGCCTAATCATTCAGCTTCCACCTTCCCTCTCCTTTTTCTTGCTAAGCTGACATAATATGCATTTATAAAAATACCCAAATCAACTTCTTAGCAAGGTGGATCATTTCAAAGACTTTTATATGAGGAGTATATCTCAGTAAATTGTCTGTGTGTACGTGCATGTAAGTTTGTGTGTGTGTGTGTGTGTGTGTGTGTTTAATATTATTTGCCTTGTTATTTTATTGTTTGAGGGAAGGGGATTTAAGATAGACAGTCATTTATGTTGAACTGTAGTATAAGTCAAAGTTTAATGTATTAGCTATTCAATGGCATTCCAGCAAATTTTCACTATTCAACAGAATTCCACCCATTTATTTATCCACATTGTGCTAGATGATTTCTTTCCAAACTGTTTTTTCTTGGTGACTGGATGATCTAGCAAGTTGTTAATGTGCGTGATTTTCTCTAACATAGAATCTATTGAATCTACTTGAATCTATTTTATGTATTAAGGGAGACAACAGTATGTTGAAACATTCACAGTATTAAATAAGATATATTTTTTTCTGTATTCTAAAATGACATCTTCAGAATATCCTCTTGTATGAAGGGCTTATAGGAGTAGCATGAGGCAGCCAAATACTAATAAAATGTTGATTATTATCTTCCAGGTATCACATTCTGGTTATATAATAATTTTGGTCAAATCACTCAAATTTTAACAAAGTTGTAGTAAGAATATAGACTATAGTTTCAGTTTTCTTATTTACAATTTGAGAGTTTAGTTTTAGCCATGTTTCCCCTTTTGGAAGATACATTAAAATATTATGAATCTTTCTTTGTATAAAGAAAGTCTCTGCTGGTAAATGTTTCAACTGAAAACTAATACCCTAAGTTAGCTTCAAAGATAATAAAAGTAGGAATTAGTGAAATAACATAGAAATGTAAACAACTATTCATATTTTCCAAAACAGAACTCCTAAGACTCTTTTTCTATATGTGACTTCATGACCAATGTGATTCTGCAACCTGGACACTCAGAAAAATGAGAAATTATATCCCATCTGATTCAAATGTATGATATATCAAGGTCATTGTACTGTCATGTGTAACTAATTAAAACAAATAAAAAAGGTTAAAAATCATTTTTATGAAAAAATATTTTTTCAACCAATGATTAGAACATAGTTTTTACAAAAACTCAACAATTTCATTGTAACTATAATTCTTAAAAGTGACAAATATCAACTAAAAATATTTACTTATGTTTAAGCCATTTTTTTTCAGGGAAATAATATTTATTTTTACATTGCTTCTTTCTTTATAGAATTTCATATTTTGACCATAAAAGAAATAGTACTTACATTCTCTTAAGTACATTTTCTAAAATTACATGTCGAATGTCCAAAATGGGATCTTATTTTGTTGGAATGTAAGCCATGCTAAGGTCTATGTAATTTTTTTAATTGAAAACTTTGTGGAGAGAGCCCTTGGACTAAATCCCAGCTGTGACTTGATTTAATATCCATGTGAGATCCTTAAGTCACTTAAACCCACTAACTTGATTTTTATTGACATGCAAGTATTTTCATTTTATTTATTTGAATTTTTGTGAGGATCAGGTTATGCCAATACAAATGAAGATGGTCATTTTTAGAATCTAAACAAACTTGTATAAACCTGAGTGTGGTCAATGATGGGATGCAAGACGTGTGAGAGAACTTCAGAAGCTTGAAGTTCAGGATCATCTTCTTTTCACTCCTTCTTCAAAACACCTCCTTCACTAGGAGCCTTCCCTACACCTGGGAGAGGGAATACACTTATCTCTGAAGACATGGGAAGTAGAGGAGATTCTGAACAAACAAACCTTGCTAAATCCCTACAATTTACAAATCCCCTTTTCCAGTCAAACCTCTCACAGCTGTCCACCTTTCCTCAAATCTTAGCCTAAAAATACACAAGTTTTCCTATTTCTTTGGGTCTTTGTTTTCTTATGAAGCCTCTTGTGTTACATAAAAGTTACCTTAAATATATCGGCATGTTTTTCTGCTGCTTGTCTGTCTTTTGTTATAAGGACCTCAGCCATGAACTTTGCAATGGGTGGGGAAAGGAACTCTTTCCTCCCCTACAATCAGCATGAATACTCTGAACATGTCCTGTTATTTCAACTGCCAACATGAATGCATCCAAATAATTATTTCCTTGTATTATAATTACTTTCAATACACTGTTTGCAGGGTCCACCTTAGTTTTTAAATATCAGAGATAAGGGAATTTGCTACAAATATTATTCCCTTTGTAAAGTGAAAATGGCTCTTTTTCCCCACCTGATTATGGTGAAGGTCTTCTGGTGTCTGTGTCTGTGTGTTATTGTGGAGTGAGGGGAAAGCATAGAGTACATCTGTGCTTACATACACTCCACCCACATTCTTGTATATTTGAATTTCAAAGTACTTTCTTAGATATTTATTGATGCTTTATATGATGTTTTAAATTTCAATGAATGTTTCCAGCTCTAGAATTGTGGATTCCAAAGAGGGTTTCCAATGCCTCTACATGCTGTGACATAACCCTCATACCACAGTGGGATGGGCCTCGACATCTATTATAGAATTTCCTTATACCAAAAGTAATTCCTCCTAGGAGTTCCCTGATGGCTTTTTGGTTTTTTTTGTTTTTGGGGGGTTTTTTTGGTACTCAAATATCTACTAAGGATGTCTCAAATATCAGATATATTTCTGTAATTTCAAGTTTAATGATAGAAATTTCTTAAAATTATTTCTTTTAAAGAGTTTGCTTTATAGATGTGCATGCTCCATTCCTTGCCGTCTGCATGAAATTTAGAAGTCTGTCTGCTAATATATGATGGAGTAGGATAAAATTTACAATGCAAAAACATCTCTTTTATGTGTCTTATAAGAATATTTATATAAATTGTTACATAGTTATTTTTCCTCTTTGAATTTATGAAGGATTTTAAGACAACAGAGTTATGGAAGGCTTTTTTATATCTTGCCTTTGTTCCCTAAAGGCATATAAGTAAGTTAGAAAATAACCAGTAAGATTAAAAAATAGATTAGATATATGGTACATAAAAGCAAAGTAAGATAAAGCTAGAGTTACTGCTATTATGCAAATCCAACTGCCATAAAACATTCTATACAATTACTAAAGTGGACCACAAATTTGACTGTAAAATTCCTTACTGTCAAAGCAAAGATCTGTGTAGAGATTTAGAATGTCCCAAAGGGGCTAACAACAAACAGTTCCTCAAGAGAAGCACAGCTCTCCTGATACTTACACTGGAATAAATGTCTCCTGTGGGCCCCATAATTGAAGGATCTTAGAAGTGGTGGAGCCGTTATTGTTCAGCCAGTCCAAGTGCCTATACTGTCACTGCATTTGCTCTTCTCCATCCTTTCTAAAAGACCATATCTCTACTTGAATGAGTCGACTGGCAGAAGGCTCAGCACTAATAAGGCATTTTATTATTTAACAGACGATTTCTCGTTTTTAAAAATGTATTTCTTTTGTTTAGGCTTCTATGTATAGTCATAATTTTAAATCTCTGGAGCAAAGTAGAACATGAGTACTCTATATTCCACTTTTAAATAATTTAAGAATAGCTGCAACTGTTCCCCATTCATACATACATTCATTAGATATATGCATTGTGCTTCTGCTCTACACTATGCTAAAAGTTTGGTTGACAGAACGGTGAACAGTAAAAACACAGCTCTTATTTCACTAGATATGCAAAGGAAAAATGTTTTAAGCATGTGTCTAGTGTTTTATTTTCAATTTCTTCCCTGAGTTAAAATATCATTGTTTCACTTCTTGAGAGGATCCTTGGTATTTCACTGCCCTGCTCTTGGCTCTGTACCTGACATGAAGGGTCTTTTCCCCTTAAGATTCTGAAGGGGAGAAATAATGGGCCAGCTACTTATTCTTTAGCTAGTTCCCTGGAAGGATATCATCAGATGGATTCACCCAGCAACAAAGGGTCAAAGCTTCTGTAAGATAGCTTTGTTTCAGCACCTTAGTGTGTGCCTGAGTGTGTGTACATGTGTGTGCAATTCCACTTGCCTAGGGTCTCCAACTCTTTCTAGTTCAGTGGTAATGAATTTCCCTTTTGGTTTTCTTGTAATTTGAATATTTTTGCGAATCTACTTACTTCTCAAAATTACTCAGTTAATTTTTTTATTTGTTTCCAACTAAGACTGTAAGAATTACAACTTACAATCCCAGAAATAATGCCAAACATATAGTAAATGTACCCAGTAAATGTTAAATGGGGGAATTTAGTGGGAAAAAAATCCTTGAAACCTGAAAATAACATTTTCACCTTATTGTAAATTTTTCTTCTTCCTTTCATTGCTCTTATTCCCTCTTTTTTTGATCCCTTTCACATATGTGTGTGTATAGACATATATAATCGTATATACATAAGTAATAGGTAAATTTTGGATAGTTCAAAATTATATTAACATAAACACTATGTATGATTATAAATAGCCTTTATTCCAATACCTATTTTTCCAAGAAAATATTCATTTTTTATGAATATGCTTTAAATGCAAAATTTAATCTTGTATGATAAACATATATTAAAATCATAGTAATAGTTTTTCATTGTCTTTATTTCTTTGTGAATATATATTTATAATTAATTACCCAAGAATCTTTCTTTGATTTACTAGCACAATCATAGTCAAATTTGGTAAGCCAATAAAGAAAGTAAACAAAAGCAACCCTTCCTCCCCTAGAGTACTGATAATGCCTTCTGATTCATCCATTTTTATTCAGCTATAGTAGGAAAAATTACTGTTGGAGATACAAAAGTTTTTCTCTTATAATACTCAAATTGCATTCTAATTGCCTAATATTAACAAGATAATGTGATTGTGGCATATATAACATCGTCACTTCTTTATTTTGTGTTCTTTCAGAATAGAATATCTATGTTGAGTGAAATCAAATTTGATTGATATTGTGAATGAAATCATTATAAAACACAATCTACTGGAAATAATTTAATGGTCTGTAAAAGCAAATACCTCATCTGCCACTAATGTGCAATGTATACACAGAATAAAATTTGGAAACTTCTTAATCTTAAGTAAATATTTCATGACTGATTTATTAATTAAGGATGCATTTGTAAAGTTGTCACCATGCACTATGGAGGTTTTTTAAAAACATGGAAATGCTCATATGAAACAAATGCTGATTTAGTGGGTTGCCATAACTTCCCATCACTCTATTAGTATGGAAATCTACAACATATATAAAAAGGGAATATAGCTATCTACAATTTCAAGTAAGTTGTAGAAGTAAAAAAATAATAATAATCAGGAATTAATACCTTATTTGAAAGAGAAAAGTAAAAGAGAATACAATGTTGACTTTGCTAATCAAGTTAGAGGGAAATCAGGAATTATGGATATAAAATTATTTTAGAAAATTTGGAAATTATTAACGGAATTTTTTAACAATTTCCAAAATCTTTATCTGGGATGACTTTATTTTTTTTCCCCATTGAAAACCCTTCAACTGAGAGCACTTCTTTCAGTCAGCTAGTTCTTGGCAGAAGTGAATGACTCAAGAAGCAACAGCACCCTCTGCAGTCGGCCATTGTCATCCCATTACCAAGTATGGAGGATGATTACCTTTAGTAGAGGAAAGCAGGTGAAATTTTGGAAAGAAAATTAAAAGGTAGCATCTCTGAAGATAAAATCAGAGTGCCTCTGGCCGTTTTGAGCAACAAAAATGCTCAAAGCTCACAACTATTTTATGAAAGGTTTTTTTTTTTTTCAGATATGTGGCACTGTTCTGTCCTTGCTTGTTTAAATGAAGATGGGCAATAGATTTCAGTTATTTGAAATTGAAATTGAAATTGTATTTGTGATCTCCTTGTTAAAATTCTATTTTATTAAAAGAAAGAATTTCTTTTCATATTTATTTATTTATTTATTTACTCCACATGATCATTTCTAAAGCCCTGGGATCAATCCCAACCAAATACTATAATTACTATAAAATGAAAATGGCATGTGTTAAAGAGGTGGTATTAAAAGGAATTCATTCTTTGGTGAACCAACATTTGTACTGGTACTCCATCCCATTCATTCACTTTTAATACCATTATCACCTAACTGAGCTGATTCATCCTTGCCCAAAAGAAAATAGACAAGTGTACCTGTATATAACTGGAGCATATGAAAGCTTCTTGTGAGCTCCAGATATATTACTGCTATGAGTAAGAAATTGTATAATAATTATACAAAGTGATTGAATGCTGTATGCCATGACTAATAAATATATGATAAGTATACAGAATACTTAAATGTGGGTAGAAAAACGAAGGACTGCAATTAAAATTAGCATTTAGAGAAAGATCAGTAAAACATTTATAATCTCTTACTTTAGGAATTTCAAAGAGCAGCCATCCAGGTAATGGCATTAACTGCTTGGTTGGCCAAACCAGATGTCCTCAGGTATACTCTCCATGATAGTCTCCTGTGTGCAATGTCCTCAAGACTACCTCTGGGCCATTTTGAAGCATCGGCTTTGTACTTGATGGTCACGTTCATATGTCACTTTTGCAAAAACATCTGTATAAGTTTATCTATGCAAACCACATTGATAATTCATATGTCTTTATAAATTCAGATGCCTTAAAATGTTAGTATGCTTTTACTGGTAGGGCTGAGATCCAGCAACAGAGCCCCTGTCTAGCCAACGTTGTTTAATTAGAAATAGGCACAGAGTTATCTATTTGCATTTAGAATCAATCTTGGTGCCTCAACCATTTTCTTAGTGTTCAGAGAAATGGCTTCACATTTTGACCCAACCCATCTATTTTTTGGTGTGAAAATGATGTTATATAATTTTTTTTTCTTTTAAGGAATGTGAGCATGATTTTTCAGTAAAAAGCTTCTAATGTGAATTGCTTATGATAGATGTCAGGATTCTGCTGGATATAATCTGCTAAACTTGCATCCATGTCTCAGCTTACACTTCATATTTCATAATGCTTTCTTCCAATTGGATAGGCAAGAGATGGCCTAGCTCCTTTGCCAGACTAAAATGCATGTTAGCTACAAATAGTCCACAGTATTTTAAATTTTATTTAGGTAGCTTTTGAAAATCATTCATGCTCTAAAACTAACTCACATAAACTTCTAAGTACCATTTATTCCAAGAAGTGTGAAAAAAAGAAAAGGTTGTTGGGGGAGTAGAGAGGCTATTCCACAATATCTCAAAATCACACTGATTAGAAAACTTATTATGTCATATCATAGGCATAGCCCTGTTCAACAGAAAACTACATCTCAGGTGAGTGGAAATTTATTTTCCAACTTTAGATAGGTCTAAATATTTAAGAAAAAAGATAGCTATTTTATGAAGAACTATTTTTATTTGTTTTTTTAGATCGTTGAGTGTATTTCGAAGTATTATACATACATGGAATATATCTTCCCATGCTGTGGTTGTAGGTGATGTGGAGTTAGCCCTGTCATGTATTCACACATGAACATAGGAAAAGTTATGTCTGATTAAGTCTACTGTCTTTCCTATTTCCATCCCTGTCTCCCTTTTTGGATTTGGCTTTGGAATATGAAGTGAAAGAATGTAGAGGACAGGAATTACAAAGATTAATTTTTGTAGGCATTTGGATAAAGGTGAGCTCCTCTTCTATTAAAGTAGAAATCCTAAAGCCAGAAGCAACAGTGAGGCTATTTTCTAAAGAAAGCCAGTAGGCTCATACAAATATCACCTGGTAGAATACTTGTCATAAAGATAAATACATAAAATAACCATTAAGCTACTAAATTAAATTGAAGGTTACTGTCATGGTGAAAAGTTATTTTTACTGTAAAATTGACTTATTTGTAATTTTCTCTTTCACTCTGGGTCTTCATAAGATAGAATAGAGAAATCTTAGACCTGTTAGCTCTCCTCTTAGTACAGTCTTATTTTTGGAGCATTCATTAAGCATAAAATCCTATTGTTTGAAAATTTCTTCATTTCCATACCAATTATAATTTACTTTCAAGGATATAGGCCCTTAAATCTTTTTTATAGAATATTGTTTCTATTATAGAATATTTTTTAGTTCCTTTTCCAGTTGTTTCCTAACACATTTTCCTGTTTTGAGAAAAGAAATGATGTGTTTTTACAAAAATTATACTGAATTCTTCAGGTAGAAAAAAATGATAGACAGCACCCCACACTCAGAGGGTGTGTTATTTCTCAGTTGGAGCTACAGCTAAGCTTTCCTGAGATTTGTCACTGTGTCTTAAGCTGGCCAATTAAAGTTCTTTGTTTGTGTAAAAAGGCCATTGAATTGCACTGGTACAAAACCTCTACTGCATTTCCTTTATCTTTAATGTGTCTTATCATCAGTGGGAATGTTATTTAATGTGTGTTGTGTGTCTGTGTGTGTTGTGTAATTAAACAAGGTCTCTGTCACAGTATAACAAGGATCTCCTTCTCACCAGTTTCCAATAAGATGTTCATCATGTCTATCTGAGACCTCAAAAGAGGCACCTTTAGCATTTTATATTTATAACAACATTCTGCTTATGATGACTTATGTATTATTTAAGACAGAAGCTTTTTTCTGCAGTTCTTATTTCCTTTCTTAGCCATTACTGGAATCTCTTGTAATGACCATATTTCTGCTAACTTTCTCTTCGAGGCAATCTAGGATTTTATATCAAGCACCTAACAAGTCTTTGAGCCTCTATTACTCAATTCCAAAGCTACTTTCCCATGGTTAAGTATTTGTTGTAAGATCCCACATCTCAGTGCCAAAGTCTGCATCAATTTGCTAGGACTCCTGTAATACAGTACCACAAATTGGGGGGGCTTAAAAAAATAGAAATGTATTGTATCACAGCTGTGGAGTTTGGAAGACTGAAACAAGGTATTGGCAGTGCTGACTCCTTCTATGACCTGTGACTGTCTTATTTTGACTTGTGGATGTTTCTTTTCTCTTTATGATTCTTCAAGTCATCTTCCCACTCTGCATGTTTCCCTTTGTGTCCTCATTGTCCCCTTTTGTTTGGACATCAGTTGATCTGGATTAGAAACAATGTTAATGTGCTCTTTTTAACTTGAATACATCTGAAAAATTTTATAGCCAAATAAAATCACATTCTGAGATTAGGACCTGTGACTATGGTGGACAGGGGTGGGGGGCACGATCCAAAACCCAAAGGAAAACAATTACATTCCCTCCTAAAGTCACAGTAAAAGTAAGTAATGTGTATGTGTTCTAAAAATTTATTCAAGAACGACCACCTTAGAAAAATGTAGACTTCATTAAATATCTGAAGATATTTTTAAATTCAATTATAATTCGGCAATCTTCTGATGAAGAACTATTATTTTATTATTTTTGTAGTCAATTATTAAATATATTCAAATTAATTCATTTCACCCATTTTTTATTGCAAGAAAATGAAAGTTTTATCTGCAGTTTCTTGCATGGATTCCAAATAAGACATATATCTTCATATATTTCAATAGTTTTAAAATTCAAATTAATACATATTAAATTTAATATAATTACCCATAATTACATATGAAAAGAAAACAATTTAAGATCAGCATACTCTTTTTGTCCTTCTTCATATTTCCACATTTCTAACTGGTATAAGTTCTCTTCATAATTAAGAATTCAATTTTAAAGCATAGTTTTCTCAATGACAATTTCTTTGAACTTTCATTCAATTTTTGTGGGATAGTTTCATTTAAAATTCCATGTTGAAAAAGATACACACATACACTAAATTCTCAGTTCAGTGAGACTAGCTTTTCTCTGTTATTCCAGATCCTGTATTCCACATGAATCAAATGCCCTGAGGTAATGTACCAGTTAAATATAGTGCTCTCCTAGTTTTTTCCTACTCATTTTAAGTGACAGAACACTTTCAGTTCCAGCCTGCTTTAGTTTTCTTTCTACTCCTTCCAACATTTATTTTATTCATTTTTAATTCAAAATATGTAAGTATTGTAAATAGGAGGGCTGTCTTGTACAGACTTCTTTCCATTTTCTAAAAAAGAACAAATATATGTTAATAATACTGGAAACATTTTATTGAGGATATTTGTTAATTTTTCAGCAATGATATTATATATATATGTATATTTTAAATTTCTATGACAAAGATAAAAATGATAGATTGAGAGTATGTATGAAATATGTGAAAATAAAAAGGGCATCACTTTCGGTAATAAACAAAGCTTCAGGTTTATGTACCTTACAAATTAATGTCCTTTTTCTGATGTAAAATTCATGAAGTAAATTCTGATTTGTAGAAAAATAATGATTTATTATGCTCACCTAAAATATATATGTGAGTGATTTTATTGTTTTCTCACATTTTCTTGGTGTATTATAGTTGTATATAATGCTGGGATTTCTTGTTACATATTCATATATACACATATGTGTGCATTTTCTACCACAATGATAAATGTTTTCTTTTCAAAATGAAGCATTCTAGTTTGACTAAACTATTAATACATAAAATCTAGCAGAAGAATAAACAAATTTAAATTTTACTGGAAGCAGCAAGATAAAGAGGCAAGCACATTTGTAGTTAACTTTCAGTAGATATTAAATCTTTTGGTAATTTATTATATTGTCTTGAATGTTATTTTCTTCTAAAACATACAAATTTCCTTACCAATGTTGTGAGACTATGCTGATACTAAATTCCTTTTATGTTACCTGTTATAAAGTATGCCTTTAACAAAAGAATTTTTCAGCCCTTCTCCAGTTAACTCAGAATAATTTTCAGGAATGCCTAAAATCATATTGCATAAATAAAGTGCATATATTTATGCATGTTTAGATTTAATCACTGTAATTCTTTTGAGTTTTTAATAGCTATGTTTTCCAGTAATTAACATGATATTTTTCATAATCCTCAGTAATTTCATAGGTTTTTATTTTTTTTGACATATGTGTATTTGTATATAAATAATGGAGTAAATAAACTGACATCAGCCCAGTTTAAAAATTGCTCAATTCATAATCTTTTATCATAATAATACTCCTTATAAAAAATAGTTATTAAAGTAATTGAAAGTTGTGAAATAGATGTGTTCTCTTGCCTAATTGATCACAAAATTTGGATCCATTTTATTATCAATACATGTTTAAATTTCTGGTGACCTCTTTCTTCGAATGATTCATTGTTTATACATCATAGTTATTCTGTTATGTGTCACTGTGAAACAGATATGCATACTTTTTCAAGAGTTAACTGAAAGTACTAATCAATAGCATCATATTAGTCATTGTCAAAGAAGAGCAATATTAAATTAGAGAACAGTGTGCCTTGGTTCAAAAAGCCTGCAAACGTGAATTAACTATCACAATTGTGCTTCTCATTTTTCTGCCACCTCAATGGTAAATATGTTAAATTTATCAAAAATCTCCTCTTTAATAAATAAGGATATTTATGCTCAGTGAAAGAATTACTCAAGTGCCTAGTAAAAATTGTGAAAATAGGATTTAAATCTAATTCTTTATTTTCTGTTCAATATGAGGTCTTTTTAAATTGTATTTTAGGAACTACAGCAAAAACACATAAAAACATCCTTGAAGCTCATATGTCCATCTAACTTTCCCCTCAAATTCCTAAGCAAAACACAACATACTGACCAGCTCAACCCTCAATCTCTTTTATTGCATCCTCCAGTCCATTTTTCAATTCACTATAATTCACTATAAAAAGGGTTAAAATCACGTTTCCACATGAGTACCAATCTCTTCAATTCCAGTTGTGTATCCATATTTAATACTGGAAATGTTTTTATCTGTTACCAAAAATATCTTGACTCACTGTGGCTTATACTAATCCTACTCTTTTTTTTTTGTTAATTTTATTCTTTTTTTTTAACCTTCTCCTTCTCCATAATCCCCACCAATAATCCCTCTATAATGAGTGTTGAAGCAGGAAGCTGCTGTTTTAAGTTAAATAACACAACAGGATGGGGTGCGGGCTCTGCAGATTCCTGGGCTTGTTTCTCCTGATCAAAAGCTGACTTCACAGTTCCAGGTGTCTTCTCCATACTTTGCTCTGGAAAGCATCATATGAAATCTGCAGGCTACATTTTGATATGGGAGTAGAAACACCTGTCCAAGAAAAACCCCAAAACAGCTTCATCCTGTGTCTCACTTACTGGAGTCAGTTTACATGATCAGCTGCAGCTTTTGTGAAGAGGATTATTTCTTATTGTTTCCTACATTGTTAAAATGGAATTCCCATTTTAAAAAACAAAATGAAAAAATGCTATCAGTAGACAGTTAGCAGATCCTCCTTGGGTGTAACATTATTTTATGCTACTGTCTTATTAGACATGTCTAGAGCATTTATCTGCCTCATTGAAATTCTCCCATTTCTGGGAAGTTCTGTGATCTAACATGTTCTTTCTCCCCACTTCTTTTACTGATCTTCATTATTTTTAATGGACCTATATCTACTCATATCTATTATTTCTTCCTCAAAAAAAGCAATTAATCGTACTTTCTCTTCTCTCTTCTCATGTGTAATTGCATCACTTCTAATGATTTCAGTTGCATGTATATAATTTATTTTTTTTAAAGAGAGAGACAGAATTTTTTAATATTTATTTTTTAGTTTTCGGTGGACACATCTTTATTTTATTTTTATGTGGTGCTGAGGATCGAACCCAGCGCCCTGCGCATGCCAGGCAAGCAAGCTACCGCTACCACTTGAGCCACATCCCCAGCCCTGCATGTATATAATTTCTGATGTTGTATTTCTGGACCACTCTCTTGCACTCCACATTTCACTGAAAGTCTGAACTCTGGAAAGAACATCTGCCAGCATGGGCTTTAAGCTAAAGATGTATGTCTTTCACCTGTGTCTTCAAGGTAAAGACGTGTGTGTGTGTGTGGTGTGTGTGTGTGTGTGTGTGTGTACATACATACATGCATAAAGACACAAAGAAAGTGTAATGATTAAAGAGAACAAAACTTGTTGCTATATTGTTTGCCCTAAGTCCTAAAAGCAAATGTTGGCTCCTTAACAATGCTAGGAAGGAACATGCGGTGTATTCCTGTCAATACTGTAAAGAGATATGCTTCAGAGGTCAGGGAGAATTTAATTGCTAGGAGCAACATGATACATAACTAATCTTTCTATATCTTTACACATACTACATGGATTCCAGATTCTTACAGAAGAAACTATTATTTTGTAATGGTGTCAAGCATTAATTTTCTTGTCTCTTTGTAGGTTCTACTTGTTGGTTCCAGAGGCACAAAATTAAGTGTCACATTTGTAACTATAGAACATTGTGACTGAGAAAGACTTTGGAATTTTGAATAATTAAAGAGTTATAGTGTATGTGAAAAATTATATGTTTTCTTTGACAATTAGATGATACTAAGTATTAGAATTGAAAATAGCTTTAGAATCAATAGATTATGTACTCTACTAAATATTTTCTAAATTAATTAGTGTTATTTGAATAAATAAAATATTGTCTTTGACGTCATGTTAATGTTTCAAAAGGAGATGGCAATGAAAAATTAGACTTTGTCCATCTAACCAAAGTTTGCAATACATTCCTTCTATTTTTCCATTGTGAAAGTATGTTCATCAAGGCAGGAGAATGAAGAGTATTGCAAATTTTAAGGGTATTTAGCATGCTTTATTGAAACTTTGACTTGGAGTCTTTCCCCAGCTAAAAGTATAAAAACACATACCTTTCTTTTTTATTTATTTATTTATTTTTTTAGAGAGAGTGAAAGATAGAGAGAGGGAAGGAGAGAGGAAGAGAGGGAGGGAGAGAGACACAGAGAGAGAATTTTAATATTTACTTTTTAGTCATCAGTGGACACAACATCTTTGTTTGTATGTGGTGCTGAGGATCGAACCCTGGCCTCACGCATGCCAGGTGAGCACGCTACCACTTGAGCCACATCCCCAGCCCACACATACATTTCTTGTGGGTGTTCCTTCTGTAATGCATGTTGTTTACTTCTGAACTTGTTCTTTCTATTAAGTCTGAATGACTAGGTTTATCTGACTGATATATATCAGCCTCTGTCACTGATTCAAAGACTTGTTTCAACAGCTTTACCTTCTCACTCTTCTATATAGTAATGTTTTAGTATCTGCATTATCACTTCTATAAGCCCCAAAACATGGTCCTCTTTCTCTTATGTTACCACAAAGAAGCCTCTCCCGACTGTACTTGCTTCTTTAAGGAACCACTCCATTATATTTCTCCCAATCTCAGTAAATCTTTTTGAAAGAGTTGCTTATATTATTTTGAGACAAATTGTTCTCCTCCTAACATCTTTTTACCCCAACCATGTACTTGTTCTCTATTTTTGTTCCTGTGCTGTTTATTACTTTCAGATATATTACTTAGTTCTGTTATGTTCAGTGTGTTTATTTGTATTTCCCTGGTAAAACACGACTCCCATGATGCCAGGAGAGTCACTCTTCCTTGCTCACTCATGGTTACCAAGGTCATACAAAGTTGATCAGCAGAAAAACGGGAGCTGAGTAGATATTGATGGACAAATGATTATAGGAATTCTTGACATTTTCCACCCCCTCAGCCTCCTGATGTAATTTTATGCAATATCTGCTTCAAGTCTCTTCATGTAGTCCACTTTTCTCTGTTGTCCCTGCCAATAGTTTCCTCCAACACTCTTGTCATGTGTAACCACACTTAAAGAATTTCCTAAGTGACCTCTGCTATTTGATCTTACCTTTCTCTCATATTATCTAAACATTGAATATGAGCATGCTTCCTAAAATGCAGGCATTGTCATATAATCACCGTATATCAATATACAATACCTCACACCTGCGTTCTCTTTTAGTCATCTATATCACCTCTGTGACTAAATGATTTGACCTGAACAACTGTAGAGAAAGAAAGTTTTACTTGAGGGCTCGTAGTCTCAGAGGTTTCAGTCCATAATTGGCAGGCTTCTGGGCTGGAGGTGACATTGAATGAACATCATGGCAGAAGACTATGGTAGAGGGAAGCAGTTCACATCTTCATCAGGAGAGAGGGACTCCACTTGCCAGATACAAATATATACCCCAAAGCCATGCCCCAATTTCCACCTCCTCCACTACTACCACTCCAGTCACCACTCTTGTTAATTCCATCAGGGATTAATTCAACTTTTAGGTGAAGGCTATAACCCAATCATTTCTCCTCCAAACCTTCTTACGTTCTTGTATAGTCTCACATGTGAGTTTTTGGGGACATCTAACATCCAAACCATAACACCTCTCCATGGAATAACAGTGAATTCTGTGTATGTTCTGTATGTACTTCAACATGCTTATGTGTGGAATTTTTTCTATTAGAAATATCTCTTCATTACTATTGATAGGACTTCACAAGTCTTCATTTAGACATCAACTCTTTTAAACACGGTTCTCTGACTCTTCTCCAGTAATTCTTAGGTCATTTCTATTGAAAGCAGTAACACCTATGTTCACTTTTTTGTTTGTTTGTTTGTTTGTTTGTTTGTTTTTGTTTTTGAAGACAACATAGGATCCCACAACCTTGCCCAGGCTGGCCTAAAACTCTGGGCTCAGGCAATCTTCCTGACATCCAATTAGCTGGGACTGCAGGCAAGCACCATCATACCAAGCTACTTTCTCTTGGTTTAGTGCCTTTTACATTACTTGAGAATTGTTTCCTCAATTCTCTCCTGATATTATTCTATTTGAATCTAAATTGTAAATGTTTTATCAGCTCTCTTCTCTTATTAGCTCATTAAATTTGCTACAGTATTGTTTCTTGCTCTGAAAGAGAAGGAAGTTTCATGTGTTTTGACTGTTAATGTCTCCCATGCCATTAAAATAGTATTTATTAGATGCTCAATAAATACTTTTTAGAAAATAGAATATTGTCTATTAGTATTATATTGAATTAGATATTAATTAAAATTTATCATTTGATGCATTGGGTATGATAACAGTATTGTTGTATGTATTTTTAGTGCCATGAATTTTTTTCTAGAAAATCGAATGCTCACACATTGAAATTTGTATATTTTCACATCAGTTTTAGAGGGGAAAATTATATTTCAAAGCAATTTGAAGAGCACTCAGAGGGACCACAATTACAAATCAATTGAAGTAAGCAAATTTTTAAGTGAGAATTGGGAACCGGTTTACATTGAGCCTACAGCTCTTGAGAAATGAAATCAATGTTCCCCTTCTAGTGCAACCTGTGTTGTAGCTGAGATTCCTGACACATGAGCTCAGTGCCTGTCAGTGGGAAATCTTTCTTTTTTATTTTTAGTATTTAATTGGGAAAGCACTTTGGATAAGATAATTGTAGTAATGTTAGACAGTAGGACTGTAAGACAAGGATACTACATCTGGGTTTTTAATGAAGCAAATGATTTATTAATATTGACATACTTCTTCAATGCCCTATAAAGCCAAATATTTGTGATATGGAAGCACCGATCACATATTTCTTTTTTATTTGCATTTCTTAGATACCTGAATACATGTACTTAACAAGATAGTTTGGGAAGAGCTCTGAACTATGAAACTTGAATGCACTGCTAAATGCCCTTATACATATTGCTATGTTTCTAAAAATGTTTCCATGTTCTGTTTTGGTTTTATTTCCCTAGAATGTAACTTGAACATAACCCCTGAGGATGTACTATACTTAAGATTACTCTCCTACAAAGAAAACTGAAGCAAAGGTGATGGTAAAAGGAGACATATTAGCATCCCTTTGTCAGACTCTGTAATGTGTTGAGCAAGCAGTGTCAAAATCCTATTATCTTCTAATAGAATTGGCAGCAGAAAAGCTGACCCTATATAAAATATCTCTCAAGTAAACTTTCTTTCTACATTGTATGTGGTTTGGAAAAAAAATAGTCTGCTGAAATACCTCTGTGAGGATACATAAAGTTATTACCAACATTTTTAGAACCTAGAATCTGCATAATAGTTATTCTGTGATCTCTCCAAAAATCACATATTGATACAGATGAATATAGACTCTATGCCAGGCATCACCAAGAGAAACAACTCAAAAATTAAAAGAAAACAGAAATACAAAAGTATCTAACAGACATTGTCAAACAATAATCCTCGCTTTTAGTCTTTGTAACATGGAATTTTACTAAGAACTTTCTTGTGCTTAGATTTTCTTCTAGGATTTAGGGTATTAGAAATCCCCAGAATATAGCTTTCTCAATTCTAAGATTACTCATGAGAAGATATAAGAAAATAATCAGAGAATGTAAACAGAAATACAGAACCCACACAGACATAACTAGCCCATCATCCAGGCCACCAAAATTACACACTTTTACAAATAGAAAAGTACTTTGCCCGGAGTCACAGAGTTATTCAACACTTGAGCTGAGTAGGGCAGTTCAGCTTTGGATTAGCTGTTCACTATTAAGCCAAAATGCCTTCCTAAGGCTGGATCATTGTGTACAAAGTACAGAGAGAAAGAACATAAGAATTATGATTAAAGAATCTTGAAGAGACCAGGCACAGTGATACAGACCTGTAATCTCAGTGACTTGGTAGGCTTACGTAAAACGATTGTGAGTTCAAGGCCAGCCTCAGCAACTTATGGAGAAATTGTCTCAAAAATTAATTAATTAATTAATTAAAATTTAAAAAATAATATTAAAAAAGGCTGAAGGATTCACATGGGAGCCTAGGCCAAGGATAGGTCCAGAACCTTCCGCCCAACGGCAGACTCATGCAGGAGCCAGAGTCCAGGCCCAGGCCTACGACCATCCTCACTGACCTGTGTGGGAGCCTAGGTAAAGGTTAGGCAGACCACTGCCCCACCAACCCACCCAGGAGCCCAAGCCTCCAACTTGGGACATGGCAGCCATCACCACAGCCTTCCCCACACACTAGCCTTAACCTTGGGACAACAGTTAGGGCCTAAAAGCAGCTGCATCTCTGATCAGGCAGCCTATCTTTCAGCCTCAACTCTGAACGTGGTTGTGTCCATGTTGGGACACCCCTACTGGTATTTTGAGTTACCTATGCTATTATTACCACCACTTTTAGTTGCAGTAGCATCCATCATGAGATACTGCCAGGGACTAGAAGCCCAACACCAAGGTGAGGTACAGGTAATCTGCACAGACATTACAAGATTATAGAAACTATAATAACTCAGATCCACACTGCAAAAAAGGAAGACACATAGGCAACATGAATAAACAAGGGAAGAAAGTGATCCAAACAAAGATACTACAGTAATAGAAACCATGGACAGCACAGTTGATAAAATGTCAGAGAAAAAGTTCAGAATGTACATAATTAAAATGACCTACAAATTAAAGAATGACCTAAGGGAGAAAACAGGCAAAAATTGATCACTCCAACAAAGACAGAAGGGAGTAAATACAGGAAGCAAAAGATTACTTTAAGAAAGAGATAGACATTCTGGAAAAAAAAAGAAAAGAAAAGTCCATGAAATGAAGGAAACAATAAGCCAAATAAAAAACTCAATAGAAAGCAAAGACTTAAAAACAGCATACTACAGAGACACAGCCACATCAATGTTTATAACAGCACAATTCACAATAGCTAAACTGTGGAGCCAACCCAGATGCCCTTCAGTGGATGAATGGATTAAAAAATGTGGCATATATACACAATGGAATTTTACTCAACAATAAAAGAGAATAAAATCATTGCATTTGCAGGTAGATGGATGGACTTAGAGAATATAATGCTAAGTAAAGTTAGCCACCCCCCCAATAAAAAATGTCAAATGTTTTCTCTGATATAAGGAGACAGACTTATAGTGGGGTAGGGAGGAGGAGCGTGGGAGAAATAGATAAATTCTAGATGGGGCAGAGGGGTGGAAGGAAAGGAGGGGGCAGGGGATTAGTAAGGATGGTGAATGTGATAGACATCATTATCCAAAGTATGTGTATTATCCAAAGACATGAATTGGTGTCAACATACTTAATATACAACCAGAGATAAGAAAAATTGTGCTGTATATGTGTTATTAGAATTGTAATGCATTCTGTTGTCATTTATTTTTAAATAAATAAAATAGCATCACCAGATGCTAGATCATTGGAAAACAAAATGTCAGATAATGAAGACAAAATACACAATCTTGAAAATAAAATTGACCACACAGTGAAGATGGTAAGAAGCCATGAAGAGAACTTCCAAGAATTATGGGATACCATCCAAAGACAAAATCTAAGAATTACTGAGATAGAGTAAGGCACAGAGATTTAAACCAAAGGAATACACAATCTCTTCAATGAAATAACATGAGAAAATTTCCCAAACATGAAGCATGAATTGAAAAATCAAATACAAGAGGTTTATGGGACACCCGAATGTACAAATTACAACAGATCTACACCAAGACACATTATAATGAAAATGTCCAGCATACAGCATAAGAACAGAATCTTAAAGGCTGCAAGAGTGAGGAATCAGATCACACATAGGGGAAGGCCAATTCGTATCTCAGGAGATTTTTTATTCAAGACCTCAAAGCCAGGAGATCCTGGAACAACAAATAAAAATCTCTGAAAGAAAATGGATACCAACCAATAATTTTACATCCAGCAAAATTAAGCTTCAGATTTGATGAGGAAATAAAAATCTTTCATGATAAACAAAAGTTCAATGAATTTACAGCAATAAAGCCTGCACTATACAGCATTATGAGTAAAATATACCAGAAGGAGGCAATGATAAACAACAAAAAGATCAGCAAAGGAAAGAACTACACTAATGGAAAGGCCAGTCAAAAGAGAAACCAAGAGAAGTTAAAAAAACTAAAAAGAAAGACCAAAATATCTGTGAATACAGATCATATTTCAATAGTAACCCTGAATGTGAATGGCCTAAACTCTTCAATGGAAAGACACAGACAAAGACACAGAAAAGACCAAACAATATATTAGGAAAAGACTTCCACAGACTGAAGGTGAAAGGGTGGGAAAAATGAACCACTCACATGGACCACAGAAACAAACAGGGGTTTCTATTCTCATATATGATAAAATGGACTTGAAACCAAAGCTAGTGAAAAGGGATAAAGAAGAACATTTCATACTGCTCTAGGGATTCAACATAAACAAGATATAATAATTATATATACATATGTGTATATATAATTATGTCCAAACAATGGGGCAATTAATCTACATATGTCAAACAAACCCTTCTCAAATATAAGAACCATATAGGCCACAACACAATAACACAGGGTGACTTTAATACATCTCTCTCACCACTGGATAGAACTTCCAAACAAAAACTAAACAAAGAAATTATAGAACACAATAATATAAGCAATAATTTTGACTTAACAGACATATATAGAATATTCTACCTTTCAAGAAGTGAATAAAATTTCTTCTCAGTAGCACATGGATTCTTCTCCAAAATAGGTCATATATTATGCTACAAGAAAGTCTTAGCAAACTATACACACTAAGAAATAGAGATACTACCCTGCATTTTATCTGACCGTAAGGGAATAAAATTAGAAATCAGTGATGAAATTAAAAACAGAAGCTACTCCAACAACTGTGGACTAAACAATATGCCATTGAACCATGCCTGGATAACAGAAGACATCAGGGAGGAGATTAAAAATATTCTTAGAGGTAAATGAGAACCCTGATATGACTTACCAAAATTTCTAAGACACTATGAAGGCACTGCTAAGAAAAAAGTCCATTGCATGGAGTTTATTCATTAAAAGAAGACAAACTCAATAAATGAACCACCTTACATTACAGCTCAAAGCCCTACAAAAAGAAGAACAAACCAACATCAAAAGTAGTAGAAGACAGGAAATAATTAAAATCAGGGTGGAAATCAATGAAACTGAAACTAAGAAAACAATTCAAAAAATTGACAAAACAAAAAGCTGGTTCTTTGAAAAAATATATAAAATTGACCTAAACTTAGCCAATCTAACGAAAAGAAGGAGAGAGAAAAATTACTAAAATATATGATGAAAAGGAAATATCATGACCAATACTATTGAAATACAGAATACAATTAGAAACTATTTTGAAAATTTATACTCCAGTATAAGAGAAAACCTTGAAGACATTGACAAGTTTCTAGAGACATATGACCAACATTAACTAAGTCAAAACAACACACACAAATTTAAACAGATTAATTTCATGCACGGGAATTGAAAATGTCAACAAAAGCCTACCAAACAAGAAAGGACCAGACAGATTCTCAGCTGAGTTCTGAAACAGCTGCAAAGAAGAATCAGTGCCAATACCCTTCAAATTATTCCATGAAATAGAAAAGAAAATAACACTTTGAAACTCATTCTATGAAACAAGTATTACCCTGATACCACAACCAGGCAGAGACATATTAAGGGGAAAAAAAAATTCAGACCAATATTCCTGATGAACATTGATGCAAAAATTCTCAAAAAAATCCAGAAAATGCATACAAAAAACATATTGAAAAAACAGTGCACCATGATCAAGTGGGGTTCATTCCAGGGATGCAAAGTAAATCAATGAATATATTACATTACATCAATAGACTTAAAGATAAGAATCATATGCTTATATAAAGTGATGTAGAGAAAGCATTTAACAAAATACAGCACTGTTTTATGTTCAAAACAATAGAAAAACTAGGCATTATAGGAACATACCTCGACATTGTAAAAGCTATCTATGTTAAACCCAAGACCAATATCATTCTAAATAGAGAAAAATTGGAAGCATTACCTCTAAAAACTGGAACAAGACTGGAATGCCCTCTTTCACCACTTCTATTCAACACAGTTCTTGAATTCTAGCCAGAGCAATTAGACAGACAAAAGAAATTAAAGGGATACAAATAGGAAAAGAAGAACTCAAACTATCATTATTTGCTAATGACATAATTCTATACTTAGAGGATCCCAAAACTCTACCAGAAAACTTCTAAAATTAATTAATGAATTCATCAAAGTAGCAGAATGTAAAATCAATACCCATAAATCAAATTAATTTCTGTATATCAGTAATAAATCCTCTGAAAGAGAAATTAGGAAAACTACCCCATTCACAATAGCCTCAAAATAAATAAATAGATAGATACACAGATAAATAAATAAATAAATAAATAAATAAATACTTGGAAATCGACAAAAGCAGTGAATGACCTCTACGATAAAATCTACAGAATACTTATGAAAGAAATTGAAGAAGACCTAAAAAGATGGAAATATCTCCCATGTTTTTGGATGGGCAAAATCAATATTGACAAATGGCCATTCTATTCAAAGGGCTTTACAGATTCAATGCAATTCCAATTAAAACCCCAAAATCATTCCTTATAGAAATAGAAACAGTATTACTCAGCATTAAAAGACAATAAAATTCATAAAATTCATTTGGAAAAATATGAGACCCAGAATAGCCGAAGCAATCCTTAGCAAGAAGAGTGGAACAGGATCACAATACAGACTTTAAACTATACTACAAAACTATCCTAACAAAAAATGGCATGGTATTGCCACAAAAACGGACATGTAGACCAATGGTACAGAATAGAAGACAAAGAGACAAACCCACATAAATACAGTGATCTCAAACTAGACTGTCTTTTCTCCAATGCCAACAACATGCATTGGAGAAAAGACAGCTTCTTCAACAAATGATGCTGGGAGAACTTGAAATCCGTATGCATCAAAATGAAAATAAACCCTTATCTCTCACCATGCACAAAACTCAACTCAAAGTACATCAAGGACCTAGGAATTAACCAGAGACCAACGCTGCATGTAATAGAGGAAAAAGTAGGCCTAAATCTTCATCAGTTCGCATTAGGCCCCAACTTCCTTAACAAGATTCCTAAAGCACAAGAAATAAAATCAAGAATTAATAAATGGGATGAACTCAAACTAAGAATGAGGTGAATAGAAAGCCTACATTATGGGAGCAAATTTTTGCCACAAACACATCAGATAGAGCACTAATCTCCAGTAAATATAAAGAACTCCAAAAACTTAACACCAAAAAAAAAAAAAACTCAAGCAATAAATGAGCTAAGGAGCTGAATAGACACTTCTCAGAAGAAAATATACTTTTGATCAACAAATATATGAAAAAATGTTCAACATCTCTGGTAATTAGAGAAAAGCAAAGTACAGACAACAATAAATGTTGGCTACGATGAGGGGAAAAGGCACACTCATTCATGGCTGATGGGACTGCAAATTGGTGCAACCACTATGGAAAGTTTTATGGAGTTTCCTCAGAAAACTCAGAATGGAATCACCATTTGACCCAGCTATTCCATTCCTGTGTCTATATCCTAAGAACTTAAAATCAGTATACTAAATAACGCAGCCACATCAATGCTTATAGTAGCTCAATTTACAGTAGCTAAACTGTGGAAACAATCTAGATGCCCTTTAATAGATGAATGAATTAAGAAACTGTGGTATATAAACACAATGGAGTATTACTCAGCATTAAAAAACAATACAATTATGGCATTTGCAGATAAATAGATGGAATTTAAGAATATCATACTAAGCAATGTAAGTCAATCCCAAAATTCAAAGGCCAAATATTATCTCTGATAAATGGATGCTGATCCATAATGTGAGAAGGGGGATGGGAATAGTGAAGGAAATTTGATTGAGAAAGGAGAGGGAGGTAAGGAGAAGGGTTGATAAGGTGGGAAAGATGATAGAATGTGATGGACATTATTAACTAGGTACATGTACAAGTGCATATATGTTGTGACACTACATTGTGTACCACCAGAGAAATAAAAAGTTGTGCTGTAATTATGTACAATGAATCAAAATGCCTTCTGCTGTCATATATACCTAATTAAAATAAATTAATTAATTTTAAAAAAAGAAAAGTAAAATGCCATGGTTAACTAGTGTTGTCAGGAATTGAAGTTAAAACTCAAGCCTCTAGACTCCTAATTCACTTTTCATAGTATCAAACTACCTTGCAAACATATTTGTATATTATGTGAATTTTAACATTACAAAGAAAGGATAAGAATTATTCATTTTGCAAACTTACTGATGTATACAGGTATACTGAACAAAAACTACATTTTAGACATTTCTAAATATGTCATAGCTAATTTTTCCTTGCAAATCTCTTACCTATTTTCTAAAATAATCCTCACTCTATGCAATTTTGAGATCACATATGTGCTAAGAAATATTAAGCTGACTACAGTTTTAGTATATTACAACTTAATGAAGAAGGGATACATATAGTTCAGCAAAAAATATTTTTGGCATTATCTGCCATCATGTATTCATCATAAAAGAAAAGTTCTCATTCATTCAATCATTAATTCAATATTTATTAAATGTTGGCTTTAATTAGACATTATACTAGAAATTTTAAATGCATCAGTTAAATACAAAGTGTCTTTCCTTATGAACTCACAACCAGTTAAATGTGGGAAGATGTGGATATATTCAGTGATGGAGTTTTGAGCAAGATGTCCAAAGATAGAAGTAGCCTCAGAAAAGGTGTGAGACTTTCTTCATTGATAGAAAATCTGGAGAAAATAATTTATAAATAGTATTCTATTTTCATTTCATTATTTGCATTGTTTAAAATAAGAAAACATAGCATTTTTCTGTAATAGATATGTATGATCTGACAGAAAATAGACCAAGAACTGGAAAAATGATCATTTTTCTCAGGTTTCTGTGATATTTATAAGGATTCAACTAGTTCTTCTGGATCACTTTTATATATAAAATGAAAGAGTAGGATGTTTAAATTAGTTCAATTATAAAATATTTAAAGCCCTTTATATATGGTGAAGCTATAATAATTTGGTAGTAGTAAAAACAACTTCACTATAATTGCTAAAACCCAGGAGCAAAATTCATGATGGTTTTATAAGTTGTTGCTACCACTATACTGAGTATTAAATTTGGGATTGTCTTCTGGCTGCCAAAAAAGGGGGGGGGGGATTGCTGAGGATGTAGCTCAGTGGCAAAAACATCCTTGGGTTCAATCTTTAGTACCAACAATAAAACAAACCAAAATATTGAGGAATATTGTGAGCATGAAAAAAGAACTGTACATTTTTCAATGAGATCAGAACAGACTATTGAAAACTTTGTGTGACAATTTCCTTAAGAAGCAAGCAGATTAAGCTACTCAGAATAGGTGATTTCCAAACTAAATTCTTAAGGGTTAAGAAGGCAGTCAACCTGAATTCCTAGCATTTGGATCAGGCATCAACTCTAACAGACAACATCCAGAACAAGGAAGGACCAGGAAGGTATGTGTCCTCACTCTATTATCCTGGTGTTTTGGAGGAAAAAGAGAAGTTCCTGAAAGGACAGTAACATGCCAGATTCTTTCTGTTCTCATGTAGTGGAGAGGCCTAGTTGAGAAATCATTTCTTGGCTGTTTTTCCAGGCAAGTGAAAATATAAATAAAAAGCTTCTGGTAGTGGTACACACTTGTCTCAGCTACATATAGACTGAGGAAAAATAATATTGTGTTTGAGGCCAGCATAACAACCTAGGGAGACCCTATCTTAACAAAAATATAACTTATATAATAGAGAGGAAGATAAAAATAGAGGTATAAAGTTTGGCTGTCACCCCAGGTATATGAGCAAGTGTGTGTGTGTGTGTGTGTGTGTGTGTGTGTGTGTGTGTGTGTGTGTTGTACCTATACATTTCTAAAAACATGAGCCTCTTCAAAAACAAATAAATCAACTAAATGATTTAGTATTTTGAGGCTCTAAAATATCCACCTTTCCCAATTTAAAATGTTGAAACATTTTTAATATTCTTTTCTCTCTGTAAAGGAAAAATGAGAAATACTGAGTTTGACCCCCAGAGCAATTTATCCCATTTGTTACTGTCCTTCATCCAAATCTAGATCATGTGAGTTTCTCTCCAAGGGCTTTAACAGAAGGGTGAACATATGCCTAGGTATGAGTGGTTTAATGAAAAATCAGAAAGTATCAACAAAGCTGTTGTTATTAGATTAGAGAAAATAGCTTTGGGGAGAAATTCCTCAATCATTCCTTTCCAAAGTGTATTTTGTACTTTGTTTTGTTGCGGTTTGTTTGATCTTTTGTTTGTTTGTTTTATTGTACCTATGGGTATAGAGTGAGGACCACAAAAAGAGACCTGATTTGATTTTTCAATATTTATTGACAAAAATGTCCTGATTTGTTTAATCCCTAAAGTTAGTGAACATGTTAAAGAAGTTACACACCTTTTGAAATAATAAATGTTTTAAAAGGGCATTTTTAAGGAATTCTGTGAAATATATTAGACTGTGCAGAGCAGAAAGATTTCCTATTCCTATATGTATCTCCTGGAGAATACATATTTCCCTTCTATGTCAAAACCATATTTGTACATATTAAAGAAAAAAAAATCCTTAGAGTTAAACTCAACTTCCTAAACTATCGTTTTTCTTTCCTGAACATTTTGTTCACTAATGTTAGTATCTCAATGATTTAAGTTAACACAATTTTTGAATTATCCTTTTGAATTAAAAGGAAGAAAGACAGACATTAAAAAGCAGCATTCAGGGTCATAAGACTAGACACAAAACCTGTGTTAGAAAGCCCATAATATCTGTTTATACACTGGCAATTATTCTTCTCATTTTTGTTTCCCTCTCATTTAAACATGGATTTATAGATAGGAATCCATAAATTGTACATTTTTAAAAACCTATTTTTACTGCTTTCTTTTGTTCAGGAACATAAGCATTAAAATGATGTTTCTTACTGTAATTAATAATAAAAATTCTAATGAGTTTTCCCTCTCTAAATTTTTTCCCTCTGAGTC
This sequence comes from Ictidomys tridecemlineatus, assembly GCF_052094955.1. NCBI lineage: Eukaryota > Metazoa > Chordata > Mammalia > Rodentia > Sciuridae > Ictidomys > Ictidomys tridecemlineatus. The sequence continues at coordinate 129,705,414 of NC_135482.1, forward strand.
ATTGAGATTTAAGGTAAATTTTACTTGTTTTGTTAAAAATCAATATTACTTATAGTTGTCACCTTTTTGTTGTTGTGCCTGGAATACCTGAAAGGAACAACTTAGAAGAGAAAATCCATTTTAGCTTCTAGTTTCAGGGGTCCCAGTTCATGGTCTGCCAACTTCATTGCTCTGGGCCCAAGGTCATGTAGAACAGCATGGCAGAGGAAAGGTGTGGCAGAGGAAAGGAGACAGAGAAAAAGGAGGGAAGAGGGATACATGATAAAATTTGCAAGGGCATGACCCCAGACACACCCCACTTGCCTGATGTTGCTACCCAGTACAGTAGTTCTTTCAAATTATTAGTTTATCAAAAGGATGTATCCACTGATTTTAAATTAGAGCAATTATAATCCAACCATTTCATGTCTGAGCATTCCTGCATTGACACAGAGGCTTTTGAGAGATCTCATATACAAACTGCAACAATACCAATGGTAATAGTAATAAATGCTATACAAAGTTCATTCTTGGCATTTGTAGGCAATCAGACATTTTGGAGTGTAATACATACTGAAATTTTATAGTGCATTATTTTTAAACAATTTGAAAAGTATCAAGAACATAATTTATTTTGAAAATAAACATATTTCCAAACATGTCTTAATTACTATGCACATTAGTACATTCGTCTTCATTATATATCAGCTGTTATGTAACTGTTGTATGACATTCATATTTATGTACCTAATAAAATGTTTTCTTTTTTTCCAATTTTTAGTTTGCAGTATTAGGAATCAAATCTCAGGGCCTCATGCATCATAGACAAGCATTCTACTACAGAACTACATCTGACCTGTAAAATACATACTTTCAAAAAAATTTTACACCTCATGTTTTTATTTGTTTATTTTTCAAAAGTTTTGGCAAATTGAATGCAGTTTTAAATTAAGTGAGGTTGGATTTAATCATTAATTTTGTTAGATATAATAATGTTGTTTATAGTATGAAAGACAATGAGATAATATATTGCTACTGTTAGAATGCATATGTTATTTTTATTATGTAAATATAAAAGATTGACATCTAAGAAAAATATTTATCCATTACTTAATTATTTGTATGATGAAATTATTGCTGTGATGTTCATTGTAAAACACTTCAAAAAAGAAGCTTTAAAGAAAAATAGCTGAAAGAAAAATAGCAAATTATCCATAATTGTTATAATTGGGTAATACTGAGGATTCATTATAGCTATTTACCTTCTTTTGTGTAATAAAATGGCCTATGATAAAAATGGAAGGTGACAAATTATAAAATCATTATTTTTATTAAACATAGTCTAAAGAAAATTAGACTTTCATAACTAAAATAGTTTCATCATTATTATTTTGGTAGGTGAGTCTCCACATTTCAATGCCTGAAGTGTTTTCTTCATCCGCATGTCCTCCTTTAATGACCCACTAACATTGTGTGAAATTATATATTTAAAAATTAATGACCATTCATCAAATATTAATATAGATGAAACAGTACTCTATTGAATCTAGTAATTACCACAAATTACCAACTAAACTTATTACAATGTCAAGATAAAGTGAGTTTCTACTTAGAGGTATAAGTTAATACTTTCATCAGTTTATCAGTTTTCTCCCAGAAGTAGTTTAATCTTTTTTTTTTTTCTTAATCAGGTATTGAATTCAGGGGCGCTCAACCACTGACCCACATCTCAACCCTATTTTGTACTGTGTTTAGAGACAGGGTCTTACTGAGTTGCTTAGTGCCTTGCTTTTGCTAAGGCTGGCTTTGAATTCATGATCCTTCTGCCTCAGTTTCCCAAGACTCTGAGATTAGAAGTAGTCAATTTTCTGGCAATTTTTATTCCTTCTCAATGTATCCATTTGTTATCATTTTAATCTCACTTACCTTGCAAAAAAAAAATCTCATGTATCATGTAAAAAGTTTTAAGTGCAGAATGAAGAGAAATATGTCATGCATAATGTCAAGGATTTAAAGAGATATCGATGCTGAAACAAATAAAATGTCTTCTAAATTAAATTAAATTAGAAATATACCCTTAAAACTCTATTTTAGGTTATGTCCCTATTAATTACTAAAGTTGTAAACATATTAAACAAAATATAATAAGAAGTCAAATAAAGAAACGAAACTGCTCAGCAATAGAAGACAACAATGTAGAGAAATTAGCCATTGTCTCCACTGTCAAAAGTAACAAAATGTAAAATTTTATGTGGCACTTTTTGGTTAAAAATGTCTTTTCCTTCATTTGTATTTTATTCAACTCCTCAAAAGGAAAAATAATAGATAACCTTGTTAGTAACAATACTGTCATTGTTAAATGAAAATTGGTGCTCACAGAGGCTAGGTGAATGGTTAAGTCTCAACTTATTAAGTGGAACGTTATGTGGACTTAATCACACTTTATTAGATGTTATGATATACCAATTTTGCACTAAAGAGAATTGCAAACTACAGACAAGAATCAGTTTGGAGACTGAAAATCAGATTCATGACTCAAAGGCTACCTTAGGTACCTAGAATTTCCATCATAGTGGAATAAGTAATCAGAAAATGGTTTTACAATTTCCTCAAAGTTACCTTCACAAGTAACTCAATACAGAAGAGAATAGAAGAAGAGATACAGAAAAGATGAACAATGTCTGGTTAGTGGTCAGTGACATCTTTGTCCCAACTCCTGAATCCTGGCTTTCTTACAGGGTACAAGTAGAATTTCTTTCAGAATCATTTCAAAGCTTCAGCCTGGACATCATCTTAATTGGGTCATCCTTCAGCCAATGGACCTCTGATGACTATGCCCCAGCAAAATTCACCTCTGATTTATCCACAGTCTCTTAAACTGAAGTTTCCCTTCCCTCAGAAACCACTTACACAGCTTTATATACTTTAAGATGTCGGGAAGACAGGGAATGTAGAGGCACACTTGCCTAGTTTTATAAGGGACAGAAGAATTAACTTTTGTCCTGCTACTCTCTGGTCATCATACTCTGTCTAGCTTTTTAGTTGGATTTCTCCCATGAGAAGGCAAGATTTAACCATTGTTTATGTTCATCTGGATATTCTATTAAACTTTTGGTCCTCAATAAAAATTCTCTACTTTTACCCAGTACAGAAGGGTAAAGCTAAGTGATTTTTCAGGTCAATAAATGGCATGGTGCTTTTGAAAACAGTTTTCTTAGTGTTTCACAATACTTGACCAGAATCAAGAAAACAGTTCTTATCCCGTCCACCATAAGAAAGAGAAAGAAAAAAAATAAAAAGCACTTGCTTTCTAGATCTGGGATATAATTTTACATAAATTTAATTTAAATCCTAATCTTTTGTGTATAGGTTAAATTTGGTCAGAGATTATGGGTAATGGTCATACGCAGATTTGACATCAATTTTAACTGATGATGAGATTATGTGCCTAGGAACTCCCTTTCAAAATATGGCAGTACTTAAGAACATATTAATTTCTATTTTGAGGTTTCACAGAACTCAAAGTTTAGAAAATCTCATCTAAAGATTCCATATTACCTGTAGTGCACGCCTGTAATTCCAAAGGTTGGGAGGCTGAAACAGGAGGATTGAGAGTTCAAAGCCAGCTTCAGCAAAAGCAAGGTGCTAAGCAACTCAGTGACAGCCTGTCTGTAAATAAAATACAAAATAGGGCTTGGGATATGGCTCAGTGTTGGAGTACCCCTGAGTTCAATCCCAGGTAACAACAACAACAACAAAAAAACTGTATTAGTTGTTTGCTAATTTTCTTATGGCCTTGCTAAGCTGCCAAGAGTAGTTTTGAACTAATGATCCTCGTGCCACATCCATTCAGGTCATTGGGATTATAGGTGTGTGTCAGGGCACCTAGGTAATCCTAAGCATTTGTGAATTTCTTAATAGTCCAAGATTGCACAGCTAATATGTGGGAGATTTAGAAAAGAAATTCACAAAAAATATGGGGGATAAAACAGTTTGAAAATTGTGTCCAAGGAAATGGTGACACATTAAAAAAAAAAATAAACTAGAGAACAAAGAGTTGTATGGTTACTTTATAAGTGTTGCTTTGTGGCCAATGGGTGGTATATATTAAGTGGAAAGAGGTATGAAAGCCAATATAAGAAAGAAATTTTTTACATGTCTTATAAAAAATGGTCAGAGCATGAACTAACATAATTGCAGTGGAGCTAAAGAACCAAATGAACTTAAAATAACTTTATTTTCTACTCGATCATGCATTACAGAAAAGTGAGAAAAAGGAGGAATCTGAGACACTTCTCACATTTCTGGTTTGCAGACCCTGAGCAGTATTGCCATAGTTCAGGTCAGGGATTAGTAGAGAACAGGTTGAAACTAGGTGTGTTTTATCAATTGAGTCCACCTGTGCCTGTCAGAAAACATGGCAACAGAGGAAAGGTTTACAAAAGCCATCTTTAAATCATGAGAAGAAAGTGTACCTGAGAAGTTGAAAATATAGATTTACTGCAGAGTAGTAAATGTTTGGACAAATAACAACCACTGAGTTGGGCATAGGGAGATTATACTGTGTGGCCAGATTTCTTGTGTTAAGAATTAATTGAGTGTGGAAAACCTTCCATAGCAAGTTATTTTTTTTTAAATAAATTTAACAAGAAAGAAAAATCAAGTTAACTCAAATTTTGAGAGTTTTCCTCAAGACTAAAAAGGCTTAGTGATGTGTAGTTTGAAGGTAAATGAAAAATATAAAATAGCAATTGAAGCCACAGCAGGTAGGCTAAGGGAGTTAGACCAAGGTCTCACAGGGGTGAAAAAGGATTTGTTTCCAGGTAGTGATTGTTATAATATGGCCATAATAACAAATCATATAAAAATCAATAAGTGTAATACATGCTATCAACAGACTAAACTCTCAAAGAAGGTGATATTTCTCTGACTTTAAAGATATGAAACCAGGTGATAGTTATGCAGCACACTAAGTATAGGTTGAAACTGGAAAGTGGAAGATTTTAAGCTATTCTCTGAGAAGGAAAATAATCATAAAGGTGATATTTGAGTAAATTGTTTATATTTTGACACACTACTATGGAAAACAAATAAAATTGAAAGTGGAAAATATTCTGCATTGATTTGGGAGACTCAGCTGTTCTTAAAGGAAGTATGTCAAACTCATCAATAAATCTCATGTATAAGATGTAACACATACAAATGTCATTCTTTAGTGACATAGTTTATATCTGGACTTTCTTCCAAAGGCCCATGAGTTAAAGGTTTGGTCCTCAGGTGGCACTATTTGGAGGTGGTGGAAACTTTCAGATGCTGAACCTAACAGAAGTTAAGTCACTGAGAGGAATTTCCTTGAAGGAGTTATTTTAAGCCTAGCTCCTTCACATCTATTTTTGCTTCTGGCCTCCATTAGGCAAATAGCTTTCTCCACCATGTGCTACCACTACCAAATGTTGCCTTTCCACAAGCTCAAAAGCAATGTGACCCACTGACTCTGAACTGAAACATTTGAAACCATGAGCCAAAATAAACCTTTCCTTTTTTAAAGCTGATGTTCGTAGATATTTGTTACAGTGATAGAAATCTGACTAACAACATAAGTTGGCCTTTTATGGATAATTTTAAAATCATTGAGTGAACAAATTTATTCAAGAGATGTGTAAAAATATTAATATCTACAAAGGATATAAATAACCAGGCAATTTATTCATAAATGCATATCATACTATCACTACCAACAGACCAATACAAAAGGGAATAAAAAAACTTCTTAGTATATAAGGGAGGTTTATTGTTGTTAGATATTTTTATGAGGAAAAAAATAATATATAATAATAATAATAACAATAATAATAATAATAATAATAACAACAATCCTTGATGCTTACACATGATCAGAATCAAGGCTAAAGTTAATCCAATGGATGAGTTTAAGAAGACTTCTTTAATCTCACCAAAACTTTATCAGACAAATAAATATACATAAACAAATCTTAAAAAAAACAAATCAGAAGTAGCACGGAGGATGTTCTGTAACCACAGAAAGATTAACAAAGAAATAACATAAAGGTAATTCTTAATATTCAAAGATTGAGCAACATATGTTTATGTAAAATATCAGTCATTAAAGAATTCTCATGATAAATTAAAAAATACACTGACCTAAATGAAAATGAAAGTACAATTTATCAAAGCATTTAGAATGCAGCTAACATAGAGTTTGAAGGGAAATTTTAGGATTAAAATGCATGTATTAAAAAAGACAAAATAGATTCCAATACCAGTATATTAATTATCCACATACACAGAAAAAAATATGGGCATTTCATCCAAAAGCAAACAGAAGAAAATGAATAATGAAAAGTAGGGCAAAATTAAAACCAAATTGGAAAAACAATGATAAAAATAGTGAAGTTAAAAGTTAGTACTTTGAGGGCTGGAGTTGTGGTTCAATGGTAAAGCTCTTGCCTAGCAAGTGCAAGGCACTGGGTTTCATTCTCAGCACCACATAAATAAATAAAATATTGTGTCCATCTACAGTTAAAATATATTTTTTAAAAAAGTTAGTTCTTTGAAAAGAATAATAAAAATCAAGATATCTGTAGCCAGGCAACCAAGAAAATAAAGTAATGGAAATTATCAGTTTCATAAACATAAAGCATCATCTATGCACGATATATCAAAGTGCATAAATGCATTCTAGTGTCATGTTTAACTAAATAAGACAAATAAAAAATTTTAAAAAATGAAGCATCACTGCAACTTAATCCATGAACATTCAAAGGATAATACATAAATAATATAAATAATCTATAATGCAAAATTTGAAAACAAAAATTAAAGTGGACCAAATTTTTTTAGAAAACAAAAGATACAAAATTCAAAATTCATACAAGGACACAGTGTATTAGTCAGTTTTTTTATTCTGTAATCAAAAATAACTGACAATATTAAACTAAAAGAAGTAAGGTTTATATTGGCTTATGATTTCAGAGATGTAAGTTCATGGTCACTTGGCTCAAAGGCAGAAACATCATGGCAGAAGTGTGTGGCTGAAGAAAGGTACTCACTCATGGTAGCTAAGAAGTAGAGAGAGAAAGTGAAAGGAAAAAGGGATAAGATGTAGTACCCATGGGCATGCTCTCAGTGATCTGCTTCTTCCAATCATTCCTTATCTGCTGAAACTTAATACTAACTCCAACTAGATTATTAATTCACGAAATAGATAATCCATTGATGAGGTTAGAGTCCTCATGATCCAATCACTACCCCCAAGCCCCACCTTGGGACATTGCTACATTGGGGACCAAGCCAGCAACACAACAGCTTTTGGGGGAAAATTCCAGATTCAAGTCATAACACACAGATAATCAAGATAGGTCTCAACTAAAGAAATTCAATCCACAATTAATTTCAAAATGAAAGCATGGAGTTCACATATTTTCACTAGGGAAATGTGTAAATATTTAACAAGGTATACTATCAATTCTCCACAATCTCATTGAGAAAAATCTACAAAGTTAAATAACAATCTACAAAGTGTACTATCTTTCCAACAAAGGGTTCTAGGACAATTGGACATGAAAAAAAATGAATCTGGAAAAAGTCCTACAACTTTTGCAAAATTAACTCAAAATGAATCATAGACATTATAAAGTTTAAACAATAAAACATCTAGATGAAAACACAAGTGTTATGATATAGATTTGAAGAGTCCTCCAAAAGCTCATGTGTGAAACAATAAAATAAATTTCAGTGGTGACCTTAATCAAATCAGTGCAGTGACCCACTTGAAAGGATTAACTTTGTGGTAACTGCAGTCAGGTAGGCTGTCACTGCAGTAGGTGGGGTTACTGGGGGCATACCTTTAGGGTTTATATCTTGTCCCTGGTGAGCCAAATCTCTCTGCTTCTTAGTGCCAAGTCCTTCTCCAAACCCTTCCATTATGATGTTCTGCCTTACCTTAGACCCAGAGCTATGCAGATCACTGTCTATAGACTGATACTTCTGAAATCATGAGATCCAAATAAACTTTTCCTCTTCTATAGCTCTCTTGTCAGGTCTTTGAATCACAGTGGCAGTAAAGCTGACTAAAACAGCAGGCATTGTTCAAGTTTCTTAGATTCATGTCTAACTCCTGATTAGGAAAGCCCAATCAATGGGCCACAAACTATTGAAAAGTCGAACTTTTCAAAAGAAGAAACACTTTCAGTTATAATTTGGTTTATTTAATTAATAAGTAAAGAATGAAACATTTCTTTCACACCTAAGTTTATTAAGTAAGACTACTACCAATACACAAATGGCAATAATCCATTCTCCCTTTTATTCCTTTCCTTAGTGTCCCCTGACCTTGGGTCTATCCCTCCAACAATAATTTCAGAAAGATATTTTTGTGAAAGTATCATTAAATTATTTTAGATTTGGTTTATAAATCTAAATAATTTACATGTTGCATCATAGTAAGGAACTTTCTGCTAACTTATTATTCTTTCTTTTGCTTTTAGATTTTTTTGTAATTATAATAAATTTGAGATTTTCATTTTAATTTACCTTTTGTGTTTTGTTTTGATTTTTAGGTCTAGCTTCTCACTTTCTCTATTTCTCATTATTTATTCCATGAAATCATGTGGATAGGTAGAAACCTCTATATGTTCTGAATCCTGATAAAATCACTTGGAAGCATAATATTTTGTACATGTTTATAAGAATTCATAGAGTATTATTTGTACTAAAGAGGAATCATTATACATGCAAACTTCTGCATTTGTTTTATCACTCAACAAAATGTTCTGCAAATTCTTTTGATACATTGCAAATTTATCACTTTTAATTAAGTAATGTTTACTAATTGGTCAATAAAATATCTCTTAAAATTCTTTATTAAGCCTTTATTTTTTTGGTAAAATTTTGCTACCATAATTTTTCTTATAATAAACATTTTGCAAACATCAAAATATCTTATATACATAAATTTATTGTCTTGTGATTTTGTATCTGGCAAAACTTAGAAAGATTTATAAAAATTAAAAGGTTATCTCTAAGCTTACCCTAAAATATTACTAGTTTATATTTTATAATTTCAAGTAATACATACATTTTTGATTTATGAATAAACTTCCTATTTACTTACTATAAATAATTTCATTAATATCATTTTCACAATTTGGAGATCAGATTTGTTTTTTGAAACAAACCAGTTAATTTTGTGAGAATTTAAGTGTTAAACTGCATTCATACAACCACTTTTAAACTATGTATTTTGAATATCCCTGGCTTTCTACATTATTTGTGAAATCAGACTTTGATATTACCTATCTCCAATCAATCTTATTAAATCTTCAAAGGAAAAAAATAAGACTTTCAGTGACTCATTTTATCAATAATTATTCCAAATACTAAAATGATTTCATTCAGTGAAACCCACATCTCTCTTGACCTAATTAAATACAGCTGCTTTGGCTCTCACTTCAATAAGGATTCATTTTTTCAAAAATAAAATGACCCTTTTTATACAAAATACAAGTTATTAGGTCACCTGCCAGCAGTCTTCTCTGGAGCTACCTAATTATCATTTTTTAAGCTTTATTCATATCTCTTATTTCCAAGACGTGGATCATTAATTTTTCTCCCTTTTTTCATATCTTGAATATTTTCTACATCCTTTTTGGCCCTCAGACTTTCTGCAAAATTTAGAATGTAGCCAAGTATTGCATAAGTCATTTTTATGTTTCTAATTTTCAAAGTTCAAACTTCTGTATTAACCCATGATATATTACTCATTTTAATATGCATGTGCTTTACTTATATGAATTTTTACTATATGCAAGGGGATAAATTGAAAAGGTCTCTTTCACTAAACCAAGTTATTGTCTCTGTAAAGTTCTATGCAAATATTTGAAGGACATATCCCAAGGGAGTAGGAATTCTCTTTTTCCTGTCCCTTGACACTTCTTCCCAGTGATAGCCAGGGACTGTCTGTGCTCCCTGAGATGCGCTTATTGCTCTTGGTTATAATTATCATGACTATTAGGCTCATGATTTCTTCACAGTTACTGTCATGTGCTTTAAATAGTGTCATCACATTCACTAATCAGATCCCACAAAATTACCTGAATTAATGTAAACTAACTATTCCTATAGAATCTTTATACATAGTCATTGCTTTACTATAGCCGTTTAGCCAAATCTTCAGCATCATGTTAACAAAACTCTTCATTTTTCTTCTTTTCTCAATGACTATTTACTCAAACAACCACTCCTGATGTTCTCCATAAATTAGCTGATTTATTCCCATTTCATGTCCTAAGTATTACTTTAACCCTTTTTTCTTCATTTTTGTACCAACTCTTAATATCCCTGATTTACCAATCAAAACTGCATTATCCATTACTGAGATTATTGAAATAACCTATTATTCTCCCTGAGATTAGTTTTGAGCCCTTGCAATTTATCTAATTTTCACATTTTGGAATGTGATACTCTTAGTTGCAACTATGAAATTATTAGTTGGTTAAATTCTTCATGTGGATTTTCATACCCCACCAGAGAAGCACATCCCACCTAGGAGGGTATAGAACTGCAAAGACTGACTTCATCATTGTCAGGAATGACTTTGGAAATAAGCTTCCGCCTGCTAATGCCAAGCTGCATTGTGTAAATATCATGGCCTTTTGCAAATATCATTCTGTTACCATCCATTATGGTAGTTTATTTTAGGTTTCTGCATTACTTGTCTTCTTTCTATATTAACAAATTTTTCTAGTACTACAGTGTCCATCACACACACACACACACACACACAAAAAAAATGTTAGTAAAAAGAATCCTTGAAGCCACTCTTCTTTAAGGCCTAGAGTTTTGTTTTATTTTCTTCTTAACTCCAATAGTTCTCACTTAACACATAAAATCCCCAGAAAATGGTCAACAAATCGAAATATGTTTAAAATTGTTAGTAGAAGTCAGGCATTATGGCTTGCACCTGTCACCCCAGCTACTCCAGGTATTGAGGGAAGACAATCACAAGTTTGAGGCCAGTCTCAGAAATTCAGCAAGACTATTGTCTCAAAGAAAAATTTTAAAAAATTTAAAAAGGTATGGGGATGTATCTCAGTGGTAGTTCAGTTCATAGCATCTTGCATAATTACACACATACAACAACAACAACAACAATAACAAAAGAAATTAAAAGTAAATAAAATACTTTCCTGTATAATTTGGTTTCAATCTGGGTACATCCATGTAAGCTTCTACCACAGACTTATACAACAATATAAATTCTTACCTAAACTTTTTACTAATTGTCCAAATAAAATTACTCAGAAACACTAGAGTATTATCCAAAGCAGGCAGAGTACACACGGGAGTAAATGCCTTAAATAAAAGAAAATAATTATGTGGGTAATGATTTTTTTTTTCTGCAAGACTACAAATAGAGCAACAAGTCATAGCAATGTCTTTGATTCAGAATCCTTAGACTTCTTGAACTTCCTAGCCTAATGTTAGAAGTACGTACAAACTAAACTATGGCAAGCAGATAGCATTTGTATAAATTACTTCTTCTTATTTCCTCTTTTTTCCCTTACTAAAGGTCCAGTTTCATGTAAAGTAGGACTATAAATATTTTCTGAACGTATCCTATTTGTTTTCATCATTGTGTTTCCTATAGTTCGGTCTCCTGTAGTTTTTTTTCTTTCTTTCTTTCTTTCTTTTCCTATTGAGTGTGTACATTATTTGGTTGAACTTCCCACATTTTCATTTGCTAATGATATTTTCATCTGTTCCCAATCTAGTGTTACATTTGTTCTTTTGATTTTAATGTTAATGTGTATTTCCCTGCAACACTTGAGTTCTTATGGTATTCTTTTATACTTTCTAGTTTCATGGTGAATTTCCACATCTTATTGTTTTCTTAAATATATTAACTTTAAATAGAATTTTAAATTATTAAATTTAAATCTATTTAAAATGCTAATTCATGTTTGATCTACTTGGGATCTATATGATGGGTATAGGCAGATATAATTTAATTTCAACTATCAATATTCTAACTTTATCTTAGTAGCCTACCTATTATTGAGTAAATATATGACATAGCATATGAAAAATGGTAGAGTCCTGGAGTAATATTAGCTTTCTTCAAGTGGTTTTATTAAATAATCTGACAGATAACTAAGATTGGGTACAATGTACATCCATCCAAATGAAACTTTTTCAGCCATTGGTTTTAATCCCATGAGCTTTTAACTCTGAGTTAGTCCTTCAAAGATTCAATAGAGGGTATGGAATATTGACCTATTTCCCACCTTCTCAATAATCTTTCAGTTACAATTTTTATCTCCTCAGAACCAAAACTTCTCCAAGTCTCATTGAAATATTTGATACTTTAGCAGCTGCTGCTTTCTGCTTCTGCTGCCGAGGCATCTGAAAATGCATTGAGGAAAAGTATTGCAGAATGTCAAGTTCATTTCTCACTGGGAACTCAGCCTTCAAGCTTGGCTGCCTTAGCCGCCCTGAAATCCAATTTTCTTCTCTCCCCCTCTGTAAACCTCTAAAATCTCTGATAGCCCCAGATATTGCTCAGTTTTCTGCTCGGATTTTCAGTCTTTCTCCCCATGCTGTTTATTAACAAAAGTCTTGATGGAAGAGCAAAGTGCCAGCTTCACCACAGTGAGGATTACCTCTCCCTGAGATGTTTGGCCCTCCAATCCCAGCCAATGTCATGGCTCTCTGATGCCTTCAAGTGGATTTTTCAAACAAACATTACTAGGCTTTGGGGGAGTTTGGCCTATTGCAAATTAAACTGTTGAATCTTAAAAGGATTACCCTATTTTTATAAACAGGAAGCAGACTTAAAATTAAGATTATATTAATGTACAATAAATGATTTACTGTTATAATTTCCTATTGACATTATTGCAGGTTTTCTTAAACATTTTTATTATGCAAATCATGTCCTACAATGCTAGGATAATTATGCTCTAATCTTATTTTCTGTTTTATTATCTAATTTACTGCATGTATCTGATGTTTTGTTTATAGATTAGTATGTGATATTTCTATTTCTTGAAAGTTTAAGTGAATTAAAAAGGAATACAGTATTGGAAAATAAGTTCTTAATTCTTTCATTATGTCAAAGTTCTATTCATTCAATTTTATATGAGACTAAAAATATAAATTGCTTTATACTTCTATGTGCAAAAGTCTATTAATATTTCTAATATTGACACTACATTTTATTTTGTAAAAGGTACAATTTTTTCAAGGGCAGAGAGAGTGCTAGAAATACTCACAAATCTTATATGCTTATAATTTTTAACCTAATATTTCTACCACAATGCACCAGGTGTTGTTATTTTTTTTTCCTTCAGTACTGGGGATTGAACCTAGGACTGAAGAAAAATTAAATACCATTATTACTCCCACTTTACAAAGAAGAAAATTAAGAAACAACAACAGTTATGTACATTGTAAAGCTAACACAAAAAGAAGCAAAAATTAAATTTAAATATATCATATGTCCTTATATTTTGCCATTCTTTAATCATCAAATAAACAATCATATCAGTGTACAAATTTACAACAAATGCAAATGGAAGGAATGTATATATGTATGACATAATATATAATATATGCGTAAAACTATTCTAATTCTAAATGTAAATTGTAATATGGAAGTATGTATGTAATCATAAATGCAAATTTTCCATCATTGAATATGTGAAAAGTGCTATCATGGAATTGATCATAAATTTAAAAATTTGTAAGTATGATTTTCAAACTTTTTTTGCTATTCTGAATATTTGTGGATTTTTTAAGTAGAATATATTAGTGTATTAAATGTCATTTTAACTTTTTTTCTATTTTTCATCTTTCAAAAGACACACTAAAGGAGTGATAGTAAAATATCTGTGTATCTCTTCTCCATACAAAAAAAACTTAAATAATTTATGTATATACCTATTATATATCATGAATATTTTAGGAAAGAAGAATATCTAAATTTCTTTACATGAATTTTTTTTCTTTAGTTTTAGGAGCTCAGTTAAGCTGGAAGAACTGAGCTGCCAGGTGTCACAGTAGACAATTAAAACAACAAGCCAAAAACAGAATTGTTAAGCCTTTTATTTCTAATATTAATCATATACACGGAAACAAAAGTCTGACTCTATGTTTCATGTTGGCACACAGGTGTAGGGTCAGGTAGATTGCCGCAGTCTGGCTGGGCACAAAATCAAGAGCCACTCATAGCCTTGTAGATTCAAACAACAACTCTTTATTCTCGAACTGTCACTGGCACTCTACACACACGTTCTGGGAAAATCCACACCTCCACTGGGCTCTGTATCCCAAATACTCTCTCAATCCGGAGATAACTCAATGGGAACTCAAGGAGTGGGTGGGGCGCCTGAGGCAGCAGTATATGCCCCATTCCCAGCAGGGTCCACCTTAAACCTGGAACTGCCCTAAACCCAAGGAATGCCCTAAACCCTGATCTGCCCTAAACCCGGATCCGCCCTGGTCCTTGAGCAAGGTTACCTTTCATGCAATGTCACTGCAAATGACCTGGGTCATGCCATGCGTCATTCTTACTTGGCAATGGCTCTCAGCAGTAGATCAACACAAATATGGGTTGACATCATTACTGAAGGAGGGCTGGAAAATAGCTCTGGCAGTTTTATGGACTGTGGTGTAGAGGAAGGGAGGAGGGGAAGCTCTAGGAGTGGAAAGGTACTGGGCACTGAGTCAGAGTGATGGTGAAAACAGTCTTTAAGGTCCTCCCTGTCCTCAGCTTGTCAAGGAGGCCTCTTCAGAAAAGTCTGTAGATTTTTACCAAAGGTCTTCTCTCAGGAGAACTAGGAATGAAGCTGCCAGGGATAGGAGAACAAAGGACTTCAGAAGGCAGAGGGACTGAGCTCCCTTCAGACATTTCCATGCACTGGTTGTAGGACAGGGCTGGTGTAAGGAAATCTTTCCCCATGATGGCTGCCAAGGAAGGCCACCATAACTGAGTCTTGTCAGACCTGAAGTATAGGCTGTAAAACGCACTGGGTTTTATACAAGAGCCAAGTTTCTCCAACATGTTCAGTTAAGGAAAATCAAATTACAACAAAATATTTATAGAATAAAAAATATTTACAATGATAAGCTAGTTATATGAAATTTAAGAAAAATTAATGTATCCCAATAGATAGTCAGAAATGGATGATTTAAAAATGCATAGACTTTTCACAGCTCTTTTAAGTTTAGTGAATATGACCCATACAAACAGACCACTCATTAGTAATGTCAGTAGGATTACTACCAAATGCTTTCCATTATTTAGCCCAGAATAAACAGTAATCTTCTACTGAAAAGTGAAAATGTTTCATATACATTTTACATTTGAAAAACTATAAATACAAAATAAATCAATGTTACTTTTTATTTCTTGCATAAAATGTAAAAATTGAATATTTTTAACAAAGCAATTATTGTTTTTTATTTATCCCATACTTTATAGCACATAATTATTAGGTATATTCAGGTGAGAAGAGCAAATATTAGATAATAACACCACTTTTTTTTATATAAAGCCCAATCAGAAATATCAAGATGAATAAGAACTTAAGTAACCATCTGTGATTAATTAAATGGCCCTGTCAAAATAAGTGCGATTTAGGATATCATGGAAATTGCTAAATAAAAATGAAAAATTGATTTAAAATTGTTCTTGGCATATTATTCATCAAAGTATTTTCTTCTTGAAGCAACAAAAATACAGATAAGAAAAAAACCTCTCTAGGATAATATAAAACATTATTAAACATAATTAGGAGATTTTGGGAGAGGGGACAACAATATGAAATTGTTTGCCTGTAGACTAAAGTTGAATGACCAAAGTTTTTTTTTTTTAATGTAGTCAAGTTGCATCTGGATATATTTGTAGCACTTTAAAATGAATCAAATGACATCAGTTAAAATCAGGTAATGTTTATATAAAATCCAAGTCTCCTGATTTATTGAAAAATTGTTTTTACAATACAAGGCAAATATTTCTGCATGAATGTCTGTGTGAGTGATTTCCAATTTTTCATAGTTATCAACCTTCTCCAAGGGTTCTCACATATGCAAAGTTTTCATGAGTACCTGCAGACCAATATTTTAAAGTTTTTAAATTATAAGATATATGCAACAAAATATAAAAATCCATGTTTGTGGTTAATATAATTTATTTTCACTAGAGTATATTCTTTTTTTAAAGAGAGAGAGAGAGAGAAGAGAGAGAGAGAAAGAGAGAGAGAGAAAGAGAGAGAGAGAGAGAGAATTTAAAATTTTTTTTTTTTTTAAGTTTTCAGTGGACACAACATCTTTGTTTGTACGTGGTGCTGAGGATCGAACCCGGGCCGCCCACATGCCAGGCAAGTGTGCTATTACTTGAGCCACATCCCCAGCCCCTATTCTTATAAAAATTTTATATTTTCAGGAAAATTTTGTACAGAAGTTTTTCGTGTACCACACATCCAGTTTCCCCCATTATTGACATATTACACTAGCATGATACATTTATAGAAGTTGATGAAAAATACTGATAGATTATTGTTATATAAAGTACATAGTTCTTTAGATTTCCTCTTGTTTTTAGCTAATGCTCTTTTCTGTTCCAGAATCTCATCTAGGATTTCATATTAATATGTTGGCATGTCCCTTTAGGTGTGAGATTTCCACAATCTTTCCCTATATTTTCATCATTGGCAGTTTTAAGGGGGAACTTCTCAGGTATTTTGTAGAATTTAGAACTCTAGGAATTGCCTAATTTTTTTCTCATGATAATACTGTGATAATAGGTTATTGGATTTAAGATAAAGTGCCATTCCATTGCATTATATCAAGTGTGCCTTTTCTCAACATTGAGAGTTGATGTTAACCTTGGCTACTAGACTGAGCTAGTATTTCTGTTTTTTTTTTTTTCTACTATCAAATACTCTTTAGTTCCATTTCTATACTGTACACTTTTTACAGTGTGACCTACTCTAAAAATGGAGGAGAATGATGCTCCCACTCTTTGAGGACAGAGCATTACATAAATCATTTGGAATTATTCTGCCTGGTAGAATGATCTTTTCTCCCTTGTTTTTAATTTACTCAAATATTTATTTATTCTTGTTTGGATCCATTGATCCATTGATATTTATTTTATACTCTAGTTAAAGTCTAATAATATTCGTTTTGTTTTTCGTATTGTCCCAACTTTGACAACTGGGAATTTAGTTGGCTCCTTGAGTTCTCTGAATTGTCCGACCAATGTATGTGTGTGCATGCGTGTTTAATTTTAGCACTTACTTTTTTTATATACTATTATACATCCCAGGCTTATTTTTTTATATCAATACCTGCTCCAGCGCTCAAACAAACAAAAACCAAGCTCACATACTCAAGAAAACATTAGCAAGCATGAAAAAGAACTAAGTGTTCTCTTGACACTGAGAAATCCTTGGCTTTAGGCCTCTTCAGCTGATAGAATAAAAATGTAACTATTTATATTATCCTGTATGCATATATCTGTATTACTTTATATAACCATCTTTACCTGTATTAAACTACAAATTAATTCCCATTGATGTCTCCAATGTAGATCTATCACACATCCTTCTACTTTCCCCTGCTTATCTGTAAACTCCCACTGTAACAAGAAGAAACCTGATTCTCATCATGTGCCTGGTATTTACTTAGCTGTTTCATCATAGTATGTACGGTAACAACAGTATATTAACACTCACAAAGCCCCATCAGAAACAATTTATCACTGAGGCTGTGTACACATCTTTCTGTCTTTATTCTTACTGACTCCGCTCATTTTAAGTAAGTTATTTAGGCCTGCAACTTTGATTTAGTTGAAACTCCCATTTTATAACAGTTTTCTATTTTTTTTCCTGGTTGTTGTTTTATTTATTTTTGCCTTCTTTTTCTCCCTTTTCCATTTTTTGTTTGTTTATTTTTCTAAACAAAAACAAACAACTAGCTGAGGCTGGCTTTGAAGTTGCAATCCTCCTACCTTAGCCTCTCTGCCTGCTGGGATTACAGGTATATGCCACTATACTGGGCTTTTCTGGTTTTAATTGAACATTGTATAAGATTGTATTTTCTCCACATTGGTGGAATATCAATTTTACTTCTTTTCTACAATGTTTTATTGATTGTCTTAAACTTTGTGATACAATTTACCACTAACCTAATCCCACTCTGACTACTATGATACTTCACAAGTACTATGTGTCTTTTACAGCAGTTTTTGTAATGATTCATTCCCAGTTCTTTTAATATTGCTGCTATTCATTTCACTAATCTATATATGATAGATACACAATATATTGTTACTATTATTACTTTACAGTTATGTATTAAATCAATTACAAATAAGAAAAAATATTTTTATTTTACCCATTTATTTACCCATTTTATTTTACCATTTATTCTTCCTCTGATTTCCTTCCTTTTATATGTAGATCTGACTTTCTTATCAATATCATTCAACCTTCCTCTGTAAATCATTTAGTTCTTTCCAGGCAGGTCTACCATTGATGAACTACTTCACTTTCCTTTCACTTTAAAGAATGGTTTTTACTGGAAACATAATTCTAAGTTGGTACTTGTTTTTTCTTTCAACATTTTAAATATTTTAATCTGTTTTCTTTTTGCTCATGTGGTTTAGTGGAGAAGCCTCACATCATTCTTATCTTTGTCCCTCTGTTTTGAGGTCTATCCTTTTCTGTCTTCTTTCAACATGTTCTCTTTGTCTTTGCTTTTCTCAAGTTTGAATATGTCAGTGTATAGATTTTAATTTAAAGAAAGTTTGATATCATCAGGCTTAAAGTTCCTGGATCTACACTTTGTCATCTGGTATTGAGGAAAATTATGTTTTTTTAATCTAAATATTTCTTTGCTCCATTTTTTAAAATTTTTCCTTCTCATAGTCCAGTAAAGTGTATGTTGCACCTCTGTACACCTTTGTAATTTCCCCAAGGTTCTTAAATATTCATTTCTGTTTTCTCTCTCTCCCTTTGAACTTCATAATAGGGAGCTGACATTTTAGAGGTCACTAGTGAGATTCTTTTTCCCCAAGTATCTATGTCTTGTCTACTGATGAGACTTTCAAAGGCACTCTTCATTTCTGTGACGGTATTTTGGCTTTCTCACACAACCTGTTGATTCTTTCTTGGAGATGCTACTCATTAATTTACAATATGCCCTGACACATTACTTGTCTTTTTTCATTAGAAAATGGCTTTCCATTTTTAGTCAGAGTTAATTCTAAGTTTCTTATTTCTTAATTCCAGAAGCTCTGTCACATCCGAATCTGGTTCTGATGTTTCCTTTGTCTCATCAAACTGTTTTGTCCTGACTTCCAACAGATCATGCGATTTGTTGTTGTTGTTGTTGAAAGTTGTGCATACATACTATTTAGAGCAGTAACAGAAAATGAAGCCATAGGCATGTAGTGTGAGGCTCATGCTCCTCTGGCTAGTACTCTGCTCTCTTTAACATAGGTCTTGATTTAAGGTGTCAGGGGTTTTAATTTCTTCCAATGTCCTTTTGGATTTCTCTAAAAACTTTCTCTTAGTCATGTGAGCCCTGCTGCTCTTTCAACCAGTCACTGTCATACTGGAGCCCTGCTGAAGATGACTCACTGTCACACTGAAGAGCCCTATGCAGGTGTAGAAAATGTTCTATATTTTTATTATGAAACCTAATTCTTTTAGTTTTACTGTGTTCCTTAGATGGGAACTCTAGAAGTATCCTTCCCTTGGGTGAGAAAAGAGGGCTAGTAGGAACTGGATTTAGCTCATTTTTCTTCCTTTGCTGAGTAGGCTTTCATTGTTAATGCTCTAGGAATATCTCATAATGGTTGCTTTTCCTCTCACATTAGCAGAAATAGAAGACTTTTCCTTTGCACTCTCTCATGAAAACTTTGTAGAGTACTGGGAGATAAAACCTAATAGTGTGGCTTTGACAGGTTATAGCTCAAGAAATTTTCATTCTGACACTATAATGCAACCAACCATTCAAGTGTCTTGCCCAATCCATTAGATTCTACTCCCTGTAAAATGGTCATGGCTGTGATTCTCTGTGTAAGACTCTCTCTCTCTCTCTCTCTCTCCCCCCCCCAGGTGATGGTTTTCACGTGACCTCAACTTTTTATTGACCAATAAAATACCTAAATTTTTAAGTATATTCTCCTTTATTCTCTTTTAATCTTGCATGTATTAATTTTCTCTATTCTTGTTATAAGGAAAGGAGAGATGACTTACAATTTCTTCTTGAAACAGAGCTGACAATCAGAAGTTTCCCAGAGTTACTTTTCTGATTTCATTTTGATATTCTAATATTTGTTTACATAT